>NC_067156.1:39386585-40002094 GCF_903995435.1 Acomys russatus
GCACCAGATAGCTTTCCAAAGTGGTTGTACTAGTTTGCATTCCCACCAGAAATGAAGGAGTGTTCCTCTCTCTCCACATCCTCGCCAACATGTGGTGTCATTTGAGTTTTTGATCTTAGCCATTCTGATAGGTGTAAGATGGAATCTCAGTGTCGTTTTGATTTGCATTTCTCTGATGACTAACGAGGACGAGCATTTCTTTAAGTGTTTCTCAGCCATTTGATATTCCTCTGCTGAGAATTCTCTGTTAAGTTCCAAGCCCCATTTTGCAATTGGGTTGTTTGGTTTTGTGGTGTTTAATTTCTTGAGTTCTTTATATATTTTGGATATTAAACCTTTGTCAGATGAAGGGTTGGTGAAGATCTTTTCCCAGTCTGTAGGCTGTCACTCCAGAGACATTAATTCAGTTAGAGGAAAAAGTGGGGAAGAGCCTGGAACACATAGGCACAGGAAACAACTTCCTGAACAGTACACCAACAGCCCAGGCCTTAATGTCAACAATTAATAACTGGGACCTCATGAGGCTGAGAAGCTTCTGTAAGGCAGGAGACATCCTTACTGTTTTTTATTCCTCATCTTCTTTCCCCTTCCTCAAATAAAATCCCTCCACTTTCCTTTTTGTCTAACAAGTTGAAAATCTTTGTGATCCTTAATAACATTCACCTTAGTGGAGGATCAGGTACATTATGAAGACACCTAATTTTCTTTCTATTTTTTTAAATTTTATGGAAATAGATTCTTCTCTCATACAATATAGCCCTACCAAGTCTTCCCTCCCTCCACTACTCCCAGTTCCTTCCACCTCTCTTCTACCTCAATATCCAATCCCTGTTAGTTTCTTCTTCAGAAAAGAGCAGGCCTCCAGGAACCAACAACCAAACTGGACAACACAAGATACTAAAACTAAATAGTAACCTATTATAATGAATTATTGCCTGCACTAAATCAAAGAAAGAAGAAAAAAAATCTTGATTCCAATTTTATCTACTATCTCAAGACTGCAATTATATAAAGAAAATTTTAAAATCACTGAAACAAAAAAACCTGCCAAAACCATGTTGGGGCACCAGGAGTGATGGCTTGGTTGATGCCATGCTGCCTCATAAAAAACAGAAGGACCTAAGTTCAAGCTTTAGTATCCATGTGAAAGGTCCAGTGTAAAGTTATGCACCTGAGTCCCAGCGGTGCTGCAGAGCAAAGATAGATGGATGCCTAGGGCTACGGGCCAGCCAGTCTAGCTTAATACGTGAACACTGGATTCAGTGAGACACCACTGCCTCAAACAGGAAAGCAGACAGACAAAACTAATGGAAGATGCCTGAAGAAGATACATGATACCTGATATCAACTTCTGACCTATACCCCCCAGACACACAGAGAGAGAGAGAGAGAGAAACAGGGGCGGGGGGAGAGGGAGAGAGAGAGAGACTTTATAATTTAAAGTAATAAATATAGGTATGCTCAAAATAAAACCTGTTTTCCACCTTTAAATTTTTCTGAGATCAAGAAAATCAATAAATGTCCTAAATGTTGAATTTCAAAAGTCTCCAAGGCTGCAAGTCAGGGTGATCTAAACTGTTACCAAACACAATTCCATTTAAAATTAAATGACTAGAATCATTCACATGGCTAATGATAATTTCTTTTCCACGACTCTGCTCATCTACACAAAATTCGGAGTATCACATTACAAAATCAGAGATGATGCTGGTCCTGTCATAAAAACAAAAACTATTATTCACATTCCTTGCCCCGCATTTTTTAAATCTTTCTCTAGAAAATATAAGAACCTTAAAGTTTATTCAGTGTAGGAAAAAAAATGGCTGTTGTTTTATGGCGAGTCAGGGTACTTACTCATAGCAATGTACTCGCATACAAAATGCATTGCTCTCATATATACCACTGTACCGTGCTCGTCACCATCATCTCAGGGCTGTAAGGCCATAGGGAAGGGACAACTCATTCTCATGAAATAATAACATCTCCGAGAAATAAGCCTCTCATGATATCTATTGCCGTAGTAATTTTTCATTAGAAAAACTGCAGGGGAGCCTATATTTTCTTTTAAAAATAGCATTAAAAATGTCACTAGTTTCACGAGGACTGATTCAAAAGTAGCGTTGACTTATGTTAAATATTATTCATTTAAACATGGGAACTGTAGGAAGAAGATAAACGGAAGAGAACTCAAATGAGATTGTTCTCTTTATTAATCTTTCTTTCCTGTTCCTCCATACTATAAAGTTTGAGATTAGGCAAAACTTCCCACCTCATGTCTCACATTTCAGTACATCTTGCCCTTCCATCCCTCAAACTATAGTTCTATCACCTGTGATATCAGATCTCTTTTAAACATTTTTAAATCTAAAATCACTATGCTTAAGAGCCCAGATAATGTTGTAATTACAAAGCTTTCTTTTTTCTGCTACTGCTGCATGCTTAGTTTTCATAAGCAAATGGCCTGTTTTCCTTAAACACACTTCTGAAGAATGTTGTGAATGAGCACCATCACCTAATACAATCTTACTCCTGTAACTGCCTGTTGCCCTGCCTGATTCATCTATATCTTACATGAACTGTTAATTACAGGAGATACCGCTACAGATGGTTTGAAAACATGTTTTATTCTCAATTTTTCAAAAGCTGCTTCTGCATGTCTAAGAAACATGTGCACACACACAATAAAAACACATGCACATACACATATGTACACATATGCAAACTTCTTACGCTATGCATCTATACCGAGGTACCAGTTTCTACAGCATTATCAACCAATTCAACCTTTCTCAGAAAGTAAAAATAGGAAAGAGTGGGAGCTCCCACTATTGTTATCTTAAAGTGGTCTGTGCAGATTCTCAAAAAAATCCTGATCACATGTTAAGCCCCTACTCCATGATGAAGTTTTCTGTACAAAGCACTTCTACAAGACATACACACACACACAGAGAGAGAGAGAGAGAGAGAGAGAGAGAGAGAGAGAGAGAGAGAGAGAGAGAGACTGACAGGCAGACAGGCAGACAGAGACAGAGACAAAGTGAGAGAGACAGACACAGAGACAGAGAGAGTCATTATCTATTTGAAATGTGAATTCTTGCCCACTTATATGAAAAGATGTCTGCATAGCTGTACTTCTCTTATGATAAATACAAGGAAATAATTTCAATAACTCATAACACAAGTGGGATCCACATTTTCTATTGTTACTAGAGTTGTGTTATTAGATGGTGTTAGTGTTGGGAGGCTCTTGTAGCTCTAGGTCAAATATTTCTACTGGGACACCTTCCAGTTTTGACTCTCAAGGCTCTAATTAATCTTTCTTAGAGTACAAGAAACATATGGTATATTTCTTTTCCTTACTATATCAGAGGTATCTCTAAGGATCTTTTTCACTCTTATTGAAAAATAGATTTTTTTTCTCATGTAATTTATCCTGATTAGAGTTTCCTCTCTTTTTATTCTGTTCAGTTTCTCCCTATCTCTCCTCCCACCCAGATATACCCCCTTTCTGACTTTCACTAGAAAAGAAACAAGCTTCTAAATGATAATAATAAAATAAAATAATAAAGTCTAGCAGAAAATCCATAAAAGCACTAAACTGGAAGCCATAATAAACAGGTAAAGGAGCTATAAGGTAGTAAGAGAGAGGTAAGATTGAGAAACCCTTATCCAAATAAACTAAAAGACAGAGACAGAAAATCCAAATTAACAAAATTGGAAATAAAAAGGAAGACAAAACAACAAGCACTGAGGAAATACAGAAAGCCATATGGGCATGCTTTTAAAATCTGTACTCCACAAAATTGTAAAACCCAAATAATGGAAATTTTTCTAGACATATACCACTTACCAAAGTTAAATCGGGATCCGATAATATATTTAAACAGAATTATAACTTATAGTGAAATAGAATCAGTAATTAAACATCTCTCAAACAAAAAGAGCTAAAGGCCAGGTAGTATTAGCGCAAAATTTTACCAAACTTTCAAAGAATCCAGGCTGTTGCCAAGACTATAGTTGCTCTCCATAATTGATGGCACAGCCCCTTACTGAAGACAAAAGTTATACTGAACATGAAGAGGTTAAGCTGGTGCCCACATAGAGCTTTCAACTGTGTATTATAGCATCTTTGGTAAGGAAGGTACTCTGTAAGCTGCCAGCGGAGAAGCACATAGTCACCAACCCATCCATAAGCCTTTGATCTACAATGGTGTCCTGACTGCAAGATACGTTAGTGCAATGGTGGCATGAAACTTGTGGGAGTAACCAACCAATTTATGATTTGAATTAAGTCACACTCCTGCAGAAGGGACCCATACATGTCACTGCTTGGGTGACATAAAAAACCTTAAACAAGATAGACCAGAGAGCTAGGGGAAAAACAAACACTAATGTAAAATAATAATAGTAAATAATAATAATAATAATAATAATAATAATAATAATAATAATAACAACAATTTCATTTGGTGACAAGAAATAGCCAGGTGGAGTCTGTCTCCCTCATTATTCTGCAATTTCATTTAGATTATCTTCATGTATGTATATATTTTAGAAAGCTTCTGCTATACTATATGTCCATACTATGCATCAAATGGCCCTTAATTTTAGCTGTCTCTCCTGTATTGCCTTCCTCACCTCTTTTCTCCCCCTCCACTTGATCATCCTGTTACAATCCCTCCACAACACCCATCTATAACAATGTATTCTATTTCCCTTTCCTAGAAAGATCTATCAACCCTAGCCCTGTGGTTTCATGGATTATAACCTGGTTACCATTGACTTAGCAGATACTAACACATATAAGTGAATACATATGGTATTTATCTTTCTGAATCTGTGATCTGTCGCTCAGGATGATGTTTTTCTAGTTCCATCCATTTATCTTCAAATTTCATGTTTTCCTTTTTTTTTTTTTTTTTTTTTTTTTTTTTTTTTTTTTTTAATGGCTGGGTAATACCTACTTGTGTTCCACAATTTTTAAAATCCATTCTTCTATTGAGAGACATCTAGGTTGTTTCTAATTTCTGGCCATTATGAATAGAACACCAAAGAACATGGCTAAGCAAGTATTTCTGTGGTAACCTTAGGCATCTTTGATATCCTCAAGTATGATATAGATGAATCTTGAGGTAGATTGATTCCCAGCTTCCTGAGGAACTGCTACACTGACTTCCATAGTGGCTGTACAAGTTGTTATTTCCATCAGCAGTGGATAGGTGTTCCACTTTCTCCACACCCTAAATATCATAGTTCGCACTTGTTTCATTGAGCTTAGCTATTCTGACAGTGTAAGGTGAAATCTCAAGGTGCTTTGATTTGCATTTCTATGATGAGTAAGCATGTTGTACATTTCTTGAAGTGTTTCTCAGCTTTTTGAGTTTATTCTTTTGAGAATTATTTGTTATTTTCTTGATACCGTGTGTGTGTGTGTGTTCTTTCTATAGCTTGGATATTAGCCTTCTACCTGATAAGTTTGCAAAAGTTATTTTCTATTCTCTAGGCTGTTACTTTGTCCAAATAACAGGGGGCCTTTACCATATAGAAGTTTCTGGATTTCATGAGGTCCTATTTTTTAATTGTGGATCTTAGTGCCTACACTGAGTTCTCTGCTTAGAAAGTATTTTCATGTGCCAATGAGTTCAAGGCTATTCTCTGCTTCCTCTACTATTGGGTTCAGTATATCTGCTTTTATGAGTGACTGAAAACCTGAAATGAGATAGGCCAGGGACCCAGGATAAAAACAAAATATTAATTTTAAACTAATGTTAAAAAATATTAGCAACCAAATGACTCCTGATGGCATTGTGCTGTATTCATAGATTGGTGCCTTGTTTAGCCACCTTCATCTCCTACAACAGAAGAGAACAATACAGAGACCCACATCCAGACATTATACAAAGACTGAGAAACTTTGCAACACCCACCACTAAATGGGATGTAGCTATGAAGTCCCTCTTTTCAGGACTCAGGTAACCTCTGGAAGAGGAGACAGAAAGAGAACAAGAATCAGAGGAGATTGAATAAATCAGCAAAGAAGGTCACATAATACAGCATAATCCAAGCTGAAATGAACTCACTAAGACTTAAGGAGTATCCACAGGGGCTGCATGCATCTGCACCAGATGGGGCAGGAGAGCTGAACGGAGAAGTGGGCACACACCTCCATTCCTAACACAGAAGCAATCTCCAAATAAAAACTTGCAAATGAAACCTTAGTTTTCTCCAAGGGATTCTCATTGGGGTAATAAACACTCTTAAGTGTAGGCTGTGTGCCCTTTTGTTTAATAATGTCTTTTCAGGTATCAGAGCTTTCCCTTTTTTGGAGCTTCTTTTTTTAATGTTTGTAGTTTGTTGTTTCTTTTTTATTGACTTCAGTCCAAATTTGGTTCTTTCTTCCCATGTACACCTTTAGGGTTTGGTCTCTTCTTTTGTTCTAGAGCTTTCAAGTGTTCCTTAAGGTTAAGGACTAGACCAAATTATATGGTGCTGCAGGCTTAGTATTTCTTAGTTACTTGTTCAATAAGAGTTTGTGGGCTTCTGAGAAGATTCTGTTTTAAGTAATGATATTGTAACAGGAAACAAAGAAAAATATCTATTCTAAATAAAAGTCTTTTTAAAAATCCAGTGGATTAAAAAAAATTCAGTGGATAAAAAAGCAATATACAATATGTATTAGAAAGTTGGCTGTAACATGGACATAAAGCCAAAGGGGAAATATGAATTTCAGTGTATTTATGGCTTATGATGGAGTCATTGGGATCAACTTCATTTGGAAGGTGAGGTTTAAGAAAAGATATAGGAAGTGAAACACAAGTCCATTTGATTTTTTTTTTTTTTTTTTTTTTTTTTTTTTAGGTTGAGTACTTTAGGTACGGCGAAAGGTGAATTCAAAAGCTTTGAATTAGGACTCTGATAGAAATGATGGATGAACAGTTTGCAGGATACCATAGGTGGTGAGCAATGGGAAACATAGCAGAGGACAGGCTAAAGGATGATGATGTGGCACAGGGAAAAAATGTGTCAGGTCTTCTGTCGGTTCATAGGGGTGTATTTCAGTCTTAGGTGAGCAACTGTAACTAATATGGTGTAGAATATTATATACTCTGAATAAATACTATCACTGTGAGTGATCCTTTTAAAACAGACCAAAAGAAGAGAAGGAACCAAGATAACCCATTGAAAAGAATCACAATAAAATAGGAAAAGAGGTAATAACTGATTAGCAGTAGCTCTGAAACTTCCTAATGCCACGATCCTTTAATACAGTTCCTCATGTTGTGGTGAGTCCCAAGCACAAAATTATTTTGTTATCATCTCATAACTTTAATTTTTCTATTGTTATGAATCATAATTTAAATATCTGTGTTTTCTGATGTTCTTAGGTAAACCCCGTGAAAGGGCCCTTCGACAACCACCCACCCCTGCCAAAGATTGTCAACCCAAAGGTTGAGAGCTGCTGAATTAGAGTAAACCATGGTCATCTCTGCAGTGTATTTTGAGGACAAAGTAGCAGAAGTTGATGGTGGATAGATGAGTAATGAACAAAAACAGTAAAGAATGCTTCCAAACATTTCAACCAAAGCTGAAGGAAGAAGAAATACCGTTGTGCAGCCCTGGAGGCTGTAGAATGGTAGTGGAGGGAAAGGATTATAAGCCTGATTTTGCCATCGGCTATTCAACAGGACACACTTGGAAGTTCATTTATGTAAGTGTAAGGCTTGGAAAGGAGATGGGATATAGAAACACATGCTAGATTAATTTGCTGTGTGTGAATAATAAAGGAAGGCTTAAATTTTAATAAGAGCCCCCAAAGAATGGAATGTATGAAGGAAACAGAGAGTAAACAGCCCTGTGCTACAACACTGAGGTGAGGCTTTGGAAATGAATCAACAGTGCAGACACAGGAGGAATGGCAAAGGAAGCAAGAAGACACCATGACGAAATGTTAACACAACTGCCAGAGAGAAAACCATTCTGGAAACATATTAGTACACTTAACAACTCAGGGTTTAAAGTTAAGTAAAATTAGGAGCAGCACCCAAGAGAAAACTGAAGACCAGAATTTGGAAAAGCCTTAAAAATAATAGTGTGTTTGTTTGGCGGTTCTATCAGGGGAGCACAGCTACTCTTTTTTTTGTTTTGTTTTGTTTTTTTGTTTTGTTTGTTTGTTTTGTTTTTGTTTTTGTTTTTTTATTATTATTATATTTTTTTATTAATTTATTCTTGTTACATCTCAATGTTTATCCCATCCCTTGTATCCTCCCATTCCCCCCCCCCATTTTCCCATTATTCACCTCCCCTATGACTGTTCCTGAGGGGGATTACCTCCCCCTATATATTCTCATAGGGTATCAAGTCTCTTCTTGGAAACCTGCTGTCCTTCCTCTGAGTGCCACCAGGTCTCCCCCTCCAGGGGACATGGTCAAATGTGAGGCACCATAGTATGTGAGAAAGTCATATCACACTCTCCACTCAACTGTGGAGAATATTCTGACCATTGGCTATACCGGCTCTATTTGGGGAAGGTCCTCCTCTATTTGGGGAAGGTCCTCCTCTTGGCCAAACATGCAGCTTTGGGAGGGACGCACATGGAGTGGTAAGGGAGGAAGGAGACACTCACCTAGCCAGCCATATCACTGGAATCAACCCCGGTGATCAATGGGGTAACAAATGTCACAGCCAGATCACATGCACTATGAATGTAACATTTATATAATTCATGATTGTTTTGTGGTTCTTCTTGGTGCATGCAGTTTATTTTATTTATGTGTAATAAAATAATATGTATGTAAAAAACATAGTAGAAAAATTTTTTAAATTGTGTGTTACTATTTCTCTGAACTTGTCACCAACTCCAGGGGTTTTCCTCCTTTTTTCCTTTCTTCAAATAAGTTTTTAATTGAAATAAAATGATATCACTTTTCCACCTTCCTTTCCTGCTTTCAGCCCCTCTCAAGAACCATTCCTTAAACTCCTCCCACAGCCCCAGTTCTCAAGTTGGGAGCCTTTTTATTGTTGCATACACATATTTGTATGCATACACATGTATGTATGAATTTGTAGTTGTATATGGTTTCAGGGATGATCATTCTACATTGGGCAACCATTTAAAGAGCTTATCCCTGGTAGAGGCTAATTTTCTTCCTTTCAGTAGTTATTTGTTGCCTGTATGTATTAGACCAGAATGATGGCGATATCAGCGGTGTGGTAAACTCTTCGTATTTAGTTATACTTGCAGCTGCTAGCCACTGTCTACACTATCAGGCTTTTACAATCTTTTTATTTGTCAATAGTTTTTTTTTTTTTTTTGCATACAACAAAGAGAGTAAATTTGAGTGGTAATTTGAGGGAAAGAAAATGAAAAGACAATAACTTTATTTTTGCTTTTAAGATGAGATCTCTATGTTTGCTAGCTTTTAAGAAAGTGCAAAAAAGTGGAGGAATGAAAAATTAGCATGTAGAATTATTAGAGAAATGTCTGAGGAGTTGGAAAAATGTGACAGCATAAGAATTCATCTATAGGCATAGAAGTAAACACAGCATTCTGAGTAACACAAGCCAGCACAAACAAGTCAAAGAAGGGATGATGAGAACTCGTTTTATTGTGTCTTTTTTCTCCAAAATCTCTTCACGTACATGTAAAAAGTACGTATTTATGAGACGTACTGCGGTATGTCTACACATATATGAATAATGCTAATGAAATCAGGGAAATTAGCATTTCCATCTTTCCACTATGCTTTGTTAAAGTTCTCTTGTGATTTCCTGTGTGAAATAGGTAGCTAAGTGTAAAAACGTACAGCTGGTATAAATGTGTGGGGAGTGATCAGTGTGATTTGGCCATCTGTGTTAGTTATTTGGCTCCTTGTCAAAGTGAGGCTCTCACTGTGTCAGAGAGACTTGAATATAGGAATGTTGTCTTTTTTTGATGGTTACATTTCAAAGGGAAAGCTCTCAAGTGCTTGAGGCATTCTTAAGGCTTGAAACCAGCAAGAATATAGGAAAGACTTGCATCTCAAAAAAACAGGGAAATAATTTACAACCGAAAGTTTTCAAGGTTAATAAATATTCCAAAACAAGTCATGGGCCTACAGTCAGGAAGAATCTTTTATAGAGTTTAGTCAAGCTGATGGGAATGTGGCAGCCATTTTGGATGTTTTAAAGCTATAAGACATTCATGGATGACAATGAATTGAACATGAGACCATAAAGTGAGTTAGTCCAGCTATTCATTTTTGCTTTTACCTCAACCCTACAGGTTGATTTAACTAGAATTATCATTTTGACAAGTGACTAGAAAGAAAAAATTTAGGTGTGAGGAAGTGAGAGAGATGCAAACAAGTGATGAACATCATTGAAATTTAAGAAAGTACAGTTTAAGGAAAGGAAACATGGAGATATAATGAGTGTTAGGAAAAGCAGTAGCTTCATTGATTTGAAAGAGCTGGTGGGAGAGGGGGTAAAGAGATCTGAGTCAAGATGCCAAGAGGTGGTGGCCAGAGGTGTGATGGTTAGCACTGATAGGAGGAGGCTTGAGGGCAGTGCTGTGTATTGGTACTATAGCGTAAGTGGAGCAGAAGCAAGGTCCCATATAGCCGAGAGCCTACTGTTTGAAGAGTTCAAACCTAGGGCAATTTCATCACCAAGAACAGTGCAGTAAAGGTGAATTATACTACGGTAAAACCTTTAACACATAAGGAGTATGAGCAGAGGTGAAGCCAGTGACAAACCACATTTAAAATAGATGTAACCTTTTCCTGGTGCTCACCACACGTGGGTGTTACTATGGAAGAAGTAGTACTGGAAAGGCAGTCTTCATTCTGTTAACCCATTTCATTTAAAAAGATGCAAAATAAGTAAGAGCAACAATTACATCCTCATGAAGATTGGTTTTGGTTAAGGTTTTCTTCTTTATTCCTTTGTGTATTTCTTCTACTCATTACAAACAAATGCAAAGCAAATTCTCATCAGTAAATAATTAGTAAGGAAAGAAACAAAGAGCATCTCAAACACCATTGTGGCTAAATGATCTTCCATGGTCATCACAAACAAATGACACCATGCTGCTTGGAAAGGATATTCAGTAGCAATTTCTGTCACATAAATATTTCCACTTTCGGAGGATCCAAGATGGCGGCGAGCAGTGTGGACCGCGTTTGGAGGCTCCAGTGAACAATTCAGGGAATTGCACAGATTTCTGAGCCAGGAACACCGAGGTCCGAACATCACGGCAGCAGGAGTGCTCCACGGTTCGGAGGGACCAGGGTGCGGAGGACCTGCGTGCCCCTGCACACGGGAGGAGCGTGGTTTTTCTCTGATCGGAGCGGCAGCGGTAGAGGCGGCAGCACCAGCGGCACCAGCAGCGGTGGCTGAGGTTTGCAGCTCATAGCCTTCCGGTGGAGGCGATTGGTGTGGTGGCTGGTGGGAATTGCTGCGGGAGAGGGGACTCGGGGCAGGATTTGGGTCGCGTGGAGCCTTTGGACCCAGATTGGACTCGGCGGACAGTTCGGCCCCAGAGTCCCGGGTATTGGCCCGGCCCAGCAAACAATTCTGCCTGAGGCACTAACTCAGCGTGGCCATAGCTCCCCTGCTGTGGCGCAGGCGTAGTTGAGCTCGCAGCTCCACACTAGGCACTACCTCAGCTCAGCGGCAGCTCCCCTGCGGTGACACAGTCTGGGCGGAGCACTTGGTTTCACCACAGGCGCTAACTCAGAGCAGCCGCAGTTCTCCTGCTGTGGCGCAGGCTTGGTGACGTGCTCGGTTCCATCCTAGGCACCACCTCAGCTCAGCGGCAGCTCCCCTGCGGGGACACAGTCCGGGCGGAGCACTTGTTCCACCACAGGCGCTAACTCAGAGCAGCCGCAGTTCTCCTGCTGTGGCGCAGGCTTGGTGACGTGCTCGGTTCCATCCTAGGCACCACCTCAGCTCAGCGGCAGCTCCCCTGCGGGGACACAGTGCGGGCGGAGCACTTGTTCCACCACTGGCGCTAACTCAGAGCAGCCACAGTTCTCCTGCTGTGGCGCAGGCTTGGTGACGTGCTCGGTTCCATCCTAGGCACCACCTCAGCTCAGCGGCAGCTCCCCTGCGGGGACACAGTGCGGGCGGAGCACTTGTTCCACCACTGGCGCTAACTCAGAACAGCCGCAGTTCTCCTGCTGTGGCACAGGCTGGACAGAGCTCTCGGTTCCACCAGCTCTAAGACTCTGGTTGGACACAGTGTACAGTTTGAATCCAGAATTCCTGGCTGAGATTGGTGGTCAGTTCGGGCCCTGAGTCAATAACTGACCACAGCACGCACTTTGGGCCAAAAGGCCCTAGTGGAGCTTGGTGCGTAGTCCCAGCCCAAAAATTCTGGCTGGGCCCTGTGTGCATTTTGGGCCCAAAATCCCTAGCTGAGCTTGGCAGACGGTTCTGGCCCTGAGAATCTAGCTGAGTTCTGCCCGTGGTTCGGTCCCAGTGCTCCTGGCTGGACTTGGCAGGGAACACAGAAGGCTGTGGATACCTTGGCCTGACCCAACGCTCATTCAGAGACCCAGAACAATTGCAGGATCCACAGCAGAGAGGGACTGAGGATCACTGGCTGTGAGAGACCAGAACAACAGGGCTAACATCCTAACATCCACACCAGTGAAGCTTTGAGCTCGCAGCCTAGGGAAATCGTAAGAAAACAAGTGAATCTATCATCAGACACCCTCCATTCAACTCTGGAAGCTACCCAACAAAAACAAAGACGGCAAGATGTCTAAAGGACAACGAAAAAGCATACGCAAAAAACCCCAAAACAACATGGCGTCTCCAGTTTCCAGCTATCCCAAAGAAAACCACCCAGAGAACTCAAATACAACGGAAATACAAGAAAATGACCTCAAATCCTTAGTAATGAGGATGATAATGGAGGAAACAAATAAAATTCGTAATCAAATGCAGGAAGACGCAGACAAACAGGTGAGAGACATAAAAGAAGCACATAGAGTGGAACTGGAAAAATTGCAGGAAAATGCAAACAACCAGATGAAAGAAATAACTAAAACGGTTCAAGCTCTGAAGACCTATAAAGAGGCAATGGAAGAAACTCAGGAATATACAAAAAATCAGATGAAAGAAATAAAAAATCAGTTCAAGATCTGAAAATGAAAATGGATTCAATGATAAACACACAGACAGAAGAAAAACGAGAACGTGAGACCTCAGAGAAGAAGGCGAGCAACACAGAGGTGAGCTTTTCTAACAGAATCCAAGAGATGGAAGAACGAATCTCAGGGCTAGAAGATACAATCACAGATATTGAATCAACCATTAAAGAAAATGCCAAATCTGGAAAACTCCTGACACAAAACATCCAAGAAATTAAGGACACCATGAAAAGAAGAAATTTGCGGATAATAGGCATTGAAGAAAGAGAAGACATCAGACTCCAGGGCCCAGAAACTATTCTCAACAAAATCATAGAAGAAAATTTCCCCAATCTAAAGAAAGAGATGCCTATAAACATACAAGAGGCCTACAGAACACCAAATAGAATTGACCAGAAAAGAAAAACTGCCCGCCACATAATAATCAAAACACAAAACATGCAGAACAAAGAAAAAATATTAAAAGCTGCAAGGGAAAAGGGCCAAATAACATTTAATGGTAAACCTATCAGAATTACACCTGACTTCTCAGCAGAGACCATAAAAGCCAGAAGGGCCTGGACAGAGATCCTGCAAACCCTAAGAGAACACAGATGCCAGGCCAGACTACTTTACCCAGCAAAATTATCAATAACCATTGATGGAGAAAACAAAATATTCCATGACAAAAACAAATTCAAACAGTACCTATCCACAAATCCAGCTTTACAGAAGGTACTAGAAGGAAAACTCCATCCCAAAGGGTCAAGCTACAACCAAAACTACCCAGGAAATAGATAACTATCCCATGGCAAAAACACAACTACACAAACGCTCGACTGGAAACAACATCAAAATTAAGACTCTTAACAGTCACTGGTCATTAATATCTCTCAACATCAATGGCCTCAATTCTCCAATAAAAAGACACAGACTAACCGAATGGGTACATAAACAAGACCCAACATTCTTCTGCATCCAAGAAACACATCTCACCCATAATGAAAGGCATTACCTCAGGGTAAAAGGTTGGAAAAAAATATTCCAAGCAAATGGTCACAAGAAGCAAGCAGGGGTAGCCATTTTAGTATCGAACAAAATAGACTTTCAACCAAAATTAATCAAAAGGGATGAGGAAGGACACTTCATACTCATCAAAGGTAAAGTCAACCAAGATGACATCACAATTCTGAACATCTATGCTCCCAATACAAGGGCACCCACATATGTAAAAGATCTCCTAAAAAAGCTTAAACCACACATCGATCCCCACACAATAATAGTGGGAGACTTCAACACCCCACTCTCACTAAAGGATAAGTCATTGAAACAGAAACTAAGCCGAGAAATAACATCATTAACCAATGCCATGGGTCAAATGGATCTAACAGATATCTATAGAACCTTTCACCCAAACAAGAAAGAATACACCTTCTTCTCTGCACCCCATGGAACCTTCTCCAAAATTGATCACATCGTAGGTCACAAAGCAAGCCTCAACAGATACAAGAGGATTGAAATAATACCTTGTATCCTATCAGATCACCATGCTCTTAGGCTGCAATTCAACAACAACAGAAATAACAAAAAGCCTACACGTTTGTGGAAACTAAACAACTCTCTGCTAAATGACACCTGGGTCAGGGAAGAAATAAAGAAAGAAATCAAGGAGTTTCTGAAATTCAATGAAAATGAAGAAACAACATACCCAAATTTGTGGGATACATTGAAAGCAGTGCTAAGAGGAAAATTCATAGCACTAAGTGCCTTTAAAAAGAAATTGGAAACATCGCACATAAGCATCTTAACAACACAACTGGAAGCCCTAGAAAAAAAAGAAGCAGAAACACCCAAGAGGAGTAGACGCCTGGAAATTATCAAACTCAGGGCTGAAATTAACAAATTAGAAACTAAGAAAACAGTCCAAAGAATCAACAAAACCAAAAGCTGGTTCTTTGAGAAAATCAACAAGATAGACAGACCATTAGCCAAACTAACTAAAAGGCAGAGAGACAGTATTGAAATGAACAAAATCAGAAATGAAAAGGGAGACATAACAACAGACACTGAAGAAATTCAAAGAATCATAAGATCCTACTTTGAAGGCATATATGCCACAAAATTTGAAAATCTAAGGGAAATGGACGATTTTCTTGATCAAGTTCACTTGCCAAAGTTGAGTGAAGAACAGATAAACAAGTTAAATAGTCCCATTTCCCCTACAGAAATAGAAGCAATCATCGATGGTCTCCCAACCAAAAAAAGCCCAGGGCCAGATGGTTTCAGTGCAGAATTCTACCAGACCTTTAAGGGCGAGCTAATACCGATACTCTTCAAGCTACTCCAAAAGATAGAAATGGATGGAAAATTACCAAATTCATTCTATGAGGCCATAGTCTCATTGATACCTAAACCTCACAAAGACTCAACAAAGAAAGAGAATTTCAGACCAATTTCTCTTATGAACATAGATGCAAAAATACTAAATAAAATACTTGCAAAACGAATACAGGAGCACATCAAAGATATCATTCATCATGACCAAGTAGGCTTCATTCCAGGCATGCAGGGATGGTTTAATATACGGAAATCCATCAATGTAATCCATCATATAAACAAACTGAAAATAAAAAACCACATGATTATCTCCTTGGATGCAGAGAAAGCATTTGATAAAATTCAACACCCATTCATGTTTAAAGTTTTAGAGAGATCGGGGATACAAGGCACTTTCCTCAACATAATAAAGGCTATATACAGCAAGCCAATAGCCAAAATCAAAGTAAATGGTGAGATACTCAAGGAAATTCCTCTAAAATCGGGAACAAGGCAAGGCTGCCCACTCTCTCCATATCTCTTCAATATAGTTCTCGAAGTTCTAGCCAGAGCAATAAGACAACAAAAGGAGATCAAGGGGATCCAAATGGGAAAGGAGGAAGTCAAATTATCCCTCTTTGCAGATGATATGATAGTGTACATAAGTGACCCTCAAAACTCCACCAGAGAACTCCTAAAGCTGATAAACACCTTCAGCAAATTGGCTGGATACAAAATTAACTCAAAAAAGTCTGTAGCCTTCCTATACACAAATGACAAGCTTACAGAGGAAGAAATTAGGAAAACCACACCCTTCACATTAGCCACAAGCAATATAAAATATCTAGGAGTTACCCTAACTAAGCAAGTGAAGGACTTGTATGAAAAAAATTTCAAAACTCTGAAGAAAGAGATTGAAGATGACCTGAGAAGATGGCGTGATCTTCCTTGCTCATGGATCGGGAGAATTAACATAGTAAAAATGGCCATCCTACCAAAAGCAATCTACAGATTCAATGCAATCCCTATCAAAATAACTACACAATTTTTTAAAGACATTGAAAGTTCAATTCTGAACTTCATATGGAAAAACAAAAAACCCAGAATAGCTAAAACAATCTTGTACAATAAAAGATGCTCCGGAGGAATCTCCATACCTGATCTCAAACTGTACTATAAAGCAATAGTACTTAAAACAGCATGGTACTGGCACAGCAACAGGCTGGTTGATCAGTGGAATCGAATCGAAGACCCAGATATGAATCCACACACATATGGTCACTTGATTTTTGACAAAGAAGCCAAATCCATTCAATGGAAAAAGGATAGCATCTTCAACAAATGGTGCTGGTCTAACTGGAGGTCTATGTGTAAAAAAATGAAACTGGACCCATATTTGTCACCTTGCACAAAACTCAAATCCAAGTGGATTAAAGACCTCAACATAAAACCAGAGACACTAAGCCACTTAGAAGAAAAAGTGGGAAAGAGCCTGGAACATATTGGCACAGGAGACAACTTCCTGAACAGAACACCAACGGCCCAGGCCTTAATGTCAACCATTAATAAATGGGACCTCATGAGGCTGAGAAGCTTCTGTAAGGCAGGAGACACTGTCAAGAGAACAAAGCGACAGCCTACAGACTGGGAAAAAATCTTCACCAACCCTACATCTGACAAAGGTCTAATATCCAAAATATATAAAGAACTCAAGAAATTAAACACCACCAAACCGAATAACCCAATTGAGAAATGGGGCTCAGAACTAAACAGAGAATTCTCAACAGAGGAGTATCAAATGGCTGAGAAACACTTAAAGAAATGCTCAACCTCCTTAGTCATCAGGGAAATGCAAATCAAAACAACTCTGAGATTCCATCTTACACCCATCAGAATGGCTAAGATCAAAAATTCAAGCGACACCACATGCTGGCGAGGATGTGGGGAGAGAGGAACACTCCTTCATTGCTGGTGGGAATGCAAACTAGTACAGCCACTTTGGAAATCTATCTGGTGCTATCTCAGAAAAATGGGAATAGGGCTTCCTCAAGACCCAGCTATTCCACTCCTTGGAATATACCCAGAAGATGCTCCAGCACACAACAAGAAAATTTGCTCAACCATGTTCATAGCAGCCTTATTCATAATAGCCAGAACATGGAAACAGCCTAAGTGTCCCTCAGTAGAAGAGTGGATAAAGAAACTGTGGTACATTTACACTATGGAATACTACTCAGCTATTAAAAACAAGGAATTCCCGAAATTTGTGGATAAATGGATTGAGCTAGAAATGATCATAATGAGTGAGTTAACCCAGAAGCAGAAAGAATCAAATGGTATATACTCACTTATATCTGCATACTAGCCCAAGGGGCATGTCCCACAAAAGCCTTCACTTACCAGGAAACTGGGACAGAGGGGAAGGCATCCTATTGGGACTCTAAATGAGAGACGCATGGGAGAACAGCAAAATAAAAGGATCCAGAGGGTCCTAGAAATCTACAAGTAGAGCAATATGATAGGCAGATTTGGGCCCAGGGGTCCCGCTCAAACTAAGGCACCAGCCAAGGACAATACAGGAGGTAAACTTTAAACCCCTTCCCAGATCTAGCCAATGGTCAGAATATTCTCCACAGTTGAGTGGAGAGTGTGATATGACTTTCTCACATACTCTGGTGCCTCACATTTGACCATGTCCCCTGGAGGGGGAGACCTGGTGGCACTCAGAGGAAGGACAGCAAGTAGCCAAGAAGAGACTTGATACCCTATGAGAATATATAGGGGGACGTAATCCCCCTCAGGAACAGTCATAGGGGAGGGGAATAATGGGAAAATGGGGGGGGGAGGAATGGGAGGATACAAGGGATGGGATAAACATTGAGATGTAACAAGAATAAATTAATAAAAAAAATAAAATAAAAAAAATAAAAAAAAATAAAATAAAATTCAAAAAAAAAAAAAAATCCAAAAAAAAAAAAAAAAAAAAAAAAAAAAAAAAAATATTTCCACTTTCCCACCAGATTCCCTAGGGGAACATAAACTCTCATGCTTTCAGATTGCAACTTCAGCACAGTGCTGTATTCTGTGAAAATTCCACTTAAATGCTTCTGTTTGCATCAAACTGAAATTTTTGAGGGTCAAGAAGCCAATGTCTTTGAAAATCTTTGAGAACCTCACCTTATTTCAGTTTCCAGGACTTGTAATAATCATGAGTTGACTCTCTGAACCCAAGTCACTGACTTCTATATTTCATGGACTAGACACCTGGCCTTGGCGATGAAATCTGGAGCAACCAGTTAAGGCTACATTTGAGAGGCACCTCATAGCTATTTCTAGACTTATTCGCCTTTAATTGTTTTTATGTCAAGTGACTTTAAGCAAATTATTTATCATGTGTCTTAACAGCTGTGGCCCATACTAATAGTTAAAATAATAGAGGATCCCTTTTTCAAAGCGTGTATTTTGAACTTGATTATATTAAATGATATCCCTTTTAAAAGTAACATAACAATAGTCCACAGCCTCTCTTGCATGTTATGTCAAAACCTCTCCATCAAAGTTAATTAATTGGCTCACTACATGATCATTGAGTGCCATTTTCTTTTTCAGGAACATAACTAGAAGTTACATAATTGCTAATTTTTGTAAACAATCCGTGAGCTACACTTTGAAGCTGGCTATGTGAAAGTGACAAATTTTTATGCAAAAGATTTCAGACCAGCAGACACCTTTGGCCTTGCCAGCACCCATTCCAAAATGAGTTCTTTTGATGCTATCTCCTCTGAATTGACAAAGTTCTGTAAGGTCAGAAGTGGACGTGAAATTTAACTTAATTTTTAAATTTTAAACCATGTGATTCTGTGGATATGTGCATGCCAGTGCAGTTGCCTACAGATGCCAGAGACAGCAGCTTCATTGGATGAGGAGTTTAGGTGGATGTGAGCCATGGATGTCGATGCTAGGAATAGAACTTGGGTGTCTTATGTGTCTCACCCACTGTGGCAATTTTCCAGCCCCACATTTCAGACTTTTAGGTCTAAATACTCTTTGTTGTACATCCCAACAATACAACAATGGTTAGCATAGGCTCCCTTGCAAACCACCTCAGAATTACATTCTTCAGCAAGAATTTCTTTAAAATAGGGATTACTCCACAAAAAAAGCACTGTTCTTACTCTGTCAGTATACATTTTCCTTAATAGTAACTTCCAGATTATCAAGTCTCTGAGATGAATATAAGAAGAGAGAATTTTATTAAAAATATGTGAAATTATCCAACTACAAATACACACACATAAACACACATATAGAGAGAGTTATATTCTAATATGATTTTGAAAATGTTACAATTTGATCAACTTTGTTCTGTAAAATAAAACATGGAATCACGCATTTTTTTATGTCCCTAGGGTCTTCAGGGAAGCTGTTAGTACTGAACTGTATGGTATAAAGAATCCTGGGACATCCCTGCCAGACTGGAAACCAACAATCTTGTAAGACATCTTGCATCCAGGAGCAAATAAAGAATTTAATCATTTTGGTTTGGATATATGTCCAGTGTAAAACTTGCCCTTAAGTAATTCTGTTAAAGTTTCCTTTATTGGCCAACTACTCTGGGTACAGGGCCTGCTCTGAGGTGTAGTTGATACATACTCACTAAGACTCCATTGGAGAAAGCTGCTTTTTCCTTTGGCATCTGGTAGCAAATGCAAATTAGTTAACAGTAGCACCCCATGGCCCCTTCCCCTCTCAGTGCTTGACTCCATTTGGCTTGAAGCTGTGAAGGTTTTTGCACACGTTCCCTCAGTCTCTGTGAGTTCATATCACATTAGTCCTATTGTGTTTGGAAGACACCATTTCCTTGGAGTCATTCCCCATCTCTGAATCTTATAATATTTCTACCTTCTCTTCCACATAGATCCCTGTGCCTTAAAGGGAGAGATTTAATGAAGACATCCCACTTAGGAGTGAGTGCCCTGAAGTCTCTCACACTCTGAACATTTTCCAGTTCTGGATCTCTGTTTTACTTCCCATCTACTGCAAGAAGAAGCTTCTCTGATGAGGTTTGAGTGAGGCACTAATGTTGGTATCTGTATGTTTTAAATGTATTTTATTTTGCTTTCTTATGTCTCTACCTTCGTTCCAATGCCCTAGGTAAGAGAAAAATAAGGCCGAAATGGACAGGAGGTGTAGCTCTCTTTAGCTACTTCCTGCTGGTTAGGCTCACCGAGTTCCTTGGCGCAAGTCTGATCTTCGTCTCAGGATATCTCCAACTTTTTCTCATCAAACTGCATCAACAACAACCAAGAACAACTGCTGCCTTCCTCCTCTTTCTCAGAGTCTCCTTTCTCTCTCCCAGCTCGGGCATTTATTCCCTCCTCATAATCTTCGGATTAAAACAAAAACTTGTTTATATAACATAACTAAGTTTTTAAAGATACCAAAACTTCCACTACACTGACTTATGTATGGAGCAATATGTCAACAGGAGTCTTTTTTTATTGCTGTGTTCCTTTAGTAGATAATAACAGTAGGTTTCCCCTAGATCCATGACAACCTAGTCTCAAGTTCTAAAACACAGTACAAGTATCAGTTGTGGGTTCAACCTCATAGAGTCAGTCTTAAATCTATTCAAAACATGGATGCTTACTGCCATGTTTGTGTCACTATTGCACCAGCGTGTCTTGTAGTCAGATCACTTTTGTTGGTTTCAGGGTATTTAGCTGGATTACCTTTCTCATCCAGCAGTGTGCACAATAGTTACTGGTAACCACTAGTACTAGTTAGTAGGGGTGAATCTTCTACTTGGTTACTAGCTCAATTTCTCCACATTCGCAATGGGGCCTTACCATCAGGGTGTAGAGAGCAAGTAGTAGATTTGGCAACGGTTTGTAGGTTTAAAAGAGGGAAGTCTATGGGGCCCCATTGGCGAATTACTCAACAAGATTTAACCCAGTTCTGACACTTAAGATTTTAGTTGGTGAACTAAGATGTCTAATTGGGGCACTGTCTCCCCCAATACTTTCTCTATCAAAGTATAACATGTTCCATTTGTTGCTGGCTGGTTTCCTACAGTTGTTCTTATTTATGTATCCTTTTAAAATCATTATTTCCTGATATTTCATGTTGCAACATAAACCACTTCACAAGCTAATTATACCTTTGTAACTAAAAGAAAATGATTCAATTGTCCAGATCTTATTGCAAATTCTCATATTATTAATCATCATTGCCTCATTTACATGCTGAAGTCAATACTTAGTTTTCTAAACAATTACAATTTAAAGTTAAGGAAAATGCTGGAAGAAGCCCATAGTGGTAGTAATGGGAGCTATCAGCCTTTACAAGCTAATTAAAGTCATAATTACAGATGAAAAGCAGACTGAATAAATCTTGTCTGGTAGCTGCTGGTACAAGTTAAATTTTACTGTGGTTATTTAATTATGATCACTATAGGAAGCATGTTTAATGTCCCTATGCATTTTTAAAGTTCTCAGATTGTCAATTGTATGGAGTGTTCATTAAAGTATCTGAGGTTTCAGAACTTGAAAATATGTGCCAATTAACTCAGTATTTGTAAACAAGGTCTGTTCAAATATCCATCTGTGGCCTGTATATAATGGGTAACTTTTCAGCTCTCGTGGAGTCTTTTGTCAAGATAGAGACTCCCTTAACACTTGAGTATTCTAAATATCAGAAAGAAAATTTAAGACAGAATGCAAGTTGACTCCAAAATAAATTAACCAATCTTGGCAAAAATTTCACAAAATAGGCATTGCACAATGATGTGAATTAAATAAAAATATCACAAATAAAGACCTAACCAATTTAGACCAAGTGACTGCAAGGGAAATAAAACTCCATGAAAGAAAATAAAGCTTTCAAATGGAGCAATTTATGCATGAAAGTATTGCAAGAAGCTTTAGGAGAAATTTTACAGAATAAGAGAAAACTAGAGTGCTTACAGAGATGATAGTATAAATAGCAAGGTTAGATACCTGAAACTCAGTAAATTACTTTAAATATGCTCAAATCTTGTGGGTATAAGTGTAGGAGAAAATGCAGGAGTGGCCTGGAGACCAAAAACCTGGCACACTGTGCATCTAAGAAGCAAGGCACACATGCTTCTGAAGTCAGAACACTGACTTCTGAGGTAATGTGAGTAGCTGGCCTGCAGATAACTCTGTACTCTCTGTGTCTCTTTCAATGTGCTTCTTTCTTATAAAGATCCTGGTGGTGTAAGTACTCCCTGTCCAATCTGAGGTAATGTGCTAACCAACCACAGTCAACTGGCTTCCACAGTATTAGCAGTCGTTCAGGTACAATAAAGCTGATGCTGTTTCCTGAGACCATCTCTAAAGTGGTTTATCTCCTCACCTTTTACTGACTTACATGCACTGCTACCTTGGTAGAGACACCCCAGGTATAATGCCATAAGTAGTAAGGAAATAAATTATAAATTAATTGGGGTTCAAGTAGGAAAAAAGCTATTAAACATAGAATTTCATTGTTTGATAATTTTCTATGTGCATGGTTGCTAATGCCTACCCAGCATTACCACCCCACCAATTTGTCCTCTACTCCTTCCACCACTTTTCCTTTCTAACTTCACATGCCATTTTTTAAATTCACTGAGTGAACTTGGTGGTAACTGGATGTCTATGGTTGTAGGGCAATCTACTGGACCATGAGAGGCACTTAGAGCCCTCAGACAGTCATAAGATTTTATGATGTCCCATTTCCCCCATCCAAGATGGCATTTTGTTTCGTTTGACCCTGTGGATGCTGTTATAGCCCCTGGGAGTTTGTGAGTGCAGCGCCACTAACAAGTCGCATAAATGCTGTTTTGCTGCAGTCACCCACTACTTCTGACTCTCACACTCTTACCATATCTTCCAAGCCTTGAAGAGAGACTGTGACAGAGATGTCCCATTTGGAACTAAGCACTCCACACAGTCTTTTATTCTCTGCACTCTCAGCAGTTGTGATCTATCATCAATTGCAGAAGGAAGCTAAGGCCTCCAAAAGAGAAGACAAGAACTGACAGTTTGCTGGTCTATAGGTATAATGATAGGTAGGGAGCAGTTGAGTACTATGTCCATTTAGAAGAATAAAGCATTACATTTCTACAGCCTATGACCTAGTCTATATTGGCATGTGAGGCCAGTTAACAGTACCAGGCATGAATCTGATCATGTGGAACCCACTTCAAATCAAATCACACACACACACATACACACATACACACACACACACACACATACACACACACAAAGTCAATTATTCTCATAACATCCATGCCACTATTACACCAGGATCCCCATATGCCAAACCAATTGTTACTGTAGGACTCATGGCTCAGAACTGGGTGAAATGAATACTTTTCTCTCCTAGCAGTACATGTAGACCTGCCCAGCACTGTCAACCCTTGTCCAATTATAATGATACTTCCAGGTAAATAAGAGATTCATTTTGCCAAAATGAGGAATTTTATAAACTAAGAAATTCATTTCTATTTCATTAGTTGATTTGGGTTTTTGCCATTTTTCAAGATCAAAATCATCACTTGATGAATCCCTGAAATAGTATTATTGTGACAAAACATAGTTTTGTATATTATTTACTTTATATTTGACTTATAACTTTCTAAACACTTTTGAAAATTCTAATTCTCATGGCCTATAAATGTTCATGCTCCCTAGAAGAATTAATACGTAAAGTAAAGGTGCAAAGGGAAGCAAATTTGTCTCTGTCAATAGCCAGCCTCAGAAAAGTCAGCTTCTATCATTCAACTGAGAAAATGAAAAATATTTAGAAGGAAGAACACTCTTATGTATGATACAAAGGGTTTTCGTTTCCTGATACAAATTTCTTTCATCACAGATAGGATGTTTCCCAAACAAACTTCAATAGTAAGTATAGGAATTATTGTGGTTTTTTTGTTTTTGTTTTTGTTTTTGTTTTTTTGGTTTGTTTGGGTTTGTTTGGTTTTGTTATTGTTGTTGTTTTATTTTGTTTTTGGTGTTACTTGTTGTTTGTCAGCTTCTAAATACAGTCTTAGTTGAAATGGATTCTTGTAACAAAAGACATATTAACAAAATAAAATTGTCAGAAGGGTTTTAATACATATGTTTCACATATACATGGAAGACACCCATATGTATCTCAGAAGATCTTTGAATCAAGCTGGTAGAGTGACTTCAAGGAAGAGCAGTATATTAATGAAAGGAAGGGAGTTGTACATTTCTAGAGGCAGAATCCTATAAGAAGGGGTGTGTGTGTGTGTGTGTGTGTGTGTGTGTACACACACACGGGCCTGTGTATGAAGTGCATGTGCATGTGGTGTGTGCCTGTGTATATGTGGTGGGTGCATGTGTGATTGTGGTGTGTGTGTATGTATGTGGTGTGTGAGTGTGTGTGTTATGTGGTGTGTATGTGTGTTATATGGTGTATGTATACTATATGGTGTGTGTATGTGTATGTGTGCATATGTGTAGACTAGTTTATCATATTTTGTATAATGTAGATACCTCTATTTCTAGCCACATAAGCATCTAATCTTGCTTGCCTTGGTACCCCAAGGTGTGAATGCATTTTTAATATATTTTTGCCTTTATGGATGAATGTCCTGCTTATTGTCTTTTAAGTGTCCCTTACAAACTTGTATCACAGGACAGTCTAATGTCACAGAATACTCCCTTACACAGGCAGTAGCAATTTAAAAAAAAAGTGAATGGACCTGAAATTCCGATTTCTTCCAATTAAGTCAATAGATACTAGTTCTTATTGTCTTTTCATTGAACCTGGACATTTTCTGTGACTGTAACAAAACAGCTCCCTAAAGCTTTTGTTGGAAGTATGATCAGAGCTCCCGTACACATGCAAACACCCTTAATTTAATGGGCATTGACTGAACAAAATTTGACCGCCCTGTGCATGTGTGGTAAGTCTGTCTGAGAGAAACTGAGGACCGATGTGCTTCATCATCTGACTAAACAGGTCAAGCAAAGGATTTGTAGTGAGGAATGACTGACTCAGAAACTTTGTACTTGAGTTTGGGGATTTATTTTACTTCAAACACTGGCCTAGTTGAAGACTGAGGAAAGTTTGAATTGAAAGTAACTATCCTAGAGCTACCTTGATGAATGACATTAGCAGTCAACCAAACTAAGAAATTTCAGGGGCCAGGTGGTTATGTCAGATAAAAACACAGAATTTCTGACTCTTTGCAGCAAAGGAAATTGAGTTTCTGAAAATGGAAGACTTATATTTCATAAATAATATCTTGCTTGCAACAAAAGATGAGTCTATTAGTGGTAAATGTAAATTTTAATGGTGAAAAGTGAATTGATGAATTGAAATGAGTCTCCTAAAGAAGAGGGTGTTTGAAATATAATACATTCGACATAAGCTACAGTAGCATCAAAACAGACTCTCTGAAGAGAGAGTGCAATGCAGTAAATAGCAAGTATCCCATGATTTGATACAATCAACACTTCCTCTGTAAGTCATAATAGAGATATTTCAGGAAACAATTCCCTGGGTTCCCACACACACAGAGACTATTACAAAGGAGAAACTGGTGACTAAGTTGTTCATATTTGTAGAATTGTACCTTTTGGAGCAATGGGATATCTGAGAGAACTTGGGGGTGGAGTTCTTATACTCCACTGAAAACCAATACTCATCTTTACAACAAAACCTGAGATGATCATAGGTATTTGCAGGTCCCCTTACTCATTCCTCCCATGCAGAGAAACATGTCTCCTGTGTACCCAGGTAAGACACTGCAAATCCCTGAAGGTCAAGTGTAGCTCAGTCTCTCCAGCTTAGGGTAATGTTAGAAAGGGGGGTATACACAACCAACATGTTCTTAGGTTCCCCTCATAGACTCAAAGCACGTGGATTCCCCATGCTGATTATGAGATTAGGATTCAGAAGGAAAGACGATGTGAGAGGAGACCAGTGTGGAGAAAGCTGTCACCCTCTTCTTCCAAAGCCTTGGATTCTATAGCTGCATCGTTTGACTAGAGGGAGAGAGAGAATCAGTTGCCATCAGAAATGTGATTTAGTTCCCTTTCTTAGGCTTGAATAAGAGGGTGATTAGTCCTAAATCACTGGGTATACGTATGACTGCCTTTGTTGGAAGGCACGCCTAGAATAAAAGGCTGCAAATGTGCTGCAGGATGAAGTCTGGCATTTCATCACTAAACGCTTTATTTACTGAGTTTACTACCACCGCCCCTTTATCCTACCCTCTCCCTTTTTCTTCTTTCTAAAACTCAAATGTGATTGAACAAACATCAATTTAAATATGATAGTTTTTTTCTCTAATCTCTCTTTCCTCTTATTGTGTATGGGGGTGGGGTGGGGCAGGGCATATGCTTATGTGTATATTGTGGACATGTGTGTGTGTGAGGGTATGAAAACATGTGAGTGCACAAAGGACATGGAGATTATCAGGTGTTCTCCTCTATCATTCTCCTACTGTATACCCAGCCTATTCCATAGCTTCTGGGATCTGAACCTTGAACTTCTCATTCTAATTTTTGCACACAAAACACTCTCAAGAACCAGGCCCTCATCTCTTCAGTCCTCCAACATTTCTTCTATAGAGTCTTTAGACAATATCTATGTCTCAATGTCCAATACAATCTCTGTGTTCTCCTCTGCAACTTCTTTTTTTAATTAATTTATTTTTTTATTAATTTATTCTTGTTACATCTCAATGGTTATCCCATCCCTTGTGTCCTCCCATTCTTCCCTCCCTCACATTTTCCCATTATTCCCCTCCCCTATGACTGTTCCTGAGGGGGATTACCTCCCCCTGTATAGCTATCTCTACTACCACCTGCAGTCCTGTCTCCAGAGTGTCAAATAGAATACCCCATTAAGCCTTGCTACACTACTTCAGGGAATTCTACAGCTTATAGCCCCAAACTCTTGTCCTCTTCCCGCCAACCAGTCCCAGAGATCCCCAAAACTATAAACATGTACACCGGAAAGCATTTTTAAACATCTTTCTCAAAATATAGGCATAATCACAAAGTGTCATTTCTTATCCCATACAGAGATAAAGCTTACTTCTTGTTTAACTTGGAATACACTTGTGGAAAGTTGGGTACATGTTTTGTACTCATTTTTGTCAACCCATATATGATTATAAATTTGACTATATGCAAAACTGAATTATATTTTTACTGCTCTATGATAGTAAGAAGGTTTAATTTTTCCAAATGTCCTTGCTTTCTTTTTTCCTTCCTTCCTTCCAGTTTGAATATGAAATGTCTCCTACAAGCTGATGTTTGAACCTTTGGTTCCCACATGGTAGCACTATTTTAATAGGCTATGAAATCTTTTGAACCTGGGACCTAGCTTGACAGTGGGGGCTGGAAGCCACAGGAAAGGAACTTATGAGTTATGTGCAGGCCCCGTACTGGCTTAAGTCCTTCTGCATTGTGACTGTTTTCACATAACAAGTACCTTCTGTGTGTTCTCTCCACCCTGGAGAAGCTCATTACTAAACTTTGTCCACTGTGAACATCTACATATCGTCAAACTGTGAGCTACTGAATTCTTCCTCCCTTCTTCTTTCTTGTCATGTGTTTGGTCAAAGTAACAACAACCACAAACACTAAATGAAGAGTGGAGTTTTTGCCATAATAAATCTGATCTTACAGTTTGGAGGTATGTTGTTGTTGTTGTTGTTGCTGTTATTGTTACTGTTGTTTCAGGCATGTGCAGGAATGCTTGCCTGTGTGAGCATATTTGTACACCCTGTGCATTCAGCACCACATAGAGGCTAGAAAGCAACAGGTCCTCTTTACAGGGAATTTGAGAGCCACATTGTGGGTACAGAAAATAAACACTCTTTGCTGCTGAGTCATCTCTTGAGCTTGAATTTGAAGCCTTTGGGACAGATTTGACAGGAGAATGGAAAAGCATTTAGAGCTGCAGGCCAAAGCCCAGAGTACCGTAAGCAAGCCTGAGTGGACCACTCTGCTGGAAACTCTGAAGATCCAGATAAGAATGCAAAGCCACTTCAAAAACGCTCATTTGTTAGATGACTGAAAATGTTAAGGCCTCAGAGGAGTTCCCTGCTAGAAAACTGTGTGTGTGTGTGT
Source organism: Acomys russatus (assembly GCF_903995435.1). NCBI lineage: Eukaryota > Metazoa > Chordata > Mammalia > Rodentia > Muridae > Acomys > Acomys russatus. The sequence continues at coordinate 39,415,141 of NC_067156.1, forward strand.
GTGTGTGTGTGTGTGTGTGTGTGTGTGTGTACACACAAATATAAAGGTACATAGGCCATATCAGCTGTGATTCAAAGCATGCAAGTCTGAATTCTCAGATGGATAACAGCTCTTGGATACGTTGTCCATGTAGTCCTGATTCAGGAATGCATTATGTAAGAATTACAGGATTATGGAAGCTTACACCAGTGTTTTGGAAAGCCACTGAGTCTAAGCAACGTGGGGCAGTGTTGGATTCCATGGAGGGAGTACATTAGTAGACTGACTGTGAAGTAGTTAAGGTGAAGGCTAAATTAGAGTGGAGACTACAGAGCATTAGAGATGCTAGGAATGTGAGATACACCAAAGAAAGCTGTATGCACTAGGTGGGTCAATACAGCTAAAAAGAGATCGCTTGTGTTTATGTAAGCATCCAGGCCATAGAATCGGGGCCACTGAAGTCCATCAGAGTACAGATGCTACTAACATGAGCCCAGATGCTGGACACAGAGCTGCAGAGCCGTGTTTACAATGTTCAGGACTGCTCTTGCTTTGGCTCGGTGTTTCATTACTTTCCCCCTCTGCCTCCATTTTCAAATGGGAATGTTTATGTCATTGTATATTGTATGAAACTTGGTTTTTGTTAGTGTCATTTTAATTTTACAAAGGTTCACAGTTAAGTTTCCCTTGTGTTTAAGAGGAGACTTTGGATTTTTAATACTGTTTTTTTTTTTTTTTTTTTTTTTTTAACTACAAGAGCTATCGAAATTGGACTGAGTGAATTTTGTATTGTGAGTTTACCCCTCGCTTAGAATTCACCAGTAGTCCATCAGGAAGCCCCCTGCTGACCCATGATATATTAATAACAGATCTAGTGTGTGCAGTTGGTGTGGAGGCAGGCTCAGCTGCTGTGGGATCGGGGTGCTGATGGCTATGTCATCTGGGATGTTTTTAAATGATGTCATAACAATACATTTAAATTTTCACAGCTTGTTGTGAAAACTGAAACATTCATTGTATTCTGGTCATGTTTGAGATTCACCAGTTCACTTGAAACAAATACAAAGCTCAAAAATGTACTTCAGACGTTTATGAAGTACATTTATGCTCTAATAAACTTGTTAAACTCATTCCTGGCTCTACACATCTGACCTCGTTTTCCTTAGACATTTACGTCAGAAAATTTGTGTTACAGAGTCTTTTCCTGACTCTTTAAAAATGTAAATCTTCAGGCAGGATTTGAATAATTTTTTCATCTATATATGCAGGTCCCAAGGACCTGAGAACAATCTTCTAAAATTCAATCAGCAAGACAGATAGTATTTTGCCCTTACCTCTCGACCTTTGTAATCTGGCAGTGCCTAATTTCCAAAGAACCAATTAGCAAGCACAGCCCTCCACACATTGATCGGGCTCCCCTGGAAAGCAATTCCAGTCTTTTATCATCAGTCTACATTTGTTCTCAAAACTTCTGCAGCTGTTTCTCCCCTCCACCCCATGGAGTTTATTCACAGGGAGATAACAAACAAACTGACAGATATATACATTACCCACTTCTTTACATGTGGGCATGTGTGTGCCCAAACAAATTTAATAAAATTAAAACTAAATATTCCAGTAGAAGCAGAGATAGAATACTTAATAATTGTAGGAATGACACCATTTTTTCTATTTATCGATATATTCCAGTCTTTGAACATGTGCAGACACAGCATGTGCACATACAGAGAAACAATTTACGCAAAGCAGATCCAGGTTCTCTGCAGCAGGAGAAGAGCTGCACCAGTCATCCTTTCCTTCATCTGCAATGAAGAACCATGCTTTGATCTAGGTCCAGAGAGTGGTGTCTTAGGCAGGCTAGCAATCCCCTTATTAGTTAAGTAAAGTCCATGGTCCTATAGGCCCTTAAGAAACAGGGTCTTTCTTATCCACTATCCCAAGCGCTGGTGTTATATACATGATCCACATGCCCAGGGCCTATCAGATTGTTTATGGACTAAACACTTCCTGAACAATAACTGAACTTTATGATGCTTCTTGGAAATGTGCATTAGGAAAAAATATTTGCTGACATTTTTAAGGCAACTCCTGAAGCCATACGACCCATTGTGATATATAGATAGATAGATATAGATAGATAGATAGATAGATAGATAGATAGATATACATATATAAATATATGTATATCTATCTATATATATATATATATTATGAAATAAATCGAGGGGACTTCTGAAATAATAATATAATTTTGCATGTGACCTGACCAAAGAACTTCAGAGCCTTAGGCTTTCCTCACATGTTAGAGACATTAAAATAGCAAATCTTACCAGTTATGTTTTAAGGAGGCTACCTTGCTCTTCTTCCAGCTATATATTATGGGAAACATGGCATGAATTTTCAGAAAGCACCTTCCCAACCCAAAGTGATAGATATTGGGGGGGGGGGGAATCTATAAATCCCAATATCCTGTTTGCAATTTACCCTTCATCTGCCTGGTCAGTAGTTTTCACATTGAAGAGAAATTTGGCCATATTCCATGGGGCTCTGAGAAACCATAAAAAGTGACAAAGATTGCTGGAAATGGAGGATGTGTATAGGATCAATGCACATTTGGCAGGCAGGTGGAAAAAAACTACTCCATCTTACAAATATTAGGAAATCTGTTTGCAAAGCTCATCATCTGCAGAAGGCAGAAGATGGGAGACAAATCAGCCAGCAGTGGTAGGCAACTGCACTCCAGATACTTCAATAGTAATGTCAGAACTACTTATGTGGTATGGTTTCAAACAAACAAACAGAATGCCAGCATAGTGCACAGGGTTTTGTAGGTTACAAGAACTGAGTAAATGCAAATTTGAATTTACTAATTATTATCCAAAAACTAATCCCAAATGTATAACATAATTACTTCACCACTTATAAGAAAGTCAAGAGAAAAATTTTCCCCCTCTAATCACTAAGAACAAAAATTTTCCTCCACTCAGTACTTAAATATTAACTGGTTGGTAGTGAACTGGAAACTTGAATGACCCAGTCAAAAGAGGTCCAAAAGAACTAGACATCACACCACAGTTCAGCTGTTTCAAATATATGTGTGCATATTCAAGAGAAAGAGATGAAGCAAGACCATTGAAAATAGAAGTGGCAACATAGTAATTTGAATGTTTCACAAAAACGTTTTTTGATTCTGGTGCAAAGGAGATGAATCTTTGTAACATTATTCCTCAGGAGACGTGAGCAACCTCAGATAGAAAGCTGATGACAGGGCAAAGTCAGGGCACCAATAAAGTCCAACTTGGTGAACTGATAACTCTTATGTTGGTAGGTTACAGGATTGTTAGTGTGGGGTTACAGACAGGAACAGAAATGACACAGAGTCCCAGCACCAAAGCACTCCTCAGCATAGATGACAGCTTATGAAAGCTGGAGACTTGAAGCTCACTGCGCACAGGTGAGGCAGCTCAACAGGCTGGAGAGTGCCCTTTCCTAGTAGCTCAGTTGGCCTGAGCATCTTCTAAGCATCTCAGCTTGTCTGGGAATCTTCTCTCAGTATCCTACAGCTTATACATGCTTGTGATGCAGGAGCCTAGTGGACTGTTTAGTATCATTCACTATCCTTAAGATAGTGACCTAAGCTTAACTAGTAACAGATCGGATAGAACATTTCAGTGCCCATAAAATTCCCTGTGCCCTTGTGTTTTGTTTTGTTTTGTTTTGTTTTTGAGACATGAGTTCACTGTGTAGCCTTGGCTGTTCTGGACTCGCTTTGTAAACTATGTTGGCCTCAAACTCAGAGATCCGCCTACCTCTGCCTCCACAAGTGCTATGTTTACAGGTGTACACCACTGTGCCCAGCTAACATTCTGTGTCCTAATGAGATTTTTTTTGTAGGGTGTTCTTTTGAATACCCTATATCTTAATAATGAGCTTCCCTTCAAGATGGATGCTTGGTCATGGAAGAAATTGCGGTACAACAAGACAACAACCATGAGTATAAATTGTCATAAGAATAATTTATATGGTACTTGGCAAAAAATCATTAATTTGTTTTTATAAAAAAAGTTCAGTTGCAAAGTCCAGGGAAAGTACCGCCAATAGAATCTTCAAATTGTATTTATAATACTTGGCTGTGCTTTGTAAAAAACCTAAAGCTCATTCAAATAGCATAATCATTAGCATGGCTGTAATCACTTAGTTTATAATTTTTAATTATTTTATTGTTGTTGTATTGTGTAAGCTATGAGCACATGCATGATGGGAAGGCACAGTGAGTGTTCTAAGATACTTTGTGGAAGTCAAAGTGCAGCATTTTCTCTCCTTCCAGTTTTACTTGGGTTCTGAGAATGACACTTGGGTTCTGAGGACGACACTTGGGTTCTGAGGATGACACTTGGGTTCTGAGGATGACACTTGGGTTCTGAGGACGACACTTGGGTTCTGAGGATGACACTAGGGTTCTGAGGAAGACACTTGGGTTCTGAGGATGACACTTGGGTTCTGAGGACGACACTTGGGTTCTGAGGATGACACTTGGGTTCTGAGGATGACACTTGGGTTCTGAGGATGACACTTGGGTTCTGAGGATGACACTTGGGTTCTGAAGATGACACTTGGGTTCTGAGGACGACACTTGGGTTCTGAGGATGACACTTGGGTTCTGAGGATGACACTTGGGTTCTGAGGACAACACTTGAGGTCTGAGGACGACACTTGGGTTCTGAGGATGACACTTGCATTCTGAGGATGACTCCTGGTTTACCATTATTGTGTATCAGGCCCGTTTTCCCACTCATTCATCCCACTGGCTCTGTTTATAATTTTTCTTTTGTTTTATTTTCTTTTTAACATATGTATATATGGGGGGATCGGTGGGGGTGCAGAACCTGTGGATGTCATAGAAGGCTCTAGATCCTCTGGGGCTGAAGTTTAAGGTGGTTGTGAGCCTTTGGGTGTGGTTACTAGGATCCTAACGCGGGTTCTCTGGAAGAGCAGTGCACGCTCTTAACCACTGAGCCATTTCTCCAGTGCTTCAGGTTTTTAGTTTTAATGAAATCAAACTTCTGTTCTGAGAAAACCTTATAAAATATTTCATCATCTCTACAGAAAAACAGCACTGTAACTCAGTCTTAAGAAATTGTATTAAAGAAAATACACAATTTTACATGTAAAAGTGCAATCCCTAAAAAAAAAAAAAAAAAAAAAAAAAAAAAATTATCTTACGATGTCAATTTTTTCCTAGACACTAGTGTAAAAGGAGCTAAAAATTATCATCTTTCTACCTTGGCTTGGGCTGAGTCCCCACAGGCTGTGAACTATGTAGCAGGTGCCAAGTGTTCCTACATCTTGCAGTGAGATGTTAGTTCATTTGAGAAAGAGCATGAAGTTGCTCTCCCCACCACATCCAAAGATTAAAAGGCGACAGCTGAGTGGTCAGTATGCTTTCCTTGGCTAAGGCTGGCAGTGAGTTATTCCCATGGCTCAGAGACAGGAAAAGATTATTTCTACTATAGGAACCCAAACAAAGGAGACTTATCCTAAAGGGCCCCTTAAGCATCCTAGCTGACCAGAGGACTGGTATCTCAAAAACAGCTGAGCACTTTAAAACCAAGCACCTGTGTTATGAGGCTGCATAGCACCATCTCTGGGGAAAAGAGCAAGGAAGCATGTGGTATGAGCGGGATTAATTTTAAAGATGTGAGTAATTTCATTGAAATATCAATGCAGTGACTATGCCAATAAAAGACAAAAAAAAAAGTTAAAATTCTTCTGGTACCCTAAAAACAAAGTTTCCTAAAAATCAAAACTAAAATAGTGGTATCAGTTACACCACATAACAAAAATTTTAAAGAATACAACTTAAAGGATAGAACTTATTTCACGTAACCCAAGATGATATCCTAAAATATCCTTGAATTTTTAAGATCTACTTGCTGAATATGGCTACAAAATATATACCACAATTATTGGGAAAAAAACAGAGGGAAAGTGAATAAAAGTTTAAAGCAAAAGGAAGAGTTGTGTAGCTATCAATAACTGGTTGGCCAAACAGACAGTGGAGGCTTAAGTTCTCACCTAGAGAATAAAGACTGATACTGAGCCGTCTGGCCCCATAAAACAGGTGTCTTTTGTTTGTTTGTTTGTTTTTAATAATGCCCCTCATAGTCTTGGGTGTTTAACACTTGGTCCCCAGTTGGTGGTGCTGTTTGGGTGAGGTTCAAGAGGAAAAATAGGAGCCATTCTCTACAGAAAGTACAGGAGCCATTCCTCTCTAGAGGATACATAGGAGCCATCTTTTGTACTTATGATTAATATTTGAGTTCCCTGCTTCCTGCTTCTGTTACCAGGCCTGCCGCTTGATGTGATGTCTCCCTGTAATCATGGGCTTGTCCCTCTGTAACTGTAACTCCACATAAATTCTTTTTAATATATTGCATCTGATTATGTTATTTAACACAGCAACCAAAATGTAACTAAGACAATGAAAAACTGATCTTAGTGTTTTATGTTTTAAATAAACAGCGGAGCAAGGATCCATCTCTCAGCAAGCTTACATAGCTACCTACACATTATTGTATTTGAAAACTAATCTAAGGCCCTATTCACATCACTATTTTAAAATAAATCTAAAATCCTTATAGTATGAGTTAGTTACTTACTATAAACATGAAAAGAAAGCATCTTATTTTACTTCAAAGAAACAATGTTCCTCCAGTAATCTCTCAGGCGTGGGGCGGGGCAGAAATAGTATGTAAGTCTAAAATAATCATCATAATAGAAAAAGTAGTGTCCCAGAGAGAAATTTGGAAGAAACAGTTCTCCTAAAGCTACATGTGTATTTATGGGAAATCATGTACTACAGAAGAGGGGCTACATCTGATTTATTTTAGACATCTTATAGAATCTACATGAAAGCGTGTTGGGAAACAGAGACTTCCAAACAGTGTTAACAATAAAAACTTCCTGGAGGAACTGTGGCAATTCAAGACCACTTTGGGCACATGAATTAACATTTACCAATATATCAGTTACCTCTCTAGTGGGAAATTTGTGCATTTTACCCCTTGAAGCTAGTAATGCATTTGTGACTTGCTTTGAGCAACGAAACTTGAAAACAAATCATTCTGTTACTCTTGGCGTTAAGATAGAATATCACTTATAGCCAGTTCTCATCATTTGCAATAGTTGTGTTCTCCCAGGTCTCCAAGAACAATGACGTCATATATGTTAAGTCACTGCTGTTGGAGGAAATAGAATCTTAGGTTCCTATGAGCCCCTAATTGCTTTTTTTTTTTTTTTTTTTTTAACCAACCAATCAGTATCACCAATGACATGTGCTTTAAGTGTTTAAAGATTACTTACTGGTGACAACAACTGAGATGTAATCTGAATAAATTATTTACATATTTTTGTAAATTATTTACTGGTGTGTTTACATGCACATAAAATTTTAATTATATTTGGCATTTGAATATTTTTTTTATAAGACAAAGAAAGCCAACACTGATGTGACATGTCTTTGAACTAGAGCTATTTATCTCTAAATTTCTTTGGTCTTTATCCTGACAACAAATCTGTTCTCTATCCTTTCATATTGGCTATCATCTAGGGAATCTACAAATTTCCTAGTTTTTCCATACTTTATGTACATTTAGACTCCACTAACATTGTCAAATACCCTCATCATTTTTCTGGGATCTGTTATTGATCTGTCATTAACCTTGCACTCATCGGCATCAACTTCCATTCATGCCTGAACAAATTTACCAAATACATATTTTCTCTAAGGCACATGGTTTCCTTTTTGTAATTAGCAATACTGTACATGACTATGCTACGGGACATTTTGAATAGCAAGTCTCCAACAAAACTCATGCACAAGTGTGGAAAACTGACATTATTAGAGACTGAAAATGGATACTTGTGTTGGAGGTCTGATGTATTTTGATGCTAATTACTGCTTGCTGTCTCTGTGACCTCCTGTACCTTGCCTAAGAGCCTAACTTGTTAGACCAATAAAAGACCATCACACCTGAGCAGGACAAATGGGATCGGCGTGGCTTAGATTCCAGGATTGGGAGAGACAGAGAGAATCTTGGGAGGAAGAGAGACTGGAGGAGAGGAGAAGAGAAGCTGCATCATGGGTTAGGTGGAGGAGAAGCACATGGCTAGCATGGATGGAGGATTTGGCCCAGATGAAGAACATTAGCATGTATTTGGGATTATGGATGGGAAATAGCTTGATAGAAATTATTAGACCCAGATGGCATGGGTCCTGCCCCACTATGGGAAATAGTTAGGGGTTTAATATCTGGCCTGCCCCAGGTTAACTAAGGCTATTTTAAAATATAATAGGTGTCTGTGTCTTGATTGATTGCTAGCAGGTTAGGCCTGATAATAAACATTACTAAGCCATACTGGTAAATTAACCACAACACACTTGTTTATATATGAGAGAAGAAATGAAAGTTGGGACTTCCTGTTGTTTGACTTCAGCTGTAAAGTTTCATGATCTGTGCATGTATGCAAATGGTCTTCTAAGTACCGTGAGCATTGACTTGGGACTTAGAAAATCTTCAATATTTAATCAATCCACATGCATACAGATTCTGCAATGAAGGAAGATAAACTCCAAGCATTAATCTTGGCCAGCAATGGTGCAGTTACTGGCTGCTTCATTGACATGGGCAGTGCAGAGACCTCACATCTCTGAGTTTTGATAAATGCAACAGAAATGTGTTATTATGTTCCCTTACTTAAAAACCCCCTGACCTAAAAGTTTAAATATGAAACTTAACAATTGCACTTACATATTAGAAAAAAGACATAGGTAAATATTTAGAATGTTTATGGAGGAAAGCACAAGAAACAAGGCGGTTCAACATTAATGGTCAAGTTCAGAGTAGAAATGACAGTTTCCAAAGAATACTTTTAAAAATTATTTCCAAGTACATATAGTATTCTTCTAACCTAAAAAGACAAAAATGTTCAAAATCTAAAATAACCATATCTAAAAGGTATTAGCAATTTACTGTTTTGATAAAATAGAGATACTTTAGTTTCTACTACAGTAAATATTCACTGGAAATAGATCATTTCATTATTTATTTGTGGTATGAGTTTGCAATGTTTTTAAAAGTTTAATCACTATTAATTATTACTTTTTATTAATTGGCAATTTTATTCTCTTTATAAAAACACAAATGAATTAAAAAGAGGAACATGGCTGTGGGAGAATGGTTGAGAGGACAATAAAGCCCTGATGAGGCTGGATTGCTCTTGATGGGTACCAAGTCCATTGATGGGTACCATTTCTCAATCACCAGGAATACTAAAACACTTCAGGGATGAAATGATTGACATTCAAAATTAGTTTCCAGGGGGTGGGACTCAGAAGTTAAGAGCATTGGTTGCTTTCCAGATGACCCAGATTCAATACCTAGTACCCACATGGCAGCTCACAACCATGTCCAGATCCAAAGGATCTGGTGTCCTTTTCTGATCTCTTTGTATACCATGCATACATATGGTTCACAGACATACATGCAGGTAAAACATTCATACACCTAATAAAATTTAAAAATAGAGATTTGTACTTTTTATGTGAAAATAAAGTCTGTCTTTGAGAAAGCCAACTTTCCAAAAGTTTAAAGTAAAAATTTATACCACATATGCATACTCTCTGTGAATTCCATGTTAAAATATAAACTTTTTAAAAAAAATTTTTATTAATTTATTCTTGTTACATCTCAATGGTTATCCAATCCCTTGAATCCTCCCTTTCTTCCCTCCCTCCCATTTTCCCATTATTCCCCTCCCCTATGACTGTTCCTGAGGGGGACTTCCTCCCCCTGTATATGCTCATAGGGTATCAAGTCTCTTCTTGGTAACCTGCTGCCCTTCCTCTGAGTGCCTCCAGGTCTCCCCCTCCAGGGAGAGAAGTATGCGAGAATAGCAAAATAGAAGGATCCAGAGGGTCCTAGAAACCTACAAGTAGAACATTATGATAGGCAGATTTGGGCCCAGGAGTCCCGCTCAAACTAAGGCACCAGCCAAGGACAATACAGGCGGTAAACTTTAAGCCCCTACCCAGATCTAGCCAACGGTCAGCACATTCTCCACAGTTGAGTGGAGAGTGTGATAAAATGTAAACTTTTAAGTGACAGATGAAAACATAAAATGGTGCATTGTGGGTACCACATCATGTCTTGATATGTGCATACACCATGCAACTTTTAAATAAGTTTTAAATGTTGATCTCCTTACAACTTATCTCTTTATCGTGATGTTTTCAAAAACCATTCCTCCTAGCTCTTGGAAATGTATTGCATGTTATTATTATGTACAACCATGCTAATGGGCAAGTGTTATCCGAAAGCTTTACTCCTTTCTAAGTGGAAGCCACTCCACCGATCAACCTGCGCTGTCAGGAGCCATAGGACCTTGCCTGACCTGCCCCAGTGGCTGAGAGGCCCTGCTGGCTGAAAGCCACAGCTGTCTGCATACTTGAGATAATTATTCTGCCTGGCAACCACAAAGACCCAGCCTGACCTTGAGAAAGAGAACATTCGGTGTATCGAGACTTCTGTATAATCGCCCCACTCCACACCTGCTGTCCTTGGGCCTGGCCCAGAAGATTTTGTAACTTTCCACTGCATTCCTTCCCACCCCCGCCCTTTCAGAAGCTCACTTTAAATTTGGATACCCCTTTACAATAAACGGCCCTCGATAAGCAAAGTTTTCCTGGGCTCGTTCCTTTCCTTCACCTATTCTTTATTCACAGGTCGCGACCCTCCTTGCCACTCCACGCATAACTGAACCTGCGGGTTGGGGACACTGCGCGCCTCCCTCGCCTACCCTTACTGTCCTCAGCCTCTAGACCCACCACTCTCCTCTCAACTCCTACAACACCAGCATTTTACATCCAACATATGAGTGGCAGCAGGCAGCATTTACTCATCTGTACCTGGCCTATTTTATGTAACATGATTTCCAGTTTTATCTGTGCTTTTTCAGTGTTTTGTAAGAGGATTTACTCCTTGTATTGCTGAACAACATTTCATTTTGTGTATGCTGTATATTTTGTCTTTTCCACTCATCAGCTGATAAATACTTGGGTTGTTTCCATTTCCCAGCTATTGTAAATAGCACTGTCGTGAACAGGGTATGAGGGGAGCAACTGTTGTACCTGAAACTTGAAGGTGACGATAAGATTACAGAAAACATTTTGAAAAGTCTAAACAAAACAAAACAAAATCCCAATATTTTATACCCTGATCCTCACTTAGCTAACAAATTTCCTATCAAAAATATATGTATTATAATCTTCCTGTCTTGTCTATAAATAAGCAAGTTATTGAATACAATTTGAGTGCACAGATATAATTGTAACTTTATATTTCAGCTTGACTCAAAAGAATAACAAATGTTTTACTGATATATTTTCATTATAGCTTGATGTCATTCTTATTTTTCTGAGGCTTTGTCTTTCTTTCAAATTATTTGTGTCAAAATTATAGTTATGCTATAGTTTATATATAGTTATATAATTGGTGGAAAATTTTGGTTGTCAATTTAGTTACAACTGAAATTAGCTAAAACCGAAGCAGCTGAGCATACACATGTTACATTTTTTTCTTGGTTAGATTTGAGGTTGCAGACCCACCCTAAATCTGGGCCATATCTTCTGCTGAGAGTACACATAAAAGGACAAGGAAGGAGGGGGATTTTGCTTTTTTGCCTACTTGACCTCACTCTTACTGACAAGTTCATCTATCCTGTTGTTGAAACATTCCTTTGCTGGTGTTAGAACTCAGTTCTTCCCTTTCCAGCATGCATAGAAATCTTGTGGCTCTCTGAGCCCTCCCTGAGACTTCAGCACCAGATTGCTGCTACTGTGAGATCTGGATTGAACAACTACCATATCCTTGGCTTTTGTGTCAGGAGCAAGCCAGTAAGCAGCAAACCTCTCGCCAGGGCCTCTGCGTCAGCTCCTCATTCCAGGTGCCTGCCCTGTTTGGAGTCCCTCAATGGACTATGTGACGCAGGGTATGTAAATTAAATAAACTCTTTCTTTCTCAAGTTGCTTTGGTCATGGTGTTTCATCACAGCAATAGTAACCCTAACTAATAAAGTACGTAAGACTATAGTTAAGAAAACAGCAGAAGGGCAACAGAAGTCTACTTCATTATTTATGATATTTATTCATGATATCTATACACGGTAACAATAGTTACTGAATATTAGATTATTTGTTTTTACATTGTACCAGAAAAAAAATCTAGTTAGCACTATAATTTGGAAAGCTGGAGGAAATTGCTTCCATCTCCACACATATAAACTGGAAAGTCTAGTTGAATTTGATTGTTTAGAAAGCGCACATCATCATTGCTGAGCGCACACCAGCAGGGCTGTTCCCTGGCACTGGCTGGTTTGTCATACATACTGAATTATATATCTGTGCATCCATATTTTAGTTAGAAAATTCTCTCTCTCTCTCTCTCCTCTCTCTCTCTCTCTCTCTCTCTCTCTCTCTCTCCTCTCTCTCTCTCTCTCTCTCTCTCTCTCTCTCTCTCTCTCTCTCTCTCTCTCTCTCTCTCTCTCTCTCTCTCTCTCTCTCTCTTCCTCTCTCCTCCCTCAATTGTTACATTAGTTCCCATTTTATATATAATCAATGGTAAAAAAGTTAACTGACAACAAATAAATAGGAAATCTCAGCTTGATTTGTTTAAATACAAATAGTGCTTAAAGCTAACACTTATAAAGAATTAGAACAAGGAGAAGCATCAATCCCTGCTTGCTCTTGTACCAAATGAGCAATAGAAGGTGAAGTATTTGGTATCTCAGTTCCTATAAACTAAAGCTCCAATATCCTGGGAATAGTTTTTTTTTAATGGCCAGTTTTGTGATGATTCTCCACTAGTGACACGTGTAGACTTTTATCTAAGCTGACTTACTCTTCTGTTACTAACTCACTAGCTTCAATCTGAATTCTCTGCTCAATTTTAAATCCATTACATGGGGGGGGGGTTAGAAGATATAATTGTCCTGTGACTACAATAAAAACACAGAGTGTGTCTAGTTAAACTGAGAAGATTCCTTACGTGCTTTTTATTACTCTGGTGATCTAATAAATGTGATCCCTTGATTTAGTGTTCACCCACAGCTGGGTCTAACCTCATCATGGTTGGAAAAAAAAAAAAAAACCTCAAGTCTTTAGAGGAAAGTAAAACATCAAGTAGGTTAAAGGAGCGCAAATATTAATATGTGTTTAAAATAAAAACTTCTGTGAGGCCAATACAAACAGTGATTAGCAGAGGCCATTTTAAAATGACTGCTTTCCCGCAAAGGAATTGTTTCTTAATCGAGGAGAAAATAGAATTAGATTAGATAAATTATTATCCTTTACACATATTAAAGACCATGAAAAGAGGATGTGTAATAACCCCCACTCACTCATTAATCCACTTGTTCAACCATTTATTTTTTATTTTAAGTTTATTTATGCATACTTAGGGAGCACTCAGGGATAGCCTGATATTTCAACAGTATATCAAATCAGATCTCTGTTGTTGACAAGGCCACTGGCACCCTCCAGAGAAAACCACTCAAGACCCCCTGTGGTATGACTCTGGAAGGCATACTCCATCACCCCAGCAATAGGCCATTGGCTCCTGCAGTCCACAGTCTCCAGTGTAGACATAGTCTGTGTGAAAGCATGACCACAGGAAGGTGCAGATGTACACACGGACTTAAAGATTGGCTGATGGAACTGCTGAGAACTAGCTTGCATTACTTATAAATGAGGGTTCTTACTAGTATATAAAGTCAGCTATTTTGAAGCAGCAGCTGTTATGTCTTCTTTAGTATTTTAGGAAATTATTTACATTACTATGCTAAAATGGAATGTTGAAGGAATGGCAGAAACCAAAGATATCTGCTATATACAGCCTGAAATTTGAACTTGCTGCAATAATTATTGGATGGAGAAACCTGTTTAGATTCAATTCCCAGATAGAAAGGGTAGCCATGGAATTTGTTCACTGGATATTTGAAAGGAATATACACAGAATGAGGAAAGCTCCAAAGAGGGACATTCGGAATGCAGATGCATATTGGATATCTTTACATAAAAAGAAGCAAAGAGAACAAGACGGGGGGTGGTAACCTAAGGTCCCCTCTAAACATAAGGTTGATAGGTTCCTTCATTAGGTCCTCAAGTGGAGATACACCACAGGTCCTTAAAATATGTAACTGAAGAGTTCAGAGCAGACAATTAAAGCCAGAACTACTAAAGTTGCTGTTTATAGGGAGTCAATGATATTTGAAACCACTTTCACCATGAATATAGTAGACAGAGCACAACTTAGTGTTCACAAATGAAGTTTTATACCTGCTGAGTAAAGAAGAAAAGAACGAAATGTGCTCTTTTAAAAGAAGGGAACAGGAAACAATATCTTTGGAACACATTGGCTGTACTATTCAAGTAACCAGTACTTGGAGCTTTGGAATCCTTAAACGAGAGAGTAGATTTTATTTTAAACATTATAACTGAGAATTATGTTGATAATGATGTTCTGACTATGTTTTTCAGCAGAGGGAAATCACTTCTCAGAATTATAAAACACTTAGTGGAAGGTGACTAAAGCACAGGTTCTGGGTGAGCCCTTCTGCCAGGATGTGTTTCTTACTAAGCAATGACTCCATTCATTCTCTCTGCATCACTAGAGGCCATAAACAGGATTCTGGGTTGTGTTGGGTGACAGGTAACAGTTAGGATGCATACTCACACTGTTAGTCCAAGCCATGTATTTGTATTACTCTCATTTATTTAGAAATGTGTGTGGCAGGCCATACCTTCATATTGAACACCAGTCCCTTGTCTTCCTGACAAGACTTTTGCCTTCATATAAGCCAGCTGCACCATCCCTCTATCACAGTTATTAAAGTGGTTTAGTCTAATGTGGACCTTTAAATCACCAAATCTCATCAAATGTGAACATTGGCATCTTTGAAACTCTCATTACGAACAGAAACTAAGCAACTGTCAACCAAAGATGCAGGATCAGCCTTGACTGTCGCTTCATAACACCGAGACTTTTTTTTCCTATCTGATTTTTCATTTCAGTGTTAAAGCCTAGAATACAGTGTGGAAAGTTTCTCTTAAAAGTCTTTCTCCACGGTTGGGAGGTAACTCAATTGCACAATATGCATGAATTCCTGAGTCTGATCCCTAACACTGAATAAACGACGAGTCATGGAACCAACCTAGTTTAGGGTCATCCTTAGATACAGAGTGAGTTGCAAGCCCCTCAAGGATACATGAGGACCTGTCTCAAAACAAAACAAAACTACCCCCATTCTCACTCCCCACCCCCTTCAGTTTTTTGAGATGCGGATTCTCAGTGTAGCCTTGGCTGTCCTGAACTACCTTTGTAGACCAGGCCGAACTTGAACTCACAGCAATACACCTATCTCTGCCTCCCTGAGTGCTGGGATTATAGGCCTGTGCCACTGGGCCCAGTTTGTCCCCCAGTCTTTAAGGGCATGTGCCAGCATATTTCTGTTTGATTCAGTTTATCATCATCGTCATCGTCGTCATTGTCATTGTCATCTACCTTTTCTTCAATCAATGCTCAAAATGGATAAAACCAATTTTTCCCTGACCAGCTAATCCTACAGCGACATCTATTGTGTTCTAATCTCCCAGGATTGGAATGTTGGGATCGGGTTTGATTTGCATCTCACTTGCAATCCTAACAATCAGTAGTCCAAGCTTTTGTTGTTGTTGTTGTTTATTTGTTTGTTTTGTTTTTATTTTTAATTGGGACTGAAGCAGACAAAAGCAGTTAAAGTGCTTGTGCTCTTATGGAGGACCCTGGTTCAGTTCCAGGTACCATATCAGAGGGATGATAATAGGTTGTAACTCCAGTTCTAGGGGATCTGTCATCCCCTCCTGACCTACAAGAATAAAACACTCATACACATGAAATAAATAACCCTTAACGCGTTTTATTAACAAATTGCTACGCATTTGTTGCACACTATGTATATAAGCTGTAAAGAGGACAAAGACTCACACTGGACTTTAAGAACTCTGATAACGTGGCTTGGACCACTTCTCAGTTCCTATTGCTGCTAAACCTGTCTTACTTAACACTGTTTCTTGTCTCATCACATTTACTTCCAATTTATCCTAAATTTCACTGCCAGATTGATTTCAGTCCAAAAAAACCACTATTCATATGTTACACTCTTTCTAAAAAAAATTATAATGGCTATACTTTCTCTGCAGAATTATATTATGTATTTTTACTGAGTATTCAAGACATTTGACAATATGGTCTTCATCTACTTTGAAACCCTCTGTGCACTCCCCAAGCCCTCTGTTCTTTCTAAACTAGCCCACATGCTAATCCCACATAAGTCATAGTTACCCTGCTATCCAGCCTCAGTGCACATTGTTTTCTTTGCTGGGAAGGATACTTCATTCCACTAAAGTTTCCTCAGTGAAATGGCACACAACTGAATAATATATAGAATTTAGAGTATTAAATGCTTATCAAATAAGGCATATTGATTCATTTTTACGTATAAAATCTATTTGAAGGTACATATTCAGTCTAAATAAATACAATACATACTTAACAGTTAACTAAGTAGTTTGTGTTTATCAGCCCCCTCCTTCTGTGAATTATATGTGAGTCTAGAACTTAAATGCATAGTATGAAGTTTCATAAAGTTTTATGTTCTGTATCATGTTATCATGAATGAGATAAACTATATTGATCATCTTATTTCACCTTGTATAATTTGAGAGTTGATGCTTTCATGAGTTAAACACGAAATACTAATTGTTACAATTAATTGTATTCCTTACGAACATTTCAGTGTTACATTCAGAATTGCAGAAGGTGAGGTTTCAAAGAGTCCTGGCAAATACTCAAATTAAAAACTGGGCATGCAGAGAATTGTTGGAAGGCACATAGATGATTCAGAGTGTGACATTTAATCCTTTGTCCTGACTACCCAGTGATATTGCCACATCCTAATAGGCACCAACGATACTAATATATGTGTGTCTGTGTGTGTGTGTGTGTGTGTGTGTGTGTGTGTGTGTGTGTGTGTGTGTACAAAATAGCCTGAGGCTTATAGAACAACAACTTATCTCTTTACAAAGGTGCTTGTTGCCACTATGGATGACCTGAATTCAATCACCAGAAATAAATGGTAGAAGGAAATAACGCTAACCCTGGGCGTTTTCATTGACCAAGGTTTCTAGCTCATCCCAGAGATCCCTGTACAGATTCCAGTTCTCTCTCCCAGACCTTTCTGCCTCTGTCCTTCCCAAACTTGATCCATCCTGTTCTCTGTCCCACCTCCTCTCACATCCAGTCCCCTAAAAATGTTCAACACCCTTAGTTATACAAATCAAAATGACTCTGAGATCCCATCTTACACCTGTCAGACTGGGTAAGATCAAAAACTCAAGCAGCAGCTCATGCTGGTGAGAATGTGGTCAAGGGGAACACTCCCCCATGGCTGGTAGGAATGCAAACTTGTACAAATACTTTGGAAATCAATTTGGAAATTTCTCAGAAATTGGGAACAGTTCTACGTCAAGACCCAGCTATGTCACTCCTGGGTATATACCTGAAAGATGTTCCACGACACAATAAATAACATTTGCTCAACTATGCTCATAACAGTTTTAATTGCAATAGCCACAATCTGCAAACAACCTAGATGTTCCCTAACTGAAGAATAAATAAACTGTGGTACATTTACATAATGGAATACTACTAAGCTATTAAAAACAAGGACATCATGAAAATTTCAGGCAAATGGTTGAAACTACCTCCTGAGTAACATAACCCAGAACCAGATAGACACACATATATATTTACTTACAAGTGGATATTAGCCATAAAGGACAGGATAACCATGCTACAGTCCACAGACCCAAAGAAGCTAAGTAACAAGGAAGATGCTTGAATCTCACTGAAAGGTGGAAATAAAAATGACATTGGGTCAGGTTTTTATTTCTAATATGAAAAACAGTTTGTTCTCATTATTCCTTAACACTCAACCAATTTTAATGGCTTTGTTTTAGGACATTGACAATCTCAGTAACACAGACATCTCATACTTTTCCCCAAATGTCTGCTTATGGTAGGTGCACTTCCTTTCTCCTCCCTTGTCCTTGATTCTTCTGTGTTAGAAAGATTAGCAAGAAGATCTGGGGCTATGTGGAGATTTTGAAGACACAACTATTCTCTCTCACTTTCTCTCTCACTTTCTCTCTCTCTCTCTCTCTCTCTCTCTCTCTCTCTCTCTCTCTCTCTCTCTCTCTCTCTCTCTCTCTCTCCCCTCTCCTCTCCATCCTTCCTATCCCTGGTTCCTAATTTCCCTTTCAGGTCCCTGATTTCTGGCTCAGAATCCCTCAGACTGCATTTTCTGTTATGCAACAATGCATCTGATTTTAAGAAAATCATCCAGTCCACCAAGCACTCCTGTCTTTGTCATTTAAGTGGAGGTAGTGTCAACACCATGAAAACAAAAAACCATCACTAACCAGCAAACTATTTCTTTGTCTCATGAAATCCTTGGGGGGAAAGTGACAAAGTAGGTAAATCCTGCCAGGAATGGCTACCCAACACCCTTAATTAAAAGCAAATAATCATGATAAACAGAGGAATGTAAATAAGAGTTCTAACAGTCCTCGAGGCCAACTTCAGCTTTTAAAGCTTGTGCATTATTTATGTTTTTGAGAGAGTAGGAACTTCATTCAAATCAACCAGGCTCTGCAGCATTTCTTTTTATCAGGTTCTATAACAAGAGCTTTGTACAGCATATTAGTAAGGCAGATATAGATGTACGATTATCCTAAGACTGGTTGGGTTGTCATTGTCCTCCCACTACTTCCTGCCTACTCTTTAAAATTCCAGCTTTGTCCACGGCCTTATCTACCCTAGAACTTACTGCAAAGGAAAGCTAAAAATAGCATGGCAGTCAATTGAGACAGTCTTCCTCCTCAATAATAAAAATAACCAATAGTCTCAGTGCTTACTATAAGCAATAAACTGGCCAAACATCCCATTTAAAACAGCACTCCATTTTCACAGTGGCCCCATAAGGCTCCTGCTTTTTAAACTGTCCGTTCATAGGAAAACATTATACAGAAGGTAACACCCAGCTGTGAAGTATTACACTTCATATTAAATTGTTATCTTATTCCAGTCTATGCTATATTAGCCTAGCTGTGGCCCTTGTTCTTGCTTCTAGTGGAAATGAGGGGGAAAAGAGAGGATCTAGGGAAAAAGGGAGGAAAAGACAGAGGGAAGAACAGAGAAAGGGGGATGGGGAGAGAATGAGGGAAGAAGGGAGCAAGGGAGGGAGGGAGAGAGAGAGAGAGAGAGAGAGAGAGAGAGGGAGGGAAATAGTTTGGTATCCAAAATCTCCAAGATCTTCAGACTCCCTTTTCCTAACCCAACTTGCTCCAAGATGCTCTACAGAGCCTCAATATTCCTCTGACAGTACAGTGACTTGCCTACTTTGTTGTGTTTCACACCGTTCGACACAATTCTCACATCTTAATGTCATTTTTAGAGCAGTTGTTAAGATACTTAAGACATCAACATATTAGCATATACAAGTATATTATAATAAAATAGTATATGAAGAAGAGCATATATCAATAAAATTGAATGTTTGCCATGTTAGCAACCCACTTGTAGCTGTTTTATTTTCTCTGTGCATGGATACACAAGATTCATCAAAAACAGCCACATTGTTTATTACCCATTTTAGAAAGCCATATATAAATTATAAGTGAATTCAGGAAACTGGAATTAGACAATGTTGTTAAAATGAAAAACAAATAAAAAAGATTTTAATTAAACAATTTGAGCTACCATGGTTACGTGCACTAGTTGTTCTTGCAGAGGACCTGGTTTCAATTCTCAGCATCCACATGGCAGACTGCAAATACCTACAACTCCAGTTAAAGAGGATCTGACATCTTCTTCTGTCCTTCATGGCACTAGACACATAGGTATACATGTGGTGCATAGACATTGTGCAAACAAAATATCTATACATGTATAGAGATATAGATACATATATATAGATGATAGATAGGTAGATAGATAGATAGATGGATAGATAGATAGATAGAAAATAAACTGAAATATTTGAACCAAGTGGTCATATTTGATATCTGCCTTATGTAGGACATGAATTTAGCTTTTATTATGCAAAACTGATCAGTTTTATAATACAGTATAATTACTTGTCACAATTCACAGCTTAAAATTACTATTTTCACACCAAGTACAAATTACATTTTACAATATGCTCAGACTGGTATAAATTGTAACAAGTCATGTGAAATAGGCCAGTGTCCTAAAGACCTACCACACATGGCAATTAGCCAAATGCCACTGATGCCTCAAACTAGTAACATCTGCCTCTAGTCCAACAGTCAAAGGACCATTTAACCCTGTTGCCCCTTCTTTTTTCACACTCTGATCTGGTCTCCATAAATCCTAACTGTGGCATCCTATGAACAATCTACCACTCCTCCTGAGAAGCTGGTTGATTTGTGTACTAAGCTCTGATGTCAGCTATTGGCATGGCTATGGGACTTCCTTGGTCACACTTGCCTCCCTCACCAAACCCCTTTCTTTCCCCAAATTCCTTGATTTCTGTCCCTAAAACCTACTCCTTGGTTCAGAGGATCAGTGAAGCCAACAGTAACTATGAAGATCCCTGTGTATAGAACCTGTATTTTCCCAATTCTCTTCAGATATTTTATAGAGGAAAAAAATAAGAATGGCTAATAAGTCAATAAAGGATTCAGAAACATGATTTTTATATCCAAGAGTTTAAAAGAACATGAAATCCCTATCCCAAAAATATAAACTATGATAATTCACAAATTTCTGCCACACAATATTTGTGTATTTGAATATGCTCTTAAAAAGTATCCTGCTTGCTAGCCAGAACATGGAAACAGCCTGTGTCCATCAGTAGAAGAATGGATAGAGAAACTGTGGTACATTTGCACTATGGAATACTACTCAGCTATTAAAAACAAGGAATTTCCAAAATTGGTGGACAAATGGGTTGAACTGGAAATGATCATAATGAATGAGTTAACACAGAAGCAGAAAGACTCAAATGGTATATACTCACTTATATCTGTATACTAGCCCAAGGGGCATGTCCCATGAAAGTAGGACAGAGGGGAGGACATCCTATTGGGACTCTAGGTGAGAGAAGAATGGGAGAATAGGGAAATAGAAGGATCCAGATGGTCCTTGAAACCTACAAGAAGAACATTGTGATGGGCGGGTCTGGGCCCAGGGGTCCTGCTCAAACTATGGCACCAGCCAAGGACAATATGTGAAGTAAACTTCAAACCCCTACACAGATCTGGCCAATGAACAGGATCTAGCCGTTCTCCACAGTTGAGTGGAGAGTGGGGTCTGACTTTCGCACGTACTCTGATGCCCCATATTTGACCACCTCCCCTGAATGGGGAGACCTGGTGGCACTCAGAGGAAGGATAGAAAGTTACCAAGAAGAGACTTAATACCCTATGAGCATATACAGGGGAAGGAGGACACCCTCAGACACAGGCATAGGTGAGGGGAGTAGGGGGAAAGCAGTAGTGAGGGAGGAACAGGAGGATACAAGAGATAGGATAACTATTGAGATGTAATATGGATGAATTAGTAAAAAAAAAAAAAAAAAGTATCCTGCTTGCTCCCCACACTGATTATTATTCAGTGACACAGATGAATTGTGCTGCCTTCAATCACGGTGCTTGCTCTAAAGTTCTTTTAAAGCATGCTTTTTCAAGAATTTAGGCATACAAAAATGACTTTGAGCAAAAGTCTAAAATAGAAATATACTGAAAGCCGCATGTGTAGTTTAATTATTTAGTAATATATTGTGTTGAGTCAACACATAAAAATATTGTTTCAATAAATAATATAAAGTTACAGGGATAACTTAATTTTGAGAATAAGGCTCTGAAGCCTTCTACCTGGGTACAGTTCCCACATATCTCAGTGGGTGCAAGCCACACATGCCGTGTACTCAGTAGCCATGTAAGATGATTTACTTTACTGACACACAACCTTAGATAAAGCATGATTTCATATTCCAATGAGCAGAATTATTTGCATAATGAGAACATATTCTTACCTTGATTTTTTTTTTAATTATTTAGTTGTGTGCCTGTGGGTTTGTGCATTTGAGTGGAGTGCCTGCAGAGTTCAAAGGCAGGTGCCCAATGCCCTGGCTCTGTAGTTGCAGGAGCTTGTGAGCTGCCTGATGTGGGTACTGGGAACCTAAGCTGGATCCTCTGCAAGAGCAGGATGTGCTCTTAACCACTGAGACATCTCTTCAACGCCTCCTTATCGTAATTTAAAATATTTAGTGGGTTCCAGGCACTGAATCCAGGTCCTCAGACTTATGAGATAAGGACTTTTACTATTGACCCACCAAACTGGCCAGCAATATATTCTGAAAAGAAGATAAAACCCTGTCTAAGGCAACACTTCAAGTGGTAAAGTGCTTTTAGGCCAAGGGGACTTGTATTCAGATCTCCTGTGCCCAAGTGACAGCTGGATGTAGCGGTGCACATCTCTATCTACAGTTCTGTAGGTGAGGGCAGGAGGAAACAAGAGGATCCCCTCAGCATTCATTGGCTAGCTTAGAAAAATCAATGAGTTCCAGGTTTACTGAAATATCCTGTCTCAAAGATAGATAAATAGACAGATGATAGATGACAGATAGATAGAAAGAATAAGATCGAGAGAAAACAAAGCAGACACCTCTTCTCCCCATAAGGATGTGCACCCATATGTACCCAAGCATGCAAGCAAAGAAAGAAATGACCCAAATCTCATGCTAATTAGTATCCTCAAAAAACTTGAATGGTTTAATTCTTATTAAAATAACCACTCGTGTCACAGTCTAGGTTAGCTAGTATCAATATGCAAACACAGCCTATATGTTTGCAATCTTATTGAAGCAATAGAATTGGAGAGGTTCTCATTCAAGGCATTCTTCTGGATACACGTTTCACATAAAGTTGTCCCTGCCTTCACTGTGGGAATATATCCCTGAGATGAGATATGACAGTTTAATGGAACTGTGTTTGCAATAAGAAGAACATACAACAACCCATTAGAAAGAGTGCATTTTCAATTCTGTTTGCAATTTCAGGGATGACAAAACATTTCCACGAATTCTTGTTTCTTTAATTAACTTTTTATGCTCCCACTCCTTTCTTTATCTCTAAGCAACTCCAAATTTAATGAGAATTGATCCCATGACAAGAGTTTTCTATCTTGAAAACCCAGTTTTAAAGGTCATTTTAGAAACTTCCCAAATCTATATATAGCATCAAATCAAATATTACACTTATTTTTTAAAAAACATAGCAACAATGCCATGCAATGTATGAATCATCAACATTAATTATGTATATGTTTATTCATATGTTCATGCAACTGGCATTAAACAGAAAATGTGTGTCATATGGTATACATGGAAGAGAAACTTTTTAGATATAGAAGAAAGCTTGTACTCTGTCAGAAGAACTGAAATTGTGTGCCCTGTGCATCCAGAAGCCACCAGGGTACAAAGCAAGTAGCTATAGATCATTTAGGAGAGCACCAAGAAAACATCTATCCTTTCTTGAGTTGTATGGTTGACTTCAAAGATACAATGCTGTAGCCGGGTGGTGGTGGTGCACGCTTTTAATCTCAGCACTTGGGGGGCAGAGGTAGGCAGATCACTGTAAGTTAGAGGCCAGCCTGGTCTACAGAGGGAGTGCAGGGCAACCTAGGCTACACAGAGAAACTCTGTCGTGAAAAAAATAAAAAACAAAAAACAAAACAACAACAACAAAAACAAAGATACAGTGCTGAGCCTGAAGAATCAGGAAGATGGGCAAACTAGCAGAGGCACATGAGAGAACTCAATTCCCAAAGAAGACCTATTCGCAAAGCTCTGGAGAGTTGATAGAGCAGGAAACGACTGTGAAATGTCTGGTCTACTCACTGGATGAACAGATATTGGTGGGTTATGCATAAAGGTGGTTTAATATACTGTGCAATGTATCTGTTCATATTCTGGTCCTCAGTGGTAACACCTGAGACTGAGACATGGTGCTGGAGACTGTAAGTGGTTGACACTTTATATTATAAAGGATGGCAACATGCCCACAATGCACACAAGCTGGAGAAATCAAATGGAAATGGCAACCCAGGAAATGAAAAAGAGACCAAGGGGAAGAAAGGATTCAGCTTTCATGAAAATCTTCTCAGGAGAATTAGCCAAGGACCAAAGGAACTACATAAAGTATCCCTGAGAGCAGTGACTTGATGACCAAGTCATATTGCACTGCAATTTGCCTCTTTCCATGTCTGTCAGACCCAATATATGGTTGGTCACACTAAAAACCAAGCTTTCACTATAGGGTCCTGTGAGGGACAAACTCCTCCTTGCCATAGTATGCATTATCAAAATTACTCTTTTTGGTCACAGGCGACCATACTCCAGAGCAATACTAGAGTAAAGAGTTCATTAGCAGCATGACCCACTATAAGTTGGTGATGGGCAATTGATGATAATAGGGAAATTAAATAACTTCATAATATAGCAGGGTTTTTTGACCTAGAAAAAAGTAGATGCTAGTAGCATACATTAATATGGATAGCTGCAAGAATATATGCTAAATTCTATCATATTATCTATGTCAGGTGTTGTATTGATTCTCAGAGTTAAGAAATCTAACTTTTAGGAAAACCATATGAAGTAATTTCTATGCAAAACCTAACTTGAGTTTTGTAGACCCACTGAGAAAAAGACATAGGTTAAAGCAAGAGGTGTAGATGAAAATTTGCACCAGCCAGTTCCAAACAAGAATCCTGCTGTGTTATGTTTTTTCACCAGTTTCTGAGATGATCAAATGCCAACATCAGTGCATGGATCATCAATTGAGTAGATTGATGACAGGGCTGTGCTAGGTCCTTCCACATGCTCCCGATCTACCTCACCGCACACAGTGTGCCAGCCAGAGGCCAGAGATACTTGTAACTGAAGATGAACAACTTGGATTTTTAGGGGAGACATAATTATATAGGAGAAAACCTCCTAGGAATAGAATTAGAAGTATTTGTGATAAAAAAAAAACATTCAATTTTATTGCACAAGGTTATTTAATGCTCAGTGAGAGTAGCAGGGGGGATATACTGTCTCAGCATTCAATGACCTAGGCCACTGAGTTTCTTTAAATCTGCATTCCTTTTAGGGAGAATGATAAAAACCAGTTTCATTCAGTATCAGAGCTGCACAGCTAATGAAAAATCTATGCATTTCACAAGTGTTTATTTAGCACAATTCCATGCATCACATTGACATGTGAAAAATAATGTTTTCTGAATGTTGCTGTCCTTATGTTTTCTTTCACCTGTCTTTTTTCAGAGAGTTTTTCTTCATCATCAAGGATCAGGGCTGTGAATTAAGGAGAAAGAGATACTAGGTAAAATTTGAAATTAGTTTATTTAAATGATGTAGGTTCTGACTCTTTCTCTCTCTCTCTCTCTCTCTCTCTCTCTCTCTCTCTCTCTCTCTCTCTCTCTCTCTCTCTCTCTCTCTCACACACACACACACACACACACACACACACACACACACAGACACACACACACACACTACATACCTAGAAGACTGGAAGATAGACAAGAGTGCCTGACTGAGAACAATTAGTCATTTCTGTGAGTTGCATATGTCCATTATTGCTGGTTTCTAGGTGCAGGTTATTTAATGAGTGGTTCATAGAATTTTCACACAGTTTTTGTATGTCAGCCTATGTTTCCTTTGTGGTGCTCTCACTGTAGCAGAAACAGAATTGGTTTTACATTCATGCATCAAACAGTATATTATCTTAGACAAGAAAAAAAAAGACAGACTAAAGGAAAAGCAATATAACTGTCTTAATAGATGTAAAAATGTGTTGGATCTAACAAAATTCTGTTAGAATGGAAGTGTCTCTAAAATTCAAGTCAAAAAGTTTGCTCAAAAGTAAAGGGCTTCATACTGTCACTCCAAGATCACAATCAACACAAGGGTATCCATTTTTATCATCCTCCAACATGATCATTAGGGAGGTTAGGAAAAGAGACAAAAGTCATCCATCTAGATAAAAAAGAAAAAAGTAGCTCCCCTTATAGAAAACATGGTTATTTATGAGAAAAATCTCAAGCTATTAAATATGTTTCTGTGTTAATTATTTCTTTCTTTTCATTACTATATAGGAACCATATAAAGTACTGGGTTTCATTATGATATTTTCATAGATGCACAATGTACTTTATTCATATTCATCCCCACATCATTCTTTCTAGTCCCTTCACTCTTCCAGATACCTAGAATAGTTCTCGAGCTTAGAGAGTTTTGAGGACACAACTGGCATTCGGACATCCAGAAAACATTCTTCATCAACAAATGTGGTAAAGTGTAAACCATACACGGTAAATTCTGAAACACTATGAAAAGGTTTTAGACGAGCTACAGAAGCTAAGTGTGAAGGATTATGTTCATTGACAGAGAGGGAAAATATTGTTTAAATAATAATACACTTGAAACTCTTCAGTAGACATAATAATTATAATGAAAGATCAGCAGCATTTCTGTGTACATTGTAAAGTTTGAAAATTATATTTAAAAAGCAAAAGAAGTAGAAGAAACAAAATTCAAAAGAAAAGACAAACAAACAAACAAAAAAAGGTGGCTTGACCTCAAATGACTCCAAGACTCATTGAAATATCACAATGATCAGCAGCTGTGGCATGTAGACAAATGAATAAAAATGTGGGTGTATAAGAGATGCCATCACACATCGCAAACTGGTTGTTGACAAATGTACAGTTCGCGAAAGAACAGGCTTTTCAGTTAGTGACATGGTGCCGCCAGACACTTACAAAGAAAGAATAGAGAAGCTGGGGGTGTGGCTCAGCTCCAGACTGCCTACCTAAGGTGTAAAAAGAAAATAAAAAGGAAGTAAAAAGGGGGGAGTGGAAGGGACTGAATAAAGAAAGGAGAAAGAAAGAAAAGGAAGGAAAGAGAGAAGAAAGGAGACAGGGAAATGAGAGAGCAGGAGGGAGGGCGAGAGAGAAGGAGTGAGGAGGGAAGGAGGGAGAGGGAGGAAAGAAGGATGCAGAGAAAGGGAATGCACCTTGATCTTTACTATGTACCATCTTCAAAACTTAGCTCAAAATTTACATGAGTCATAGAGTTAATTATAGAACAAAATAAAAATGTGTACATATATGACCTAGACCTAACAACTAGAAGAAATATTAAGAGAAAAATCTTTGGGGCTTCAGGTTAGGCAAACAATTCAGTTTTTTTGGGGGGGTTGTTTGTTTGTTTGATTTTGGTTGTGGTTGTTGCTTTTGGGTTTTTGAGACAGGGTTTCTCTGTGTAGCCTTGGCTGTCCTGGACTCAATCCACCTGCCTCTGCCTCCCGAACGCTGGGATTAAAGGCAAGTGCCACCACACCCGGCCCAGCAAACAATTTTTAAACAACACATCCAAAAACAAGGCCATAATACTTAGAAAGACTAAACAGCTATAGTGGATACTATACATGTTTATTGTTTAAATGGAAAATAGCAATTTCTTGGCCTCCACCTAGAATCCTCTGTCAGTACAACTATTCTTTACAAAGTATTACTACTATATGTATGTTATTAACACTTAAGGTCCTGAGAACATCCTCAGAACAAAGTCTCAACACACTCAAATCCATCATTCGAATATCATTTTTATTTTCCTTCTCTTTCATATTCCATGAATTTGGATTTTGTTCTGTGCATATTGGTGTGTACCTGATGTTTCTAGAAAATCTCATCTGCAATGGCACTGACCATCATATCACCTGTCTGGAATACCAGGGTGCAACCAATGTGTTATATCTCTAGTGAAAGCAGCACTGCCATGGGATATGAGATGCTTTATGAAAAAAGTAAAGTGGTGCTGACTGAGAACTTTATGTCTTCTAATAATAAGAAAATAGTTCTGACAGTACCATGAGCAGAACCCAGACAAACCCTTTAATGATATGAGCAGTAACATAGATATACAGATATTCATGGACACTTTTTTAAAGAGTAAAATGGTCTGTAGCTTGAAGAAGATAACAGGAATTTGAGAAGTCCTCAATCTGTTAGAGAAGACGAATGATATATAAATAGAACACATTTAGAAATCTGATAACTGCCAAGCTTGCCTAGAGGAAATGGTACTATTATTACTACTAAATGTTAACAGTGATATTACTACTTTGAAGAGGAGAAATATTTCTGAACTTCAAATACCAGATTAGCATCATATTAGCTATGACATGCAAAAAATGAAAAGGAAAGAAAATAGAAAGGTAAGGAGAAAATAGAAAGAAAGGGAGAAAGGAGGGGAGGGAGGGAAAAAGAGAAGTATATAATACTATTCTTCCTCTACACGGAGCAGAAACACTAAACCTGACACATTTAACAATGTGTGAGAAACACAATACGTTCCAGTTATTTGGAGAACCTTCCAAGATTGTAGACTTAAGGTCCAAAACTGTAATAGTATGTAAATTGGGGGAAAAGTCATTTTCATAGAGGCATGAAACATACATCTAGAATTCAACACATTTTCATAAAACAAAGACAAAAACAAAAACTCCTATAAAGCTAGGAACAAAAGATTCTTCCCTGCCCTAATATTTTTTAAAAAGGTATTTATAGTTAACATCATACTTGATGGTGAAGTACTGAGTATTCTTTGTTCTGTTTTTTTGTATAGATGTATGTGTGTGTTTGTGCTAGCAGGTGTTCATGTGTGAAAGCTAGAGTCAACCTTCAATATCACACCCCAAGAACGACTCACCTTGCTTTTTTCAAAAATTTATAGTTTATTCAGATCACATCCTGATTGTTATCCTCTTGCTTGTATCTTCCCATTCCCACCCTCCCTTCCTCTTCAGCCCTATTTCCCTCCCCTAGACAGAGGGGACCTTTTCCCACACCATATGATCACAGCCTGTCAGGTCTCATCCAGATAGCCTGCTACCTCTCCTTCTGTGTGGCCACCAGGGCTCCCCAGCAAGGGAAAGTGATCAAATCAGGAGCACCATAGTTCATGTCAGAGGCATTCCTGTTCTTCCCACAACCGTAGAGAATGTGCTGTTCATTGGTTAGATCTGAACAGGGGGTCTAGATTCACTGCATGCGTTGTCCTTGGTTTTGGCAACAGCTTGTGCAGGACCCCCTGGATCCAGATCCACTGGCCTTGATGGTCTCTTGGGGCTCCTGAATCCTCTGGGTCCTTCCATCCCCATACTCTTCCTTACCACTCTCACGCAGAGTCCAGCAGCAAGTCTCAGCATCTGTTACAGACTGGAAAAATCTCTTCACCAATCTTACATCTGACAAAGGGCTAATATCAAAAATAGATGAAGAACTCAAGAAATTAAAAACGACCAAACCGAGTAACTCAGTTAAAAATGGGGTACAGAGCTAAACAGAGAATTTGCAACAGAAAAAATATCAAATGGCGGAGAAACACTTTAAAATGTTCAATGTCCTTAGTCATCAGGGAAATGCAAATCAAAACAACTCTGAGATTCCATCTCACCTTACTGTTTGCACTAAGGTGTCTCCTTTATCTAGGGCTCACTGATATGGCTACCCTGGATGTCACATAAAGTCTGTAGGTTTTCCTGTTTCTTCCTCCACATCAATTAGATTACAAGTGCACCATGCCCAGCTTTCTTATGTCAGTGTTGGGGATTGAATTCAGGTCATCAGAACTGCAGAAATCACATTACCAATGTATTTATCTCCCCAGCCTCCTACTCTCTCTCTAAGTAGAAACCCTACTCATAAATTACGGTAAGAAGAAAAAAAAATCAGTGACGCCAAAATTAGCCAGGAAAGATATAAACCAACTATTGTTTGCAGAAGACATGTCTATGCAATAATCCTAAATTACTAACAAAATAATATTCAGAAGCATATTCGGGAGAGCTCCAGAATCAAGCCAACCTTCATTTACAAGACCCTACTGGATTGTCTCTAGTAGCACAGCCAAACAATAAACAAACACCAAAATGCATATTCTTCCCAGAATCAAGTCAGGCAGCCCCCAAATGCCTATAACTGAAGCTCCAGGGATTGGATTCCCTCATCTGGCCTCTGAGGGTTCTGCACTCAGGGGCACATAATGTGTACATAATGCGTGCATGCGCAGGCATACACACACACACACACACACACACACACACACACACACACACACTTAAAATAATAAAAACAAACCTTTTAAAGTTGTATTAAAATGTATCATAAGGCATAAAATATATAGAAATAAATTTGATCAGAGATATGATGCTCTCCCACAAGGGCACACAGTTGAATAGACAGATAGAGCATGTACTTGAACTGGAAAACCCAGTGTTTCTACAATGTAAGTCTCCCACATCTATCCACGTATGCAATACAAAATCAATAACTATGTATAAATCTTTTTCATACAGCTTTATCAGCTTATTTTAAAATTTATATAAAAATGAGATAATATACATATCCTTACAAGCAAGAAAGCTGAAGGGTTTATATCATGTCAAAGCTTACAATAGACCAATATGATATGATACTCACATGAAGATACAAACTTGATAATGAACAGCATAGAGAACATAAAATTTAATTTTTAACTGATTTTTCATAAGGCCAAACCAATCTTACAGGGAAGTAAATGTTTTTTAATTACATTTTGGGCACAATAAAGTATTCATATGGAAAAGATTAATCTTGAGCTCTGTACCATACTATATCCCTAAATTAATTATGTATTAATTAATTAATTAATTGTGTTATAAATTTTAATGTAAAAGTTACAGCCATGAAGCTCTTAGAACACAGTGTGATAAAGTGTTCACACAAATCATCGATGGTGTAATATGGAAGAACAAAGTAGATTACCCTAATCTTTACCAGCAATGAATGCTCCTCTTACTATTTCAGAAGAGACCATTAAGAAAGTAGATAGGAAAACACGGACTGAGAGAAAATATGCCCAAAACGTATCTGTCAAAATCAAGTATCCAGGTCAAATGATTTCTCCTACTCATTAACAAAATGACCATGGAGTTAATATATGAAAGGCAAACTATCTGAAGAGTTGGGAAGATTCACGAGGATCTACGGAGGATGTACACACTTGTTCAGCATTCGGCTGCACTCTACTGCAAGCCGAAGCCAAAAGCAGAATTGTAGAGACACTGAAAGTGGGAGGCAAGTTCAGCCATTGGAACTTCAGCACACTGTTGATGCAGTGCACAGAGCAACACTGAAGAAATGTGTGACAAAGGTCACAACTAAACTCATGTCTACATTAGATTATCTGTGTGAGGATAGATGGGGTGCTTTGCACTACTGGTGTCAATGCCTCATCTTCACAGAGGTGTGTTTCTCTCGTGTGTGCTTGTGCTGGGTTCAACAGATGCTAGACTGATATCTCACATGTCTCTGGATATTAGCTTTACTACAGACATTAAAAGCAAACTAACACCTGAACGGAGTTATTGACCTGTATGATGGAAGGCGACAAAGTCAAGCATTTTGATGCTTGACATTTACATGGAAATGTATAATAAAGGCTAAACATTCATGACATAGAACAACTCTGGCAAATTAGCAAGAACTAACCAAATCCATAAACCGAATAACTTTACAGAATTGGGCCAAGTTCACAAGCAGGAAATGTGCAAAGAGTGAGATCCAAACTTTATCAATTCTTCATCAATTTCACTGTGTAGGATAGTGAAATAGAAACAACAGAATGCCACATAAATGAATCAATAGCCTAGGAAAGCATAGTGCAGCCAAATTTGGAAACATCTGAGGAAAAGAACCAATTCCTGCAGGGAATGTTTGAGGTGGTGAAACCTGTGTGGAAAACAAGATCTAACAAATTCAAATATATTCATGCCCTTGGCTTTACATACGCCTTAGAGAAACCCTCCGCCTCGTTCCCAAGATGGAAATTGTAGGAACTCTATTAAAACAACCATCAGAATGATAATCAACAACCATATACAACAGAGTAATTGAATGAACTAGATCTCAGCCAAAGTGAATAGTTTTGAAACTATAATATTGAAACAACTGAGTTGTAAAACAACATATACCATATTTCCACTAGTGAAGAAGTTCAAAATACAGAATAATATTATATATTTCACAGATAGATTGATATTCTATATGTATCATAAAAATAAGATGATTGACAGGGTCATGACAAAATTCCCTTTATTGGCCAAAAAATTTCACTTCTAGAAAAATGAGAAAAAGAAGAAAAAAAAGTTGGCGCTGCATGTTCTTACCACCTGAAGGACAGCTCTCACATGCGTCAAGCTACAAAGAAGACTCTGTCACCAATTAAAACAGCTGAGTGGCAGGAAGACACCATTAGATATCTAAGAATTCCCATAATAATTCATCAGAGATTTTATAAACTTTTGGCTCCTTATAATATTTTCTAGAAAAATCCAGTAATGTTTTTCTGCCAGATTGACAGAAGTAAAGGTAATAGTCCCAAGTGATATGCTAAGGTCACCTTTGGGTTACTGAAATGCTAATTGCACAGATATTTCATCATACCAACATCAAAGTGTGGGTTCCTGAGGTATATTTGTGTGCCCACACATGTAGTAAGAGAGAAAATAACAAACATGAAAGTGATAAACATCAACCTTGGGGTAAGAAAATCTTGCAAACTGTGAATAGTCATTCCATGGGTGTCATTTAATTCCCTTTTAAAATGAGAGAAAAAGCAGACCATAGGAATATGGAGATCAGTCAAGGATGCTCCTTCAGTCTCTAGATGTCACAATTGAAAGTTCAACGTAACAAGAAATAAAACTTAAAAATAACAAAGAGAGCATTTATAATGAAATGTGCTTTCCTCACACCCCCTCACATTCAAGAGGGATCAGACAAACCAGCTGGCACTTCATGGAATCAGAAACCACAGAGGGAAGGAGACTGCAAAGCCACGAGACATCTGCCTCAGTATGGTTCACAGGCACTGACTTGGGAGTGCTGCAGTAATCCTGAGCACTGAACCTAAATGCTGAGGAATGTATCTACCCACCACTGGACAACTGTAAGAGACTCCCTTCAAAAAACGAAAGGAGCGGCAGCCATCTACCCATGGGACTCCACAAATTCTACCAGAAGGGCTCATTTCAGAGAGGATCCATCCTAGGCACAAAGTGGCAGGAGGAAGGTAAACTGCAGCCAGAGTATTGGTTTCTCCGAACACATCCACCAATATTCTCATGACCTTCACAGTCAAATGTTGTTTAAAGTCATTCATTCGTATGTTCCTTGCCATCTCTCTTCTCAAAAAGGAAATTAAGTCATAATAGTGTGAGCCACTCATCTGGTGTTCGAATCCTAAGAACTCCTCATCAGCAGTTATCACGAAGAGTTTTTGATGACATCAAAGTCTCTTCCACAAGTCTATGTTTACTCCCATTGACAACCGCTATCTCAGCCTTAGTTACAGGAGCTTGTCTTTGCAATGGCTAGCAGTGACTTAAGATCCATGGCTGCTCAAGCTGCTGAAAATAAGTGACAACTGAGTGCTCAGACCTAAACTGGACAATTACACCGATGCTCTAGGGGTCAGAGAACATTAAGGAAAAAGGAATGGAAAGAATGTAAGAGCCAGAAAAAATAGAGAGAAGGGCTGTGAAATTCTATCTTCGGGGCGCGACACAACTACTGTTAATTAAGATTTCAGTAGCCAGCCTTAGCTCCTACATTGGACCCGCGTGATCCCGGGCCTGTCAAGAATTGATTGTCACTGGGCAAAGTGATTACAGGGCCCTATCCAACTAATAGATTCCGAGGATGGTGGGGAGGCAGATATTACCTTTATTTACATGACAGCTGCTGAGCCTACCAAGTCCCAAAGGATAGTTCCAATCCATGATTATACAAATGGTTCTAGATATTAAAACAAAAAGATCCAAGGGGAAGGAAAGCAGAAAGGGGTATAAAAGGATTTGGGGTGTTCAAGTGGAAGAATGAACTATATACATGAGGGAAACTGTCAAAGAACTGATAGAACAAAAAGTTATTTTTCAATGAATTTCCATCATTAGCCTTTAGACCAACATTGATAGTTAACATCTCAACTTCAGTGTCAGGGGATCTGATGACCTCTTCTGGCTGATGTGAGCATGGCATCCACAGAGTGCACAGACATACATGCAGGCATAGCTGTTATGTTTGTATATGAACATGAGCAGGTTAGGGGATGCCTGGATAGCTGTTTACCACCAGATCACAGTGGGGGACGGTGTAAGGTGGAGAGTTGGGGGAAGGGCAAACTCATTTCCTCCCATTCTCCCACATCCTCAGGCATTCATTTTCTGTCCCTGAACTTTGAAAGTCCTAGATCTCAGCTCAGGCAGAGAGAGGCATCTCATCCCACCAGCTTTCACTGGCTTTAATCACAGGAGCCAACTGTCTTCATAAAACAATCACATGGATATTATTTGTAATATGGATTTAGGATACACATAACATATATTTAGGATACATATATCCTAAAAGCCCTGTTTCACTGGAGAGTCCTGACTGATACATTCAAGAAAAGGAAATAAGATTTTTATTAGTCTATAAATTCAGATTTCTCCATAAGCATTTCCAGCTTCTTGGATTTTAGTGCCCAAAGTGCATGCTGGGTCACTATTCACAGTAATTTTCAATAGGAACTTCTCTTGTAAAATACATCTGATCACATTAGTCATTACATCAAATCTTCTATCTAGCCTACACTGCCATTTGTGTTAATGAAAGTCTGAATAGCCAAGATTGTTAGTTTCAGAAAGTAGAACCTACATAGGGAGCAGACCAGGTTCTGACTGAGTGACAGTTGACCTAGGCACAGCCATGTCAGGGATGGAAGAGCATGAACCCATGAAGGCATGGCATGCCAGAATCTTCCTTCCTCCCGGCTTAGGCTGAAGGGAAGGGAAAGCCTACCTCAGGGGACCCAGTACAAATATGGAGTGTGTGTGGAAAATGTCTACAGTAACTTTCTCCCCATGGACATTTATGGCCTGACATCTTTCTCACTACAGAGGATGTTATAAAAGAGGTTAGCTAAATATGTCTCCTTGGTCCAGCTGTACATCATAAACCCTGCCTTCTTGTTTATCTGTAATAACTCGGCCTCCTTGTCCAGGTGTATGCAATAGCCCTGTATCTGCATCTCCCTCCTTCCCTCCCTCTCCCTCTCCTTCTCTTTCTCCTTCTCCCTCCCCCTCCCCCTCTTCCTTTCCCTCTCACTGTGTGTGTGTGTGTCTGTGTGTCTGTGTGTCTGTCTGCCTGCCTGCCTGTCTGTCTGTCTGTCTTTTCTTCATTCCATGGTCACCCCAGTCAGACACGAGTCCCTGCAAGGATGTAGGAAAATTGGAGGTGTAAAACAAAAGTGTCTCTTAATCAGGGCCATAATCACTGGCAAAGCCAGGCAGACAAATAGGACCCCATTTGCTGCTGCAGGCACACTTCTTAGAGTGAATGAAGCAGCTGATCCTTTCAAAGTAAAGTAGGCATAACTTTCTTTTGGTATCGCCACTGTTTACAGTAGGCACTAAATAAGGAATATACTTTTAGAATGGAAGTCCGTGTAATAAATTTTATACTGGAAAAAGGGTGTTTAGCAATACTCATTATATAGCAAATATTTATAACAGAGATATTTTAGGTCACACCTTTTTCATTAATTACATAGTGCATAAAAAAGTCAATGTTTTTGTTGTGTTTTCTCTCCACTTTGGGGTGTGTAAAAGCATTTTGGAGAAGCTGAAATAATTCCGTATTCTACTTTTAAGACTGTGCACATAGGGAGAATTTAAAAGGTCCAGTGACACAGTTGAATGGTGGGCACCTGCCTAGCACATCCAAGGCCTTCCCAGCACCCTAAACCCAAAAAAGCAAAAGAAAAGAAAACACACACACACACAGACTGACTTCTAGTGTTTTTCTATGTAAATATTTTATCTAGTGATGTCCAATTTTCATATATGCTGTTTTGCTGTGTTTTAATTTGACCTTGTAGCATTGCAGTTTACTTACGTGAACATCTTCATTTTCATGGTTTAACATTTAGTTAAGAAAATATAAAATGTAATTAATTATATTTTCTATTAATGCTTTAAAAGAAATCTGTCTTCAGAATATAATTTCAGATATTTAAAATATATTGGTTGTAAATTGTTTTCTACAGCAGGGTGTTCATCTTTGGCATCAACTGTAGACCATGAAGCAGCCATAACTTAAGGCAAGTGAGCACTGGGGACGTCTGTGCTCAGCAGCAAGCCCTGCACTGATTGTGGAAACTCTGTTTCCTTGGAAGCCCAGCAACCTGCGGGCTCGCTTCAACTGATGATGGGGAAATGCATTATTTAGTCCAGTCTCCAGCTGCTGGCTGACCTAATTATGCATGTGCATGTACACATACATACACACATACACACATACACACACACTCCACACACACATGCACAATACACACTCTACACACACACATATACACATACACATATACACACGCATACACATACACTCCATATAAACACACATACAAACACACACACTCCACACACACACATACACAATACACACTCTACACACACATATACATGTACATATACACACACACATACACTCCATACATACATACACACACACACACGCACTTGTCATAGGTTGGAATGCTTTTGATTAAAAATTGTTGTAAAGTCAATTGAGTCTTTGAATTTACCAAAAAGACCTTTGGGGCTTCTCAGCTTCTATTGCACTTCTTGAAATAACACTTCTAATGATGGTTACCTGTCATGAAAGTTTCCTAGCTTATTTTTAATTAATTAATTTGTTCACTTTACATCCCAATCATAGCCCCCTCCCTTCTCTCCTCCCAGTCCCACTTTCCTTCCCTTTTCCTGCTTTCCCTCCTCCCCTACTCCTCAGAAAACGAGACGCACACACACACACACACACACACACACACACACACACACACACACACACACACCAACCCACCTTAGTGCATCATCTCCCCCTGGGTCCTGGCAAGGCAGCTCCTTCAGGGGGCAGTGATCTAAAACAGGCAGCAGCATCCATGTCAGAGCCAGACCCTGCTCCCCTTACTGGGAAACCCACATGATGCCTGAGCTGCACATTGGCTACATCTGTGTTGGGAGCCTAGGTCCAGTCCATATATGGTCCTTGGTGCTTCAGTCTCCATAAGCCCCCTGGGCCCTGGTTAGTTGGCTCTGTTGGTCTTGTTTGTTTTCAAGTGCAAGCTTCCCTTTCCTTGTAATTCTCTACATGGGTTTACCTATAGATATAAGGTCACCTTAGAGGTAAGATAAAAAGCCAGACTCTGTTTGACAGTAAAGACAGATTGGCTTCAAAATCTTTACACCGGCATGAGAATAAAATTATTATGGCTAATGCTTCCACAAGTTTACCATAAGCTACACACAATGAAGTGCACTATTTTTATTTTAGTTTAACCATTGCAAAATTCATATCAGCTAGATACTATCATTAATTTCATTTAAGAGAAGAGAAAATAGAGTTTTCAGGTTTGTGAATAGCTAGTTCATAGTCACATCATGTGAAAATGTTAGGGCTAAAGAAAGATTAGTGTTCAATTCCATCGGAATGAGGACTCAACAATGGAAAGGCAAGAATTAAATACCAGCTTCGCTCAAAGAAGATAAGAAAAAGAAAAGCTTTTTATCATATAAAAACAGACAAAGCAATGCATTCACCAAATGCCCTTCTGTGAAGCGCACACTTTTCAATACCAGTTCAGCCACAGAGAGGAAAGTCTGCAGAACAGAGCACTCCTAGAAGAGGCTACAGGAGGCCCTCCCCCGTGTTCAGAGCAACCAGCACCATAACCAAGTGGAGCAGGCTACAGAGATGAATTCTATTGCCATCCGTAATTCAGATCCAAGACCAGTAATGGGACACTTACTACAGAAAAGTATCTATAATCAGTACTCCAATCAGCACAGGAGAAAAACAGTATCATTTGTGTCACATAAATAAAGGAAGAAAGAAACACCTGAGCCCAAAGGATTTTCCAATTAAGACCTACACTACTATAGCTAGACACGTTCCTATAAACATGGCACTCATCACTGAGCAAACCAGACAAAAATTATTCCAATGCCATCTTTGACCAGCGTTAAGGCAAATTAAGAATAGCCTCCATCTTCATTCAGTAATTTACTAATTCACTCATATATAATCCATCTTAAATGACATAATTGTCCACTATGTGCCTGGTACCATTGCTATTTTTTAAAGAAGGCAATAAATGCCTTCAAAGAATATAAATCCTTCTCTAGAGAAATAATGGAGCTAAATGAACAGAATTCTGAAGTACAAACAACAGACACTCTTAGGAACATGAACCTTGACCTAAAGAAGAAACAGGTGCTGTCTAATTCACTTTTTAAAAGTCCTAATGAATATGAGTGCTATTTTTAAGGCCAGTGTAATATCCTTTTATTATAATCTTAACTAATATTTTACTTAATCATATGCTTGCCTTTTAAAGTGAAAAGCATTAAAGAGTCCACACTGCACATAAATATATGCGAAATACACACTAAGTATGAGTGGTAAGTGGGCTGGTGTCAGACAGCTGTCACTCGTCAATCCGCATTCTCTGAAGGAACATAGCAATTCAGAGGTGGTGCCAGTAATGCCCCACAGGTTTAATTTAATTAGTACAGTTCTGACCTTTTATAGTATTAACATATAATCTCTTGTCCCTGTGGACTGGCCTCCTCATTATGTTTTCTGCCTGAAGCCTGGAGCACATTGATTTCCAATTACAAGTTCATAAAACTGCCAAGTCATTCCTGTCAAGTGACTGCTGTCACCCACGCAGCTTAAAATCATACAAGTCAAGATACAAACTGAATAATTATTCTAAAATTTCAGGTACAAAGAGGGACCTAGGAGATACAAAATCATTGTGACAGATTGAAAGGGCAGGGGGGAGGGCGGGGCGCATAAGCATAAATTTACTGGAAAGCCCCAACTCTTTCCACATCCGTCACTGTCTGGCATATTCTGCTCAGGTTCTGTAGACCAAGGCATTGTGAGTAAACAGATAACATGTACATGAGCTTATTCCATGTGGAGAATTGTTTTACTGAGCACACAAGCCATTATGGAAACTTTAAAGGCCAGATATAAGATCTCAAACATGTATAGATTCATATATACAAGTCTGTATTTATTAGTGAAAATTAAAATCGCCTAAAAGGAATAAAGACCTAAAATACCATTGGTTAAAGCAAACTGGAACTTTGTTTAATACTCCAGGGGTAGATAATAACTGTATTCTGACTGTTAAGCAGCCAAGATCCTTCCCACCTTTCAGCTTCACTGTTTGTAAACTGCACTCTCCCTCTTTGTTGTCCTAATAGGGAGTGTGTTCCAGGGAACAGATCTTTATTCCATTCAGTGGGTGGGGGCACGGAATCCAAAAGTGAGACTCTCAGACATGGGGCTGGGGATATGCATTGTCTCATAAGAAGCTTGTTAGCAAATGTGAAGATTGGAATTAAGTCCCCAGCACTCAAGAGAAAAGATGGGGGGGGTGGGGTCATGGCAGCTCTGGTCTTTCCATAATCCTAGTGTGTGATGCCAGTGTGTAGGAGATCAGGCAGAGCAATTGAGCAAGATGCCTAGCTAGACCAGCTGGATTAATGAGCTCTAGGTTCAAGTAAAGGATCCTTATTGAATATATGAAGCAAAAAAAGATCAAGAAGGACAGTCAGTGCCATCCATGCATACCAACATGTGCACCTACCCCACATATGCATGGCCCCACACAAATGCAAGCATGCCTACACACATGATGCAACAGCATATACAATACAAACCTCCTCAGAGAAGAAAAGAAAAATACTCCCCAAAGTCATGCCCAGAAGTTTTGCCCTCCCAACCTCTGGCTTGGAAAGTTTTCCTACCCTCTCTTCTGCCATGGCCCCTGAGGAATAGTGCAAAATGAAACAATACAGGTGCCTGCTGTGTGGCTGAGCACACTGCAGACAGTCACTCTCCGTACTGTGACCCACTGCAAGCTTCTGTGTTATCCAACGATCACTAAACTATAAAATTTCTCTGATGAGAGCTTCACTAATCCATGGGTAAAGAGAATTGAATTTAGAAGTCGATTTGATAAATGTCCTCTTACCAAAATAACAGTAGTACGGTAGCCTCTGAGCATCATAAGCTCCATGACCATAGGCTCTGGGCCAGATTTGTTATGGCAGGCATTTCTCTCAGCCTGAAGGAAATTCCTCCTTAATGGCATGGAAATTTAAGAGCACTCACCTCACCTGAGTTGGGAGCAAGTACTCACAGGTGCCACGGAAGAGTGCCTAGTATGTACAAAAGGACTCAGAAATTAAAAATACACGCGAACCTTTTCTTAGCTTTAAGACATTAGGAAACCAGTGGAATAAACCTTACTCAGTTGTTCATAGGAAAGCTTTAGTCTGCTGATTTGCTCTAGGAGAGTTACTTACTGAATGCCCAGCTAACAGCTTGATTACCAGCTGACAAACAGGTGCAGTTCTTAAGTGGGCTGAATGTTTTTGCTCACGGAAAGTAATACATTTGTTAGATGAAGAGGATGAAATAAGAAAATCCATGCAAGGTGCATTATTATGCCAAGTAGTTAATAAATACCCAGTAATTATGTTATGATAATACCCGATTTTATTTTATTCTTACTTTCAAGTATGACACCTGATATAAATAAATCCTTTTACAGATTTACAAGAAAAATAAAATGTGTGTTACAGATGAGAAAGCTGAGTTGCAATGGAATTAAAATATTTCCTAGATCCAGTGCTACTGGCAGGGGCATCCAGGAGCTGGGATCCCATCTCTGCCGTATTCCCCAAGGCTAGAGTTTGAAAGCGCTCATGTCAAGCTCTTTCTTTCATATACAGACTCTTGTCTGGAAAATTACATCTGCTGTGCAGTAGGAACATTGACACAACTCAGGCTGTGATTTCTCAACTCTATCTAGAAAATAAAGTGAAGTGATTTATTTTTCTCTGGTGGTTTATGGTCTGAAAAACACAGCTAAACAGTAATAAAAGTCTCTTTTATTTTCAAAATTTTCCATATTCTACTGGGCATGAAAACTAGATTAGCTCTTGGAGAAAAACTGAAGTAGGAACAATGATCCCTTAAGGAAATAGACATAATCACTTGATATAATTATCACCATTGCCAGATTGATTAGGGCTCCTCCTTCTCTGTTCTTTTCCTACCATCTGAATTTTTATGCTATTTTATTCTTTTTTAACCCTCATTTTGGAACACACACACACACACACACATACACACACAATGCAATTGTCATACAGCTTCAAAGTTATTGAAAGTCTTTTTTTTTTTTTTAACAGCTCCTCCTTACATTAAAAGAACGTCCCAATCTTTGATTTTTACACAAAGAGAGAAAGATGAAGCAAGGCTATCCAACCAATGAAGTACAACTCCCAAATTCCCAGCATTCAAATTTTATCTTCTAGGCCAAGGGTTGGTGGTTTTGGCCTACTGGTCAGTCTGACCTTCCATCTGCACCATCTGCTTTGAACACTGTCCTAAATTTTCATTTATGTGTTGTCCGTGACTGCTTTTGCAAGGCCAAAACAGTTTACTGCCTGATCTGTCACTCGCCGTATGTTAATTTGGTAGATCCGAGATGATTAGACTCTGCATGTTCCAAAGACAATTCTGGCCTCTGACCACTGCTAAGATGAGCATCTTGTCCTGCGTGGCAAGAGACCATTTGTTTGTCTGAACCAATGAACCCTACCAGGTCTTTTTGCTAACGGTGTGATTTATGGTGGGGCCTTTGGTTCCAGTGTTTGTTTCGTCTGTAGAGAGCCTGGAGCACAGCCTGCAATAACATCTCTTGAACACCAAAGCATGTGTGAATGTCCCTGGGTCTCAATGCTTTGTTCATGTTGTCAAACACTGATGCAAGAATCATGTTCCAGGCATTGCAACTCTGCTGGGAGAGGGCATCTTAGAAGGTCATGCTCAGTTTGTCCTAGGCTGGGCTGCTGCTCCCTTCAGAGTGTATCCTTTTCCTGTAAATATTTTTTTAATCTAAGCATGTGAATAATAGATTTTATAGCCAGTAAACTCAAATATGCTCTTCCTGATCACTAATATTACCAGCCTCTTATGCAAAAAAAGTTTCTAAACTCTGCCTGAATCATTTTTAAAATTTTTATAATTTTAAAATCAGCAAAATAAGCATACTTAAGATACTAAAATATATTAAAAGCATATCAGTCAGTGCTTTCTATTTATTAACACTAATTTTTTCAGCAATTTTTAATCCCTGAAAAAAAAAGATATTTGTATACAATGTGTAATTAACAACAAACCAACCTATTTCTTTAGACCTAAAAGTACTGTTATGAATATTTCCAGCATATAATGTTTATTTATAACAATCATGGACAATAGTTGTATATGTTCTAGACATACACATATCCTCTTCAGTGGCGAGCAGTAGGTACCAAAATTTGAGTTTATCAAAAGAGTCAAGTGAACTTATGCTTTGCATGGCATTTACTACATTTCTTGACTCATACAAAACAAAGTCAAGCAATACATAAGTAATTAGGGAATGTGTTATAAGTAGTTTTATTATTAATTTTTTTGCATTACCTAGTGCACATATTGAGTTTTCTTGTATTCAAGCAATATATATATTAATATATATATTAATTTCCCATTAAAGACTTTTCAGGGAAGAGGAAAATTCAGACTTAATTAAGAAGAAAACATTATCCAAAAGGATTGCTCAGGGCTAGGAGAAAAAAGTCTAAGCTGTGTGATGCCTGCACATCTCAAAGTCTAAGCACAAAGAAGTTTCCTTTAATAAAAAGGACTTTAGAAAGCTAAAAAAAAAAAAAAAATCCAGGCACAAGAAGAATGATGGGGTGGTATAGTCTAACAGACCGGAGAATATTTACCTATACCCAGCCTTTCAGCAGGAGGAGGCCACTAAGGAACGGCTTTTGGCCACCTAGTGCTGGAGGTATGCCTGAAAAAGAGACAGGCACCTAAGCAAGGTTTTATTTATTTTTCATCAGTTTATTTTCTCATGTATTACATCCCAAACACGGCCTCCCCCTCCCGCCTCTCCTCCCAGTTCCCCCACCCCCTGCCACCTCCTCACCCACTCCTACTGTTTCCCTTCAGAAAAGGTCAGGCCTTCCAGGTCTGTCAACCAAACACAGCACATCAAACTGCGATAAGACTAGGCACCCTCTCTCATAGCAAGGCAACCCAGTAGGAGGGCAGGGGCCCCAAAAAACAGGCAAGAGCCTCAGAAGCAGCCCCTGCTCCCTGTTCGGAGTCCCACAAAAAACACCAAGATACACAACTGTAACAATATATGCAGAGAGCATAGGTTAGACCCATACAGGCTCCAGACTGCTGCTTCCACTTCAGTGAGCCCCTATGAGTACAGGTGTGTTGATTCTGTGGATTTTCTTGTGGTGTCCTTGACCCCTTGAGCTCCTAAAATACTTCCTCCCTCGGTGAATTCCATGGGATCCACTGAGTTTCACCCACTGTTTGCGGGTGGGCCTCCAGGGGACATCTGTTTCCACCAGTTGCTAGATGGAGCCTGATGATGACGAAGATGCCAGGCTCCTCTCTATTCTATATTTTTTACATCACTTGTCATCTTTTCACATTTCAAATCAAGGAATGAAATTAAAAAAAATCTTAGTAAAACCAGCATAAGAAATATATTGTTGTTTTAAAAAGAAAGGTTGTTTTAAAAAAAACAAAGGTTTTTAAACTATGTTGTGACTTATACTTTAACCCAGACAATAGGCTAGGTGATGGTCTGAGTATTTGTGAAGGTAAAATCTGGACATCATAGGGCATTACTGTATCTACAGTGAGGAAAGGAAGGAACATAATAGAGGATGCTATTGTGATAGTTTTGCGCAATGCATTGCATCGCTGCAAAATTTGTGTGCTGAAGCCTTTACCCTCGATGCTACAGAATATAAGTATCTTGAAATGGAATCTTTTAAGAGGTAGTTACATTAAAACAAAGTCCTTGTGGTAGGCATCCATCTAATATGACTTGTATCCCCCTAAGAAAAGGACAATAGACAGGGAAAGATGATTTTCTAAAATCCAACGAGTGGTTGTCATCCACAGGACCAGGAGAGGAAAGAAGCCCTGTCATCATCTTGATCATTCACAGTCAGCACCCACAACTGTAAGAACATAAATTTCTGTCATTGTGGCATCCAGTTGGTGGTACTTTATATGAACCCTAGAGGCTAAGATTGTGGGAGAGGGTAACATGAATTTTTCCCTTTTCTATTATATTTTTTCACATTACATCTCAATTGTAATCACCTCACTCATATCTTCCTGTTCCCACCCTCCCTCCCTCTTCCACCCTATTCCCTTCCCCTAGACCTCTAACAGGTGAGGCCCTCCTCCCTCACTGTCTGACCATAGCCTATCAGGTCTCATCTAGATAGCCTGCATCCCCTTCCTCTGTGTTCCCACAGGGCCTCTCTGCCGAGGGGCAGAGATCAAACCGCAGGCACCAGAGTTCATGTTAGAGGCAGTCCCCCATTCTCCTTTTCCCTTCTCCACATGGAGAATAAGCCCTCCATCAGCTACATCTAAACAAGAGATCTAGGTTCTCTGCTTGCAGTGTTCTTGACCGGTATAT
The DNA here is from genome assembly GCF_903995435.1 of Acomys russatus. Taxonomy (NCBI): domain Eukaryota; kingdom Metazoa; phylum Chordata; class Mammalia; order Rodentia; family Muridae; genus Acomys; species Acomys russatus. Next base: position 39,460,042 of record NC_067156.1, read on the forward strand.
CAGTTTGTGCAGGTTCCCCTGAGTCTAGATCTGCCATCCTTGAGAGTCTCCTTGTGAAGTTCCTGACAACCACTCCTGACCCCACCTCCATCCTTCCATCCCCCAACTCTTCCATACAACTCTCAGCTCTTAACGCAGAGTCCTGTGTGGTGTGAATCTCAGTATCTGTCCCAATACCCCACTGACTGGAGTCTCTCAGAGGACATCTATGTTGGAATAATATCCACTTATAAGTGAGTATATACCATGCATGTTTTTCTGGCATACAACAGGATGATCATTTCTAGTTCCACCCATTTGCCTGCAAATTTCAAGATTTCCTTGTTTTTTGATAGCTGAATAGTATTCCATTGTATAAATGTACCAAAGCATCTTTATCCATTCTTTCGTTGAGGGGCATCTAGATTGTTTCCAGATTCTGACTATTACAAATAAGACTGCTGAGGATCCAAGATGGCGGCGAGCAGTGTGGACCGCGTTTGGAGGCTCCAGTGAACAATTCAGGGAATTGCACAGATTTCTGAGCCAGGAACACCGAGGTCCGAACATCACGACAGCGGGAGTGCTCCACGGTTCGGAGGGACCAGGGTGCGGAGGACCTGCGTGCCCCTGCACACGGGAGGAGCGTGGATTTTCTCTGATCGGAGCGGCAGCGGTAGAGGCGGCAGCACCAGCGGCACCAGCAGCGGCGGCTGAGGTTTGCAGCTCATAGCCTTCCGGTGGAGGCGATTGGTGTGGTGGCTGGTGGGAATTGCTGCGGGAGAGGGGACTCGGGGCAGGATTTGGGTCGCGTGGAGCCTTTGGACCCAGATTGGACTCGGCGGACAGTTCGGCCCCAGAGTCCCGGGTATTGGCCCGGCCCAGCAAACAATTCTGCCTGAGGCACTAACTCAGCGTGGCCATAGCTCCCCTGCTGTGGCGCAGGCGTAGTTGAGCACGCTGCTCCACACTAGGCACCACCTCAGCTCAGCGGCAGCTCCCCTGCGGTGACACAGTCTGGGCGGAGCACTTGGTTTCACCACAGGCGCTAACTCAGAGCAGCCGCAGTTCTCCTGCTGTGGCGCAGGCTTGGTGACGTGCTCGGTTCCATCCTAGGCACCACCTCAGCTCAGCGGCAGCTCCCCTGCGGGGACACAGTCTGGGCGGAGCACTTGTCCCACCACTGGCGCTAACTCAGAGCAGCCGCAGTTCTCCTGCTGTGGCGCAGGCTTGGTGACGTGCTCGGTTCCATCCTAGGCACCACCTCAGCTCAGCGGCAGCTCCCCTGCGGGGACACAGTCTGGGCGGAGCACTTGTTCCAACACTGGCGCTAACTCAGAGCAGCCGCAGTTCTCCTGCTGTGGCGCAGGCTTGGTGACGTGCTCGGTTCCATCCTAGGCACCACCTCAGCTCAGCGGCAGCTCCCCTGCGGGGACACAGTCTGGGCGGAGCACTTGTCCCACCACTGGCGCTAACTCAGAGCAGCCGCAGTTCTCCTGCTGTGGCGCAGGCTTGGTGACGTGCGCGGTTCCATCCTAGGCACCACCTCAGCTCAGCGGCAGCTCCCCTGCGGTGACACAGTCCGGGTGGAGCACTTGTTCCACTACTGGCGCTAACTCAGAGCAGCCGCAGTTCTCCTGCTGTGGCACAGGCTGGACAGAGCTCTCGGTTCCACCAGCTCTAAGACTCTGGTTGGACACAGTGTACAGTTTGAATCCAGAATTCCTGGCTGAGATTGGTGGTCAGTTCGGGCCCTGAGTCAATAACTGACCACAGCACGCACTTTGGGCCAAAAGGCCCTAGTGGAGCTTGGTGCGTAGTCCCAGCCCAAAAATTCTGGCTGGGCCCTGTGTGCATTTTGGGCCCAAAATCCCTAGCTGAGCTTGGCAGACGGTTCTGGCCCTGAGAATCTAGCTGAGTTCTGCCCGTGGTTCGGTCCCAGTGCTCCTGGCTGGACTTGGCAGGGAACACAGAAGGCTGTGGATACCTTGGCCTGACCCAACGCTCATTCAGAGACCCAGAACAATTGCAGGATCCACAGCAGAGAGGGACTGAGGATCACTGGCGGTGAGAAACCAGAACAACAGGGCTAACCTCCTAACATCCACACCAGTGAAGCTTTGAGCTCGCAGCCTAGGGAAATCATAAGAAAACAAGTGAATCTATCATCAGACACCCTCCATTCAACTCTGGAAGCTACCCAACAAAAACAAAGACGGCAAGATGTCTAAAGGACAACGAAAAAGCATACGCAAAAAACCCCAAAACAACATGGCGTCTCCAGTTTCCAGCTATCCCAAAGAAAACCACCCAGAGAACTCAAATACAACGGAAATACAAGAAAATGACCTCAAATCCTTAGTAATGAGGATGATAATGGAGGAAACAAATAAAATTCGTAATCAAATGCAGGAAGACGCAGACAAACAGGTGAGAGACATAAAAGAAGCACATAGAGTGGAACTGGAAAAATTGCAGGAAAATGCAAACAACCAGATGAAAGAAATAGCTAAAACGGTTCAAGCTCTGAAGACCTATAAAGAGGCAATGGAAGAAACTCAGGAATATACAAAAAATCAGATGAAAGAAATCAAAAAATCAGTTCAAGATCTGAAAATGAAAATGGATTCAATGATAAACACACAGACAGAAGAAAAACGAGAACGTGAGACCTCAGAGAAGAAGGCGAGCAACACAGAGGTGAGCTTTTCTAACAGAATCCAAGAGATGGAAGAACGAATCTCAGGGCTAGAAGATACAATCACAGATATTGAATCAACCATTAAAGAAAATGCCAAATCTGGAAAACTCCTGACACAAAACATCCAAGAAATTAAGGACACCATGAAAAGAAGAAATTTGCGGATAATAGGCATTGAAGAAAGAGAAGACATCAGACTCCAGGGCCCAGAAACTATTCTCAACAAAATCATAGAAGAAAATTTCCCCAATCTAAAGAAAGAGATGCCTATAAACATACAAGAGGCCTACAGAACACCAAATAGAATTGACCAGAAAAGAAAAACTGCCCGCCACATAATAATCAAAACACAAAACATGCAGAACAAAGAAAAAATATTAAAAGCTGCAAGGGAAAAGGGCCAAATAACATTTAATGGTAAACCTATCAGAATTACACCTGACTTCTCAGCAGAGACCATAAAAGCCAGAAGGGCCTGGACAGAGATCCTGCAAACCCTAAGAGAACACAGATGCCAGGCCAGACTACTTTACCCAGCAAAATTATCAATAACCATTGATGGAGAAAACAAAATATTCCATGACAAAAACAAATTCAAACAGTACCTATCCACAAACCCAGCTTTACAGAAGGTACTAGAAGGAAAACTCCATCCCAAAGGGTCAAGCTACAACCAAAACTACCCAGGAAATAGATAACTATCCCATGGCAAAAACACAACTACACAAACGCTCGACTGGAAACAACATCAAAATTAAGACTCTTAACAGTCACTGGTCATTAATATCTCTCAACATCAATGGCCTCAATTCTCCAATAAAAAGACACAGACTAACCGAATGGGTACATAAACAAGACCCAACATTCTTCTGCATCCAAGAAACACATCTCACCCATAATGAAAGGCATTACCTCAGGGTAAAAGGTTGGAAAAAAATATTCCAAGCAAATGGTCACAAGAAGCAAGCAGGTGTAGCCATTTTAGTATCGAACAAAATAGACTTTCAACCAAAATTAATCAAAAGGGATGAGGAAGGACACTTCATACTCATCAAAGGTAAAGTCAACCAAGATGACATCACAATTCTGAACATCTATGCTCCCAATACAAGGGCACCCACATATGTAAAAGATCTCCTAAAAAAGCTTAAACCACACATCGATCCCCACACAATAATAGTGGGAGACTTCAACACCCCACTCTCACTGAAGGATAAGTCATTGAAACAGAAACTAAGCCGAGAAATAACATCATTAACCAATGCCATGGGTCAAATGGATCTAACAGATATCTATAGAACCTTTCACCCAAACAAGAAAGAATACACCTTCTTCTCTGCACCCCATGGAACCTTCTCCAAAATTGATCACATCGTAGGTCACAAAGCAAGCCTCAACAGATACAAGAGGATTGAAATAATACCTTGTATCCTATCAGATCACCATGCTCTTAGGCTGCAATTCAACAACAACAGAAATAACAAAAGCCTACACGGACGTGGAAACTAAACAACTCTCTGCTAAATGACACCTGGGTCAGGGAAGAAATAAAGAAAGAAATCAAGGAGTTTCTGAAATTCAATGAAAATGAAGAAACAACATACCCAAATTTGTGGGATACATTGAAAGCAGTGCTAAGAGGAAAATTCATAGCACTAAGTGCCTTTAAAAAGAAATTGGAAACATCGCACATAAGCATCTTAACAACACAACTGGAAGCCCTAGAAAAAAAAGAAGCAGAAACACCCAAGAGGAGTAGACGCCTGGAAATTATCAAACTCAGGGCTGAAATTAACAAATTAGAAACTAAGAAAACAGTCCAAAGAATCAACAAAACCAAAAGCTGGTTCTTTGAGAAAATCAACAAGATAGACAGACCATTAGCCAAACTAACTAAAAGGCAGAGAGACAGTATTGAAATCAACAAAATCAGAAATGAAAAGGGAGACATAACAACAGACACTGAAGAAATTCAAAGAATCATAAGATCCTACTTTGAAGGCATATACGCCACAAAATTTGAAAATCTAAGGGAAATGGACGATTTTCTTGATCAAGTTCACTTGCCAAAGTTGAGTGAAGAACAGATAAACAAGTTAAATAGTCCCATTTCCCCTACAGAAATAGAAGCAATCATCGATGGTCTCCCAACCAAAAAAAAGCCCAGGGCCAGATGGTTTCAGTGCAGAATTCTACCAGACCTTTAAGGGCGAGCTAATACCGATACTCTTCAAGCTACTCCAAAAGATAGAAATGGATGGAAAATTACCAAATTCATTCTATGAGGCCATAGTCTCATTGATACCTAAACCTCACAAAGACTCAACAAAGAAAGAGAATTTCAGACCAATTTCTCTTATGAACATAGATGCAAAAATACTAAATAAAATACTTGCAAAACGAATACAGGAGCACATCAAAGATATCATTCATCATGACCAAGTAGGCTTCATTCCAGGCATGCAGGGATGGTTTAATATACGGAAATCCATCAATGTAATCCATCATATAAACAAACTGAAAATAAAAAACCACATGATTATCTCCTTGGATGCAGAGAAAGCATTTGATAAAATTCAACACCCATTCATGTTTAAAGTTTTAGAGAGATCGGGGATACAAGGCACTTTCCTCAACATAATAAAGGCTATATATAGCAAGCCAATAGCCAAAATCAAAGTAAATGGTGAGATACTCAAGGAAATTCCTCTCAAATCGGGAACAAGGCAAGGCTGCCCACTCTCTCCATATCTCTTCAATATAGTACTCGAAGTTCTAGCCAGAGCAATAAGACAACAAAAGGAGATCAAGGGGATCCAAATGGGAAAGGAGGAAGTCAAATTATCCCTCTTTGCAGATGATATGATAGTGTACATAAGTGACCCTCAAAACTCCACCAGAGAACTCCTAAAGCTGATAAACACCTTCAGCAAATTGGCTGGATACAAAATTAACTCAAAAAAGTCTGTAGCCTTCCTATACACAAATGACAAGCTTACAGAGGAAGAAATTAGGAAAACCACACCCTTCACATTAGCCACAAGCAATATAAAATATCTAGGAGTTACCCTAACTAAGCAAGTGAAGGACTTGTATGAAAAAAATTTCAAAACTCTGAAGAAAGAGATTGAAGATGACCTGAGAAGATGGCGTGATCTTCCTTGCTCATGGATCGGGAGAATTAACATAGTAAAAATGGCCATCCTACCAAAAGCAATCTACAGATTCAATGCAATCCCTATCAAAATAACTACACAATTTTTTAAAGACATTGAAAGTTCAATTCTGAACTTCATATGGAAAAACAAAAAACCCAGAATAGCTAAAACAATCTTGTACAATAAAAGATGCTCCGGAGGAATCTCCATACCTGATCTCAAACTGTACTATAAAGCAATAGTACTTAAAACAGCATGGTACTGGCACAGCAACAGGCTGGTTGATCAGTGGAATCGAATCGAAGACCCAGATATGAATCCACACACATATGGTCACTTGATTTTTGACAAAGAAGCCAAATCCATTCAATGGAAAAAGGATAGCATCTTCAACAAATGGTGCTGGTCTAACTGGAGGTCTATGTGTAAAAAAAATGAAACTGGACCCATATTTGTCACCTTGCACAAAACTCAAATCCAAGTGGATTAAAGACCTCAACATAAAACCAGAGACACTAACTCACTTAGAAGAAAAAGTGGGAAAGAGCCTGGAACATATTGGCACAGGAGACAACTTCCTGAACAGAACACCAACGGCCCAGGCCTTAATGTCAACCATTAATAAATGGGACCTCATGAGGCTGAGAAGCTTCTGTAAGGCAGGAGACACTGTCAAGAGAACAAAGCGACAGCCTACAGACTGGGAAAAAATCTTCACCAACCCTACATCTGACAAAGGTCTAATATCCAAAATATATAAAGAACTCAAGAAATTAAACACCACCAAACCGAATAACCCAATTGAGAAATGGGGCTTGGAACTAAACAGAGAATTCTCAACAGAGGAGTATCAAATGGCTGAGAAACACTTAAAGAAATGCTCAACCTCCTTAGTCATCAGGGAAATGCAAATCAAAACAACTCTGAGATTCCATCTTACACCCATCAGAATGGCTAAGATCAAAAATTCAAGCGACACCACATGCTGGCGAGGATGTGGGGAGAGAGGAACACTCCTTCATTGCTGGTGGGAATGCAAACTAGTACAGCCACTTTGGAAATCTATCTGGTGCTATCTCAGAAAAATGGGAATAGGGCTTCCTCAAGACCCAGCTATTCCACTCCTTGGAATATACCCAGAAGATGCTCCAGCACACAACAAGAAAATTTGCTCAACCATGTTCATAGCAGCCTTATTCATAATAGCCAGAACATGGAAACAGCCTAAGTGTCCCTCAGTAGAAGAGTGGATAAAGAAACTGTGGTACATATACACTATGGAATACTACTCAGCTATTAAAAACAAGGAATTCCCGAAATTTGTGGATAAATGGATTGAGCTAGAAATGATCATAATGAGTGAGTTAACCCAGAAGCAGAAAGAATCAAATGGTATATACTCACTTATATCTGCATACTAGCCCAAGGGGCATGTCCCACGAAAGCCTTCACTTACCAGGAAACTGGGACAGAGGGGAAGGCATCCTATTGGGACTCTAAATGAGAGACGCATGGGAGAACAGCAAAATAAAAGGATCCAGAGGGTCCTAGAAATCTACAAGTAGAACAATATGATAGGCAGATTTGGGCCCAGGGGTCCCGCTCAAACTAAGGCACCAGCCAAGGACAATACAGGAGGTAAACTTTAAACCCCTTCCCAGATCTAGCCAATGGTCAGAATATTCTCCACAGTTGAGTGGAGAGTGTGATACGACTTTCTCACATACTCTGGTGCCTCACATTTGACCATGTCCCCTGGAGGGGGAGACCTGATGGCACTCAGAGGAAGGACAGCAAGTAGCCAAGAAGAGACTTGATACCCTATGAGAATATATAGGGGGACGTAATCCCCCTCAGGAACAGTCATAGGGGAGGGGAATAATGGGAAAATGGGGGGGGGAGGAATGGGAGGACACAAGGGATGGGATAAACATTGAGATGTAACAAGAATAAATTAATAAAAAAAAAAATAAGTGAGAAAAAAAAAAACAGAAAAACAATGAAAAAAAAAAAAAAAAAAAAAAAAAAAAAAAAAGAAAGAGATGCCTATAAACATACAAGAGGCCTACAGAACACCAAATAGAATTGACCAGAAAAGAAAAACTGCCCGCCACATAATAATCAAAACACAAAACATGCAGAACAAAGAAAAAATATTAAAAGCTGCAAGGGAAAAGGGCCAAATAACATTTAATGGTAAACCTATCAGAATTACACCTGACTTCTCAGCAGAGACCATAAAAGCCAGAAGGTCCTGGACAGAGATCCTGCAAACCCTAAGAGAACACAGATGCCAGGCCAGACTACTTTACCCAGCAAAATTATCAATAACCATTGATGGAGAAAACAAAATATTCCATGACAAAAACAAATTCAAACAGTACCTATCCACAAACCCAGCTTTACAGAAGGTACTAGAAGGAAAACTCCATCCCAAAGGGTCAAGCTACAACCAAAACTACCCAGGAAATAGATAACTATCCCATGGCAAAAACACAACTACACAAACGCTCGACTGGAAACAACATCAAAATTAAGACTCTTAACAGTCACTGGTCATTAATATCTCTCAACATCAATGGCCTCAATTCTCCAATAAAAAGACACAGACTAACCGAATGGGTACATAAACAAGACCCAACATTCTTCTGCATCCAAGAAACACATCTCACCCATAATGAAAGGCATTACCTCAGGGTAAAAGGTTGGAAAAAAATATTCCAAGCAAATGGTCACAAGAAGCAAGCAGGTGTAGCCATTTTAGTATCGAACAAAATAGACTTTCAACCAAAATTAATCAAAAGGGATGAGGAAGGACACTTCATACTTATCAAAGGTAAAGTCAACCAAGATGACATCACAATTCTGAACATCTATGCTCCCAATACAAGGGCACCCACATATGTAAAAGATCTCCTAAAAAAGCTCAAACCACACATCGATCCCCACACAATAATAGTGGGAGACTTCAACACCCCACTCTCACTGAAGGATAAGTCATTGAAACAGAAACTAAGCCGAGAAATAACATCATTAACCAATGCCATGGGTCAAATGGATCTAACAGATATCTATAGAACCTTTCACCCAAACAAGAAAGAATACACCTTCTTCTCTGCACCCCATGGAACCTTCTCCAAAATTGATCACATCGTAGGTCACAAAGCAAGCCTCAACAGATACAAGAGGATTGAAATAATACCTTGTATCCTATCAGATCACCATGCTCTTAGGCTGCAATTCAACAACAACAGAAATAACAAAAAGCCTACACGTTTGTGGAAACTAAACAACTCTCTGCTAAATGACACCTGGGTCAGGGAAGAAATAAAGAAAGAAATCAAGGAGTTTCTGAAATTCAATGAAAATGAAGAAACAACATACCCAAATTTGTGGGATACATTGAAAGCAGTGCTAAGAGGAAAATTCATAGCACTAAGTGCCTTTAAAAAGAAATTGGAAACATCGCACATAAGCATCTTAACAACACAACTGGAAGCCCTAGAAAAAAAGAAGCAGAAACACCCAAGAGGAGTAGACGCCTGGAAATTATCAAACTCAGGGCTGAAATTAACAAATTAGAAACTAAGAAAACAGTCCAAAGAATCAACAAAACCAAAAGCTGGTTCTTTGAGAAAATCAACAAGATAGACAGACCATTAGCCAAACTAACTAAAAGGCAGAGAGACAGTATTGAAATCAACAAAATCAGAAATGAAAAGGGAGACATAACAACAGACACTGAAGAAATTCAAAGAATCATAAGATCCTACTTTGAAGGCATATACGCCACAAAATTTGAAAATCTAAGGGAAATGGACGATTTTCTTGATCAAGTTCACTTGCCAAAGTTGAGTGAAGAACAGATAAACAAGTTAAATAGTCCCATTTCCCCGACAGAAATAGAAGCAATCATCGATGGTCTCCCAACCAAAAAAAGCCCAGGGCCAGATGGTTTCAGTGCAGAATTCTACCAGACCTTTAAGGGCGAGCTAATACCGATACTCTTCAAGCTACTCCAAAAGATAGAAATGGATGGAAAATTACCAAATTCATTCTATGAGGCCATAGTCTCATTGATACCTAAACCTCACAAAGACTCAACAAAGAAAGAGAATTTCAGACCAATTTCTCTTATGAACATAGATGCAAAAATACTAAATAAAATACTTGCAAAACGAATACAGGAGCACATCAAAGATATCATTCATCATGACCAAGTAGGCTTCATTCCAGGCATGCAGGGATGGTTTAATATACGGAAATCCATCAATGTAATCCATCATATAAACAAACTGAAAATAAAAAACCACATGATTATCTCCTTGGATGCAGAGAAAGCATTTGATAAAATTCAACACCCATTCATGTTTAAAGTTTTAGAGAGATCGGGGATACAAGGCACTTTCCTCAACATAATAAAGGCTATATACAGCAAGCCAATAGCCAAAATCAAAGTAAATGGTGAGATACTCAAGTAAATTCCTCTCAAATCGGGAACAAGGCAAGGCTGCCCACTCTCTCCATATCTCTTCAATATAGTACTCGAAGTTCTAGCCAGAGCAATAAGACAACAAAAGGAGATCAAGGGGATCCAAATGGGAAAGGAGGAAGTCAAATTATCCCTCTTTGCAGATGATATGATAGTGTACATAAGTGACCCTCAAAACTCCACCAGAGAACTCCTAAAGCTGATAAACACCTTCAGCAAATTGGCTGGATACAAAATTAACTCAAAAAAGTCTGTAGCCTTCCTATACACAAATGACAAGCTTGCAGAGGAAGAAATTAGGAAAACCACACCCTTCACATTAGCCACAAGCAATATAAAATATCTAGGAGTTACCCTAACTAAGCAAGTGAAGGACTTGTATGAAAAAAATTTCAAAACTCTGAAGAAAGAGATTGAAGATGACCTGAGAAGATGGCGTGATCTTCCTTGCTCATGGATCGGGAGAATTAACATAGTAAAAATGGCCATCCTACCAAAAGCAATCTATAGATTCAATGCAATCCCTATCAAAATAACTACACAATTTTTTAAAGACATTGAAAGTTCAATTCTGAACTTCATATGGAAAAACAAAAAACCCAGAATAGCTAAAGCAATCTTGTACAATAAAAGATGCTCCGGAGGAATCTCCATACCTGATCTCAAACTGTACTATAAAGCAATAGTACTTAAAACAGCATGGTACTGGCACAGCAACAGGCTGGTTGATCAGTGGAATCGAATCGAAGACCCAGATATGAATCCACACACATATGGTCACTTGATTTTTGACAAAGAAGCCAAATCCATTCAATGGAAAAAGGATAGCATCTTCAACAAATGGTGCTGGTCTAACTGGAGGTCTATGTGTAAAAAAATGAAACTGGACCTATATTTGTCACCTTGCACAAAACTCAAATCCAAGTGGATTAAAGACCTCAACATAAAACCAGAGACACTAACTCACTTAGAAGAAAAAGTGGGAAAGAGCCTGGAACATATTGGCACAGGAGACAACTTCCTGAACAGAACACCAACGGCCCAGGCCTTAATGTCAACCATTAATAAATGGGACCTCATGAGGCTGAGAAGCTTCTGTAAGGCAGGAGACACTGTCAAGAGAACAAAGCGACAGCCTACAGACTGGGAAAAAATCTTCACCAACCCTACATCTGACAAAGGTCTAATATCCAAAATATATAAAGAACTCAAGAAATTAAACACCACCAAACCGAATAACCCAATTGAGAAATGGGGCTTGGAACTAAACAGAGAATTCTCAACAGAGGAGTATCAAATGGCTGAGAAACACTTAAAGAAATGCTCAACCTCCTTAGTCATCAGGGAAATGCAAATCAAAACAACTCTGAGATTCCATCTTACACCCATCAGAATGGCTAAGATCAAAAATTCAAGCGACACCACATGCTGGCGAGGATGTGGGGAGAGAGGAACACTCCTTCATTGCTGGTGGGAATGCAAACTAGTACAGCCACTTTGGAAATCTATCTGGTGCTATCTCAGAAAAATGGGAATAGGGCTTCCTCAAGACCCAGCTATTCCACTCCTTGGAATATACCCAGAAGATGCTCCAGCACACAACAAGAAAATTTGCTCAACCATGTTCATAGCAGCCTTATTCATAATAGCCAGAACATGGAAACAGCCTAAGTGTCCCTCAGTAGAAGAGTGGATAAAGAAACTGTGGTACATATACACTATGGAATACTACTCAGCTATTAAAAACAAGGAATTCCCGAAATTTGTGGATAAATGGATTGAGCTAGAAATGATCATAATGAGTGAGTTAACCCAGAAGCAGAAAGAATCAAATGGTATATACTCACTTATATCTGCATACTAGCACAAGGGGCATGTCCCACGAAAGCCTTCACTTACCAGGAAACTGGGACAGAGGGGAAGGCATCCTATTGGGACTCTAAATGAGAGACGCATGGGAGAACAGCAAAATAAAAGGATCCAGAGGGTCCTAGAAATCTACAAGTAGAACAATATGATAGGCAGATTTGGGCCCAGGGGTCCCGCTCAAACTAAGGCACCAGCCAAGGACAATACAGGAGGTAAACTTTAAACCCCTTCCCAGATCTAGCCAATGGTCAGAATATTCTCCACAGTTGAGTGGAGAGTGTGATACGACTTTCTCACATACTCTGGTGCCTCACATTTGACCATGTCCCCTGGAGGGGGAGACCTGATGGCACTCAGAGGAAGGACAGCAAGTAGCCAAGAAGAGACTTGATACCCTATGAGAATATATAGGGGGACGTAATCCCCCTCAGGAACAGTCATAGGGGAGGGGAATAATGGGAAAATGGGGGGGGGAGGAATGGGAGGACACAAGGGATGGGATAAACATTGAGATGTAACAAGAATAAATTAATAAAAAAAAAAATAAGTGAGAAAAAAAAAACAGAAAAACAATGAAAAAAAAAAAAAAAAAAAAAAAAAAAAAAAAAAAAAAAAAAAAAAAGAAAGAGATGCCTATAAACATACAAGAGGCCTACAGAACACCAAATAGAATTGACCAGAAAAGAAAAACTGCCCGCCACATAATAATCAAAACACAAAACATGCAGAACAAAGAAAAATATTAAAAGCTGCAAGGGAAAAGGGCCAAATAACATTTAATGGTAAACCTATCAGAATTACACCTGACTTCTCAGCAGAGACCATAAAAGCCAGAAGGTCCTGGACAGAGATCCTGCAAACCCTAAGAGAACACAGATGCCAGGCCAGACTACTTTACCCAGCAAAATTATCAATAACCATTGATGGAGAAAACAAAATATTCCATGACAAAAACAAATTCAAACAGTACCTATCCACAAACCCAGCTTTACAGAAGGTACTAGAAGGAAAACTCCATCCCAAAGGGTCAAGCTACAACCAAAACTACCCAGGAAATAGATAACTATCCCATGGCAAAAACACAACTACACAAACGCTCGACTGGAAACAACATCAAAATTAAGACTCTTAACAGTCACTGGTCATTAATATCTCTCAACATCAATGGCCTCAATTCTCCAATAAAAAGACACAGACTAACCGAATGGGTACATAAACAAGACCCAACATTCTTCTGCATCCAAGAAACACATCTCACCCATAATGAAAGGCATTACCTCAGGGTAAAAGGTTGGAAAAAAATATTCCAAGCAAATGGTCACAAGAAGCAAGCAGGTGTAGCCATTTTAGTATCGAACAAAATAGACTTTCAACCAAATTAATCAAAAGGGATGAGGAAGGACACTTCATACTTATCAAAGGTAAAGTCAACCAAGATGACATCACAATTCTGAACATCTATGCTCCCAATACAAGGGCACCCACATATGTAAAAGATCTCCTAAAAAAGCTCAAACCACACATCGATCCCCACACAATAATAGTGGGAGACTTCAACACCCCACTCTCACTGAAGGATAAGTCATTGAAACAGAAACTAAGCCGAGAAATAACATCATTAACCAATGCCATGGGTCAAATGGATCTAACAGATATCTATAGAACCTTTCACCCAAACAAGAAAGAATACACCTTCTTCTCTGCACCCCATGGAACCTTCTCCAAAATTGATCACATCGTAGGTCACAAAGCAAGCCTCAACAGATACAAGAGGATTGAAATAATACCTTGTATCCTATCAGATCACCATGCTCTTAGGCTGCAATTCAACAACAACAGAAATAACAAAAAGCCTACACGTTTGTGGAAACTAAACAACTCTCTGCTAAATGACACCTGGGTCAGGGAAGAAATAAAGAAAGAAATCAAGGAGTTTCTGAAATTCAATGAAAATGAAGAAACAACATACCCAAATTTGTGGGATACATTGAAAGCAGTGCTAAGAGGAAAATTCATAGCACTAAGTGCCTTTAAAAAGAAATTGGAAACATCGCACATAAGCATCTTAACAACACAACTGGAAGCCCTAGAAAAAAAAGAAGCAGAAACACCCAAGAGGAGTAGACGCCTGGAAATTATCAAACTCAGGGCTGAAATTAACAAATTAGAAACTAAGAAAACAGTCCAAAGAATCAACAAAACCAAAAGCTGGTTCTTTGAGAAAATCAACAAGATAGACAGACCATTAGCCAAACTAACTAAAAGGCAGAGAGACAGTATTGAAATCAACAAAATCAGAAATGAAAAGGGAGACATAACAACAGACACTGAAGAAATTCAAAGAATCATAAGATCCTACTTTGAAGGCATATACGCCACAAAATTTGAAAATCTAAGGGAAATGGACGATTTTCTTGATCAAGTTCACTTGCCGAAGTTGAGTGAAGAACAGATAAACAAGTTAAATAGTCCCATTTCCCCGACAGAAATAGAAGCAATCATCGATGGTCTCCCAACCAAAAAAAGCCCAGGGCCAGATGGTTTCAGTGCAGAATTCTACCAGACCTTTAAGGGCGAGCTAATACCGATACTCTTCAAGCTACTCCAAAAGATAGAAATGGATGGAAAATTACCAAATTCATTCTATGAGGCCATAGTCTCATTGATACCTAAACCTCACAAAGACTCAACAAAGAAAGAGAATTTCAGACCAATTTCTCTTATGAACATAGATGCAAAAATACTAAATAAAATACTTGCAAAACGAATACAGGAGCACATCAAAGATATCATTCATCATGACCAAGTAGGCTTCATTCCAGGCATGCAGGGATGGTTTAATATACGGAAAGCCATCAATGTAATCCATCATATAAACAAACTGAAAATAAAAAACCACATGATTATCTCCTTGGATGCAGAGAAAGCATTTGATAAAATTCAACACCCATTCATGTTTAAAGTTTTAGAGAGATCGGGGATACAAGGCACTTTCCTCAACATAATAAAGGCTATATACAGCAAGCCAATAGCCAAAATCAAAGTAAATGGTGAGATACTCAAGTAAATTCCTCTCAAATCGGGAACAAGGCAAGGCTGCCCACTCTCTCCATATCTCTTCAATATAGTACTCGAAGTTCTAGCCAGAGCAATAAGACAACAAAAGGAGATCAAGGGGATCCAAATGGGAAAGGAGGAAGTCAAATTATCCCTCTTTGCAGATGATATGATAGTGTACATAAGTGACCCTCAAAACTCCACCAGAGAACTCCTAAAGCTGATAAACACCTTCAGCAAATTGGCTGGATACAAAATTAACTCAAAAAAGTCTGTAGCCTTCCTATACACAAATGACAAGCTTGCAGAGGAAGAAATTAGGAAAACCACACCCTTCACATTAGCCACAAGCAATATAAAATATCTAGGAGTTACCCTAACTAAGCAAGTGAAGGACTTGTATGAAAAAAATTTCAAAACTCTGAAGAAAGAGATTGAAGATGACCTGAGAAGATGGCGTGATCTTCCTTGCTCATGGATCGGGAGAATTAACATAGTAAAAATGGCCATCCTACCAAAAGCAATCTATAGATTCAATGCAATCCCTATCAAAATAACTACACAATTTTTAAAGACATTGAAAGTTCAATTCTGAACTTCATATGGAAAAACAAAAACCCAGAATAGCTAAAGCAATCTTGTACAATAAAAGATGCTCCGGAGGAATCTCCATACCTGATCTCAAACTGTACTATAAAGCAATAGTACTTAAAACAGCATGGTACTGGCACAGCAACAGGCTGGTTGATCAGTGGAATCGAATCGAAGACCCAGATATGAATCCACACACATATGGTCACTTGATTTTTGACAAAGAAGCCAAATCCATTCAATGGAAAAAGGATAGCATCTTCAACAAATGGTGCTGGTCTAACTGGAGGTCTATGTGTAAAAAAATGAAACTGGACCTATATTTGTCACCTTGCACAAAACTCAAATCCAAGTGGATTAAAGACCTCAACATAAAACCAGAGACACTAACTCACTTAGAAGAAAAAGTGGGAAAGAGCCTGGAACATATTGGCACAGGAGACAACTTCCTGAACAGAACACCAACGGCCCAGGCCTTAATGTCAACCATTAATAAATGGGACCTCATGAGGCTGAGAAGCTTCTGTAAGGCAGGAGACACTGTCAAGAGAACAAAGCGACAGCCTACAGACTGGGAAAAAATCTTCACCAACCCGACATCTGACAAAGGTCTAATATCCAAAATATATAAAGAACTCAAGAAATTAAACACCACCAAACCGAATAACCCAATTGAGAAATGGGGCTTGGAACTAAACAGAGAATTCTCAACAGAGGAGTATCAAATGGCTGAGAAACACTTAAAGAAATGCTCAACCTCCTTAGTCATCAGGGAAATGCAAATCAAAACAACTCTGAGATTCCATCTTACACCCATCAGAATGGCTAAGATCAAAAATTCAAGCGACACCACATGCTGGCGAGGATGTGGGGAGAGAGGAACACTCCTTCATTGCTGGTGGGAATGCAAACTAGTACAGCCACTTTGGAAATCTATCTGGTGCTATCTCAGAAAAATGGGAATAGGGCTTCCTCAAGACCCAGCTATTCCACTCCTTGGAATATACCCAGAAGATGCTCCAGCACACAACAAGAAAATTTGCTCAACCATGTTCATAGCAGCCTTATTCATAATAGCCAGAACATGGAAACAGCCTAAGTGTCCCTCAGTAGAAGAGTGGATAAAGAAACTGTGGTACATATACACTATGGAATACTACTCAGCTATTAAAAACAAGGAATTCCCGAAATTTGTGGATAAATGGATTGAGCTAGAAATGATCATAATGAGTGAGTTAACCCAGAAGCAGAAAGAATCAAATGGTATATACTCACTTATATCTGCATACTAGCCCAAGGGGCATGTCCCACGAAAGCCTTCACTTACCAGGAAACTGGGACAGAGGGGAAGGCATCCTATTGGGACTCTAAATAAGAGACGCATGGGAGAACAGCAAAATAAAAGGATCCAGAGGGTCCTAGAAATCTACAAGTAGAACAATATGATAGGCAGATTTGGGCCCAGGGGTCCCGCTCAAACTAAGGCACCAGCCAAGGACAATACAGGAGGTAAACTTTAAACCCCTTCCCAGATCTAGCCAATGGTCAGAATATTCTCCACAGTTGAGTGGAGAGTGTGATACGACTTTCTCACATACTCTGGTGCCTCACATTTGACCATGTCCCCTGGAGGGGGAGACCTGGTGGCACTCAGAGGAAGGACAGCAAGTAGCCAAGAAGAGACTTGATACCCTATGAGAATATATAGGGGGACGTAATCCCCCTCAGGAACAGTCATAGGGGAGGGGAATAATGGGAAAATGGGGGGGGAGGAATGGGAGGATACAAGGGATGGGATAAACATTGAGATGTAACAAGAATAAATTAATAAAAAAAAAAAAAAAAAAAAAAAAAAAAAAACAAATAAGACTGCTATGAACATGCTTGAGCAAATGCCCTAGTTGTATATGGAGAATCTTCCGAGTATATGCCCAGGAGTGGAATAGCTGGGTCTTTAGGTAGCACTATTTCCAATTTTCTGAGAAAGCGCCAGATTGCATTCCCACCAGCAATGGAGGAGTGTTCCTCTTTCTCCACATCTTTGCCAGTATGTGCTGTCACTTGAATTTTTTATCTTAGCAATTCTGATAGGTGTAAGATGGCATCTCAGAGTCATTTTGATTTGCATTTCCCTAATGACTAAGGATGTTCAGTATTTCTTTAAGTGTTTCTCAATCATTTGATACCCCTTTGTTCAGAATTCTGTTTTTCTTTGTACCCCGTATTTTATTTTATTTTATTTTTTAAATTTTTTATTAATTTATTCTTGTTACATCTCAATGGTTATCCCATCCCTTGTATCTTCCCATTCTTCCCTCCCTCTCATTTTCCCCTTATTCCCCTCCCCTATGACTGTTCCTGAGGGGGACCTCCTCCCCCTGTATATGCTCATAGGGTATAAAGTCTCTTCTTGGTAACCTGCTATCCTTCCTCTGAGTGCCACCAGGTCTCCCCCTCCAGGGGACATGGTCAAATATGAGGCACCAGAGTACGTGTGAAGTCATACCCCACTCTCCACGCAACTGTGGAGAGGACCCCGTATTTTAAATGGAATATTTGGTTTGAAAATATTAGCCCTTTGTCAGATGAAGGGTTGGTGAAGACCCTTTCCCAGTCTGTAGGCTGTCATTTTGTTCTGTTGACAGTGTCCTTTGCCTTACAGAAGCTTTACAGTTGTATGAGATCCTATTTATTAATTGTTGGCCTTAGAGCCTGAGCTGTTGGTGTTCTGTTCAGCAAGTTGACTCCTGTGCCAATGAGTTCTAGGTTCTTCCCCATTTTTTTCTTCTAACAGATTTAGTGTATTTGGTTTTATGCTGAGGTCTTTAATCCATTTAGGATTAAGTTTTGTGCAGGGTGATAAATGTGGCTCTATTTGCATTTTCTATATATAAACATCTAGTTAGACCAGCACCATTTGTTGAAGATACTATCTTTTTTCCATTGTATGTATTTGGCTTCTTTGTCAAAAATCTAGTATCCATAAGTGTGTGGATTTACTTCTGGGTCTTCAATTTGATTCCATTGATCAATGCACCTATTTCTATGCCAGTACCATGCTGTTTTTATTACTGTTGCTTTATAGTACAGCTTGAGATTCAGGATGGAGATTCCTCCAGAAGATCTTTTATTGTACATGATTGCTTTAGCTATTCTGGATTTTTTTTTTTCCATATGAAGTTGAGAATTGATCTTTCAAGGTCCGTAAAGAATTGTGTAGGAATTTTGATGAGAATTGCATTGAATCTGGAGATTGCTTTTGGGAAGATAGCCATTTTGCTGTGTTGATTCTTCCAATCCACAAGCATGGGAGAGTATCCATCTTCTGATATCTTCTTCAATTTCTGTAAAGAAGCCAAAACAGATCAGTCTGGAGTAATGACACGTCCATCTGAATAAGTAATGTGAAAACCCCTGTAGATGAGGTGGCTGTGGTGCATAAAACCCATGGACCACACAGGAGGCCATGGTGGCTCAGAGAAGGAATACAGGAGCCCCCTAGGAGCACAGTGAGGCCAGTAGTGGATGGAAAAAGCAGTAAGGTGGGAGGGAAGTTGACTTCAGATATCATACTTAAATCTGAGTTCTTGAGTTTGCAAAACTAAAGACACAAGAAAAATAAGCCTGGAGATCATGCTGCTCCCTCCTTCTTTTGGAAACAAAAACAGGCACTGCCAAAGTCAAAAGTAAGAGACAACTTAGCTGAACTGGAGGCTTACGCTTAGTCTCAGAATGTGAGTATTAATAAAACCACAGTGGGAATCTTACAGACTTTCTTGCCCTACTAGTTTGACTGCTGTCCATTGCAACTTGATTACCTTTCAAGGAAACAGAAAACAGAGTGCCATATGGAAGAAGCTCAGAACCAAAATTGACTAAGGGAAACACAGGAACAGTCTACTAAACACTAAACTAGGTAATTCCTGCTGAAAGGCATGTTTCCAATATTGTGTTCATGATCTCAAATATAATAAAGAACTTAACAGTTTGAAAGAGGAAGAAAAAGAAATATATAACATATTTAAAAAAAAAAAGCCAAGTTCAGTTGGAGCCGCTTAGTAGGAATCTATCTCAGGTTTTGGGAAAAGACTAAGGATATAGCTGAGTGCTAGAAACACTTGCTTAGCACGCAGGAGCTTCTGGGTTCAATATCTACTGCTCTGGGAGGGGGCAGGAGCAGCAAGCCTTCGCATCATCTCACCCACAGGGTTAGACTTGGTACATAAACCCAACTTAATGGTGTACCTATGTTCAGCTTTTAAATATTTTTTTCAAAACTGGTATAGCCAACTCCTTAAGGTTATCTGAAGAAACTAAATTCATGCTGAAAATTTCAATAAAGAATAAAAATAAAAACAGGTATAGCTTCTCTGCTTTCATTGTGTCACAAACTCATGGTCAACACTACAAACTACTACTAACCCACTAAGCCTACTGCATTGTCTTAGTGTGAATGTCCTCAGCATTGTGAGGAAGGCAGGCCAACTTGAATTCTTTAAGTGTTTCGTTTTCTCTTATATCTCTGTCCATGAGATATTTCTTCTAATCAGCCTAAGACTGACTAAACTAGGGTTCCGAGAGAGGATTAGAGGTGTGCCAGAGCAGAACATCAAGAGCAAAGAAGAGATAATCTAATGCTCACTGCAGACCATAAGTTTGAAAGGGGAGCTTTGTGAGAAAAAAAAAACCCAATATACATTCTTAGGTGCCACTTTGCAATCAGGATGCCCCCCCCAAATGGATTTGATACAGGACTTTTATTTTAGGGAGAAACTAATCAAATAAGAAGCAGAGAGTGACAAGTTTTCAGACACCAGTAAACACTCAAATATATGCCTTCCCGATCTTTTCTCATTGTCCAAATTCTAGAAAGGAGAGTGATGCTAAACTTGAGAGAAATTGGAGACTCTAGAAATCAGTGACATAGTATCCAAGGAAAGTTCCTCCATGTCATATCTACTCCCATATCTCAAAATTAAGATGAAGAGGGTTTGATTAAAATTCTCACTGTTAAACTCTAATTTACACACACACGCACACACACACATGCACACACACACACACACTCCACTGATCTCTCCCTCCCTCTCTCCTTCCCTCCCTCCCTCCCTCCCTCCATCCATCCATCTATCCATCCCTTCCTCTCTCATTTTATGAAAAAACAATGGCAACGGGCCACAGTCCTGGGCTGTTAGGCAGTCACTATTGGATGGTTGTTTTCTCTCATCACCCAGAAGTTCTGATGGCTGAACTGAACTCCTGGGCCATCAGAACATGGAAGGAGCAAAGAATACTTCCTCTGGCAACTCTCCAGAGTGAGGGTATTGCAGCTCATACCTTGGTTCATACCTGGCCTTCCACGTGTTTCATTAAATATTTCTTATTTTATACATAGACATTTATATTATTACACATACATACAATAAACTACCAACAGCTAGAAGAACCACAAAACAATCAGGAATTATATGAATGTTACATTCATACTGTTTTGGCTATTTGTATTTGCAAGCCTTGAAGAAAACATCTTTCCTATCTAAGTGTGTCTAAAATTCTGCATCATGAAAGGTGGATCAGGGCCCCTGATGTCTGCTCAAATTATTGCACTAACCAAGGACAATACAAGTAGTAAACATCAAACCCCTACTCTGATCTAGCCAATGGACAGGACATTCTCCACAGTTATGTGGAGAGTGGGGACTAACTATGACATGAATTCTGGTGCCCCATATTTGATGACTTTCCCTTGGTGGAGAGGCCTGGTGGCACTCAAAGAAAGAATAGGAA
Source organism: Acomys russatus (assembly GCF_903995435.1). Classification (NCBI taxonomy): domain Eukaryota; kingdom Metazoa; phylum Chordata; class Mammalia; order Rodentia; family Muridae; genus Acomys; species Acomys russatus. Next base: position 39,481,676 of record NC_067156.1, read on the forward strand.
GGCTACCAAGATGAGACTTGATAGCCTGTGACCATAAAGAGGGGGTGGAGATCCCCCTCAGTCATGGACCTAGGGGATGGGAATAGGGTGGGAGTAGGAGGGAGGGAGGAATGGGAGGATACAAGTGATGGGATAACAATTGAGTTGTAATCTGAATAAATGAATTTAAAAAAACAAAAGAAAAATAAAATTGAGTATAAATCATTATCTATCATATCTCGTCATTATCAACTGAAAACATCTATCTAGACCTAAAATCATCTTAAAGCTATTTAGGAGTTAAGATGTTTTTAGGCCTTCCAAGTTTTAAAATAATAAGTTACTACCCAGTTGCTAGAAATTTTGTACAGTAGCATCGGAAAGAATAACACTGCTTGCCTGAGATTTATGTATTGGCAGGGGAGGCAGGCGCGGATAAGACTTCACTGCTTGAACTCTCATTCCCCTGGGACAGGTGCAACTTGTGGAACCAGGGATCGAGTCCAAACAGCTGCGGCGGCAGAGTCTTCTGCTCCTGCCATTTCCTCCCGTTGTTGTTCACAGTTCCTCTTTGCTTGTGTTCATTTTTCTTGCTGTAACATCTTTTTTTTTTTTTTTTTTTTGAACCAAACAGAAAAGGGTCACTTCTTTACAGTGGCTTTATCATCTGGTATTTGAAAATGTAGAAAGATATAAGTGAGTATATACCGTTTGTCTCTTTTTGCTTCTGGGTGAACTCACTCATTATGATAATTTCTAGATCAATCCATTTGTCCACAAATTTCGGGAATTCTTTGTTTTTAATAGCTGAGTAGTATTCCATAGTGTAAATGTACCACAGTTTCTTAGTCCACTCTTCTACTGAGGGACACTTAGGCTGTTTCCATGTTCTGGCTATTATGTATAAAGCAGCTATGAACATGGTTGAGCATATGTCCCTGTTGTGTGGTAGTCCAAGGGATACGTACCATGAAAAACTTTACTTACCAAAAAAGTGGGTCAGAAGAGAGGACATCCTAGTGAGACTCTAGGCGAGAGTAGCATGGAAGAGTGGGGAAATAGGGTCCTGGAAACCTACAAGAAGAACTTTATAACAGGCAGATCTGGGTCCTGGGGTCCTCCTCAAACTAAGGCACCAGCCAAGGAGAATATAGGCAGTAAGCTTCGAACCCCTACCAGGACCCAGCCGACGAACATGATATTCTCCACCGTTGAGTGGAGAGTGAGATCTGACTCTCACACGAACTCTGGTGCCCTTTTCTGACCATGTCCCCTGGATGGGGAGGCCTGGCGGCACTCAGAGGAAGGATAGCAAGTTACCAAGAAGAGACTCAATACTCTAAGAGCATATATAGGGGGAGGAGGTCTCCCTCAATCACAGACATAGGGGAGGGGAGAAGGGGGAAGTGGGAGGGAGGGAAGAACGGGAGGAAACAGGGGAAGGGCTAACAATCGAGATGTAATATGAATAAATTAATAAAATTTTTTAAAAAGGTATCTTAAAAAAAAGAAAAAGAAAATGTAGAAAGAAACATACCTCAATTATTCTAGAGAAAACTTTCACAAAAATCAGTAGTTTAATATTTTTATATCTAACTACTGAGATTGCATGAAACTCGAGAAATGAAATAGAGTATTTCCTACGTTTCTGCCCAAAAGTAATTTACAAATATTACTTCTGTGGCCCTTCAGCTAACTGATCTATTTATACCCATACTTGACTGGATAACTCTAGTATTTATTTCCAGATGATAATAACAATATGTATACGCACATACAGATGTGTATAGGTAGACGGATAGGTTATCTCAGGAGTTGGTTCTTTTAGTTGTTTGAATTTTGACCACATTCTTTGTTTCTCTTTAATATGGTTATAAATCGCATCATGAGGACATGGAAATAAAAAGCAAGTTTTTTTTTAAGTTTGCCAAGAAAGAGACATATACGTTAAGCAGAAACACAAACCCCTTGCCAAAACAGCAAGAACTTCCATGAACAAGAGCACTCAAACGGGAAAGCACCTGGAGAAACCTGTTTCTGAGAAAGAACCCCAAAACAACTCAGATTGCTCACCTTCTAGAAACTATTAAATGCAAATTTTTCACTAATAAATTCACAAATTCCACTTGTGCTGTCAGGAAAGCAGTTTTTCTAAGCGTGTCCAATGTCATATACTTCTTAAAAGGACTATAAGCTCACTTTCTTCATAGAATAAAAAAGCCTTCAAAACACATCAAATATGTTTTTCAGTTAGTTTGTTTATGGCTGGCTCTGAGTAGGAAGAACAGAGCAATTTCCACCAATATAATCTCATTAGTCTCCAAGTTTTCTGAGAATGAAACGCTACATGGCAGAACTATTTATTTTCTTTTCAGTGGCTCCTTGTGTCATTCTCCATACAGTTTAATGAGCAGTTGCTCAAAATCTTCAGAGCAGCTTGAAGTGTTTATTTTGTCAATCACTAGGTTTGCAGAAGCACCTATCATTACAGAAGTCTTTCTGGGGAGCCTTCCCTTCTGGATGCATTGCCACCTTATTCCACGGTGCTAAGTGGGGGTAACACAGAGAACATTCATCTTCGTCCAGTGCTGCATTCCTGTGTTGACAAGAAAGTGATGGAAATCAGCAAAGCATTTACATTCTGGAATGGATCTTAAAACAACATATTTCAGATTTATGTTGTTGTTGTTTTTTGTTTTTTTTTTTTTTTTTTCTTGATACAGAGTCATACTTTAATGACATTGCCTAGTCCTTACTGCAGTAAAATACACAGGTCTGTGGATTTCCACAAATTGCATGTGTTCAGCCTGCTAATATTTGAATCAAGAAGCAGATCATTGCCAATATTTCAGGTGGCCATGTGTCTTTTGTTCTCCTGCCTAACACTATCTCTGATCTTACTACCACTCTGTCATCAGCACAGGTTAATTCATTATATTTCGGGTTTCCATGAATAGGATAAATAACAAATGCATTTTCTGCCTGAATTTTTTCATTGAACATTATGTTTATCAAATTTTCTATACTGTCATGGTACTAGACATTACTTGCTCTCAAGCTATACAATAGTATACAGCTTTACAAGTATACCGCTCTTTACTCACTCATTATATCAGTGACCACTTCGGTAGCTTCAAATTTGTAGCACTATATATCATGCTTCGATGAGCATTTCTGTGTATCTTTTTATGAAAAAGAAGTATTATTTTTATTGAAAATTTGCTTACAAGTGAAATTCTGGATCATGGTGCATATATATATATATATATATATATATATATATAACTTTATAATATGAGTCTTCCAAAGCAGTCCTACCAGTTCTCACTATTAACAAGACTTGAATGGTTTCTATTTCATGTTTATCAATATAACGCTGGTGTGTATCTTTAATCATCATAAATAAAGTTTTACCATTTGTCCTGAGGCCTGTAAAAGCACACCTTTACAATACCATAAAACATGTGCATCTGCCTAGGTTGCAGAGAGGGTGTTCACTACTGGCCCCTTCAACAGGTGTATCTTTGGTAGTTCTCTCTCCATCTACTCAGGCCTCCACTTCCTTCTTAGTGTACTCACATATTCTTCTTTTAGTAGTGAGCTTCAAAAGCTTTTGCCTGGACCCTACAAGTGTAAACTAAGTTATCATTTTCTGGGTAGCATGTGGTACTCACTGTAGGGATTCTTGAGGAAAATAATGTTTCTAGTATATACCTAAACAGCCATAAAAATTATTTCTTACCTTACATATTCAAGTCAATTATTAAATGTCAAAGAAGTCAACAGAGTCTTTCAGAAGCTGATAAAACTTTATATTCTTCTCTCTTTAAAATGTATACATATACAAAAATACAATTCTATAGAGACAGTGGTTTAAACATACTATTATACACATCCTAGACTGCTGGAGACAATAGGTTTAGAATGTATATACTAGAATCATTCAATTTATGATTATTATCTATTCTGAGAATAATTTTGAGTGTCATTAATAATTAAGTATTCCAGTGGATCCAACATGTTTCTGTATTGAAGAAAATTAGGGTTTCTCTTGTGGATTAGTACATCAAACATACATTTAATTGACTGTGTTTGCCATTCATTTTGATTCTGTAGTTGCTTGTTTGAGGCATTGTCCATCCCATAGGCCACAATCCTCCTCATTGGCCTGACGAGTGCCAGGACTCCAGGTATGCACCACCAGATCTGGCTTAGCTACCAATTTCTAATTCTGTATTAATTTATTATTCCTCTTTTTCATGCTTATAAGTTTATAAAAGTCAGTCATTATAAAGAAGTGCCAACGGGAATAGACATTTCTTTCAACTATATGAAAAATTCCTGAGCAGTTTCCCCATTATTCTATTTCTTGGCCATTTGCTAGAGAAAACACAGACTGACCAACATTTTAATGAATAAAAAAATAATAGTATTGAATATTTATTAAAAAAACACAGCAGTTAATCTTTTCCTCAAAATGTCAAAAAGGTTTTAATCAGTCTGTTACAAAATGCATCAATAAGACAGAAAACGCAGAAGTTCCTTATAAAGAATTTTATGGTACTGTATTGAGCGCAAGTGCATGTGCATGTGCGCGTGCACACACACACACAGAGAGAGAGAGAGAGAGAGAGAGAGAGAGAGAGAGAGAGAACACAGAGCCTGAGTGTGGCGTTACAGACCCAGCCCTGTGTTGCACTGTCACACCCTCATTCTCAAACCTGCTCTCATCCAAAACCCATTGTCCTTATTTCTTCTTCCTTCTCTACAAGATGCAGCACTCTACCCCTGAGTTTTTATGTAGCAGGAACATCCATTGTTTGTCAAAAGACAAAGCTCCAGGAACAACACAGCAGCCTCACCTAAGAACCTGCAGATCAAAATCCTTGAGCCAGAAGCTTCTTCCACATGCTCAATTTGCCTGCATCAGTTGAGATGAAAAGAAATTAAATTTATTTTTCACTCTGAAAACTTTCCATCCAGTTCCTGAAACAGTTTAGTCTCCAGAAGCATCTGCAGGATGTGTATACAAAACTAAACAAGGCAATCCTCACAGTCCAGGTGATGTTGTCACGCACTTTAGAATGCTGAGTGTCTGAAAGCATGCCATTCAGCTTACCTTGTTGACACTGCTACCTGCCAATCAGACTAAAAGTTATTCTTTGCAGAGGACCTAATAGAGAAGGAAAGCAGAGCTCATAAATTATGCAATGTACTGGGGAAACTCAGGTTCTACAGAGACCAGATCTAAGAGTAGAAAAATAATTAAGAGTTGACATAGTCAAAAAACAAATTGTTAAACCCTAGCTCAAATGCATTTCATATTACTCTCTGACTTCATTTGTCACGATTGTATTATGTAGGTGGCTCCCACCACCACCACCTACATCTTACAGTGGTTAAGTTACATATCTGAGTTTTGTGGTTACTGTTAAACAATTGAACATCTATTTGACACCAGAAAAAGGTTATTGTATCATTTAAAATATTTATCAAAACTACGCCTAAAAGTAGAAACTTTCACAATCAGTACAAAGTGGAACCGTAAAGATACAATCTAATAATATATTACATAAGGATCAAAAGTATAAATATGATATATTTCATACCTTAAAAATTAAACACAGCACTAGTATTAAAAATAATCCCAAATGCGCTTGCATGTGGTACCTTCTCCATTTGCATGGTCTTATTTCGGCCAGGGAGATACTTACATGAATGGTTTTTCTTACTTTGTATCTTTCTGATAACTACCTAATTTTCAGTATATCACTAATAAGCAAGTGTACATCAAAACCCTGAACTATTTGTTCTGGGATTGTTTGGGGAGAATATAACCTTCTGACTTACTTGCCTCTATTTGTCATGTCAGTTTGCAAAACCAGGAGAGAAGGGGGGACGACGAAGCAGAGGATGAGAAGAAAGGGAGACCACACTATGAAAAGACTGAGAGACATAATGGCATTCTTCCTTCCCCTGCAGCGTAATCATCTGAGGGATTAATATTTTGTGCTCTCCACCTTTTTGTCCAAAGCAGGTCTTCATCATCACTGCTTCCCTAAAGTCTCTGATTCTCATGTTGTGACACTGAACATTTCCTTCATCTCCCTCCGAGTTGTGTTTACAACCATCTTTCGCTGAGACAGTTTCTTCAAATGGCTTTGGACAGAACCTTTCTCTGATCTTCCTTCCTGTCTTCCTTCCTTCCCTCCTTTCTTCCTTCCTTCCTTCTTTCCTTCTTTCCTTCCTTAGTTGTAGCTCTTTATGTCCTTATGACAAGCTCATCCTGTCAAGGATGTATCTCCTTGTGTTCATCCCTCCTCTCTTCTTACACACTTACTCCCTTTGGGGTTCCATTTGTCTCTGTTGAAAATCAATACATTAGTAGTTTTGTGGGGGTTTTTTTGTTTGTTTTTTTTTTTTAATCTCTGTCCTCAACTTCTCCTTCAAGTTCTCTCTTTGTACAAAAAAAAAAAAAACACCCTCATTTGGTCTGCAGCCTTTGAAGTTGCATGAGCATAGCAAGCTTAACACAGAATATCTAATTCTTGATTTACTTTCAAATATTGGATAGCTCACATTTTTCCCATGTCAGAAATGGCCACTAATATTCATCCAGGTGTCCAGGTCACATATCATGGTTTGTTGTTGATTCTCTCTTTCTTACCAACAACCGGGTAATAAATCTTGACATCTCTCTCATCTGGGATCTAATGAAGTCACAATTTCTCGGCTAAGGACTCCTAGTCCGTGACAATTCTTACATCTGCAGCAGATGCTACTGTATTTCAACCTATCCATCAGATCAAGTCTGAGTCATTTAAAAATTCAGACAGACCAGACCATCACTGCATTTTAAAATGTTCAGCAGCTTCCTTTCACACTTAAAATCCACTGTTTGTTTTTTGCTAACATTCTAAGTAATTGTTTTGATTATATTTTTATACAAAAACTATCTTTTTATTTGTTTTCTTTTCCCATGGCCCTCTTCTGTGTCCCTTTCCATCTTTTCTGTTTCTTGTTTGTTTGTTGTTTTTTTTTTTTTTTTTTAAATCATATACCTCTCTTTTTTACATAAGATTGGTTCTCCAAGCCAATAATCCTCTTTCTAGTTTTAGGACTCTCTCTCTCTCTCTCTCTCTCTCTCTCTCTCTCTCTCTCTCTCTCTCTCTCTCTCTCTCTCTCTCTCTCTCTCTCCACACACACACATACAAACACACACACACACTCACTTATAATTTTAAATCTAGGTGTATACTCTTCAGTAGCATTCTGAGGCGTGTGTTGTACATTCTTTATTATTCATAACTTCCCTATGGAATTTTAATTACCAGACACATTGTCATTAATACTGTCACCTGTGTCCTTGCTTCCTTTGGGAAACAAACAAGGACTTAGCAGATTCTACATGAATATGGGATTAGCAGATAAATAATTCATTGACAAGGTTTTAGCTGGAGAAAATGCTGGACTAGGCCTTCTGTGAGGCCCTTCACTTTCAGAATCCAGCTCACCACTGTCTGCTCGCACAAAAGGCTACTACCCCATGGCAAAGCGACTTGGGACATCTGTACCCTACACGTTAAAAGTTATTTATAAAACTGAACATTGATGCTGTACTTTTATTCTTGGGGAATTGTGCCCAAGGGACAATTTTTAAATCTATACAATACTTGAAGTATATTTATTTCTTAATATTTTTTCCAGGAGACACTACTTTTTCTAACTAAGTGAATTCTCAGTAATTTTTCACTCTTGGTCAATAATTTAACTCCAATCCAGAAGCCCCTAGAAATACTAACTTGCATAGAATTCCTTTCTACATGCTGATCAAGATTCTGCCCATCTAATAAAATTTTGCCAAAGAATAATCCTGCCAGGATGACCTTGTGACTCAAGAGAGAATGTGTTTATCAGTTCAAGAAGTGAAGATGTTTCATCTCAGGCAAAAGAACATGAAGTTAAATGGGTAAATCATTTTCCACACCTTAAACCGTTTTAATTGTTCTTCCGGATCACCTTTATTCAAACTAGGAAGCTATGCTATTCAATTGATCACGTAAAGACAACTAACATGCACAGCTTTTTCATGCCTAGAAAAAGCTACACAAAGCCAGGCAGGTTTCTTTATAGAAAATGTGTGAAAAGTGTAAACATGTCTTAGTTTCCACTTTCTGAAAGTGACAAGCACCAGGCACAGGTGCAGATACTGAGTGCATAAAACGCAAGGAATGAGGGGACCTCAAAGGAACTAACTCTGTTTGCCTACCAAAATGAATGATTGCCCTTTCCATGAAGAAAATGGCTTCCAGCAGCATTTCTTTGGGGGAAAAGGTAGAGGAATAGAAAACCAGTAGAAGGTAGTTCAATAGCTGTTTGCATGATTTATGCATAGAGAGCTTATAGTACCAAGTGCTCTGCCCACAGCCAAGGACAATACAGGCGGTAAACTTTAAACCCCTACCCAGATCTAGCCAATGGTCAACATTCTCCACAGTTGAGTGAAGAGTGGGATATGACTTTCTCACCTACTATGGTGCCTCACATGTGACCATGTCCCCTGGAGGAGGAGACCTGGTGGCACTCAGAGAAAGGACAGCAGGTAGCCAAGAAGAGACTTGATACCCTATGAGAATATACAGGGGGAGGTAATCCCCCTCAGGAATAGTCATAGGGGAGGGGAATAATGGGAAAATGGGGTGGGGGAGAAATGGGAGGATACAAGGGATGGGATACACATTGAGATGTAACAAGAATAAATTAATAATAAAAAATAAAAAATAAAAAGAGAGCTTATAGTAATGAAACAAGAGACATAGAACCTTATACAACATTAACTACAAAGGTAGACTTTACTAAGTAGCACCATTATGTTAAAAAAAATTTCTAGGCTAAATTAAAGTCTCTTCTTCCTTAAAAAAAAAAAAAAAAAACTTTTCCTTCTTAATTCTTCAATAGCATTATAATCAAATGTTTCATAACTCACAGTGATGGTTCCCTATTCTTTGCTTTCATTTTTTTCAAAGTTACTTCAAATGATAAATGAAGAAATCCAAACCACTCTGTCAATAGAGATAACTTTGGTTAGCAATTTAAAAATGACATTTCTTAGCTTATAATACAAGAAGAACTGTCATCTTTACCACAAGTAATCAATCTGCTTCCACATTTTGTATAGCAGAATACTTCTATTATATATGAGAAATTTATTAAGGGCAACTGTCAGAAATAGAATTCACAAATACTAAAGGGCAAATGTGAACAGTAAGAATAATAAAATTGTACATCAATAATTTATTTCTTCCCCAACAATGGTAAGAGATATTTCATAGGATTTTCCATGGGTTACTTTAAATTCAAACTCTCTTCTCACATGTTTAAAACAATACTCATGACAATAAATAAATATAGACTTTCAAAATCTTATAGCAGAATATTCCTAGGACTGTTCTATAAACTTTTAAATTTATATTTATTTATTCACTTTACATCCCAAATGAAGCCCCCTCCTCTACTCCCTCCCACCTTCTCACCATTTTCCCCTTTTATCCCTCCCCTTCTCCTCAGAATAGGGAAGGCTCCCTTACCAACCCACCCTGGCTCTTCAAGTTGAATCAGACCTAAACGCACTCTCTTTCAGTGAGGCCAGACAAGGCAGCCAACCTAGGAGAAAACTATCCAAAAGCAGGCAACAGAGTCCATGTCAGAGACAGGCCCCTACTCCACTTGCTAGGAGATCTACATGAAGACCAAGCTACCCACAAGTTACATATTTGTTGGGGGCCTAGGTCCAGTCCATGCATGTTCTTTGATTGATGCTTCCATCTCTAAGTCCCCAAGGCCTAGTAGTTAATTCTGTTGGTTTTCTTGTGTAGGTTTTATCCCCTCTGGTCTGCAGTGTGTGTCCACTGGAAACAGATTTGTGAAAGGACATATGGTGCTTTAAATCTACATCTAAAACTTTAAATCCTTATGTTTTTAATGAAAGAGGTAATACTTTTAGTAAGAATGACTTGGTCCTGCTTACGTAATGCATCAATTTGGCCATCTATTACCTATTCACTGGTAATTCTTCCAATGAATAGTGTGTGTGTGTGTGTGTGTGTGTGTGTGTGTGTGTGTGTGTATGTATTACATATATACATATATATTACATATATACATATATACATGTGTATATGGTATTGAAATTGGAGTAGAAAAAGAGAGAGAGAGAGAAATAATGTGATAGCACATGTTTTTATTTCTAGCACATCAGGGGCAAGATATTTTCAAGTTTGAGGATAACCTGGGATATACAGCACATCCAAACCAAACCAAACCAAAACCCCAACCCCTGCAAAATCATAAAGCCAAAACCAATTGTGAAAACAAGGGAGACACGAACTGGCTTGTGTTACTATAAGAAAGTCACCAAGTATTAATGACTCAGTCATAGCTGAAACAGAAGCTACAAGAAGTAAATTTCAAATGATGACAATATCGAACAGAACCAGGGAGTTTGTGTGTGGGTTTCTAGATAAATAAGCTGAGTATTTTGAAGAATAAAAATTTCTAGGGAATAGTTTTAGAACAAAAAGTTTTATGCATAGGACAAAGTTTGAAGTGTAGCTATGAGGCCTTGGGGTGGAGTGTGAGTGCATGCTTTTCCTGTGCAAAGCTCATCTCCTGATATCCTGTCACTTAGATGCTTAACTCTGTTTACTGAATTGCTGTCAGCCGCATATCTGCCCTGTGACCCACTGAGCTCTGTGTTTCAGGAAGATGACTTCTTAATAATCTGATGTCACATTAAGTGGCTTAGTTTACAAGAATTCCAGAAAGCAAATGTAGAGAAATAATAACTACAATAAAGAAACAGAAATTCTCATATGTTTGACTTAAACATTCTATTACCAACATTTAACTCTGCAGAACAAAGTGGCACCAAATGCTTATTGCAGAATATAAAATAGCAACAAGGAAAAAAGCCTTCATTACAATGACAAAAAGAATGATAGGGTAAATTATGCAACATCAAATTATGGGGAAAATATTCATGTATTAAAGTGAGTAGATGTGAAAACCATATAGAAACCCGGCGAGCGATGCTTTAAAAGTTACATTAAGGAACATTATAGACTTGTTTGCAATGGAGACAAGGGCCATGCAATGTATTTCATATTATGAAAATGGCACAAATGCAATTTGCAATAAGTAAAAGAAGTTATTGTTACATAGCAGCTTAAAGAGTTCTTTTCTTTCTTTCTTTCTTTTTCTTTTTTTTCTTTCTTTTTTTTTTTTTTTTTTTTTTTTTTTTTTTTTTTTTTTTTTTTTTTTGCCAAATATTGCTTTTCAGTATATAAAAATTCAGAGAGAAATGTGATCATGCAGCTATGGAATCCTTGTCCCCTTTGCTCTCCCTTCTCAAGCTTAGTAACATAAAACTTGTCAATAATTCTATCTACACCTAGAAATTCTAAGATATTAAAAGATAGTATAATTCTTGTGATCCAAATAGAGAAAAATAATACAAAGTAAGATCAGGTGACTAATGATTCCTCTGAGTGTCTTAAATTCAGGCATTTGAAATTTATTCCTCTGGGTCCTCCTAAACCTATTTGACACAAATGGATTTGCACTTAAATATAAATGGTCCTGGGAAGGCCAATTTCTTGAGGCATTATTGACCAGCATCTTTGCTGAGTAACAGCCAAGCCTTCAATTTTATGGCAAAATGCCTAGCGATAGGTGGGAATGCAAATGAAGAACAAGCAGGTGGAAGGATGGGAGGGGCTGAGATGAATCCAGAATGCCAAGGACCTGTTTCCCAGTGAAAACAGCACCTAAGGTGAGTACCATCTTTGCATGTTTAAAACCACACAGAAAGGGCTCTGTATCCGTCTGTTACCTACTGATCATACAGTTTATTTTAAACAAGCACCTCTGAGAAGTACAGAATGCATCCCGCTTAATACAAGCTAAATAGGGAAATAGAATTAGCAAATCCTCTTTCTCCCAGCAGCCAACCACCACCAATAGTACCATGGGTACTGGCAAGACTGTTATATTCCTTTCTCCATCAGGGATTTTGTCTAGCTTACGCTTGCATGGGTTTTGTGCATTCTGTCACAAACACTGTGAGTTCATACATGCAGCTGCCCTGCTGTGTCCAGAAGACACTGTGTCCTTACACTCTATCAGTTCCTCTGCTACAACAATCCCTAAGGCTTCGTGGGGCAGGGAATAGAAGACACATATTCCCTGCAGCACCAGACTGTCTTCAGTGTCCTATTCTCCGCACCTTGTCCATTTTTGGGGTCTCTCTGTTAGCCACTATCTACTGCAAATAGAACTTTCTCAGATGGGGCGTCAAAGATCTATTATTGCTCTGGTGGTATAACAATACTCAGGAGTTGGTTTGATTTGATGTCCATTTAGCAGCACAATGAGAGTAGGTTCTCTGTCTATTCATAGATTCTTGACCCAATAATTATACTAGGTATGGGTTTCATCTTGTAGAGTGGGTGTTAAATCTAATCAGAAAGTACTGGGGAGGGTTGGCCTCTTCATCACAGTCAAGAGCTCCGACACATTCTTGTCATTCTTGTTTTTTCCTTTACTGACTGAGTGTGGCATCTCCTTGATCTCGTCCTCCATTCGTGGCACTCGTTCTTCTGCTTGGTCAAATCTATCATAGGTGCTTTTTGCTGCTATTTTCTTTTTATGGTAATTTAGTACCTGTCTAGTCCCAATATTTCTTTTGTGTTGCTTTGTTTGTTTCCGCTCAGTTTCTGCTGTGCTGCTGACCTAGTTTTCTTATCCATCTCAATGACTTTTTTCTCACATGTGGCTGACATTCTGCTTGAGTTTGTGGAAGTGATTCATCTGTTTCCTCATTGACATTAGTGATAGTGTTTTTTTTTTTTTCTTTACTAGTAAACCCCTGAAATTTTTGTCCTCATTTTACCCATTTAATGATCTTTAAACACAGTACTTGAAGAGTTAGAAGCGTTTGAAGGGGTTATGTTGCCTTACTTCTTGTCTTTGTATTCTGGGGGTCTCTGATGACCTCGCTTAAATTTGGAGCCTGTGGTTTAGGTCAGTTCTCTCCGCTCCCTCCTCCACATACACACACACTGCACTCCCCGTTAGCCTTCTTAATTCTTACACTTAGAATGGTCCGTGTTCCAGCTCAAAGGTGTCTCTAAAGTATGGTTGGAGAAAGGGACTAACCAAGCACTGAGAAACACACAGTTGGAAGACCTGACTTCCGGCTTTTCAACCCCCATCACCACCTGATAGGGATCACCCTGCAGCAGAGGCGTACCCCCAGGGTTACACAGCTGCTTGTGCTTAGCAATCTTGGACTCCATAGCACTGAACTACAATCAGGGAGCAAGCTCCAGAACTATCTGCTGATCTCAGGTTCAGACAGATCTGATTCCAGGGTTAGCCTCAGTTGATAAAGTCTGTTCCAGGACACCAAGGATGGCGCTGCCCTCTTGAACTTCACTGCCTGAGTAAGTTTCCTTGTCCCTGTATTTATGGCTTTGGACTTGTCTCAGTCCAGTTCTTACAATCTCCACAGATGCCCCCTAGAGCTGTTTCTCCCCCTGAGGCTGCTGCAGTATAAAGTCAACCTCCCTACCTGGTTGTTATCCTGTCCTCTGGTTTCCAGATCACTATTGAACAATAGGGTCCATCTAGAGGTGGAATCGCACCACTTTGAGTCATGTAGAATTACAGAATGGTACTCCTACCCAATGGTGGCCATTAGCTTGAAGAATCATTGTCTCACCCCAGTCTGCAACTTTTCTTTTTATAGATAGTGAATGTCATTCAGAAATTTGGACCCAACTAGACCCAACAAGACAGGAAAGATGTTTACTTTAAGTTTGACAAATACAAATAGCCAAATCACTACAAATGTAACATTTACAGAACTCATGATTGTCACATGGTTCTCCCTGTTGCATGTAGTTTGTTTTATGCATGTGTAATAAAATTAATGTATATTAAAAAGATATTTCATACAATATGTTTTTATGTATTTGATCATGATTTCCCCCTCCCTGAACCTCTCTTACCCAGGTCCACCTTATATCCCTCCTCACACAAACTCATGTTACAGGTTTTAAGCTCTGGAGCTCTGGGCTTGTCCTTCTTGTGTGGCTGCCTGTATCTATTCACTGGGGCGTCCTGACTGTGAGATAATGCTTATGCTTCTACCACTGCAATCGAGAACTGCACAGCCAGACCTACTCCAGTTTCACTTAGTCCTTTTTGATGCCTTTCCATCTTTTCCTCCGTATTTTTCTGTTGCCCTGTTGCTATGATACATACATTTTCTGAAGAGTTAACTCTCTTTGGAGAGAAATTTATAGTGACTCCATATCTGAAACACATGCTATTCTGGCCCTCCTTTATTTTCTTCAATTTCTTCTATTATTGAAAACAGAGTTGTTGTTTTTTTTCTCATACAATATATCCTTCTTACAGTTTCCCCTCCCTTCACTCTTCCCAGTTCTTCCCCAGCCCCCTCTCCTCCAGATCAATTCTTTCTGTCTCTCATTAGAAAAGAACAGGTTTCTGAAAGATAACAACCGAATATGACAAAATAAAATATAATAAGATGAAGCAAAAACTATCTTATCAAAGTTGAACACAGCAACCTAACAGAAAGAGAAGAATCCCAAGAGCAGGCATGAGAGTCAGAAACTCACTTATTCTCATAGTCAGGAGTCCCATAAAAATACTAAGCTCACAGGTGTAATATATATGCAGAGCACCTGTTGCAGATCTTTCTGGGCCCTGTACTTGCTGCTTCTATCTCTGTGTATTCATATGTGCCTTGCTTAGTTGATTCAGAGGGCCTTGGGTTTCTGGAGTCCTCCATCCCCTCTGGCTCTGACAATCTTTCTGTAGCCCCTTCTGTGGGATTCCCTGAGACTTGAGGAGAGGGATTTGATGGAGATGTCCTATTTAGACTAGCCCCCTTTCTTACCAGAAGGCCCTGGCTTGAAATTTTTGACCTTTTGCCTCAGTGGTCCTCCACCTCTGACAACAGAGTAAAACCTTTCCCACACTAATTTTAAATGCTGAATCATAAATAATGTGATACAGAAACCTGCTCACATGAGCACTATAGGTAGATAAGCTTCCCATATGTTTATTTTGTAGTAAATGGAAATCTTCGCTACAGTCTCTAATACTGGGATAAGACAACACTTTACATTAAGTGAGGATATCCTTTAAAAATGTGATGTGTGAGGAGAGCAGAGAACTACTGCCGACATTTAAAAGCCTCCATGCCTTGAAACTGATTCACGGAAAGGTACGAGTTAACCATCAAAAATGTGTTCAAATAATCTCCTTCATTCAAACTGACTGTGTGTTATGGTTTTCTTTATGTGCCTGTTTCCTTCTCCTACTCCTCTGTCTTTCCTTCTCCTCTCCCTGACTTCAATTTTCCATTTACAAACATGCACATAAATTAGAGTAGTTTCTGACCCACAGCATCAAGAAAAAAAAAAGTCTCCCTTTAGAATTCAGTGATGGAACAAGATTAGAACAACTGAATATGTAGCTAATCATTAGCACAATAAAGCAGACTTACATGAAACACGGCTATAATTATTCTCAGAGATGCTGACTGTTAAAAAGGGTGAGTATGTAAACCACATCTAATAAAATGCAACAGTGAAAAGTATGTTTTTATAATTAAAAGTAAGAACTAGATGAAGAGCAAATATTGTTTTTCCCTTTGGAAACAAATTGCATGCAGAAAAAGACTATTCACATACCCTACAAAGAAAAAACTTATACAGCAAGAATTAATAAACAATGTGAATTTTATCTGTAACAATGGAATGCTTTTTTGTTTCTACCAGAAAAAAGAAAAAAACCTTCCTAATTGAGACATTGCATTTCAATGCTTCATCCAAAGATTTTCTCCCCTTGTACCTGTCACTCTATTTGAAAGAACATAAAAAATCTATTCATTATTCCCTTCATTCTTCTTTAATCTCAAAAGATACCTTATTTAGGAAATGTCTTTAACTTACTACAGGCTTAGAACAAAATAAAATTGGATTATGTGATTTTTACTTCATTGCAAGAAAAAAATGTAGGTGAGGATGTTTATCACCTATAGTGCTGCTAATAATTGCAATAGAGACACGGGAAATATCAGGGCAGTAAAAAGAGTGATGGGTACGAGATGAATTCTCATTCTCTGTGAAGACAGCAGTGGTGATTAGAAGTACTCAGAACACCATCCCAGCACATCAGGTCAGAGGGCACCGATTCTTCAATTCACAGAAATACGATGTAAGCATTTCATTTGAAAAGTGCATGACCCAGTCCAGACAGAATAATATACCTATTTATTCTCCCTGATATCATCAACCTTTCCTCTATTTAAAAAATGAAATATTAAAAAACATGACTTCAGAATATCTTTCCCAAGAAAATACAATATAGCAACTTTTATATTGAAGATACAGTTGTCTCTAAAATGTATATTTTGAAAATATAGTTGTCTCCAAAATGTATAAATTGAATATATAGTTGTCTCTAATATATGTAATTAACCCCAGGTTCAATATACATGCCACAGAAAAAGATAACCATCCTAAGAGAAATGAAGATCCTCTTAAAAAAAAAAAAAAAAAAAAAAAAAAAAAAAAAAAAAAAAAAAGCACCATTGACTATCCATTTGACCATCAGATGATCTTCTTGGAACTGAAATTTGCCTGCCACCCTACCCCACCCCACCCCACACACACATTGGAAGCCTCAGGCTGGGAGAAGAAAAAGGCAAAAGCCTCGTACCAGACAGAAAAGGAGTTTGTCTTCCAGGAAGAGACTTAACAATGTTCTGACAAATCTACAGACCACCTTTCAGGAGAGATAGGAACCGAACTGACAATGAGTCAGTATTGTGCAGAACCACATCTTGACCATGCAGCTTACACGTGCACATCTCTAGACTTTTCTTCAAACCAGAAGTTCATCATGTCAATACCATGAAAATGGATGTGGAGCATCAGCAAACCTCTTTGCTTGCTTCTCTTCCCAGTGTGGCCACAATGAACGAATCTTTCTCTGCTTTTTTCACTATTCCTTGTCTCTTTAATTGGCCCATTGAGAATGGATGGCTGAGCCTAGTGTGTTAGGGGTGCCAGGATCCATATCTTGACCCAACAACTCTAGTCACAAAAGCACAAATGTTACAAATGTCTCAGTGACCTTCCAACTGATCAATAGTTTAAATATGATGACAGACCATATGAAATCAAATTGCCTATTATTAAACCATTGAATGAACCAATACATAGATGGTATGGTGAGAGAGAAAAAAAAATTGATTAAGAGGAGGCACTTAATGGCTAATGATTAATGTTATATTGTTCATTTTTCAGAATTTAAAATAGAATTGCAGATACCATTATTGGTTATAGCATGTTAAATTTAAAAATGAAACTGTAAAGCTAATAGGTTTCACTAGCTTTTCTTCAGTGACCTGTGTAGCTAAAAATTCACACCTTGTACCTAAATTTTTTTCTCTAAGAAATGAACAGATAATACATACTAAGTGACATTTCTTTAGAAATTAAATGACTAGTACAGATAAAGCAATTACATGGACACCAAGAAAATATGTAAATAAGAGTGCATATCATTACCACAATGGTAAATATACCAAGCTCATATTCTGTGTCCATCAATACCATCTTTTTTTGAGGTTGAACTGTGTAGATTTTTACTGACCTGGAAGTTCCCATGTGGATAAGGTAAGCCTCAAATCCCCTAGGTATACCAGGCTGGCTTTGAAACAGCCACTTGTCTCTGCCTCCTGGGTCCTATAATTAAAGGTATACACCAACATACATGGTTCGCATTCTATTACTATTTTATGCATTGTCGTTAGTGCTATAGTGGCCCTAAGTGTTTGTATTATTACCATTCTTGTGTAGAGATGACAACTGTGGCACACATTCGGCAGTTTACAGAGCTAGTAAATAAAAAGGAAAGGATTACGATACATATTTGAGTGACCCTAGCACACATCTTCCTTTACCTATGACCTGCGACAGTGATTCTCACATGTTAGCAAGGTAAGACCTTTTTTTGGAGAAATTGTTAAAATAGTTTCTGTTGCCCAGTGCCAGAGATTCAGGAGGAGGCTGTGGTGGTCACAATGAATCCAAGTTTGTATCAAACACGCAGATGACAGTAGCACTTCTCCTAGAGGGATCACACTTTCTCCCAAAGGCTCAGTACTTTAGGAAGTGGAACAAAACAGTGGTGATTGCTCTGCTGTTGAGAGAAACCTTATGACTCTACTGGCCAAATTACAAAATGACTGACTAGGTAATGCAAATATATTCAGTCTTAGATACAGGAAAAGTGTTGGCTTCATTTTACATCTAGAAATGTCATGTTTCCTCATGATCTATGGGTTTTGATTTTGAATTTAAACTGACTTGTCTACTACTACTGTTATTACCACTACACACACACACACACACACACATACACACACACAATTCTTCATTCTCAAGTTGATCTTAATTCTCTAAGTTGTCTACTGTGCCAAACAGAAGGTCAGAAAGGAAACACTCCACAACAGAAATCTTAAGAATGCCATATTTAAAATTAAATGAATCATAAATATACAAATACCCATTTAGTCACTATGGTGTTGGCTACACTGGGAGGGGAAAATTATGAACAAAACATATTATACAAAATTTTTAATTAATAAAAGATTCATACCTTCAACACCCATAATGATTTCCAATGGATCATGGACAGCTTCTCACTCAGTATTGATTCAGTTGTATGCAAGTCACTTTACCTAGAATAGGTATTTATCCCAGTCTTTAGTTTTTCAAGGAAAAGATTCAAGAACACTTGTGATCCTTACCAGTGTTTACATTTTCTGATGTATTTAAATACAATTTTTGATGACAATGCAATAAACTGAGATTATTTATGGAAAAGAAATTAAACAACTGATAAATTATTCTTTCTGCAAAATCAAATGCAAGTAATTTTGTAATCACAAAGGTCTTCCAGAATCCTCTCTGTGACAAAGGACTGATCAATCTGTTTCATTATTCAGCAGTTCGTAATGATTAGATAGTTTTCTCTTCTGCACTAGTAATCTTTAATCATGGACACAGACTCCCAAGAAACAGTTCATCTGTGAGTTTGAGATGTTAAGCAGATACAAAACAACACAACAATAGTTCAAGGATATTTCTTTGCCATCCTGGTAGCTCAAAACAAAACAAGAGTTACTGATTTACCTGAGGGAACAGCCATCCTAGGAATGGTTAGTTCTTCTAATGTCATTGAGAACTCATAATCTAAAAGTCAGATGTTTCTCTATATGTCTTTCTATTACTTTGAAAGCTCTAATCTTGTGACCCCAAATTGACCGTTACTATTTCACCATCTTAAAAATATTAGTCATCCCCAACTTTCCTGTTTGTTGTGCTTTCTCTGAATGCTACAGACCAAAGTGATGAATACCGCCAAAGTCCAATATGGTGAACCAATGAGCTCAGTTGCCAACAGCACATAAAGCAGATGTGGTGAAGCACACCTGTGATTTCAAGAAGGTAAAAGTGCAATGACCAAAAGTCAAAGTTATCTTCAGCCACAGAAGGAGTTTTAGGCCAACCAAGCTGTATGAAACCTTGTCTCAAAAAAGAAAGGAAGGAAGGAAGGAAGGAAGGAAGGAAGGAAGGAAGGAAGGAAGGAAAGGAGAGAAAACAAGATTTCAATAATCTTATTTGTATAAAGGTGTGGGGAGCCATGCCAAATTCTGCCCTATCAGAAATCCTGTGCTTAAGCTGCATGCTGTGACCTTCTGGTCACTGACCTTTGCCTCACAAGATCTTGTGTTCTAGGCTATTCTTGGACTATTTGAAAGAAGTAGGGAAGTCCCAACTTGGAACCACCCAGAGGATCAAGGAAGTTCTAACAGGGAACTACTCAGAGAAATAGGAAGTTCTTACAGGGAATTACCCAGAGAACTAGGAAGTTCTATAGGGAGCGATTCAGGCTATTGTATTCTTGCCTGAGAGTTAGGGTAAGTGGGATTAGAATAGATCCTATTGACCTTGCTCTCTATATATATTCTTACTAGAAAATGAGTCTTGATCAGCAATTTCTAACCTTGACTCGTTATATCCCACGTCTCTGTACCCTACTTTCAATCCCCACTCCCTCTTTCAGGTGAACCTTGACTCGATTTCTCTTGCTGGCCAGGACACATCATAAATGGAAGTATATATGTGTATGTATATATATGTGTATATATATGTATATATATATTTCTAGGAAAAAAATAACTCATGAAAACCATTTACTTACACAATAAGTGTCCCCAAAACAATTATAGCATTCAGGAAAAATATTTCATTCAATTATACTGAATCTTACAAGAACATAGTATAGTAAATAATAGGTAAAATAATTAAGAAATAATTCAATTCTGAAAGCATGCAGTTATTAAAATTGCACTTGCAATACATTATCTCTATAAATAAACAGAATTAAAGAAGTAAAATAAAGACATGAAATTATATTTCCAATATAATTTTCTTATGTATAATAAAATTTGTTCTTTTAATTGACTTGTTTAAAAGTAATATTTTATTTACATTTAACAATTAAACTTGTATATTGACCCAAATAAACAAATAAAATAGAACGAATGCCCAAGATAGAAACAATATTGGCTCACTACCATGAAACTGTGTGTGTATGTGTGTGTAGTGTGTGTGTGTGTGTGTGTGTGTGTGTGTGTGTGTGTGTGTGTGCATTTGTGGAAACCAGAGCAGGAAATTAGATGTGTTTCTCTATAGCTTTGTACCTTATTGCTTAAGACAGACCCTCTCACTTACCAGACGCTCACTGACTGAACAAATTTTAAACAGAATACTGTCTTTCACAGTAAGAGAAAACAGAATATAGTTCAACGGAGATCTTAAGATAACTTACAATCTCAGAACTTTAAGTGGCTAGGAAAAATAAATGTCCATTAAAGGCAGCCAAAATGGAAGCATTGAGAAAGAATAAAATGACCCAAATAATTATAAAATTTTAGAAAACAAATAAAATGTCATTAATCAATAGTTGTCCCCGAGTGCAAAAGATGTTATCTCTCTTTCTGAAGCGATCCAATTATCTGTGGACTTTTTGGAAAGACATGCGAGTAGGTCAGACCTGGAGAAGTCATAATGAAACATATTTTCAGATAAGATTTCATAGATTTTGTGTTCTACTATTAGCAGAGTGGTAAGACTGGAATCTATCCATTCAAGGACTAAATGGACAACAATTTCTGAACATCTACTGTTTCTGTTACAGAGCGATGTGAGATAGCTTTCCTTTCAGAGACCCTCAGCCTCTTGAGAAATAACAGCTATAAAAGTTGTTTCTTTCTCTAATGATGAGAACCAAATTAGAACGTCTGAGTGCTAAAAAAGGAATATGTTGCTAAACACGTGGGAATAAATGAAGCCCACCCACACAGTAGCAAGTGGTTTATTCAGAAGAGATTGCTATAGCAAATAACCAACCAGTATAGGCTGTGCTTAGAGCAGAGCCATAAAGGCGGGAATAACGATGGCAAAGCGTTATGGGGGTGGGAATGGACAGGTAAGTCTTCTCATATATCCTGAATGGGCGTTGTTGGCATGAGAAAAGTGTGGCCACTCAACTAGAAAACCCCATGTGACTGCTTCAATTTCCCAAGGGATCCTAAGTTGGAAACGGAGTTTACACAGCAAGAAAGCTGTTGGTGATTAGTCAAGTCCTGGGTGCCATGGGCTGAATGCCTCCTGGGTTACTTGACATCTTAACCTGGTAACTGTAGACAATGGGCAAGAATCACATCTTTGTGTACAATCTGGCCACTCATCATTTGTCTGTACACTTTCTCAAATGCATGCGATGATGATGAAGATTTCAAAGATAAGTTCTGACTTAATCTTTATTTTCTCTTTACACATGTCTTCCATTTGAAAAGTGACTCTGGCTTACATTTCTAAAAACAAACTTAACAAAACTACAGCCATTTGCTAATGAGACTGGGTTAATGTAAGATCTGTGCTGCTGCATATAGAATATTGTATCAAGATCAGATAATTCACGCGCTTGTGGCAAAAAAAAAAAAAAAAAAAAACTCAGTTAAAGAAGAAAATAAACACACATAGCAGTTTACAGTGATCACATTGTTACATTAAAGCTTTATGTGTACAATTAAAAAGAATTAAATGTCTTCAGCTTATAAACAAGAGCCTCTATTTCCAAATAACTGTCAAAATTATATCTCATAGCTCTTGTTTTATTCTGTGACTGAAAAAAAATGGTTTTGTTTCACATTACTTTGCTTTTTTATTTTTGTTTTTGCCTCTATTTTCATTCTCAAAACCCACTAAAAATACAAAGAAAATATAGAAGAGTAAAATCTTCTAAATCACTGAAAAATACTTGAACCCAGATGGTGAGTGTGTAGAGTGAGAGTGAAAACCAGCATAGCCACCATGCATCCTGTTACTTACAATCAACATTTTTCATCTTTGTCATTGAAGACATGTTGTTAAATGGCATGATTTATAAATGACAAAAAGAATGTTCAAAATGCATGCATCTTCTTACTGCATTTATTTTTTTCTACTGCTTACAATTTTAAAATGCAAAAGGTAATTTAATATAAATTCAGTGGCTCAGATTCAATACAGCTTCCCAATATTATGTGAATTGGCCAGCTCTCACTAATGTGCCTCAAATACACTCCAAGAAATGTATGGCTTGCAGCTCAAGAACTCAAATAAAAGTGAATTATTTTCTCAGATTCAAGTCACACACTTCTCAAGTTGTTATAAACTCAGAAGAAAATGATCTAGCCTGCCATTTAGCAAGCATGTTTGCATGTCGGCTTTTAGTAACAATCTCTCTTTAAATGTGCTGATAAGCAATTCTGACTCTAGATTAAGGCATTCCCAGACGGATTCTACCAAACACCCAACGACTTGGTGACCTAGGTGCCTTTGGAGGACGATCTTGATGCTGTAGTGTCTCTAGCATGGTGACCCTTACCTGTAATCTCATCACACAGGAGCCAAGCCCGAGAGATTGCCTACGGTTTGCGTTAGCTTGGGTTAGAGAGTAAATCGCTGTCCCTCAAAACACAAGACAAATCAAAACAAAAAATAAGATAAACAACCAAAGATGGCTATAGCAGTGGAAATTAGCAGGAATCTCCCATAAGCACAAACCTTCTTATGTTTTCAGTAGTCTCACTTGCCTTTGGTTCTCTAAAACAAGGCTCATGAGCTTCAGGCTCACACAGATCCTTCTAGAAGCTTATGAGCTGAAATTTGACTCAAGGACTTTTTTTTTTTTTCCCAGCAAAGAGCATCACTGTTGACAAATTCAAATCAAGTCAGTGACTCAGACTTAGCTGACTGTCAAAACCAGCAGTCTAGATCAAACACTGATCACCAAGGCACAGACTTCAGCTATTTGTGGCACCAGCCTATTGAAAAATAGCTTGAATTTTTGTATTAGAAAGTTAATCACTAGACAGTTTTCTAAGACATCTGGTAATGATTTTATCTTCAGTTCATGTACATTTTCCTTAAGGGTTTATTCTTACACATTTGAAATTTCTACACATCTGCTACAAAAGTCTTTGTCTCCAGCAACAGGGTATCATCTCAGCCAGAGCGAATGTACTAACATTAGGTCATTAATGAAATCTGTCTTTAGCAAAAAATAACCCAACTTTGGGTGCTTAAAAACCCAGGGACATTTGGAAGAACAGACCCATCTATAATGAGATCTGGTGCCCTCTTCTGGCCTGCTGACAGGTGGCAGAATACTATATAAATAATAAATAAATCTTTTTTTAAAAAATGGAGGTTTCAGACAGAATAGGACTGAGAAACTCTTCCACTCAGACGTCTGATGTAGCGTCTCCCTGCCAGCTATCACACAGAGAACCAAACATTTGGCAGCTACTGGCAACCAGAACTTGATATCTGCCGTTTGCCCCTCCAGATGTGTCCTGTCATTTCCTCTCTGCTCTCTAGCTCACATGATTATCATTGCAATTCCACTAGTACATTATTGGCACAAATAACTTCTCTTCTGTTGGGCCAGTGTGTGTGCTCACCCAATTTCATTAGTACACTGTTGGCACAGATGGCTTCTCTTTGGTTGAACCAGTGTATGTGTTCACAGAAGAATGGAGAGTAGAGAGGCTAGAGATCTTAGGAACTTAGTTCTATCTTAATTCACTCCCTTGGGTAGAGTTCATGGACATCTCTGTTACTCACAGGCTAAGACTCTTGTTGTCAGTGACACTTCATGACTATACCCAGATGTTTAAAATGAGTCCTGGATTTTTTTTTTTTTTTAAAGTTGAGACTTGGGTGGATCAAAAGCCTACCCCTCAGTTTCCTCTTAGCTACATATAAGTAACATACTTCTAATCTCAGCAGTAAGTTTCTCTGGTTGTCTTCAGAGAGCATGTATAACATAAATCATAAAAAGAAGTTTACAGAATTTAGTTTAATTCTTCAATAGCCTTAATTCAAGAAAGTGTACCAAGTGGTGATAAAAACAAATACTGCTGATGTCACACCATTATCTCCTATACAAATTACAAGTGAACACTTAAGAAAAGTTGGCTTGCTGGAAAATAATAATACTTTCTACATATCCTGTATATGCTTCAAAGGTGGGGGAGGTGTTGCAGATATTTTGAATAGTGATCAAAGACAGCTCACAGAATATATGTTTATTATCAGTAGCACAATTAAGTATTTGTAAACTTTAATAGTATATGCATCAAGTCTCCAAATTTCAATTGAATATATGTTTATTTTTATAGACAACATATATAAACAATATACAGAATCAAAATTTCCCCTGGCAAATAATAATTTTAAAAAGTATAGAAGAAATATGTTCTAATTTTCTTCAGAATTCTATTTTCTGGCTGTGGATATTGGACTTTAACAAGACATAATTCCTAGATCTGGAAAAATGTTGAATGATGATTGTTGACAACGTACTGGCTATTGTTCTGTCATTTGACACAAGCTGGAGTCATTTGAATGGGGGAACTTCAGTTGGGAAAATATCCCCACCAAATTGACCAATGTGTGGCCCTTTAGGTCATTGTCTTGATTAATGATTAACGTTAGGGGGCCCAGTTTACTGTGGGCAGTGCCACCCCTGGGTAGGTTGTCCTCAGTAGTATAAGAAGGAAGGCTGAGCAACACATGAGGAGCGAGCCAGTATGCCGCACTCTACCATAGGCTTTTAAGCAGTTCCTGTCTTAAGTTCCTGCCTGACTTCCCAAGGTGATGGTCTACATGCTGGAAAGTGGGGGGAAAAAATCCTCCTCCTCCCCAACTTGGTTTTGGTCATGGTGTTTTATCACAAATGGAGAAACCCTCACTAAGACAGTCTCCACCTCTCCCATTTAGAGGTAGAATGTATTTCCCAATCCTTAAATACACATGGCCTATGAGAGTATGTTTGACCAATAGAAGGTATTAGGACATGATGGCCCAAGCAGATAATTTAAAACCATTTTCTCACTGGGACTTGCACATGTTTTAGCCCCTAGGGTCCCTGGTGACCTTCACAATATGGAAGAGCCTAAGATAACCTGGCAGATGAGGAGAAACACATTGCTGTCACCTCAGATCCCTACACAACACCTAGTCACCCACAAGTTGAATTTGTAAGGAAACTCTACCGCAGCCATCCCCTAGGCAACCCAAATACAAGCACTGTATTTGCCAACCCAGCTGGAATGAGACAAGCCACCTCAGGCCAGAAGTGTAATGCCTGAGCTTAGAAGAACTTCAGGATCATGAGCTAACAAAATAGTACTGGAGTAGATTACACTTTGATAAGTTAGTTGGTAAATAAACAGGTTTCTAGAAGTGATGTACTGATATGGATCCAAAAATCTATCACATTAGATATGAACTTGTCTGTACAGCTCAGATAAAAATGAAGTGGTTGGCCAGGTAGGCTGGCTATTAAGCCAGTGTGCAAAATTGTCACCTGTTAGCAATATGGAAAACAAGATTAAAAAATGCATCTGATAAACTTGTGAACATCAACGGGATGGCTTTCAAGCAAGGGTTAAAAGTGCAGTTGGCTTTTTTTATATACTATGCTGAAAATATGTGAAGAAAGAGATAAGCTTTAAAAAAGGAAATGCTATGTTTCCAGGCAGACTTTAAAGGGAAAATTAAAGAGCTAGGACTCATTAAGCTGGAAAACAAACAGCTTCACATTTCTAGGATCTTCATCTAGTCAATTATTTCAAAGCAACATGAACATTGAGAAAACACATCAGTGAGAACAAAGATGAAATAAAAGATGTGTCCCTAACACCCTAAGCTTAAAATCCCAGCAATTCAGGTGGTGAATGAATGATAGCTCTAAATTATGTACAAAGCTTATAAAAAATCTTATGAGAGTGTTCACACAAGAACCTAATCCCTCCAGAAGGCACTTATCAAGCCAAGGGGTAAAGGAAGATTGCAAAGAAATTAGGAGTTTGTGTCTTATTGAAAGCAAAAAATTTGAATCTTATTAATTGGAAGCCCATAGAGTTGTTAAGGAATTTCTATCAGTGAAAGTGTTATATAAGATTACGTGAAGAGAGGAGATTATTAAAATTTAAAAAAAAAAAAAAACCCTCCTCTAAACCAGTGTTCTCTAATGTCAGAGAAAGCTCATGAAGCTCCCCAGGACAAACAGAAATGACTTTTCTGAGAAAATAATTATATTTCAGAAAATAAGCATCAAGACCTGAGAACCCATGAAAGCCCATGGATAAAAGAGGGGGCTGCTACACAACTATTAGGGTAACAGTCACATGGAGCAGCACTGCACGTGATTAAAAAATCATCCATGCCCCTATCAATCTCCTGGTGGCATTTACCCTTTATTATGTCGGAATTACAATGGATCAGTGGCCACGTCACTTATTTCCTCTTATGAATTGAAAAGTAGGTACCAATTGCTCTATCCTGTCTCCACTGTGTCTGGAAGTCAGATGCCTTATATTTAAATTTTGTATGATTGTTTGGTTCATGAGACCAAGAGGAACACATGCAATGACCAGTATCCAAGTCTCATATAAATCATGACATCCTGGAAACCTGGCCTAAGGCCAAGATTAAATGAGCCTTTGCAAGGGGGAGGGATCTTGAGAGAGGATGTTTATAATTTTGGAGCAGCTTGAAAGTAAAGTAATTATGATCAGAGGACAGGTTATAGTAAATTATATTACTAAAGTGCTCATAATTGTCACTCCTCCTGTAAGAGGCAGAATCCATTTCCCCTTGTCTTCTGTCTGCGAAGGCCATAAACACAAGGTATAAATGGACATCAGAAAGCATGACCCCAACAGGAAGGTTAAAAGCTCTTTCACATCAGTGCTTATATAATTTGTGTTCTTGGGCATCTGCCATTGCCTCCAAGAGAATAACTCCAGAGTCACCTACTGAGAAACATGCAGCCTGTCATCACAGTCATGCTCACCCAGGAGCTGATCACACACCATACATGTAAATAAGTCATCCATGATCAGCTGCCATCCAAAATGGCCTTCCCAGTAATAGCAGCAGAAACCTCTCCCAAAAGGTTCTTAAACTCTTTGATTTTCATGCTTGCTTTGTGAGCACCAAAATAAGCCAATACACAAAACTAATAAACTTCTAAACAAACACCAAGGTGGAATACTCAAACAATGATGTGAAAGTGTCTGCTAGTATACATCTGGATGTCTGTGTTTTGATATTTTCTTTGTTAAAAGTTTCGTGTTCAAGATAACTGAACCTCACTAAAGCTATCATTTCCTTTAAGATTTTATGTGTGTGTGTGTGTGTGTGTGTGTGTGTGTGTGTGTGTGTATACTTGCATTTGGGTGTTAACAAAAGCCCAAAGAGATCAATGGCCTGGATCTGGAGATATAGACGGTTGTGAGGAACCAAACATGGATGCTGGAATCTGAACTTAGATCCTCTGAAAGATCTTTGTATGCTCTTAACCACTGAGCCATCTTTTTAAGCCCCTGGATAGTACAAGTTGTGCAATAAAGTATTACAATGCATGACAAGTAGAAACTGCATATGAAGGCTAGTAGCTCATAGTGGAGTGGAGGATAGCCTGGAATCAGATTCTGCCTCTGCCTCTACACTTAAACTGCTATGCAATTTGGAAAAAATCAGACTTTCTGATCCTGTTTCCTAGTCTACTAAATAAATACACCAAATAGCACACACTTCATAGGTTTGTAAAGGGAATTAATATAGAAAATGTTTCCATGTTAACATGTTTGGAGGGCTAAGCACATAGTACTTGTTAAATGAATGCACTGTGTCTATATATAGATAGAAGTGGCTAGAAAACATTAGCCCTTCTACATAAACTGCTCGTGGAAAAGACAGACTCCGACCACCTCTGCAAATAAAAATTAACAGATCCTGCAAAGGCGCTCCATCTGTTCATGAGATTTCAGAACCTGAGCAACACTTGCTGAAGGTTTTATGTCTTTCAATATTTAATTGCATTTGGCGGTGGTCTGAATGGCATGTGGCTTCGTGTTGGTGACACTATTTGGGAAAGCTATGGAACCTTTAGGAAGTAGTTCCTTGCTGTAGGAAGTCTGTCACTGGGAGAAGGCTTTGAGGGATGGCAGCCTTACACAGCTTCTTGATCCCTCCTTCTGATTTATGTGCCTGTGGGGAGGACGGGATCAGCCAGCGTCTTCCTCTAGCAGCCATGCCATGGCATTCCACACCACGATATTTTCCTGGAAGCCTTGGCCACAATAAATCCTTCCTTCTCTTTATCACAGCAACATAAAAGTAATCAGCAGATATGATGCCATATTTTACATTATGGAGGATTTCTAACTAAAATAAATGCAAAGGGAGTATTTTAATCATAACCCTCATGGTCTCCTTAAAATCAAGAGAAATAAACCGATGTAGTATCACAGAAATATGTGTGAAAATGCTGCAGGTATGCTCTTGGCCTATATCTGAAATTTGACATACAGTAGGTATTTTAAAACTTTTTGTTATTTGTTTTTTTTTAATTATGTTAAAAAATAGAATCAATGAGGTGAGGGGGAGAACAGCTTCAGAGATTACAATCTTTAATAAAAGTCAGGTTCCCTACATTGTATAAGGACATGTTAAACCCACTTAGAAATGGTAGCTAGCAAGAGCTGAAGATGATAGGCCTTGAACTGTGGTCCTCTGATGGAAGCCTCAGCATCACTGTGAGTTTATTAGAGATGCTAATTCTCAGGTAGGGGGAGATGGAAATCTGTGTCTTCATCAGCTCTGAAGATGAGTCGAACGCAGGAAATGAAATGACAGAAAGGTCTGGCTAACGAAACCTATGTATTCTCTGCTTACTTTGCAGACAGATTTCTCTAAGAATGAAATTAAGTGGGCTGGTTTTGACATGCTTGAGGAATTCATTCCAGCAGTCAGTACCAAAGAAAAGACATAGGCTTGCTCCTGTTTTCTGAAAGCAACAGATAAGAACTGTTTTGCTGGGGAATTGTTTCCAATTTATGGGCAGGATTATTTAAATACCTTTTATGTGAACCTTATAATAAATATATTTTTTGTTTAGGAACTAGCTGACTTCCTGAATATAAGAAATGAAACATATATAAGCATATATCAATTTCTTAAATTTAGCAATTCTGCAGTTAATGCACATATTTCAAAATATTTTAATATGAAAAAATATCATTTTTGTCAATGAAATAGATTTTGAAAAAGAAAAATAACCACATAGTCCAGTGTGGTCACCATAGTACAAAAATGAGAATAATTTTAAATAAAATTTTGGCTGATTCTTATTTTTAGTTCCATAAGAATTGGGGCTCCATCTTAAGAGTTTTTCATGAAGTAGCCATGATCTATATGGAAACCCTATACATGTATGTAAAGAACTGACTTTCCCAATTTAACTGCTAGCCAGAGATTTTTGAAAATTACAGAAGGGATAGAGATTATGGAGGGAAAAGGTTTAACAATCTACAGTCTTAAATACTGCTAAGTCGCTGTTGACGCTGTACCATCGTGGTTTCTGAATTGTCCCACATGGGCTCCTGTTGTGAATATTTGTTCACAATTTCGTGGCATTGTTTTGAATGCTGTGGAGCCTTTAAGACCTGGGTCCTAACAATAGGCATGCACCAAGGATTGATCTTTGAAGACTTTACCTGCCCCTGGATCTGGCCCACTTACTCGGCTTCCTGGCAGGCAGCTGCCTACACTTGATAGGAAAAGCTCCAGAATCCCAGCTGTCAATACTCTTCACCTACTCCGCTGGGGGCTTTCAATAACGCAGCTGATTCTGAGTTTTTTGTGCTCCTGTGTGTAACTCCTCACTAATGGCCCTGAACATGACCCCAACCAACTCCTGGTAGCATCCTAATTTGGTCGCTTTTGGTTCAGAGTGCACGATAAGATATTTGTTTGTGTTGTCCCCAAATCAGTGTCACACAACAGGAACGTACAATGGAACTTAATATGTCAGTCATCCTTAGAATTTTAAACCCACCAATACTTAAGACTATAGGATTTTTAAAAAATGACTATGTATATGCTCATAGGGTATCAAGTCTCTTCTTGGTAACCTGCTGTCCTTCCTCTGAGTGCCACCAGGTCTCCCCATCCAGGGGACATGGTCAAATGTGAGGCACCAGAGTTTGTGTGAAAGTCTTACCCCACTCTCCACTCAACTGTGGAGAATGTTCTGCCCATTGGCTAGATCTGGGTAGGGGTTTAAAGTTTACCACCTGTATTATCCTTGGCTAGTGCCATAGTTTGAGCAGGACCCCTGGGCCCAAATCAGGGGGAGGAAATCCCCCTCAGGAACAGTCATAGGGGAGGGGAATAAGGGGAAAATGGGAGGGAGGAAAGAATGGGAGGTTACAAGGCATGGGATAACCATTGAGAGTAACAAGAATAAATTAATAAAAAAATAATAAATAAATAAATTAAATTAAATAACATCATAGAACAAATTATGCTCTAGACTCCCAGGCTTGAAAGGGGGTGTGTGGAGTCATGTACATCTATAACAAGGGACAGAGGGACCATCATCCATACATGTAGGTGTAAAACCCAGCAGTGGTTGCTATTATTACAGGAATCAGAGGTTCTTGGTGTCTTCTTGGGACCCTACAACCATCAGAAGCACTGGTTGGTCACAGTTGGTTTATTGAGAGCGGTACAGACCATCGAGGATGCTGGGGGTTTCTGGGGGCTTCAAATCACTTCCCAATCATAATAAACAGCAGAGCAAAAAAGAAATGGACTATGTATGGGAAAAAGCAAACAACTTATAAAACTAGGATTGCATCTGAGCATGGGAGGTGAAGACACATGTAAGAAGATATGTGTTAAAATGATCAGATACTTGTCACTTTTAAGATAGACAATGCGGCCTATGAGGTTTAATATATGAGATTTATGTTACCAGGCAGTGTTGATATTATTTAGGTTTGCTTGGATTTCTTCATTTTACTGGATTTTACAAATAAACTCATTACCTTTCTTGCTTTTTTTCTGTCTCCTCTCACACTCTCCATACCTAGAATACTGATGAGTTTATGATGGTCAACTGGAAGTTACTTACTCTCTGTCTGGCCAATAAAAGAACATCTGTATCCCTATAGTGAGCAATTGCCTAAATTAGATCCATACAATAAACCTTCCGGAGCCCATATTGATTATTATATATCTTTACTATCTAGCTTTTCCTGGAAAGAGAAAAAAAAAAGTACTCTGTTCAAAGGTTTCTTTCTCTTACAGACTGCAAAAATGGCAATAAAGAACAAACCCAAAAAGCCTTTAGCCTCAGCAGTTCATATTGAAAATTGGATATATTTTCATGTTTCCTGACAGGTATAAGTGGTTCTCAATTTTGTTCATTCCATCACAGTTGTCTTTTCTGCCAGAAATCCAGCTGAAATTCTTTCAGTCCTTACCTTCTAGATTCTTCATTCCTATAACAGACTATCAGACATTACTGCATTAAATTCAAAGACAGATGGCTTTTTCGTTATTTTTTAATTATAGTATATTAATTGCACAAAGACTGGAGTTTTATTTTGACAGGTTCATATATGTATATAGTATACATTGATGATATTTACATCCATGTGAGTTCTTTTTATGGTCTCATTAGCCTCTGGTGAAAAAACAAAATATTTGGTTCCTCTTGTTTTTAAGTAGCTTATAAGATCCTGTGACCATTAATGGAGTTTTGACTTTGCAGACCAGAGTTAGGCCCTTCTAATGTCATGACTTTCAAAGGAAATGTAAAGTATTTAATGGCAGATAAAAGGAGATGACTTAGTCTGTAAGGAACTTGTCACAAAAAGGACACAAGTTTGATCCCTACTCTGGATCAGTTCGTAAAATAAGAATGGAGTTCAAAGCATGAAAGTTCCTCTGGGAGGTGAGGATCCAAGGACACTTTGGGAAGTTCCAGGTACCTAATATACACTGAGGTTTTATATAGGTGACAGCATCTAACATACTACACAGGCATTAAACCTGTTTTCAAGGAATAGATTTTGTTTAATAGAACATAAAGATGAGAAAGTATAGATAAAAATGCGTGTGAACATAAGCCCATACATCTCCAGAAAACTGGATTGTAGCTCCTTGGGATGAAAATCCTGGAGTACAGAGCATCTCCCTCCACCTCCAGAGTGACAAGGATCAGAGAGATCTCAAATACAGAGTGTGTTTCTTTCTCTGGTGAGGCTGTTGGCAGCAGATCCCCAGGACGTCTGTGAGAAGGAAGACATCGTGGTTGCTTACCTGGAATCCTAGTGCTGGGGAGACTGACATGAGGATCTCTGGCATGCAATGGCCATCCAGACTTGACAATTTAGTGAGCTCCAAGGGGCAGAGCAATCAAGGGTCACACCTCCCATCAACCTCAGGCCTCCACGTGTGCACGCTTACCTGTGTGCATGTTCATGCCACATGTACACACTAATTTTCACATATAAACAGCACGTACAAAACTTAATGAAGATATTTTTAAAATAATAACTTACAGTGAACATTTGATAAACCTTTCACACTCCCACATGAATTGGTCTTGGAAATCTGACTGGTGACAAAGAAATTAAAGGACAGAGCGCAGGCCTACAGACAGAAAAGATGGGAGCCAGTGGGCCATGTACACTCTGATGGAGATGCACCCCCTACACAATGATTAGAAAACTCAGTGTGTTTGTTATGTTTAGGCCACGGAGGAAGAGTTAATGTGTCTCTGCGGTGGAGTGGTCAACATTCACTCACAGGCCAGAGGAAGGCTTTTCCAATTCTCTGAGCCTGGCAAAGGGAAGGCTTTACCAATTCTTAGGATTCTGATGCCTTAGGGTCCTTGACAATAATACACATTCAAGCAAGGTGTCCTTCATTCGTTACACATTTATTAGAGCCTTCCTTTGCTCCACATATGAACCTGATCATATGTAAAGATATTTGAAATTTGCTGTCCTATTTTATTTTATTTTGATTTTGTTTTGTTTTGTTTTGTTTTTCTCAAGTCAGGATTTCTCCATGTAGCCTTGACTGTTCTAGAACTAACTCTGCAGTCCAGGCTAGTCTTGAACTCCACCTGCCTCTGCCTCCTGAGTGCTGGGATTAAAGGCATACACCACCATGCCTGGCTTTGTTTTTGTTTTTAATGGTAGAAAAACACTCACTAAAATAATCTCCTGGGTCGCTAATGGATCATATTTTGCTTACATGTATTTTCTGCTATGAAGGATGAGATAATGCACAGCTCTTCATGCTTAAATCTTCTCTAATCTTACCCATGAGATGTCATGATGGAAATATATTTCTCAAGCCTTTTCAACCATCTTGAAAGATATTTATTTGCCTAATTAATAAATCTCAAGAAGTTAACTGATTTTCCCAATATTATGCAGCTGTTAAGTGACATTCACAAAGTCAAAATCAGGTTTGTTTGATTTGTAAACCTATTCACAATATGACATTTTGCTTTACTTATAATCCAAACAATAAAGAGGGTTGATCAATGAGGGTTACAAGGTTTGTGTTGGGAGGCCAGGGCTTTCAGGGTATGCAGATGTTAAAAGTTAAATTCAGATCTTTCATGAGATGATCTTTGTCAGTTTGATGTGTAGTTACTTCTGGGATCGAACTTGCTATGCAAACACAGGTACTGTACTCCTGGTCTCATCCAATCCAAAAGTCTCACCTCAACTGTAATTCTGGGTGAGACCTGAATAGACAAAAAGGATAAGTAAGACATTTCAATATAGCAATGGTTCCTATTGAGCAAAGAAGAATGGTGCTAAGAATGACACACGACAGTGGTCAGGTCGTAATATGGTCCAGACCAAAGGAGGAAAGGCAGTACCACCTGCATCCTGGAGGGGCATATGCAAGTCTTGAAAGTAGATTTGCCAGGAAGTCAAAACACATTCATGGGAAAGCTTCATAGCATCAACTTTTTTGAAGAAGTGACAATGAAGATCATTTGGTAAAGATTGTTACTGTTATCTTCTATAGGAATATTATATATATATATATCATTATATATATAACATATAACAAGTGAGTGAAACTAGATTTCTCTAGTTTACTAATAAAGAATGATGCTAAATTACTGAATGCATCCATTCATTAACATCTTACAAATAAGGAATTATACATCAGAGGAACAAATTCTACTGGGCCTAGACTCAGCATGGAATTCTAGGAAATGGCCCAAAGGGCTCTTTAAAACCATCAATATTAAAACAGCATTTCGTCACTTATCGAAGGACGACATTCTCGGAAGTGCATTTCCCTGACAGTGTGAAATGATATCTCCTAATATAGGAACATGCTTTTAGTTGCCAGAGAACTCTGTTGCTAGAATGATTTATTCAAAATGCCTGGGAAGATTTGAGAGATTAAAATCTTACATTTGGAAGGTGTATTATTCAGGGTTCTCTACAGGAACAGAACTGATATACCACTGTGTAGGGGAGTGTGTGCACAGGTGTGGGTGCGTGCAAGCATGTGTGCGTGGGGGGGGGGGGTCTGGGCCTGTGTGTGTATGTAGAGAGGGGAGAGAGAGAAAGAGAAGATTTATTAGAGTGGACTACAGGCTGTTGTCCAGCTAAGCCAACAATGATTGTTCACCAAATCTAAAAACCTAGTTGTTGTTTAGACCATAAGGCTGGGTGTCTCATCTTGTCTTCAGAATTCACTAGAATCCTCATGCAATGTGCTTTAATGCCACCGCAGGAATGAACTTGCCAGCAAGATGAGGACAAGCAGGCAAAGAAAGACCTTCCTTCATCCATGCCTTTACTCAGGCTGCCCCCAGAGGGTGTGGCCCAGATTACAGGTGGATCTTCACACTTTGAAAGGTCTGGATTAAAAGTAGGTCTTATCACTTCATCTTATTTAATTAAGAAAAAAATCTGTCACAGAAACACCCAGCCACTTTGGTTTTAATTCATTCCAACTATAGTCAAGTTGACAACCAGGAATAGCCTTTACAGTCTGGAAAAGAAACTATATGTCTGGGTAAAATATTACATGAAAAAATATGAGGATATTGACAAATAATGAATCATAAGATTTTAAAAATCATATAAATAAAATAAATAGCATTTTAATTAATGATATCTATGTACTGTACTGAATGCATAATGAGAGAAATGAAAAATAACTGCAACAGCTGTCGGGAACAATTTTTAAGAGGAAAAATGTATAGGCATGTTATTCTAATGTCACTTTGTAGGAACATAGTCTAAGAATGGAGTCATGTGAGAACTTTAAGCGCTTGTGAGAAAACTTCAAGAAAACAAGACAAGAGTCTTGTGACCTCAGTTTCTTCAAAAACGAGGAATTGTTCTTGGACTGTGTTTCTGTGCTCCTCCCAGGTGTAGTGGTAAGGAGTGAGTTTACATCAGCTGTTGTTCTTTATGTGTTTCTAAGGAAAAATATGGTTTTGCCATGTGTGGCTTGTCCTGGTGGCAGTATACAGCCTGAGCTCATGATAATTTTACTCAGGTGACTCTTCTTAACCTTCAGAGTATAAATTTGCCCGATGCTCTGAATAAAATCGTCTATGGCAAGTGATTGTAGTCCTTTTTTAGCCCTGCTCTCCCAGGTTCATGCCGCCAACTGTAGTGCTAAAAAATATTTAATTTTCCTAAAGATACAGATGAGTTTTTGGCATGTCCCTCAAGCTGCAAAATCTCCAAGTGATTTCCAGTATCCAATCATTTCTGCTGAAACGATTTAGAAGATTCACAGTCAGTCTCAGACACTTTAAAACCCAACTTTTATCAAACTGATTTATGATTTTGAATCAGTTATGTCAATTTGATTTATGTTCCTCCCTTGGTCTACAGTCTGTGTACTTAACATGACCAAGTTGTTACTAAAAATAGAGGAGCCACAGAGACAGGCACAGTACACTTTCTGATGGACCATTAGCAGAAAATAGCAGGGAAATTTAGAAACTATCTTCTGCTCTCTGTGGTTCATGAGCTCCATGAAAAGTACATGGAGTACCACACACAGATTAGGAGGTATAGTCTCTTGTGACATGAAAGTGCATTCTGTATTTTCTGGGGAGGTGGTGTAAAGTTCCATTTTATCTACTTTTATGGAGGAGCTAGTGCAGCTGGAAAAGACGGCTCTAGGGTTGAGAGTACTTCTTGCTCCTGCAGAGGACCTGAGTTCAGTTCCCAATACCTACATGGTGGCTTACAATTATCTGTAACTCCAGTTCTAGGGGAATTTATACCTATTCTGGCTTCCAAAGGCATGAAGTACACATGTGGTATACAAGTATATATATGGACAAAACGTGTGTGTGTGTGTGTTTAATTTTTAAGAAGTAAAGCCAAAGCCTGACTAGATAAGGAAACCACTTAAAACTCATCAGGAAGTGAAAGCACAATTGTGAGTACCTCATCTTTCACAAAGCCCTTGGGCAATCCTAATTTTCCCATTTGTGCAGAGAGATTTCTCTTGTCTCATGAAGACACAGTGTGGCTGGAGCAGTGATCCAGAGTGTTTGATGCTACTGCAGCAGAACTGACCTTGATTCCTCACACCCACATCAGGCGACTAATAATTGCCAATAACTCCAAGGGGATGCATGCTTCTGCTACCACAGTGGCGTGTTCATATCTACACACATAAACATAATTAAAGGTAATAATACATATTTAACAAAAGAAGAACTGAGCTGTTCTGGTACCTCACTGGCTGAAGCACTCAGGAGATCAGGCCCTGCACCTTGCCTGGTCAGTACAGTAGAGCTGGCCTTGAGGGCATGAGTGCAGGAGAGCTGGCCCTGACCCAGAGAGCTTGCCCTGGCGGTGCAGGCTCAGAAGACCTGTCATGCTGACCAACTCAGCTACCTCCCAGGCCTAGACCCATGGCTTTGAGTTGACCCACCCCAACATGTATCAACTTCTGTAGTGCATGGCCGGGTGGGCCCTGCAAATCCAAAGCTATAGGTTCTCTACGACACAGAGCAACAACAGGATACTTGAGAGGAGTCCGTGTGAAGTTCCAGTATTGATAGTATAACAGAAACCAGGGGCCGTGAAACAGAAGAATGACTCATTGCAATGGACATTTAAAAGCAAAAAAAGTGAGGACCAAAGG
The DNA here is from genome assembly GCF_903995435.1 of Acomys russatus. Classification (NCBI taxonomy): domain Eukaryota; kingdom Metazoa; phylum Chordata; class Mammalia; order Rodentia; family Muridae; genus Acomys; species Acomys russatus. The sequence continues at coordinate 39,519,403 of NC_067156.1, forward strand.
GTATGGGGAGGGACACACTGTGACACACTATACCTTCCAGGAAAAGATGGCTGCTTCCTGTTTGTTTTATCTTATTTTATTTAATTTTGTGGGGCAGAGTTTGCAAGATTAGAGGGCAAATACAAAGGGATGGAGAGATGAGTGAGAATGAGGGCCATGACTTGAAATTCACAAAGAATCAATAAAAAGGTTTTTTTGTTGTTTTATATTTTAAAGAAGAAACTTCAATCAAGGTTTGGAAAAGAAGAAACATAAAAAGCAAGTACTGAATTATCAATGTTGACAGAAAAAAGTTATTAGTTCACAGACTAAAATAATAAATACTTTATCCAGCTTTTACCTTCTTTTTTATGTTGTAAAGCAGCCTTTCCTTGAAGGCACAAATTCATGACTTTACCATTACCGTCATCTATGATGAAGAGAGTTATTTTCCCCAATTGTAATGGTCCATTTTCATGCATAGTTTTAAAAATTTTATCGTTGCTAAATGCCATCTTTAAATTATTTCTATTCTTTTGTTAGTTCTTTAATGTATTTTGTTTCCATAACTTTAAAATGAAAACTAAGGAACAGAATAGACCATAGCCATCTCTAGAGGATGCCAGTATTTTTTTTGATCATCACTATACAACAAAGAGTAGGTTGCCATGCTGGTTTTTTGCTTGTTTTTTTTTTTTTCTGAGATATATGGAAAAAACATTTCTTCTCTAAATGTTATTGTGAGATTTCTGTAAATTGACACTGTTACTGTCTCCTAGGAAACCACCAAAAGTTCCTCCAAAGGATATAGTTACAAAAATATTAAGAAGAAAACCATTTCCACTATCTACAGAAAACAGTATACAGTCAGACATCTGTATCCTAGGATCCTACATTTAAGCATCAACAAAACATGGATTAAAATTTTCAAGACAAAAAAACAATGGTTTACCCTGTCTTGGCAGAGTTTGGCCATCAACTCTGCCTGCATCTAAATGTGCCCACTTTTACACAGAATTCTGGCTATGCCAAAAACAAGGACGTTTTTCCCAGTGGCTGGTTTGCCACATTTGAAGCCAACTCCATACGGGGGTTCTTTGATGTTTGTCTTCTTCTGTGAGCCAGGCTGGGTGTTGCCAGGAGTTAATTTGTCTTGTTGTCAAATAATCTTTAGAATAATAAAAACATCTTTAAATACCATATTCTGTAGGCCTCTTAGGTTTTTGAAAACCTTATTTAACTATTTTACCTCATATGTCTATAGAATCATATCTATCTATTAGACCAAGTCCTCAATAGTTCATGCCTTGCAAATATGTCTGTCAGAGACATTGAGCAAGAAGGATGAAGATGATGCTCCAACATTATGGCGAGTGTTGGATAACTGTTCATGCAGTAAACTGTCTCAGCCATGTTTCCATTTTGGAAGCTGCTAACCTGAACTCCGTGTTCACTCAAGTATTTAAGTTTTATCCCTTCTGAAGATGCATTTGAAGACCAGATAGTTTAGTCTGTCAATTAAGCTTAGTAGGTTAGGAGTTAATATGTTTTTTAGATCAAGATACATGTTTTAAGTTAATAGAGATGAGATATGATAGATATTAATCTCAATTCAGAAATTTAGAGCCAACAAGATAGGAAAGATGTTTACTTCAAGTTTACCAAATACAAATAGGCAAATCACTATGAATGTAACGTTTATATAATTCCTGATTGTCTCATGGTACTTCCTGCTGCATGTAGTTTATTTTACACATGTGAAATAATACAAATATATGTGTTAAAAAGAAACATAATAAAAAGTTAATAAAATTATAATAGTAAAAAATGTTTTTATGAACCATCTCTTTATATTATACCCTACATAGCACAATACAAGCACCAATAATATTCTATTTACATGTTTTATGTTCCATATTATACATAAGCTTCTATAGTTTTTGTATCAAAAGGAGGCCCAATCTCCTGTGGATAAAGGGATAGGTATGTGGCCTGCTTACCAAGATTGTCAATGACTATATTAATGTGAGAAAAAAAAAGTTGTCTAGGTAAAACTGGAGATACAAAAACGAGACCATAAATTGTCTGTTCTAATCACTCTCTTCTCTCTAGTTAGGAAAACTCAAATATTAAGGCATCCAGAGCACTACAAAAGCTTACTCACTAAAGATCTGTAGTCAAGAAAATGGCCTTATCTTGCCCAAGTTTCAGTGCAACTCTCTAAAAACAAAACAAAACAAAAAGTACTCTGGGAACAAGAAAGGCCTAATCTCTCCTTTGAATCTTATAGAAGTGAGATGTCTTGTCATGGATGATGGTTCTGTTGGTCTCGGGGGATTTCTGGACTCTTGGTTGTAGCGTTCCATATTCTAGAAGAATTAACCTGGAGAACTCTACACTTCCCTCACAATGCTCTGTAATACTACTTCACAAGCAATGCTGTGTTTTGTAAGATCAACGGACCTTTAACTGCATATATTAAAGCTGATAAAACTCATTCAAAAACCAGGTGATTCATCTCTCTCACTTCCAGCACCCCATACACACAAGAAAATTATGTCTTAATAAAATGACAAAATATGCCAGACTATATGTACTATTTCGAAAACAGTGCCAGAGTTCTGCCTACCTCTGTCTCCCATAGATATGGATTTGACACCTCACTGTTCTCAACATTCTTTTTCTGTAAAAAAAAAAAAAATAGGTCCACTGGGGTGATGAGGGAAGGAAGCAGCTAATAGCTTTGAAACATAAACTTGGGTTATTGTAACTACTATATATAATTTCATGTTACATAAATAAATGTAGCCATTTATTCCAGTTTTTTTTTTAAACAAGGCCGTTCCCTGTGACTTTTCCAGGTCATTCAGGAGAAAGGAAGATTAGGAATATGTTTCACAATCTTCCATCTTCCTGAAGAACAGGGAAAGCATCCTCTGGTGCCACTGCAAGCCTGATTAGCCTGGTTAGGAAGGGCTTCTCCAAGTGAGTAAAAGATTCATGCTCTGCGTGATGCTTCCCCTTGCTCAGTAAGCCTGACATTTCAAGGCTTTGTTGCAAACTAACAATCATAATAGCACTGAACTGATTCTGAGAAATTTTACACAATACACAGAATATGCTATGGAAAAAATGAAAAGAAAAGAAAATGATAGGTTTGCTGATGTATGGATTGTAACAAATCCCCCTGTGTGAGAGTCACAAGGAAGTAGTGACTTGAGACAAGTTCAGGCACTTGTCAAATATTAGCTACTAAACTACCTTTTACTACAAAAATTTATGGTGGTCTTTAATAATAAAACCAAGCATATTGGTTTACTCTACCTTTTATTCCAATGGCCCATGTCCTTTAGAGCCAAAGATATTTACATTTCTCCATTTCTAAAATTAAAGCGAGTATTAGCTTTAGTTATAGACCTAGTAGTATAGCAAACAAAACCTACAGGCACCGGAAAGAATAGCTGTGGTATGGGCTACTTTGTCCAGATAAATCATAAAATCATCATTCATCACTCAGGATCCAAGTCTACATTAATCTATTTATGGAAATTGGGGAAAGGTAGCAAGTATATTTACATCACTATTTTCCCATATATTGAGTAAAACTTCCCTGTATTACTAATATATGTTTAAATATGGGGTCTATTTTTCTCATAAATCTGGCAGATGTTGCCCAGATATAAAGAATATTACAATAGGACTTTTACAGTGAAACATGCTGTAAGGTCCCCCCATGGAGATGATCATAATCAGTTCTCATGACTGTGCATACTGAACAACACGCATGAGCATAAGGAATGCCTCAATCCCTCTACTATTTTGTTTGGGGACAGAGTGAACTTATATAAAATGCTCATTTATTTTAAATGAAATCTAAATAGAATATAGTTAGAAATATATCCTTATGTGATGTATTTGCCTTAAGAAAAAATAGGAATAGATCCACTGAAGCAATGTATAAGGCCCAAACAGTTCTCATTTAGTATTTATATACCAAAGGTACATTGATATACTAAGGCACATGTAATTTTATGCTCTAAAAATCTTCACAAAATTAATTTTAATTGGGGAGATACCTACATATGATAATATAGATTAAAGAATACAGAACATTCTTCTAAAAATAGATTTAATACATTATTTTTAATTTTGATTCAAAAATGGGCAGCATTCTTAACTTGAATGTAAATACTTCCTGAAGTTTAGAATTTAGCTATGTTATAAAATACGACTCTATCATTTTCAAATATATTATTTTATATCTTTTCAAAATGGTAATACCATGCAATATAAATTCAGAAGCTACATGGAAGTTGCTCAAATTCATGCTGTCTTTAGTAAGAAAGTGTTTAAAAATTATAATCATAAAAGTATGTTGATACAAACATATTAGAAATACATCACTATGTAACTAAATTAGCAGGGAAAGTTTTCCCCAAGCATCTGTGGCTAAGGATTGAACACGTTGCCTGGCCCGCCTGCTCTGGTTCAATCTGTTTTGGAAGTGCAGGCAAACTGTCACCTGAGGTTGTGTTCTCATTAGACGGGCTGAGGGAGGAGGAACTGCCAAGGAGGTATGTGGCAGTGGCAAGCCTTTGAAGACCTAAATCCAAGCTCACTTGTCTCTTCCTCTCCACGGGTCAGGCAACAACACAGCAGCTGGTTTTCCCTTCACAGTAAATGATCCAAGAAGGAGCTTGACATTCCATAGCCTTTCCCAGTGTCTGTCTGTGAGCAGCCAGAGTCTAGTTCATGTTCCAGGCAGGAGGTTCTCAAGGGTGTGAATGCAGGGTGACCATAACTAGGTGCTTTCACACCCATTAGTAAGACTGTTTTAGAAATACACCTTTCTGTGGCCATTTTGCTTAATCCATCACTTTTTAATACTTGATATGCATACAGTTCAAATGGTCTGTGTCAATGTGGCATTTGGCTAATTTGTTTCCATGAAGGTTTCTATAAGCAGACATGTGTATACTCTGCCTCATCCTTCTGCTGTGGTTGATTTTGTCAGTTTGACACAATCGTAAAGATCACCTAGGAAGAGAGTCTCAGTGAGGAGTTATGACAATTGGGTTGGCCGATAGGCACTTCTGTAGAAAATGGTCTTGGTTAAGTTTGTTGGTGTGGGAAAAGCCAGCCCACTGTGGGCGGCACCATTCTCTGGGTTTGTGTCCTGCCGTACGTAAAGGTAGTGAACGTGAGCTGGCTACCAGCCACCAGGCATTCATTTTCTCTCTGCTCTAGACTATGACTGTGAATAATTGTTTGCAGTTCTAGAATGTACTATAGCCTGGAATTATGCCCCTTCTCCCCCTACAAAGCTTGTATGAGAGTTTTTAATCAAAGCAACAAGAAATGAAACCACAACCACTACCACACTACTTTAGCACAGGATGACTTGTTTGTATTTTACAAACCTACGACTAGAGGGGAATTTGAATAAGGACAACTCTGTGTTGCTGTGTCTCACCTATGATAGCTTACATAAGACTCTGGACTTCTGAGTTTATGCTAAAATGAATTAAAACATCTTGATATATTAGGACAGACTGAATGGGACATGAAGCCAGGATCTAGGGGCATAGAAAAGTGATTTTAACATTTGCTCGCTCTTAAATTGTTGCTGAAATTTCATTGTCATTTTGTCACATTAGCTTGCAGGCGTTTTAAGAGGTTTTTGGCCACTGAGCTCTAATTTTTATGAATGAACTAGTAGCATTATTATGAGATGAATTATCCTCCTCATGATAGCTATATTAGCTACTTTTCTTGTTGCTAGATGAAATTCTCCAAGTAAAAATGCTCAATGGAAATGCATTATTTTCTGACCATTCATAGGGAAATCGAGGAAACAGGGCTTGAGGCAGCTGGTTACATGGAATCTACTGACAGGAAGCAGAGTGTGGTGACTGCTCAGGCTCACCTGCTTTCTCCCACGTGAGCTCTGACAGCCACCCCAAGTGCATTTCCCAGGTGATTGTAGATCTCGCCGAGCTGACAACTGAGGCTCGTCATCTTTCTTGTTGGTTGGTTGGTTGGTTTGTTTTCCAGCTCTTGTTCTGCTCAGCCCTTCTGATGCAGGAAAAAGGCTGGTGCCAGATTCTGTCACCTTGCTAGTGAACTTCAAGATGACAGTTCCATCATGTTCCTCATAATCACTCGTTCTGTGATAATTCTCATAGTAGCACAAATGAACCCAGAAAACAGCATTGGCTGAAACAGACAACATTAGAAAGTTAAGAGCTTGTAAATTCCAACGAGGCATCTGGATATTAGGGATTTTATCAAAAGCCTCGAAAATCTCAGAGCTGTGATCTCGATTGATTATAAATTATAACCTGATGCACTTTCAGCAATCTTTGTGCTTAGTTTTAGCTCAGGTAAATACTTTATCTCTTATAGAAATCCAGAGAAATAGAACACGTAACATACTTTAGGACACACTCATCCTGACATGTACTTCCTGCTTTGTGCTACAAATACAGTAAAGGTTCTATGGACAGAAGCCTTGATCTGAGAGTAACATGTGCCTTATTAGCCCTTACCAAAGACAAATCCATAAAATACTTATGTGAAGAAGAAAAGTTTACACTTAAAAGAAATAAACTGAGTGAAAGAGGAAGCTATAACTTTGTATGTATAAAGATATTTAATGGGTAACAAGGAGCGGCTTCAAAACACCCTGCATATACTATTTCAAAATGACTCCATATTTCATTTATTTCTGTGCTCTTTCCAGTAGGCATGCTTGAGTGAGGATCATCAATTTGGTGAGTGAAAGTTTGATAACACCATTTCCTATATCACCAAGATACAGCCACACTTTTGCTTTGGGCTTATAATTAAATGAACCACAAAACTCTCATTTATTAAAATTCATTGCATAGTTTTCAACAAAAAATGTATTCATGCTCAAAGGCAGCAAGAGGCTGTAATAAATGTTATTGAACTGAAATATGTATTATTTTTACGCCCAAAAAACAGTAGGTGTAAGTAAAAATCTATATTTTCTTCACTACATTACAAGTCGTGTCTAAGGGGACCAAGTTAATAAAAAAAAAGTTAATGGAAAATATTTTCGTTAGTGTGTGGTAATAAAATATGAATAACATTTTTAAATGTAGTTTTACATCAAAATGATTGCAATACCTGTGAGCATACACTGGCCTTAGATTCTTTTTTAATATATTTTATTAATTTATTCTTATTACATCTCAATGATTATCCTATCCCTTGTATCCTCCCATTCCTCCCTCTCCCATTTTCTCCTTACTCCCTTCCCCTATGACTGTAACTGAGGGGGACTTCCTCCCCTTCTATATGCTCATAGGGTATCAAGTCTCTTCTTGGTAACCTGCTATCCTTCCTCTGAGTGCCACCAGGCCTCCCCATCCAGGGCACATGGTCACATATGGGGCACCAGATGTCCTGTGAAAGTCAGACCACCCTCTCCACTCAACTGTGGAGAATGTCCTGCCCATTGGCTAGATCTGGGTAGAGGTTCAAAGTTTACTGCATGTATTGTCCTTGGCTGGTGCCATAGTTTGAGCCGGACCCCTGGACCCAGATCTGCCCATCATAATGTTCTACTTGTAGGTTTCTAGGACCCTCTGGATCCTTCTACTTTGCCATTCTCCCATGCTTCTCTCTTTTACAGTCCCAATAGGATGTCCTCCCCTCTGTCCCAGTTTCCTGGTAAGTGAAGATTTTCATGGGACATGCCCCTTGGGCTAGTGTGCAGATATAAGTGAGTATATACCATTTGACTCCTTCTGCTTAGATTCTAATTATTACAGCTATCATCCTTTTCGGTAGGCCCACCCACTTGAATTGGTTCATTTATTCTACTTAATTGCCAATATTTCCTAGTACACACTGCCAGCTCATTCATCCCTCAGTCCTTAGAATGTGTCCTACTGTGCTTTAGGCATATGCATAGAAACCACCTCAGCTGTTTTCTATACAGATGCACAAAGCCACTGGATTCTGCCTGGAGACGGCCTCGCTTCCACCGGTGACTATGAGCTCTCTTAGAGAGATATTTTTATAATTTTAATAGTAACAGATACTGGTAAAGTCTCCTATCCCTCCTCTGAATGCCACCAGGCCTCCCCATCCAGGGCACGTGGTCAAATATGGGGCACCAGAGTTTGTGTGAAAGTCAGACTCCACTCTCCACTAAGCTGTGGAGAATGTCCTGCCCATTGCCTAGATCTGGGTCGGGGTTTGATGTTTACTGCATGTATATTCCTTGACTAGTGCCATAGTTTGAGCAGGACCCCTGGGCCCAGGTTAGCCCATCATAATGTTCTTCTTGTAGGTTTCTAGGACCCTCTGGATCCTTCTATTTCCCCATTCCCCCATGCTTCTCTCACTTAGAGTCCCAATAGGATGTCCTCCTCTCTGTCCCACTTTCCTGGTAAGTGAAGACTTTCATGGGACATGCTCCTTGGACTAGTGTCCAGATATAAGTGAGTATACACCATTTGACTCTTTCTGTTTCTGGGTTAACTCACTCATTATGATCATTTCTAGTTCAAACTGTTTGTCCACAAATTTCGGAAATTCCTTGTTTTTATTAGCTGAGTAGTATTCCATAGCGTAAATGTACCACAGTTTCTTTATCCAATCTTCTACTGGGGGACACCTAGGCTGTTTCCGTGTTCTGGCTATCATGAATAAGGCTGCTATGAACATGGTTTAGCAAATGTTCTTGTTGTTATGTGCCCCTTTTCATTTCTGATTTTGTTAATTAGGATACTATCTCTCTGACTTTTAGTTAGTTTGGCTAGGCATTTCTCTGTATTGTTGGTTTTCTCAAAGAACCAGCTCTTAGTTTTGTTCATTATTTGAATTATTCTCTTTGTTTCTGATTTATTGATCTCAGCCCTGAGATTATTTCCTGCTATCTACTCCTCTTGAATAGTTATATTCACTTCCTTCACCTGCTTGGTTGTATTTTCCTGTATTTCTTTAAATGATTTATTCATTTCCTCTTTAAAGGCTCCAATCATCTTCATACATTGGGTTTAAGGTCATTTTCTTGCACTTCAGCTGTGTTAGGATATCCTAGTCTAGCTGTGGTAAGATATCTGGGTTCTCGTGGTGACATATTGTCCTGGTCCATGTTGATTGTGTTCTTTTGCTGGCCTTTAGCCATCTGGTTGTCCCTGATGTTGGCAGACCTCCAATAATACAAGCAGTTGTTGGCCAGAAAATGGAGCACAGGGGGGGGTAGATGAAGTTTACTGCTGTTGCGAGTGCTTTAGGATGACTTAGGCAGGAGATTGGTGGGTGGGGTTTCACCTGATAGTCTCTTATGGCAGAAGACCTCATGGGTTGCAGGCAGAGACATGGGCTGGGGAATGGAAGAACCAGGGGACCTTTTTGCATATTTATGTCTCCACTTCTTTATTCTCTCCAGAAAGGGGAACACACACTACCTTTCCCCCCACTGAGAACATTTATGGCTATCTCTTTTTATTTACACAAAAAGACATGTCGTGCTATAAGTAGCTCAAGGTGCAGGAGTATTTACCAAACAAGTATTCATTTAAAATTTTTAATAAAGAATATATGCTATAAAGGAGGAGGTGGACAGTTTTTCCTCCTTCAGAAGGCTCAATTTCCAGCCCCCACATGACAGTTCAGAACCTCTATAACTCTACTGTTAGAGGATGGGATTCTTTTGTCCTTCAGTGACAGCAGATACATTCATGGTGCAGATCCATAGTTGGAGGCAAACTCATACACATAAAATAAAACTATTTTTAAACATATATTCTACAGAAGATACATAAACATAGTGAGAAAACTATCAGAGAGAGAGAGAGAGAGAAGAACCCCTCTCTGAGGGAGGCCAGGGTCCTTTCATATTAGTTAAAAGAAATTGCCTGACCTTGTCTTCTGGATGATTCATGTATGGTCATTTGATGAGAACGGGAGATATAAACCTATTAGGTAAGACATGGATCCCAAAGTAGCAGTTTATAGAATACTTTTGTTGGTCCAAGGGATAACAGAAGAAGAGTTTTCATTCTCTTATTATGTCTTACCCTTAATCTATATGTGAAGATCTGAGAGAAACCAAGAAGAGGTACCTAGATACCTCCTGGTTGGATCAACTGGGTAGACCTGCTACCATCTCCCCTAATATTACATGCAGTTTCTGCTATAAGTTATCTTAAAAGGCCCCAGAATGGACCCTCTATGGTATCCTATTCCTCAGGATGCATCCCTGCTATATGGCAATTTTGTCCTCTCTTCTCTCTAAATCTTCCATCCATAAAGCTGTAATATCTTCTCCCTAAAACTCAAAATATATAAGACCTTGGAGGTTCTAGAAGCTTTTGTGGGTGTGAAATTCTGCAGGACCTTTGCCTGAGAGCTAAGCTCACATGAAGGAGGAGGGAAGGCCCCTTATAAACTCAATGACATCTCACATTTCCTGTGTCAATATCTGAGTGGATAGAGGTGGGCATCTTATTACCACATCAAATGATACACTGGATAACACCATTTCTCTGTCCTGAGACTGGCCTTTGGGTGCCATTACGAATTAGGCTCTAATAGCTTGTGGGAGGCATCACAGGTTATTGGACCAGGCTCTAAGAAGTCATAGTCTGATTGTTAGAGAGTAAGGGGGCTTTTGTTCTCTATAAGAGACAAAAATTACCTTATTCTTTTGAAAGGCTGTATGTCAGTTGTAGAACATTCCTATGATCTATCAGTGCCCTACTTTGCTTCATTTTTAATTTTTAGAAATAAAGATAATGTACAATTTTATAAAAAAGTTTTCTGTGACACCTTTTTCTAAATGACTAATTTGTGAAGGCGAGGCTGCTAAAGAATAGGTTTTACTAGGTAGCTTGTTAAACAGCAGATGACATGATGGTCATTGAGAAGAGACTCCTGTCTCATAATCCACAGGAAATGAAACTGCATGGCTCAAGTCATTATGTGAATGTAGAGGTCCTATTGCCCAGTGTCTCTACCAAATGGCCTGGAGGCTCAGACTCAAGGAGAAGAATTTTATTCAAGTCCAAGCTTGAAACAATAGGCTAGGAACATCTAAAACATAAATTAATTCATTAAAAAGAAGAAAGGAATAAGGGAGGGAGGGAAGATATAGAGAGGAAGGGAAAGAGAGAGGAAGAGACAGAGAGAGGCAGAGACAGAGACAGAGAGACAGAGAGAGGAAGGGAGAGCAGCTCTTCATTTTTCAAAAAGGGAAAGATGGCAAGATTTCATAAGACAATGGGTAGAAGACTCCCATGGTTACCATGGCTCATTGGCCCTGGACATGTTCTTTTACCAGCAGACCTTTAAGAAGGAGCATGGTGCTCTATGCTTTCCTGGAAAACTAGCATCAGGGCTAAAAGATGACTCAGAAGTTAAGAGTACCTGCTGCTTTTTCAGAGGATGTGGGATTTAATTCCAAGAACCCATCTCAGACCATTCACACCCACCTGTAACTCTAGCTCCAGGGGATCTGGTACCTTCCTTTGGCCTCTGTGGGTAGCCACATTCAAATGCCTATCCATGAAAAGGCACATGCCTAAAAATAAAATAGAGCTTATCAGTTTCAGCCTCTGCCTTAGTCACTGTTCCGTTGCTGTGAAAAGACTCCATGACTACAGTTCTTATACAGTAACACATTTAAATGGGGCTGGCTTACAGTTTCTGAGGGCTAGTCCACCACTGTCATTATTGCCATGTGGAAGCATGGCACCACACAGAAAGACATGCTGCTGGAGAGGATGAGAGCTCTATATCAAGATCTGCAGACAACAGGCAGTTGCACACTGGGCCTGGCTTGAGCGTTTGAAATCCCAAAACCCACACCCAGTGACTCACTGTCTCCAATGAGGCCACACTTATTCAATGAGGCCACACCTCCTATTCTCTCTCAAGTAGCACTGCTCCCTAATGACCATTCTTCTACATATATGAGCCTATGGGGGACATTCCTATTCAAACCACCACAAGCCCCAACATCTTTACTCCTGTCAACAGACTGAATGAAAAGATGAGAGGGACAAATGACAACTACTTTTCTTCAGAATTGACAATTTTGTAAAGATGAGAGAGAGCCTCACAACTGCCTCTCCTTAAAATTTAGGATATTATGAGTAACAATGGCCACAGCCTAGACAAAGGGGAAGAAGATAGAAGCATGGGGTTTTTGTTGATATTCTTGAAAGAAAAGCTATTTCCTGCTGGTAAAGCCTGGCTATTTTTATGAATTCATTTTTATTCTATCATCTGTCTTCTTTCTAAAGTGTTCTGTTACATGAATAATGGTCAAAAGAATGAGACCTGAGTTGTGTCTCTGACCCTGAATAGAAACATGACATTCTGAACTTCTGAAATGCCCATGAGGTCACAAGATTACTATCTAGGAGGAGGCTGCAATAGCATCCTTCTGTGAAAAAATCAAACTAAATAGGCCTCAGCAAGAAAGTGCCTCTCAGGAAAGCTATCTGTTCCAGAAACTTTAGAAATAGTTAAAAACAAAAACTCTACAGTAAGTGTACCTAACTACAGTGGTCTCTCTAGTTGTAGTCTACCCCAACTCCTGGACAGTGACTTTATCTGCAATGGTCCCTCTGGCCAGCACCAAATCTCACTCTTGAGGGTCTTCTGCATTACCTTGTAACAAACTCCACCTGTCTGCCTTCCTTGTTACATGAGTAACTATGTGAGAATCAGATAAACTCACTTGTGTCTCCATAATGAACAGTGATACCTTTATAAAGTTCAGGGTTCCAGTGGCAACAATTTGAAAGATAATTCATTTTCCTTGATATTCTTGACCTAGAAAGGCTTCTTTATTCCTATCTTAGTAACCAAGACTGACTTTGAAACCGTGCATCATAGAATAAATCTATATGGATGCCTATATAGAATAGACTGACTACAAAAGGTTAAGAGATTGCAGAAGCCAGAAAATAATGGAAACTGATAGAAATTCAAAGGCATTTGTGCTAGGTGAGATAACCAACCAGAGCCCCTGAGAGAGCCAGCTTCTGTAGGCTACAAGGTCAAAGTTGAACTGTAGAGTTCATCTAAGGAAGTGAATGGGCAAGACATGGTCTAGATAAATGAGTGATGGAAAGGTGGGGAGTTGGACCACATAGATGAACAGGAGAATATGCATATAGAAATCCAAGTAGGCCATGTGAGTAGCAAAAACTGAGCTGAGAAAAAATTCCTTAGAGAGTTCAGAGTTATTTCCTGGTCAGTCCTTGGATCCAATCAGAAAGGATTACTGTGTTTTGTGTCCACTCCTTATGGTGTCCAGAAAAGGTAGTTAGAGCCTTTCCTTGGTCTTGTGTGTCACTAGTAAGTTCTCAGTTCTGATTTTTCTGATACTATTTTAAAATACCCCATGTGCACCTTGATAATCTATAAGGTTGCGTCATTTCTAACCTCAGAAACAAGTAATTTATCAATCTGTGCATGTGAATGATATCAAAAAGATTCATCCAATATCTTCTTATACAGAATCATGCTTAATATTTAAAATAGAATCAAAGGCTTCTTTTAAGATGGAGTCTCCCTGAGCAAGCCACAGTTTGAATATATACATAGTATTGACTAACTTAGGCCAGGGCACAGCAAGATCTCAACACGATGACCTATGATCATCTGCTCTGAATTCTGTTGACAGAGATCAGAAAGCCAGAGAGCAGTAGAAAAGCCGGGGAGAGAACCTAGCAATAAATTTTAGATAGTATTGTTGTAAACAGTGGTTCTATAATACAGTAGATAATTTTAGATGCATCCTCTGCAATTTGTAAAGAGTAAACTTCAGCACATTAATTCTACTGAGCCCTGTTTTGTAGCAACTCTGAGAGAATGGTCCTAAGCAGAATTCTGTAGTATTTAACATACATACAACATCTGGAGACTATCACTTTCCTTCTTTATGGCCACTGTAAAAAATGATGATTATATTTAAATGAATCACTATACCTTTTAAAAATATATTTTATTAATTTATTCATATCACCTCTCAATTGTTGAATCACTATATCTTATTCCAAAGTGTAAAAACTTTGTACAAATAATGAGATTAAATACTAAGTCATTGTCAAAATATTTTAATTATATAAAATCTATCATGGTCTCTGAAACAAATTAAAAAGACTTTCATATTTACTTATAAGCTAATATTGAAGTAACTAAGGAACAGCAGAAAAATACCTATATCCAGAAACGGTCATCTGTTTCTTAATGAGCTCTAACCCATGAGCTGAAAGAACCTCATGTTGTCACTTGGCCAGCAATGACAACTCACACTTTCTGTGAAAGCAGCATCCCTGCCAAGTTCTAGCACTTAGACATCTATCTCTGGTTGATATTAAGGCCAATCCATGTATGTTTATGAATTTCCTTATATCATGAAATCTGATGGTACTACATCTCACAGTGTTGTGGAGTCTGCTTAAATCCAACATACCTCAAATACTAGGTCAATGCAGGTGACAAAAATTTTTTGTAATCAAGCCACTACTAAGTGATCAGTACAGACTCAAAAGCTGAACTGAGACCCTGAAGGGACACTGCGCAGCCTAGCCCAAGGGACATGTCCCACGAAAGCCTTCACTTACCAGAAAACTGGGACAGAGGGGAGAGCATCCTATTGGGACTCTAAATGAGAGACGCATGGGAGAATAGCAAAATAAAAGGATACAGAAGGTCCTAGAAATCTACAAGTTGAACAATATGATAGGCAGATTTGGGCCCAGGGGTCCTGCTCAAACTAAGGCACCAGCCAAGGACAATACAGGAGGTAAACTTTAAACCCCTTCCCAGATCTAGCCAATGGTCAGAATATTCTCCACAGTTGAGTGGAGAGTGGGATATGACTTTCTCACATACTCTGGTGCCTCACATTTGACCATGTCCCCTGGAGGGGGAGACCTGGTGGCACTCAGAGGAAGGACAGCTGGTAGCCAAGAAGAGACTCCATACCCTATGAGAATATACAGGGGGAGGTAATCCCCCTCAGGAACAGTCATAGGGGAGGGGAATAAGGGGAAAATGGGAGGGAGGGAAGAATTGGAGGACACAAAGGATGGGAAAACCATTGAGATGCAACAAGAATAAATTAATAATAAAAAAAGAAAAAAAGTAAAAAGAAAAAAAAAACTTACCTCCATCTTCAATTTGTCATGGAAGCCTTTCGACATGTAATTTCGGAAAACGTCAGAATAATTCTGATTCTATTGTGCAAAATGTTGATTAAAAGAAATGAAAAAAGCAAGAAACTGTTATTAGAGACACAAGTACAAAGGGGTTAGGATGATATTCTTCTGTTCCCCCATTATTTCTGACTCTCATCCTCTCTTCAAATTTAAAGGTTACTTCCAAGCTAAGTAAATCCTCAAAACTTTTACTACTTAAAATAAAATGCTTTGAAGAACAAATATAAAATTTGATCTTACGTACTGGACAAATAAAAGCAGGCATAACCAAAGCAATTTACTTTCATATAAGTCTTTAAATTCTCATTGGCCAAGAAAGTCAATGCAGATGATAACACCCTATTGGCAATATATGTATAGAAGAGGAAAAAAGCAAACATTGTCTTCCTTTCCAATCTGGCCCAATCAAATTGCAGAGACTTCCTCCGCAGCTTCACAAAATCTAAATTACAGTATAGACAGCTCCCAGAATAGGCCATACAAGTACACACAGCTAATCTGACACAATATAGATGAATTTCTATTCTAGCTGGTTTTATGTATTATGTATTCTTAAGGTGCATCAAACACTGTGATAATCCTGGGAAATTTAAAAAGAGGAAAGCACATTCTGCTCCTATGGAGACATGCTTACACACGGTTACACACAAGAATTATAATGTGGTGAATTCTCAATATAACAAACTGTTTTGACATCCACAAAGTAGTGTTTAATTCTGAATGCTGTTATATAAAATCTTATAAGCAATGCTTATGCTAATACTTGCAGGCATTTTTCCAGATGAGAAAGACTTCACAACATAGTAAAAGAAAGTTGGGAAGGAGACAGGAAGGGGAGAAGAGGACTGTGAAGCTGCAAAGGCAGCCCCAGAGAAACACACGTTTAAGAGGTACTCCAAGGAGAGAAGAGGCCACTAAATCTAAGAACAAATGTCTGAAGAATAGCAGTGTGCAGTGGTTTCTGTATGTATCTTGTCAAAACAACCTTGATTTTACTATAAATACTAGAAATCAAAATATCCATAAAATAAACATAATATCTACCATCCACTCTTTACATCTAATTAGATGGCAAATTTTCTTATTTAAAAAAATGAAAAACTTTAAGCAGTTACTGTGCCAAAGTCTCAATGCATCCTATTTGGAGAATAGCCTTGCACTATATCATTTCTTACAGCGCTTGTTTTATTTATGCATTTTATTACATGGAGGAAAACACTTAAATAAGTGGCATAAAATTTCCTGAAGCACTAACTAGCAGCAGCAAGTTGGTATTAATATGACTTTGAATAGCCATTTTCATAATCTCTCATTAAAAAATATATCTCACAATTAGCAAAAGCTTAGAGAAAATAAAAGTAAAATGAGACTAGAAAAGTGAAAACCCATGAGGGATTGCTGGGTAAGTAACCATTGATGTTCCACTAGTTCCTTAGTTTTAAGCACCCACTTTTATTTATGGCACACATTAGGATGCTCATTTGAGAGGAGCGAGATGACCATAAAACTACAAATTTGGCATTCTCACAGAATAAAGTAATTTCCCCACTTTTTATACATGACAATGTTACGTAATATATGTGTTTCTAGTCATCAAAACACATTTTGCATTTAATCACAATAATACTTGCTTACTGAATAATATTAAATAATTCTGGAAATTAAACAAGAATGTTCAATAAGACCTGTTAAAGAACAATTGAATGTTCATTCTCAGTTAAACACTATATTAAGTGCCCTTTTATTCTCTTATTTATCTGTCTAGTGGACACTAAGAATATCATAAATTAACACTCTTATTTATCTGTCTAGTGGACACTAGGAGTATCATAAATTAACAATTGAAGACTCTTACCTAAAACCATCATGTGAATTTGCTTTGTGAAAAAAAGAAAAGGGATAAAAAGAGGTAATGTGTGTGTGATATAAAGAGGACCTGAATAGAAATGGTAGTAGGGCCGCAGATGCAAAAAGTAAAGTATCAAGGCTCCCAAAGCAAAAATAAAAAGTCTTAATCTATAAATGGGCAAAATACTTAACCATATACACAATATACTTCATCAATGATAGATAGACAATTGGCAAAGCAGCACAGGGAAACATGCTGTCATTTCATTATTTCAAGGATACAAATCTAAAGCACAACGAAATGCTAACGTACATCTATCACAACGACTGAAATGTTTTTAGCTTTGAAGGAACGATGATGCCAAGAGATAAGTGAAAGAAAGTTCCAGGAGGAGCTTGGACCCAACATGGAGGAGAGAATGTCATTATATGTGGACTTTGGGGAAAGCGGTGCAGTTTGTAAACAGTTCACCACACCCTCACCATACTCCCCTGGCCACACGAGTATACCTTTAGTATTTATTTACCCCAGAGAAAAACATCTAAACCCACAAAGACCGCTACAGAAATGTCTATCACAGCTTGATTTTAATAGCCTGAACTGAATCCCGCCAGAGTGTTCATTATCAGATAAGACTAACTGGGTTTTATCTTTATAATGATACACAGCAATGAAAAAGGACTATAGTATTAGTAGACTCCAGCGTGAACAGACTTTATCACTCAGAGTGAAAGAAACTCAGCTTTGTGCTTGGTGTTTTATATTCAGCATATAAGAGTCTAGAAAATACAAACTAACCTATAGAGCAAGGCCAATCCAGTCAGTGGGTATCAGGGATGTGGCCAGGCAGGAAGAGTCAGACCTGGGAAGTCCAAAGGGACTCAGAGGTAGGTGACAAATGTTGTCATTATCTGGGTTTAGCTGGTGGTTTCACAGATGTTGAGCTGAAACTGTGATAAATATCTGAAATTTAATATGTGGCAATTATTCCTAGATAAAGCTGGTCAAATATTTATGCACTTCGCTGTGAAGTATCTTCTGCCATCATCTTAGTGGGAATCTCACTCACACTTTAACATGCACTAGATAGGGAAAGAATTGGAGAAGTTATATTCTATATATTCATATTCATTTTCTTAATACTCTAAAACAATTAAAAAATTCAGATATGATTAACTGGTCTTCATTAAGGAGAGTAGTAATTCATGCCTGTAATCTCGGCTCTCCGGAGGTGGGAGACAGAATTCAAGGCCAGCTTTGGCTACAGAAAACAAGCCATTAAATCTTCAGATTAAAAAAAAAAAAAAAAAAAGCGAAGCATGATGGCACACGCCTTGAATTCTAGCACTCCAGAGGCAGAGGCAGACGGATCTCTGTAAGTTCAAGGCCAGACTGGTCTACAAAGCGAATCCAGGACAGGCAAGGGTACACAAAGAAACCTTGTCTCAAAAAGCAAAAACAAAAACAAACAAACAAAAAAGTGTCTACCTCTACATCGGCAACAAATATAGTAAAAGCAAGCTTACAGCCAGTATGCACATTCTAATTTTTCTAAAATACGACTTCTTTACAGTGAAGACAAATTCTGTATTTAAAAGGACAATGCTCTTTAAAAGCAGTCTACTACAGGTAAGAACTGTCCATTGCGCCTGTCATTGCTTCCCGCCTTGTGTTTGTTAAATTAACCAGGAGTTATTTGTAAGTCTGGCTTTTCCTTTCCATGTCCCTAGGATCTTAGACAGGAGAAGATTGGTGAAGAGAGACAAGGGACAGTCCAGTCCTTTCTTCATGAGCCACTGAGCCTATTCTTAAAACAGTGATTTTAATTTAGATAAACTAACCAACTAGACGCTATCTAGAACAGAATCTGGTGTTCGTAATTCAGCACAAGTCTTGTTATACGGCATCCATCTGTGTTCACTTTCCCAAGGGCCTAGTGCCACACTAATGCTTACCGCGACAAAAGACAGTTACAGAGCATTCGTGGCCAAGATCTCGTAGAACTCTGCATCGTGAAAGAGAAGGGCCGTGTGACGCAGAAGTCATCGGTAAGGCTGCGTTCTTATTTAGACCTAACGTTCAACAGCAGACCTTGTGCGGAGCTTGCCTGGCCTCGGTTTCCCCTACTTTCAACCAGGAGTCATGCTGCCCTGTTTCTGGTTCTTCTCCAAGCACATCGGCCCTGCACTGATATCCCTGCCCCGAACGCTACACAGATTCACTGCCCTACAGTACTTGACCTCCAGGTATCTTTTAGATCCCCTCCCAACCTCCCCTCGCCGCCTGCTGGCATCAGTAGCCTCCTCCCAGGACACCACTGGGCCTGCCAGGGTGCGCCAGAACTTTCACCCAGAGGCCGAGGCCGCCATCAACCGCCAAATCAACATGGAGCTTTACGCATCCTACGTGTACCTGTCCATGGCCTACTACTTCTCCAGGGATGATGTAGCCTTGTACAACTTCTCCAAGTATTTCCTTCGCCAGTCCCTGGAGGAGAGGGAGCACGCAGAGAAGCTGATGAGACTGCAGAACCAGCGTGGAGGCCGGATCTGCCTCCAGGATATCAAGAAGCCAGACAAAGATGACTGGGAGAGTGGACTGCGGGCCATGGAATGTGCTTTGGTCCTGGAAAAGAGTGTCAACCAGTCGCTGTTAGACTTGCATACCCTGGCCTCAGAGAAAGGAGACCCTCATTTGTGTGACTTTCTGGAAACTCACTACCTGCATGAACAGGTGAAGTCGATCAAAGAATTAGGTGACCACGTCCACAACTTAGTCACCATGGGGGCTCCAGCTGCTGGCCTGGCAGAGTATCTTTTCGACAAGCACACCCTTGGGAGCGAGAGCAAGCACTAAGTCAGAGGCTGCCTTTCCAGTACTCAAGTGGGTCCCAAGACCCGGACTTAGCGGTCTCCTGCTTTCCTGCCCTTAAAATTCAACTCCATCTTTACATTCTCCTCCTTTTTGGACTCTTCTGCCAGTGTTTCGTAGAGAAAATATACCGAGCCCAGTGTTCACCACAGCTTTCTACCAACATTAAAGTACTACTAATTTTCCAGCCTGAAAGATAGCCCAGAATACTATGGTATGAAAAGGATGGGAAAACAAAAAAACAAAAAAACAAAAACAAAACTCTGAAATTAGATACAAGATCATGTTCTTCTAATATTGTCATCAAATGTTGCTGCTAACCATGAGATTCCATGATTTTCAATTCAACATTCTTTACCATCTTCAAAAGCTTATGCAAAATGCTCAGTGGGGGAAAAGATATAATATATAAATAACTATAACTCTAAGACAGAGGTGTGGAGTACTTTGAAAATCAGACATCCAAAATTTTGACAACTATGCTATTTTCCCAGTGTGCTCTGAAATGGCAGTGTATGGGGATGAGCTAGGTTTTTTTTAAAAAAAAACTTTCACGTCAAATTAGGTATTGGCTACATCAAGTATCAGTGGTGTTGGACATCTCAGTGGATTCATGCTCTAAGGGCTCTGAGAAGTCTTTTAATTAAACACACACAAGAAAATAAAAAACTGCCTTATACTTTGTTTCAGTGTTTCCCAAACACATGCTGTCTCAAGACAGGGTTATTTTGGGCTTGTTTTGTTTTCCTCTTTTTGCCTTAAAAAATAAGTACAACACAACAGAGCAGGTCAGTTTGGCTTCAGGATCTGTACCAGACTCTAACCACAGGGTTGTACCATCCAGATGGAAACTCTTCCATAAAATGAATTTTATCATGTTTATAATGTGGAGGGTGAAGAACTACGGGGAAGAAAAAGTCAAGAAAGGATGAAGAATGAATCCTCCTAGGTGAAGGTTTTTTGGAGGGAAGGGGTAAGATGAGTGGGAGGTGATGCTTGTTGAACAGGTTTTGGAATAAATAAACAAGAGAACTATATGGTTGATGGCTGGGGGGACAGCCTGGGAGTAGCGGTGTGTAGCTATAAGGGACAGAGGGTGTTTGGCCGAAGTTACTACAGGGGTGGGAAAAGAAAATGGCTCCCAGTGTTCCAATGGAGGAATGCTCAAAACACTGAACAATCAGCAGCTTAGCCTACTTTAACATGAATGTCTATGGTTAATTTGAGTCCTCTGGAACACAAATAACAAAAAGTTAGTGTATAAGAAGCTACAGGAAGCTGGGCTTGTTTATTGGCTCTTATAGGAAAGTTTTAAAATCTGTAAGAGTCTTACCTTAGGCTACCTGTAAATCTGGTGCTTAAGGATGGTAAGAAAGTGATGAGTATTTTCATGGAAATTTATTGTTCCATGGGAATCTGTACAGGGCTAGCAAGAGACCTTCAGCCAAAGTCATCAGAAGAAGCTCAGTATCCCAGACACTGACCTAAGTTCTTTCCAAAGTCCTTGGTGATTGATGCAGAAGAAGTGCTGACTTTTAGAAGAGCAGCTTGGGGCCCTTGGAAAATTAGGCCCCCTGTAGCCTGTAATTTGAAGACTATGTGCCCGTGATTACACAGATCCAACTGTTTCCAGGGAAACACCGTACATGGGAAAACACGGGAGCTGCCATTAAATCCAGTTTTGTTAAACACATTCTGATGTGGGCATAAATTTCTAATGCATTATTTTAAGAATGATCTATGTCATACATAGGGTTACAGTACATAGTCTAAATATATAGGAAGAATTACAGAAAATATTAGAATGACTGAAATATATATATGGTTTAACTAGGGCTTCTCTAGAAGTGACGTTGTAGTTCACTGTCAAAAAAAGACGTTCTTATGTCTATCACAAGAATGTTATGATTATTATAAGTTCTTATCCTTATTATCATAAGAAAAACAAAAGATAAGATGTAAAGAAAGACAATAAAGTCTTGAACTATGGTTAAAATTATGGAAACAGAATAGAAACAAATAGGTGCTGGTGAGAATTCAGAGATGAAATTATTTAAATCTTGTAATCATGATCAATTGCATGAAAAGGGTGACAAAAACAGGATATGGAAAGTAAACTGATAGGTCTCAAATCAATTACTGGAAAATATGTGATTTAAAAATAAACAGCGCTCTCAGCAGGAGATCTAAGTAGGGAAGGGGGGGGAGTATGTGATGGTTCCAGTCCACTTGTGTTGATTAGTCTCATTTTCCATGTTATTCTGAAGTAGTCTGTTTTGCTGCACAGAAATCCTATTATCTGTCTTTAGAAATTTTCCTCTTCAGTTTTCCTAGATGAGTGTTTTTTCAAACAGCACATCGTAACCCATTAGTATGTCATGAGATTGGTTAGTGAGTCACCATGCACTTTCTGTGAACAAAATAGAATGGAAGTGAATGCTGGTGAGTTAACAGTGCTGTCTAACGACATTTGCTTCAGGTGTGCGCATGTGTATTCTCATGAACTTACATTTTCAGAGGGTGGCAGTTCTTATTCTGTTGCTGTCTCAAAGACTCAATAGCTATTTTTTCAGATAATTATTTTATAGTCTCCTAGCTCCTCAAGTCTCCCAATCTCTTTTTCCTACTGTCAGTGATAATCCTTTTACTCACTGAGAAATTAGAAGTAATCACAGGAAAATTTCACTGGTCCTGCACTGAATTAATCATCCCCTTACATCTGTATATATTTGTTACGCTTTGGGTTGTGCTGCAACGGTTGGAGGAGACAGCCTCAGCCTTCCCACAGAGCCCACGAGCAGAGGATGCCTACAGTAACGTCTCCCGCAAAGGTTTCCCATCTTCGTTAGTTGATTCCCATGAGAATGGAAACTGCCCTTTCCTCCCCACCACCACTCATCTTTAACAAATAACATTATCCTTAGACTCAAAATACTTGTAGAAAATAGTAAGCTATCACCATGTATCCACCACTTTCCAACATTTCTTACAAAAGGTCTACTCTCTACTTTCACTCCTTATTTTACTCTCACTTGATCATTCCCAAGTTTAGCTTCGCACAGATTCTGTCTCCCTGGTCAAAGTTGTGTGGCTTCGGCATTACAAATTCATTTCCAGCCTCTTCTTACTCAACACTGTTGGTGTGTGAGGTCATTCACTGTCCCATACCTCAGTTATCCTGTAACCCCCTCTGACGCTCCTGACCTTTAAATCCTGAACCATGCCGGAGAGCTGTCCTTGCTTCTCGATTTCTCATGTACATCTGCATTTTTTTCCTAAAGATCTCACCAAACCAAATGAGTTTTTAAAAATAGCATATTTATATAATGTAATAATTCTTCCCTTTGAACTCTGGGCTTGAGTACCAAATATTTGACACTTTTCTTCAGCTATATATCAAACATCTCAAATTTGTCCTGTTTAAAGCCACATGGTTAATTTCCCTGCCCTCCAAAGCCTGTATATTCCAATCTTTTAATCCCTATACATACAGTCCCCTTCTACCACTATGGTCTATCCATATACAACCCTCCTCTTTCCTTCCATATTGTAATCATTGTTCCTCCCTAAAGCCTCTATTTTCATATTAGCTCTCATCCATCCCTGCATCACTATGTTTTACACCACATTCTTTACAGCTCTGACTGTATCCATATTTATTTGTATAGTCTTGTTTCTCCACAAGGCAGCACCCAATGTGGGTTTCTATTTTATTGACTCCAACCTTAGAGCTTTTAATTGTACTTTTCAAGACTCTTTCATTATTCCCCTAACTTAGGGGGAAAAATGTCCAGCTCATGATGTGTGTCATGCCTCACATAGCCCTGTTTGATTTTGGTGCCTGAGTTCTTGGACCAGATTCATTTTTTGTATGTTTATGGGTGTTTGTAACAAGCGGTAAGAGTTGAAAGAGGCGGAGGAGGAGGGGTGTGTGTTGAATTTCAAGAGTTATAAATACCCATGAATGTTGGGATCATCAATATTATCTCTCTATTATGAAAACAATAAAAGATGAAAGAGAAGCATGGAGAGGAGGAGAAGGAACGGAGGCAGGGGACAGGGGATAAGGGGGGGTCAGTAAGCCAGCCATATTTGTTGCCACTGGCCCCAGGACATGCAACTTGTTCCCTCTGTGATGAACACTTTCCTCCAAAAGCAAATGTAAGTTGCATTTTCACCCCCTTCACTCTCTGATCACCACTGTAGAGGGACTTCTGGGTCATCCATGCCAACTTAGTCTCTGTCTCTCCCATTACTCAATTCCTCTCTTTGATTTTCATTTCTCACTGGCATTTATTACCACCAGATACATTTTTGGCTTTGCTCAGAATTTCTTCTCTCAGGTCAGACCCTTGTTTTGTTCACCATTGTCATTATAATTCTAGAGACCCACCTGCCAGCTAGTAGGCCCATAATGATAACGAATGACTTAATGATGAAAATATCCTGAAACTAGTCAGAAGTGATAACCTAGACATTTAGAAAAATTTTGGATAGAACTCATGTATGAAATTCTCATAAATTTTATAAAACCAATGAAAACTGTGGTGAAATATTAGTATTGGAGAAGGGGCTGGAAGCTTCTCAGGAAGATATTACTAATTAGTAATTGCTCTTAGTATTACTACTCGTACCGAAAAGAAAGAAGAAAACGGGAGACAGGCCCAAATACAGATATTTACAAACTAGATAGGCTCTATCTAGATTTAGGGCAGATAAAAATTTAAATTCTTTGAAAAAAATTCATAAACAGAAGATAAAAATATCAAGACAACAGTGTTAAAATGCAGCACTGATCTTAGAGGCATGAAAAGAGTTCCTCTCGGATAGGGCAGGGCAGAGTTTACAGTGCCTGTAGACTGAGAGACCATCAGAGCTGGTGATCAGAAAGTCAATAGTTATTTCAGAGTAATGCCTTTAGGAGTGGTGGAGGCAGAATGTCAAATCAGATTAAGGGAAATGAGGTGGAAAATATAGAATGCTTTTTCAAGGTTTTTTTTTTCTTTCTCTCTCTCTTTAATCAAGAGCACAAGAGAGGGAAGCTGATTGCAAATGTTAGAAAATAAGTCAGCAGAAAGGATAGGCTTGAGAAACAAGCAATAGGACAGGCTTCCAGGGAGAGTGCTATCCAAGATCGGCAGAGCTCAGGCACAACCTGGAAGGCTCTGTCCTCACAAACCACTGAGCACTGAATAGGGAAGAAACAGCATAGAGTTTCAAATGAGAAGAAAGCAAATTGAGGGTTCTTACCTTGGCAGAGCCCATTTTATAACTAAAATAGCAAATGAGATCATTTATAGAAACATGCCTATCTGTGTAAAAACATTTTAATTAACACTATTCCTAGATATTAATACAAATTGTAAGCAAACAAATTAAAATTTTATAACTAAGAAGTAAATCTTTGTGCCTAACATTTAAAACAAAATCTGCGGCTTTCACAATATAAAATACTGCACCAGCATTAAGATGAAACCATGGATTAGAAGGTGCCTCTATGTGACTTGGTGGCTGAGAAAAGATTCTTTCCCAAAGAGAGAAGGTGAGACGAGTATTGAGAACACAGAGAGAATGGTAGGATGGCTGAAAAGCATGGATAAGCAGAAGGGCTACTCATTGCAGAAAGGTAAGGATCACATGACTGCTGTGGCCTGGCTGTTGGCATGAGCAAGTGGAAGTGAAAACCTTATCTAAAGGGCAAGCCAGGCTAGTTAGCAAGAAGACACTGGAAGTTGTACCCACAGGACGAGCCTACAGTCCTTGACAGCCTTGAATTCCATTGCTGGTTTTGGTGAGAGGGTGACTCCTCTAGCACTATGGGTCAGGGGGAGAGAATGTTTCCATCTTCTCACTCTTTGGGAGGGAAGGAGCTGTGACTCGACACAACCTTGAAAGGGAATCTATTGTTTTAGCTGGGTTTCCATGGAAGCCTGAGAACAACAAAAATAAGTTGGAGGTCCTGGAAGTCAAAGGCGATGGTGAAGACAGAGTCAAACATTGATGAGTCAAGATGTTCTGGCAACAAGAAGCTTGAAGGCTCAGCCAGTGAAGAGTTAAGTAGGCAGAATCTCTGCCCTCAGCAGCTAGGAACTGACACCAAAAACTGATAACCACAATAGCCTGGAGCTAGGTCAGTTAGTAGACGAAACTCCAAAGCCACAAGACTCACAACCACAGAGACTGAGAGCTCTGAAGGTCCGTTATGCTACTGAACACTTACAGTCTGCTCCCTCCGGTGGGGTGTTTATTGCTTAGTGTATTTTGTAAACGTGGACCCTAGTCTTCTGCACAGATCTCAGCGCTATGTTTGCATCGAAGGGCTACAAGCTAACCACCTCGAGGGTATATGAACTAAGGAGCCTCCTCTCAGTAGAGCAATCTCCCAAGGTCAGACTGCAGAGGGACACGGTGTGGAAAGGAGAAAATAAAGAAAGCTCTGCTGGGTATTTGACAGTGGACGACAGGCTCAGGAGCAAGCTAACCAATCACTAGATACAGGGTTCCCAAGCTGTGGGGTGTGACTTCACGTGGGAGGAGGGGGTTGCATATTAGGCATTTACATTAAGATTCATAACAGTAGTAAAATTACTATGAAGTGGCAACAAAATAATTTTATGGTTGGGGTGACCACAACATGAGGAAGTGAATTAAAGTATCTCAGCACTAGGAAGGTTGAGAACTCACCACCGATCTAGAAGACAGATCTTCAAGGTCCCCTAGCCATCCCCTCTATCCACCATACAACCACCTAATTGACACCAATTTTGAAGGTTTTGAAAAGAAGCTAATACAACAGTCTTCCCTTTTGTGTGTCTTCTATGTTTCATGCCCCTTGACCTTTTATGATGTAATACATGGTGCCACAACTCTTTTTTTTTAAGAGCTTTGGTGTTGTTCCTTAAATGTCCTTCTTATGTTTAATTTTATTTAGAGAGTTTGTCAAATTACTGAGCAGTCTCTTTTGTCACCTGCTCTTTCTTCTCTTTCTCTTCATTCGTGTTTTCATTTCTTTTATCCAACTTGCTTTTTCTTTACTTTCCCTTTTATTATCTTCCTGCTTTTTATTTCATTCACCTACTATTTCTCCTACATATTTTTTTAGCTTAAAATACTAATTTTGCCATTTTCTGTTCTGTATTCATTGGTGGCCTACTAGTGGACTTTAGTGGAATTCACATGGATTTTAAAATTTTGTTCAGTTGGAGCTGTAGCTGTTGTAACAATTTCCTTTTTATTCCTTCTAAGTGCTACTGTAAGTTGCACCCTCCAAAGAGGCTGCTTACTAAGATCTTCAGATAGATGTTGAAACAGATATACCACAATACAGAACAAGAAAACTGCTAAAGCAAGGCTATACGATCCCAAAAATTGTAGATGAAGGAAGGTTGTTCAAAGCAAAGTGTACAGATAATTCCTTTTCTTTCTCAAGGCAAATAATAAAGCAATCTGTTTATAGAGAGCTTGATAATATTTCAAGTAGTATACCAAAGACAACAAACAAAGAAAAAACACTGCTCAATTCAGTGGATGCCACGGGTTATGTTGTATCAAGGAGCGTGCTGTAAGGACCAAATAGCAAAACCAAAAATATCTGCCTTCACAACATAATATTTTCCAAAAATTTACAACTTACATTAATTCTGCTATATGAGCTAGCTATGTGGCAACTTTTTTAATAGCAAAAATCATTTATTAGTGGTGAATACATTAAGCAATGTATGAAAAATGTTGTAGGTATGATCTGATCTTAAAAGGGGTATAGGTATTTTTAAAAGCCAGTTTGTCCCTGCACACTGTTTCCAGGCAAACAGAAGGTATTGGAGGTTTATCCAAAGAGATCTGGAGAGCAGAGCTGTTGATGCTTAGACTCTGATCCTGGATGACAGCACTGATAGAACAAGTACCACTCAACTTTTCATTTATCATGAGAGTTAGTGATAAATATGGTGTCACTGAAGAAATGATTCCTTTTTGCCATTACAAGACACAACTAAATCAATAAATGTATACAATGCACTGAAATATTACATTGAGTTCTCTTGTTCATTGTCAACATTATCTACTATAGTATACACTCATGGTGCCCAGCGATGCTCGTTAAAAAGAGGGACTTGGAAAAATAATAGGAAAAGATATGATTACTCTATAAGACTCTAAGACTCATATTCATGTTCAACGAAGTATTTCATCAAAAACTGATGCACAAAAGCATTAAAATTGACTAGGTTATTTATTTTGCCATCAGGATATGAGTTTCATATGGGCCAACATATTGAATCATCACCAATTCCAAGAATGTCTTAAAAATGTTGATGTTGGTTTTAATGACATCATTTGTTATTTGGAAATAAGGTATCTAAGTCAAGGCAATGTGGTAAAAAGAGTTTATGATTTGTGATATAAAGTCATTTATGGTATCAAAAGTGGTATTTGTGTCAGTACTTGACAATGAAAACTAGTTTACAGAAATTGCATTGTTTACTGCATTTTGCTGTTCATTTAAATGAGCTAAACATGGAACTTTAAGGTTAAAAAGCGGCTTATCAGTAAGGTTATTTCAAATCATAACACCATTTTAAATGAACCTGAAGTGGTAACCAACTCAAGACAATTTTATGCATTTTAGCACACAGAATAAACACAGGCCTGTAACAGCATAAATTATGTGTCTTTGCTTTCTGAGCTGATATAGCGGCTTGAAAGTAGATTTTAAGATTTCTGGGAAAACCACATTTCCCTGTTTCTGTGACTCCACTTTTAGTCAACATCAGTATGTTCCTTGCCAATTTTCACAATAAAGTGCATAGTGCTAAATCTGGCATTCACTTTAAAAAAAAAAATGTGTCTATTACATTTTCCAGGCCTGCCTTCCCTGAGTCAACTATCCCTCACCTCATAAACAAACCACTGCCGGCATTGCCTGTGGGCAGCACCTACAACTGCTTTTCAGGAATGAAGCACGCAGAAAATAAATTTGGCACCAAGCTATCTGGTTTAGCCCCTTGAGAACTCACCGAGAACTTCAACTCTATCTATCAAAACAGCTACTGTTCCATTAGTTCTTCAAATATATTATCAAGTATCTCACTAATTTGATCTCGTCTTTCTTTCATATTAAAAAATAACAAAAATTCTTATTAGCTAAGTTTATTTATTTTATGTACTGGTGATTGAAACATGGAGATGTGCTGAGCAATTTTCAAGGAATCTCCAAATGGAACAGCACATAATTAGGTTGATTTTTTTTTTTAATGGGGAAACTTCCGTTGATCTTTGGTAGTAGGTATGAAAAGTATACACTGACCTAATTACTGCTCATCACAGTTCACTACTGTTTGTGCATTTGAACCAGCAAAGATGAGAGTTTGAAACCCTGATCACAATCTAAAGACTGACTTCTGGCCTTTATTGAGCCTTCTTCAACTGGAGTAAGCATCTTTAAGTTAATATAGCAGTCACAGAAAATATAATTCATTGTGAATTAAAATTGAACATAGAGACAATGTTCTTGTGTAAAATATGAGAGTAGTAATACTTTTTATGATGACTTTGCACTAGGAAATCTATGAAATTCCCTTATTCATGTTAACATTTTTCTCACAGCTCTGTCTTCTAGGTGTTATTTCATCTTTCTAATACACTTAGACTCAGAAGTCATATCAATTTTAAGTGTCTAAGCCAAACTAATACCCTGGGGTTTCCACTTTCATGTTCTAGAGATCTGTGCAGCTCTGCTTTATAGTGAAGGATTTGAGATCAAATCCAATGTTAAGTTCATCGGAAAAACTAAATGAAATACTTATTCCACAGGAGATTCCTCAGTACATGCTTCGTCTTCAACAACATGATTTATGAGCTTAATTATATCCATTAGTAGAATATAATGATATCAAAGTCTTAATTATTAGATTTCAATCACACTAACTGGCCCTGAAAATATTAAAGTGTCAGCAGTATCTAAGTTGAATGTCTTGATGGTTAACATTTTATTGTTACACGTGAAGTATCTTTAATAATGGATGCAAATAGGTAAATAAAAATAATTTTCCTCGTGGCCCTGTGCAGCATGAGAAGACAGGCCTGCGAGTACACTAGCCAATGCAGCTGCCATCTCAGCCCAGATCCAGCACTTTGAGTCAGTCTACAGCAACATCTACTCCAGCTATGTGCTACCAGAGGGAATGGAGGAGCTGGTCCTGCAGAACTAGATGTCATTACTGAAAGGGGCCAGTCCCAGGCCATCTGGCTGGCCCCCACCATGGAGCCATTGTGGCTGCAGCAAGGGCTGCTTGCCCTGCTGGGAGACAGAGAACACAGGGCAGTGGTGCTGCCTACGGTGTGCAGGCACAAGGGTCTGGGGTGGGTAGGGATGGAGGTGTGCAGCAGCCTGGAGCTCACCTGGAACCTGTCCCCAGAATCCCTGCCTGTCCACAATATCACCCTGTTCCTTGGCAGCAGCAGGATATCTGAGAGGAGTCTCAATGATGGCCCAATATTTATGGGTATGTCAGAATTCAGAAACCTTGAACTAGACCAATGATCCATTGTAATAACTATTTACATTAAAGCTGTTGGACAAAAAAAAAAAAAAATGCGGTGTGTCACACTGCAGTTTCCAATGCCATTATGATGACTGAGTATGAGATGGAGAGGTGGAAAAGAGGGAGGAATCAAGCAGGTGAGTGAATGGTGAAGAGATGCATTGATGTGATCGCCTTAGTCGGTGTGATGGCGGGCCATGGTGGACAGGGGATGAAAGTGTCACTGCCAGGTGGGACTAACAAAGTGGTGTGCAGCATCCCAGAGCTTGCCCTCTGACTCAGCCCCTGTACAAGCTGCCAGGCCCTACAATTGTCCTGGTTCTGGGCAAAGGCATGTCCAGGATGAAGAATGGTTCATTTTCTAAATTGGACCTGCTCAAAAGATCTCGGTGGTCCATGACACCCCTGGAAGCCACTTTGGTATCCATGGTCCGCTGCCCCAGGCCATGTTCAAGCTAGAGACTCACATGATTGCCCATGATCCTGCAGCAACTGGGAGCCATGTCGATGTTCCTGGTTTGAGTTACCATGGAAGGCTATACGGATATCCTTCATCTGGGCCAGCCCCTGAGGCCATCCTGATGTCTTTGGTCTGTGCTGCCACCAAGGGTTGTTTCTGGGTCTGTTGTCCTTACTAGCTCAGTTTGTGTTGATGTCCGTGGCCCAAGTTACCACCAAAAGCCATGTGGATGTGCTGTAGCCTGAACCCATGTCGGCATTCAAGGGCTATGCTGCCGCAGGGGCCATATTGGCCTGCACTGCTACTTAATAACATGGCGATGTCCATTCTGTGCTGCTTCCAGGGCCCAGATCTGTGTTCCCACAGCACCTGGGGGTCTGTGTTGATGATGTGCATGGCCCATGTTATCACGAAGGCCATGTGGATGTCCATGGTCTGTGCTACATCCTGAACCCATGTTGATGACCATGGGCTGTGCTGCCACTAAGGGCCACATTGATAGGAGTGTCCTGGGCAGCCACGTAAGGCCATATTGATGTTCTTTGTCTGCACTGCCACCAAGGCTGTGATGGTGTCAATGACCCCAGTAGCAGCAGAGGGTTGTGTTGATGTCTATCATCTGAACTGCCAACCACAGACCCTGCTGAGGTCGGTGGCTTGTGCCGATACCTGAAACCATGTGGATGTCTGTGGTCCTTGCTGTCATCCGAACGCATGCTCCTGCTGACTGTAAAGGGCAAGGAAGCTACTTTTGTCATGGTATTGATGACTGCAGACTCACAACTGAGAAAGGACATAACTGTGTTGGCGAAAACATGTGAGTAGAAATCTGTGAAAATGCAGTGACTTCAGAAGTAGCAACAGATGAGAATTTCGTTACATAATACAGACACGCTGTCCAAACACCGATGAAATTATCACTGCAATATGTGAAGACTCAAAGGAAGAATCACTGCAAACAAATAAAAGGTCACAATAACATGGAAAGAAAACTATTTGCACAACAAAGACCTAATCTAGATGGAAGCATGATGATCTCTCTGCCACAGCCCACATGGCTTGCTCTCGCCGAGGCCTGCTGGATGATAACATGGATTTTTCCTGCTCTTTGCATCTCCTGCGCTAGCATTCTTGCATGGCCACCATGATCTTTAGTGGTACCCTCACATACGCTGCTGCAGTCAGCTATCCTGACCCACTCTCCCATCCCTTTGCCATCTGTCCCCAGGTTGGTAGACACTTGGCACAAGGACATTGCAGTGCTGACCCCCAACCCCCACCTCCACAGTCCCATGCATTTATTCCTCCAGTGTCCTTCTTCCCTTTAATGTCACTTGTATGTTGCATGTCCTCCTACCCTAGAAAAGTCTGCATTACTGTCTCCAGTTTCTAGTCTCCAAGGACTAAATAAACTGTGATGCAAGAGTGATCAGTGAATCAAACTACCAAGCCATGTTAGAGCCTAGCTGGAACAGTGCAGAGCCACTGCACAATGCATTCAGACATGTACATTAGAGACTAGAGTTATCTAGTCATAGAAGTCACATTTATCATCAACAGAGCATCTTAGCGTGTTATAGTAACCACATCCAGAATGCTGAAATAGCTGCCTAGAATAAAGAGACTACCTCTGTCGGTCACTTGTACTTTTAAGGTTGAGATCTTTAACTCTCAGGAATCTTTAAAGTTACAAACTGTAAGTTCTTCGTTTCTGAGCATTTTACCTCTATAGTATTCACAAAGGAAAATAGGCTATGTAGAAAAGTAAGGATATTCCAGGAAAGTGGGTCATGGAAGGTTTCAGAAGGCGGTTTCTCTAGGTAAAAACATGAATTTTTCATACTGTTTCTACTCTCAAAGCATTTGAAGCACTCTAATTTTCTGAGACAGGGTCTTGCCATGTAGCCAGGCTGACCTCGAACTGGGGATTCTCCCACTGGCTTCTCACCTCCAGTGTGGATCAGAGGCCTGTACCTCCACACCTGGCTGAGCTTGCTGTGTGGATGCGCAGTTGCTGCATGTTGAGGTGTTTTTATTAGACATATTTTTTTTTCTTGTCTAACTTTCTATTCCTCTCCCCTACCCATTTCAAGCATGTTGCTGTTCACTCAGATCTCCAGATGACATAGTGGGCACCCCGTGTACCTTTTAAGCTGCTGATCACCCCAGCTAGATTATAGTAAGTCTATTGGTACTAAAAGGATCAAATTTTCAGCGTCTGGGAATACTAACAGGGCACTGAGTGGGAATCACAGAAACAACACCACTCTCCTTTCTGGGGCTAGTCCACATCTCATGGGCTCAATGGAGGCGTGGAGAGACAGGTCATACAGGAGCATGTGACAAAGTCACCTTTCCTCCATCTTAAAATGTCCATGCAGGTATACCCTGCCTTCAGTGAGCCCTGTAGGATCTAAGACCACAGTGATTGACGCACAGCCCACCCCACCCCAAAGTTTAATTGATTGTTCTTCATTTATCTTCAACGGTTGCCTTTAATCTTAAATTAATTCTCATAAGTTTCTTCCAAAGCAATACCTCTGTCTCCGAATCAGCTAGCTATTCCATATCTGACAACTACGATTTCTCATTCAAAATTCAACATGAATTCATTGGGTATATGTACATGTGACAAC
This sequence comes from Acomys russatus, assembly GCF_903995435.1. NCBI lineage: Eukaryota > Metazoa > Chordata > Mammalia > Rodentia > Muridae > Acomys > Acomys russatus. The sequence goes on from NC_067156.1 coordinate 39,552,954, forward strand.
AGATAGGGCTAGGGAAATGTTCTTCTAGAGAACCTGCGTTCAATTCCCAGCACCTTCACAGTAGCTAACAACCATCTGCAACAGCAGTCCCAGAGGACCCAACACTCCTTTCTGGTCTCCAGGAGCACTCCATGCACATGGTGAGCGGATGCACATTTGGGCAATATACACATACACATACATTGTTTTAATTGAAAATCCCTGATCCTTCTACTTTACCGATAAAGACTCAGGTGCCAGCTGTTGTGGTGAAAAACCTACTATCTAGATCTGGGTAGATTCTCCACAATTGAGTAGAGAGTGGGATCTGACTTTCATACGTACTCTGGTGCCTCGTATTTGACCACATTCCCTGGATGGGGAGGCCTGGTGGCACTCAGAGGAAGGATAGCAGGTTACCAAGAAGAGACTTGATACCCTATGAGCATATACAGGGGGAGGAGGTCCCCCTCAGTCACAGTCATAGGGGAAGGGAGTAAGGGGAAAATGGGAGGAAGGGAGGAATGGGAGGATACAAGGGATGGGATAACCATTGAGATGTAATATGAATAAATTAATAAAATAAAATTTTAAAAAAACCTGCTAGCTCAGAAAGGCAGAGAAAGCACCCCACTGACCTTTCTATTCAGCTTGTTTTCCACTGGAAAAAGCCCCAAATGGCTCACTAGCTCAGCTGACAGCCCCAGAGGAAAAGGCCAAAAAAACCAAAGGCCAAAGGCTTGCTAGTTCAAAGTTCAAAAAGCCAAAGGACAAGAAGCTGAGGAGCTCAAGAGGTAGAGAGCTAAGAACTAAGCTAAAACCTCAAGGTAAAGGACCAAAGCACCAAAGACTAAAAACCTTTCTACTTCTACATGTTGCCTTAAATACCTTTCAACTCAATGTCCCTCCTACTCTTTAATTCCTGTCAGCTGGTTTCTTGGTCGGCCTCTTGACCTAGTGTTAATTTTATTAAAATCTGTGTACAGATATCTCTTGGATTAAAGGTGTGTGTAAGGCTGGCTGAACCTCACCTTAATCACCTGTTTACAATAAACAGTTCTTGGATTAAAGGTGTATTAGGGCTCAACCACAAAAACAGGGATTTACAGAGCAATCTCAGGGATCACAATGGGATCAAAGGCAGGTTTGTACTGTTCACAATCTTAGGGATCATATTGACATCAAAGATCTTATAACACACATCAAATGAAAATAATAAATATTTTTAAAGATGGAAGATAAGTAGTGACAAGGATGTGTAGGAAGGGGGACCCTTGTACACAGTTGCAGGGATATAGAATGGTATAGAATTCCAGAGTAGCTGCTGCTGAAAACACAAAGCCTAACTTCTAGCAATCCTCTTTCAGGTGTTTTTAGTAAAAGTACAGGATGCCAGTGTTTTTGAAAGGAAAGTTACTGTGTCATACTTATTGCAGCTGACATATAGGATGTAGAAGCTTCAATGGATATATTCTAAAACACGTATCAATATACATTAAATACATGTATTCATGGGTACATCTACAAATAACACATACATATATGTTCACGCACTTATAGCCAGTCAACTAGTATTCATCATTTACAAAGGAAATTCTATTAACTGTAACAACATGGCTATAGCTAGGGAACTTTACCATAAGTGAAAGGTGTTAGATTATATAAAGACCTACTACTGCGTGATTGCTTTGTAGAGACCAAACAAACGCCATTTTGTATTCAGGATCTGAGCACCTAACCCCCCTCCCCAGAGTTTCCAGGGAGAGCCACAAACATACAGATACCAACTATTCATAGAAGCCTGCACATGGGACCCACCAATCAGAGCTACAGGTCACAGTGACCTGAACAAATTAAAATTTCCACCTGTGGTCTGTCCCTGGTCCCATCACTTAGCCCTGGTCTCCCAGCCAATCAGCTTAAAGGGCAACATTCCTGTACCCCTCCCATCTCTCATGTAACAACAAGGCTTAGAAACCACCCCCACCGCACCCCTGCCTACAGTTTTTTCCTTTAAAAACCCTCTTCTCCTAGCACTAGGGGCCACCATCTTTCCTCCTCAAAAGGGGGGCTGATGGTCCAGGCTCCTGTACAGCACCTGTGAACCATAAAAAAGGGCAAACTCAGAGAATAGCATGGAGGGTGATTGAGGTCATAATGGTCAAAGGATATAAAGCGTCAGGAGCAAAAAAAAAAAGACCTATTTACAGCATAGTGACCACAAGTAATTGCAATGTTTTTGTGTTCTTAACTATGGCTGAGAATTTTAAGTATTCATAACTTAATTACAACATTCTTATTTGAGACAGTGAATATGATAATTATGTGACTTTTAGACATTCCACAATATATACACATACCAAAATACCATGCTGTATATCACAAGCATATGCGACATTCATTTATTAATTAAAATATATATAAATGGAAGTATCTTTTTAAAAAACATCTTGATAGTTTCTTCTTTCCAAGATCGTGTCCCCTTCAAAAACTGAAAACCCACATTTTAAGCAACTCCTGGAATGGCTGAAGTAGAAACAACATAAAAGAGGAAATTTTCTCTTTAAAATTAAAAGCCTGACTCTCAATTGCGAGGTTAAAAAAGCATCTTTTATTTTAACGTCAAAGAGAAAGAGAAGTAGTAACTGCTCCATGTAACTAAACGGATTCCCTAGTTTATTCTCTTAAAAGCAATGGGACATGCCCCCCGTCCTGTAGTCAGACATTTATAAAGCCTTTACGTTTGTCAAAAATCAGCAACAGGCACTGAGACAGTGATTTCTCAGGGTCCAAGAATTAAATATTGAGTTTTGATATAAAAAAAAAATATGAGGTTCTGTTCAGGAAATGAAATGTAGCCTAACATGACCCAGCTTTCAATGCTGCTGGGTTCCACATTAACTGCACTTACTAGTGTCCTGGAGTTCCCAAAAAGAGCCCATTAGGAAAACATTGTTTTACACATGATGAAAATGTTATGTTCCTTCGTCTGTTTCTGCTGATGGCAAAGAGTTTATGTCATGTAAAGGTCAGGCACTGCTCTATCTGAAAATTTGTTGCAATGTGCAAAGAAAATAGTTTTTCTTTGTTTGAGCTAAATTAGAAGTTAATGGACTGAATATCCCACTGCAGCAATAATGTAAATAAGTACAGAGCTGGAAGAGAGAGAGAGACAGAGTAAATCAAATTGAGTTGAATGATACATCTTCCCAAGAACGTTGTGCACAAAAACGTGGGCTGAAGAGTAATTATTTTTACGCATGGTCACTTGGCATTTTTCAACCAGTAAAACTTGTACTCAGGTCCCACAGATGAGCACAGACTCCTGGTCATTAATGTCAGGATGCCACCTTGTGGACAATGCACCTTATTTGGAAACCTCTATCTGATTTCTTCACATAATAAAAAATTTTTCGTATAAATCTCTTTGGTATGGCAGAAATTAATCAATGAGGGCACATTTATTTTATTAACATGTCAACATAAAGTTGTTATTATTAATAAATTACATTAAAGAAGCTCTTTTTACGTGTTGTTTGCTACAGTTTAAATTTAGTATTCGAAGAATCCATCTGCTAGAGAATTATTTAGTTAAAGCTCTGCTTTCAAAAAAGAAATGAAAGCCAGGCGTTGTGGTGCACACCTTTAATCCCAGCACTTGGGAGGCAGAGGCAGGAGGATCACTGTGAGTTTGGAGCCAGCCTGGTCTACAAAGTGAGTCCACGACAGCCAAGGCTACACAGAGAAACCTTGTCTCAAAAAAAGAAAAAAAAAAGTAATGAAATCCCTACTAGTAAAGGTAAATTCCATTTATTTATATAGCATAATTTCCAACATTTTAAGCAAGATGTAAGTTGCTCAATATATTGTTGCTGGGTTCAGTAAAAAAAAATTGAGATGCAAACATTCTCAAGTATAAAGTTGATTTTTAATGTATTATTATTTCCCATTAACATATATATATATTTATTCAAATGTGAAGTTCTGTAATTTACAAGTCCAATAGCATTTCCTTTCATAAAATGCAAATGATTCTAGCAAAGAATGGTATATGTATGTGTCGTGTCTTAGTTATCACAGCTGTCAGAAGGAAGAACGGCAGCAAACACAGGATGATGATGCTGCACACCCAGCAGTGCTTACAACTGTGGGCTCTGCTGCCATAACATAGGAACAAGTGAGAATTGGGTCTGACCTTATGTCTGGTGCTTTCTCTAAGCCCCGCCCCCGAGCACAGCCCAGTTTCCGGGACTCGGCTCACTCTCTCTGTGAGCGTTCTATAGTCTTTCTGACACATTTTTTTTTATCAGCTGTCACTTGCAGTAACCGGTCTTGGCTAACATCTCAGTCATGTGACAGAGGAGGGTAATTATATTTAATTGATGTAAGAGATATTTAAATGATTTTTGTTTTGATCAAAGAGGCTGAAGCTTGAGTAGAAATTTTCGTATTCACTAGCCGTGTTGCCTTGCAGAACTGACTGAGCTTTCTTTGTTTTGGTTCTTGTATTTTTCCTGTGAGATTCTAGAGAGTGAGAAAATTAAAGTGTGTAAGGAATGTGTCATAGTGATTGAGTAATGACAGAAAGGAGATGGTAGAAAGGAACCTTGGGTTGTTATAGTTATTATAGTGGAATATTTTTAAATTCAGCCTCTTCCCAAACCTCAAAATAAATCAGATCATGTTTAAAAAAAAAAACAATCATCTTCCATTTTGATATCTATAAAATATCTAGTCAGGAAAAAAATGTGTAATGATTTCCTCTAAGTAGCCACGGTTTTAAAACAACTTTCAGTTTCCCGGCTGTCCTATTGTGCACAGACAGCAAAATCTTCAATTCTTCAAACCACTGGAATCTTCACAGATCATTAGACATAAGAAAAATAACAGGTGCATCTTTGACTTGAAAAGGTGGCTCGTTTCCTTGTATGGATCTGCGACTCCTTCAGTTAACATGGTTAGCCAAGGGTGAGCAGAGTGTTCAGCTAACACAAAGGTGGCCAGATGCCCCAAGTGAAAGGACCTAGAAAAATAAAGTCATCTCTCTCCTAACTGTGTAATGTTCAGAAAGTTAACAACAGCAACTGGTTACTTGGGGGCTGTGTGAGCTAGTGCTCTCCGTCACACATGTGAGCCTTGGTATGATCTACTACACTTAAAATCCGATCAATTACAGCAAAAGTACTTTCCAAACACATAAAGTCTCAGAAAGTGACAATCAATACTCTATTCATCGTGTTCCTTTTTTTCCTTGACACTAGTTTAAGGACCATTCGACTTCTCAGCCCAGCCTTGTTCCACCTTATCCATCACAGTTACTCACTAGAACCTGTGACCACCATGTACTTGGTTGTAATTTACTCCTATAAATCAGGGAAAAGTGAGACACCTTAAGCAGGCCAAAGCCCAGCATTTCTCCAAGATCTCTGGCTTTTAAACATGAATTTGCCATTTATTTTAGAAGAAGTTTAACTTTTTTTCCATCCACAAAAATATAAGTGTCTTCTATTCTATTCAAGGCGATTGGTATTTTTGCAATATTTGAGCCCATTTAGATGACTTTCACCACACATTTTCTTGTCAGTCATAACATATTCACACTGTTTGTCTCAAAAAAGAATGGGCCAAAGATATAAGTGAGTGGTAGAATATTCCCAATGCTTAGAAAACACAGGACACTGACTTCAAAGCTTAGTATTAATAAACAAAGATATCAAATATAACCAATAAATATGTGTTTCTAAATTCTCTTTCAAAATGGCTGCAGGCCTTTCTTTCTAATTCCATGTTAACAAAGCAATTCCAACCTGCCTACCATTTTTATTCTTGTTAAAGTTCTCTTAATACAATATGCCTTAAATAAATAATTTCTTGGAAGGGATATAAAAGGTCTAAACTTTCATCAAAAAACAAAAAAGATTCACTTTCCAACAACCTGAAATCCTCTGCTCACCAGTTTGACAACTCAGCTCCCAGGCATTCTGTTTTCAGGAGTTTCTGGGCATTCTGTTTTCAGGACAAATGGATTGAGCTAGAAATGATCATAATGAGTGAGTTAACCCAGTAGCAGAAAGACTCAAATGGTATATACTCACTTATATCTGCATACTAGCCCAAGGGGCATGTCCCATGAAAGCCTTCAGTTACCAGGAAACTGGGACAGAGGAGAGGACATCCTATTGGGATTCTAGATGAGGGAAGCATGGGAGAATAGCAAAGTAGAAGGATCCAGAGGGTCCTAGAAACCTACAAGTAGAGCATTATGATAGGCAGATTTGGGCCCAGGGGTCCCGCTCAAACTAAGGCACAAGCCAAGGATATGCAGGCGGTAAACTTTAAACCCCTACCCAGATCTAGCCAATGGTCAGAACATTCTCCACACTTGAGTGGAGAGTGGGATATGACTTTCACACATACTCTGGTGCCTCATATTTGACCATGTCCCCTGGAGGGGGAGACCTGGTGGCACTCAGAGGAAGGACAGCAGGTTACCAAGAAGAGACTTGATACCCTATGAGCATATACAGGGGGAGGAAATCCCCCTCAGGAACAGTCATAGGGGAGGGGAATAATGGGAAAATGGGAGGGAGGGAGGAAAGGGAGGATACAAGGGATGGGATAACCATTGAGATGTAACAAGAATAAATTAATAAAAAATTTTTAAAAAAGAAAAATATCTATTTTCCATCATATGAAAGATGTTAAAAACAATGATGAGTTTCAGTAAGCCATATTGAATACCTCCTATAATTACAAATATTATCATCTTTTGGCTTTGTTACATTAATATTTTCAAAGATTTAATTTTATATATTCCTATGGTCTATTTTTTATAACCAAAAATTTTTATTGAAATATATGGTGCATTCAGTTATGAACTAGTTCATTGACTGCAGATATTTAAGAGAATCATTTTATACAATACAGTATTCCAAGGGGAAACAGGATGATCCAGGGCATTTACACTACAGTATCTTTCATTAAGAGCACTGGAGCTGAGTCAGTTAAAAACATTCCATTACTTTTGGGGAAATCTGGTTATAAAGTTTGCTGATATATATTTAATATCAGTGGATTTTCTCAACTCCTAACAACCTGTAACACTATATGCACTGTCCATTAACCCAAGACATTATTCTTATTATTGTTGTTGTTGTTGTTGTTGTTATTATTATTATTATTATTATTATTATTATACTTTTCTCATGGATCATTTCTGAAATGTATTGCAAAGGAGAATGGACCATGGACAAGAGTACCAACTCATTAATGTTAGTTGTTAATATGAAAGAACTAAACTTAAAAGGCATTTGTTTTGTTGTTGTTTTGTGGTCGGTTGTTTTTTGGTTTGGTTTGGTTTGGTTATTTTTTTAACTTTTCAAAAATCTGAAGTTCCACAATCTGACAATTCTCTATAGCCTTTGGCATAATGGTCCAGCAACTAAAACAATATTGCAAGCCCATCACTGGAGAGAAAACCAGACGCCAGATGCTATTCTTATAGTCTTGACCACAGATTATGATGGATTGTTCGCCATACCTGCCATTCTCCCATTACCACAAGGCATATGCAGTAGAGTCTGCAAAGGGGTGGAGAAGTTATGTGTATTTTCAGAATAATAAAAGGAGAAAGATACAGAAATGTGTGCTTTACATAACATTAAAATCACTTTGTCAATTAGTAGTCATAAATTCTGCTTCAATAACCATAAGTACTCATACCGGCTAGTTGGCTTGGTTTCTGATATCCAACATAGTATATATTCCTCTTGTTGAGCAGGTTTTAAGTCCAACTAGAGAGCTGTTGCTTACTGCCAAAAGTGTGTGTGTCACTGCTGCACTTAGAGTGCTATTTGCCTTGCAGGTCATTGATGTGGTTCTCAGACATCATAGCAAGGTGGGACCTGTTTCAGTATCTACACCTGAAAGTCTCACCACGGGGACTACCCAAATGTAAGCTGAACAAGGAGGGCATCTACAACGTGCCAAACTGCATATGGAAAAGCTCATAAGGCCTTACTCTACATGAAGAACAACATGCAACCGAGTGAGGCTGGTAACAGGAAAGGTGGCCATCCCCAGGCAAGAAGAGCAAAGCAATTAGTCGCCTAATGGCAACTTGTCAGTCCTAAAAACGTACATACAAATAACATTATATGCACTCAACAAGCTGTATTTGGGGATATATATGTAGATACAAATACAATAACAATTGATGAAAAAAGGGACCAAGAATTTGAAGAAGAGTCGGGAAGGGTATATGGGAGGATAAAAAAAAAAAATCACTGTAGCCTGATTGGCATCAAAGTTGAACTGAATTAAGAGAAATAATGATCTAATGTATAAAAGTGGGATATTGTCATGTGTGTTGGAATATGTTAAATACTAAAAATACATTAAAAACAATTAATGAGTCATATCTTCATTGAAACATTGGATACTTTGATTTTTAAAGGGTCTTTAAATATTATCTTGTCCACTTATGCTTTGATCAAGTGGAAATATAAATGAAGAAGTTGAAAGTAAACAAACTGCATTTTAAATCTTCAGATGCTTTAACTAAGATAGAGATGATATTGTGATGTTTAATCTTGATCCTCCTCTCATGTCTCATAGAAGTAAAGTAAATGCAGCTGGCAAGAGGGTCTGGATTTTAATTATGTTAGGCAAACAACCCAAGTCAGACCAAACACAAACTGATACTTCTCCAAGGCATAATGAAATAGAGATGCCAATATGCTCATAAAGTGGGAGCACATAGCCTCAACACGTACTGGAATCAGTCAAGTAGGAGTTCATGATAACGTATGCCATAAACCAACAGGCGAGTGTGATTATGATCGGCAAGCAGTCTTTCTTGCCTATATACAATCCAATGTTTCTTTCTTTGAATGGGGCACCACACACTCTGAGGACTCTGTGGTTTGTCAGCTGTGTTTGTGTCTTGGCTTATTTTCCAAGAAGGTTCACTGCAGGGCAAATTTGCATGGGAAGAAGAGCAAGTAGCAGAGAACTTACTGTTATGTGAGTCCTGTCTGTTAATTCCTTCAGAACAATGCGTCACTTGGGAAAAAACTGAAGAATATCAGACAGTCCATGGGGCTATGAAGCTCAATGTCAGGACTGGCCCTAGATCCAGGGTAAGATGGTTCGGGTGCTTACTGGAGCTGATGCTGAAGTCATTCATAAAGTCATTGCTCTAGTTAGGAATGGCCCAAAGGCTGGGAAAAGCTGCCCATGGTCTTCCAGCTAGAGGTGGCTCAGAAATGTTGGAAAGAAGACATTCTAGTGCAACAAGAACTTTGGTTAACAGTGAAGGTAGTCAATAGTAGGCTGGATCAGAAACTGAAGAAGTCCAACCAGCTAATCTATCATATTTCTTGATATTTGTTAAGATTCTATCTGCCTGCATTAGAATACATCCATCTCCTTCCTCTGGGTGTACTTTCTTTTTCTTTTTCTTTTTCTTTCTTTCTTTCTTTCTTTCCTTTCTTTTGTGTGTGTGTGTGTGTGTGTGTGTGGCAGGGTTGTGATTTTATACCTGATAGCATTAAATGCTACCTATCTTCTAGGGAGAATTCTTGACTGTGAAAATAATTTTGATAGTTTTTCCACATATTTCTAACTTAACAATCAATACTCATGTAGAAAAACACAGGTAATTTCTAGAAAACATATAGATATGCACTTCACATCTTAGGCATATGTAAAATAGTTATACAGTGCATATATGCCAATGTCATGTGAGATGATGGATCAGTGTCTCTAGCTGATATATGGTGTCTTGATTCTTTTAAGTATAGTGAGAAATGGTTCAACAGTAAGGTAAAATATGTTATCAATTGAGAAACCATGTGTCTTTATTCACAAAATCAACTTTTTTAATAATAGAGAAGAAATCTCTGAATGAAAAAAAAGTGCAATGAAAAGTAGAGGAGTAGGGAAGAAATGAAGGCATGTTTCAGACTCAACTATGCAAATGTGCTTGGACTTCTTAGATACTCCTCTCTGCTGTGTACACAGAGCACAACAGCACTTTAGTTTGTGATTGGAAAACATGCATAATAAGAACAATAGTTGCAATGAAAAAGTTGCTAAACACCCTAAAACCAATTACAGGGCTCAAGCCTAGTTTCTTTAAACAGAAGTATTCTACATGGGTGAAAAATGCTGGTCCAAGAAGAGATTAGCTATAAAATAAAAATTTCAGTGCAAGCACAAGTTACCTCCCTATGACTTGTTAGTCAGGAAGATCCCAGAGAAAGATTACAAAATGGCACAGGCTAGCTCCCTTGATCTTGGCTGGCTACTATATAGTCTATATGGCTACACTTACATGGTAAGACCCTACCACTGAAGACACCACTTGCTTTGCATGCACAACAAAGAAATCCACCTTGAATGGACTAGGAAACTCTCTCTTTGGTTGCAATATTATGCAGTATGCTTGAAGGTGCTATGCAGCCTTGTGGGAGAAAAAAAAATCAGTGATTAAATCTAGAACTGCACCATGCATACTACAACACTGACCTGCTGGCTACATACACCCACTATTACAAAGGTGGAGTGAAGCCTCATGAAGCCTTTGGGGTTATCCAGTTGCTTTCTTTTTAGCTGTGAGGCCTGCTCCGTGAGATGGATTTTCCTTGGTACCATAAACCCACTCAAAAGCTCAGTGCAGGAGGTCATAGGCCTGAAGGGAGCGATGGAGTGACTATACCTACTGCAGTTGTTCTGTTAAATGGCGGTGTTGCCAAAGCATCTTTGAAATGTCTATTTGTGCTGCCCTCACCTTGGTTATGAAAAATTATTTTTTCAGTAAATGGTGGTTGAAGTAAAGATTACTGACTAGTTAAAGCACCAAACGCTTAGCTGTGAGTGATTTGGATGGGTCATCTATGCCAAGGTCTTACCACCCATGGCTCAGAGAACTTTGTGGGAGAGGGATGGGAAGAACACAAGAGCCAGATGATGGGAAAGAGAGCTGGGAAATGCTGACATCTGGACATGACATAGCTCTTGCATGAATTAACTCACAGCAAGTATGCTTATTACGCAAGATCCAGGCAGTCGTAATACCAGAATATACAGGAATCAGTTCCCAAAGGCCCAGCCCCTATTGGAGGAGATACTGACAGTTGATGACAGTTGAGGGCATGAAGTCGCTCTCTTCTGGGCATATGGCTATTGATAGGTGGCTCATGCTCCAGTGGATGGACACACACATTCACATGCATGTGGGCAACACTAATTGGATTCAGAGGGATATTTATAATTTTAAAAAATAGGACACACAGCTGGGAAGGGGGTGGGGTGGAGAGTACAAGGGGGTGTTTGTGAGAGGTGAGAGGTGGAAGGATATGATCAATATATTATATGAATATATAGAACTTTCAAAGAATAAAATATTACTAGAAAATCAATGCTTGAGAAAAACTATTTTTTTTCTATCATGATGACTGAAATTCAAGATTTACATTACCAGTCATACGCATTATCTTACTAGGAAAAGATTCTTCTTCAATGAAAAAGAAGAACAGGTAGGTAGTTATGTTCAAACCTGAAGGGTATTCTGCTTAGAAAATGCCTTTGTTTAATATATAAAACAACTTTCTAAAGCAGTGATTTACATTTATATCAATATAGAACCAGATTTGGCAACAATGTGTATAAATGGCCCTATTTAAGATAAGTATGATAGCCTACTTCCTAATTATGTATCAAGTTCTAGACAAAATAATTATATATATATATATATAAATATATAACCAGAAGAGAATGTGCTTCATCACATTGCAGATGATTTTGTTTCCATAATTTGTAGTCTGGGAGATATACATGGAAGGAAACTGCACAGGGCATCTCCTGGACCAGATGCTGCTATACAGGGATAATCAGGAAGATGTCCTTGCATCACTTTCAATGGGCTGGTGAACTCTAGCAGTAAGAACTCTAATTCTATTTTTCTTGGGACTCTTGTGTAACTTTAACAAGCTCATTACAAGGTTGCACCCACCAGATGTGTTGATGGCTTATAAGACACTCTACAAGTAAAGCACCAAATTTACTCTTTTACTTGTCTTCTTGAGTATGACATCATAAGTGTAACCCTTAGTATTCTATCAGTGTGGCTAGTTCATTTATAGAGATGAGGAGAGAGATTCAGAATAACAACAATTTGAAGACATTTCTTTGTCACATAACAGGTCCTCAAAGCGTGAACTGTGCATTGCAGGCTGTGTGGTGACAGGTGAGGTTTGCCACATGAACTGTCTTTGCTAACATTTTGCTTTAATTATGTTGCATGAAGCACCAGGAAATGTTTCTTTTCCAAAGATTATGTCTAAAATATAACCTGAATCACCTAATTTTTTTGAAGAAAGAAAGGATCCTAATTAGCAGAGGTTCACCCTAATGATGCAGTGACATCTTGGCCTAACTCACTGCCTGGACTCCTCCTGTGTCTTTTCAGAAATGCAAAATGACCTTAAGTTCCAGACAACCCAAAACTCCATGGAGATACGGGAAAACACTGAACAGTCACTTTTACCTGAGGGAGAGAAAACAGGGCTTACTTACAGTTACCTAAAAATGCTCTATAAGACTCTCTCCTCAGAAGTTAGATTTTAAAAAATTAATAACATATGAAAGCAGAAGAAAAACTATGGGAAAGGGACCAATGTGGAGACAAGAGCAGACGGGATGAGCAGGCACAGAAAAGTCAAACCGCATATCCATGTATGAAAATGTAGTGAGGCTTATTTTTTACAGTTAATGTATGATAATTTCCTTGTGATGTGTATTCATGATAAAAAATATTTTAAAAATACTTTGGTCAAAGGAAAACTATATAATAATATAATAACAGAATAATGAAAAATTTGCAATGTCCTTTTGTAAACTAACTAAACAAATAGAAACTCACTTTATTCTCTACATGATTAGCCAAAATTAAAATGCTACATAAATCTAATCTCCAACTTTAGAGTTTTGTCCATATTTCTTTGATATGTCAATTTCCCATTGACTTGTGACCCTTGCTCTGCCCACACCAGGATACTTTAAATCACATGTTTATCAGAAAAATAATAAATCCTTTCAATGGAAGTGGTGATCTTTGAAGATTTCTAGTATTAACAAGTCCTATTTATTATTATGTTAACTTTCCCTTGGCAAAGCAGCCTTGCCAGGCCATGGATGAAGAGGATGCAGGTAGTCCAGATGAGACTTGATAGGCTGGGGTCAGATGATGGGTGAGGCAGGCTCCTTTTTTCTGAGGACTATGGGGGAGGGGGGATGAAAGAGGGAGGGAAATACAATTGGGGTATAAAGCGAATAAATTAAAAATAAAAAATTTAAATGTACAAATACAAAATTAGGTGGAATTTCCTTATGCTTAGAGTTTATCTTAGAGATTCCATTCTAAGACCAAAACAAGTTCAACAATATATGCAAACAAAACCATAACTGCAACAGAATTCAAATTGGCACATGAATGTACTGTTGAGAGAGAGAGAGAGAGAGGGAGGGAGAGAGAGAGAGGTTACATTTGCACTGCAACTAATTAATTGCTTCAGTATAGGTTTATCGCATAAGTTCTGGATGCTTCTACTAATGAGTAAAATGTTTCTAGACTTCTCTGTATTAAAGCTATTTGAACCTCTTCAATTTTTTAGCACTCTGAGATATAATTACTTGATATAATGTATCACTCTGTGATGCATTTACTTGATATAAATGTGTCATTTATTAAGTCCTTCCTGTGTTACTTTTATGTTCCACATTTAAAATGCCACTTAGTGTTAAACTATATTAGACACCAATACACAGCTACTTTCCATTGTGCTCTCCATATGATCTATGGCAGCTCTGGGAGACATTTTTGATTGCTGGCACTGAGAGGAAGAAGAACTAGCAGCTACTAGATAGAAGCAACAGATCTCTCTTACACAGAAATGTCCTCCAGATTGAAATTGTCTCTCCTGAGGAAAGGATAGAGGCTCCTAGAATGAGCAAACTAATAAAGCAAGATGTAGAAAATTACAAGAGGCTGGGGCTCCTCATCTAGGTTAGCTATGCAGAAAATAAATACTGGGAAGGAGGAGCTTCTTCGGTGGAGCTACCTACACGTTGGGTTGTAGCTTTCAGGAGTTGTCACTCATGTTGAGTTCTGCTTTTCAGTGATACAGCTATGTCTGATTCACCCATGATACTATAAGAAACCCCAACCCTATGGTCCTAAGTAACTCCAGTCAACTCAGTGAATCACAAAGCTAGCCTTGGGTGGAATAATTTCTCTTCTGTTCTCACTGCCCCATCTGTAATGAACAGATATCTACCATGTCTCTTCAGAAAGATCCAGACAATTACATCCTAAAATACAAAGAACAAATCTTGGTAACAGTAAATGACCTGGTCCAGAGTACTGGTAGTGAGGAAGTTAGGAACTCCAGCTAAGGGAAATCCAACTGCTAACTGTCACATGTCATTTATTACTTGGTTATAAATGGGGCTCTGTGTGGTCCAAATGTGCTTATATTTATTTCTTTCTTTTAAGTATTCTAGCTGAACATTTAAAAAGCACAATTTTAAGAGTATACTTTTTAGGAAAAATGTGAATTTTATATGACATAAAAATTTAAGTCCCAAGAAGTCTGGTAAGAGCTAACATTTAGAAGATGCTCATTTCCTTATATGACATTATTCTTTTTTTTTTTTTTAGATTTTTTTATTAATTTATTCATATTACATCTCAATTGTTAGCCCTTCCCCTGTTTCCTCCCATTCTTCCCTCCTTCCCATTTCTCCCCTTCTCCCCTCCCCTATGTCTGTGACCTAGGGAGACCTCCTCCCCCTATACATGCTCTCAGAATATCAAGTCTCTTCTTGGTAACTAGCTATCCTTCCTCTGAGTGCCACCAGGTCTCCCCATCTGGGGGACATGGTATGACATTATTCTTAAATCTTCTCGGTTCATCAGGTTGCTGGGTTTTGACATTTACTTTTTCAAAGCATGTATACACTTGTACTCTACACTGAATCCACACCAGAAAACAATCTTTGCTTGTCATCTGATTGAATAAGAAACAGAATACACTACAGAATCTATGCTTGAGTTTCACTTAAGCTCAAGGTATGCATTCCCACAAAGAGATGATGGCATGAGAAAGCTTGTAAGCTAAAATTATAGATTAGCCTATAATGACAGAATGATTAAGAATTCTATCGCTATCTTCAGTCCATCAGAAAGCAGCATTTATTGGTGCTTATCAGAGGCCACGAATGGTTTCAGGAGAGATAGATAAAAGATGTTACCAGAAAATGGGCATGTGGTTGGAGAAAAGAAATAACGTCTAATGTTCTACAGCACAGTGGGGCAAATGGGGTTGACAATTAATTGCATATTTTAGCATAGATAGGAAAGAAGATTTAGGAAATTTTCTGATTAGCACTCTGATAGCCAAATGAAGCCATACAAAGAAAAAACATTTGGCATTTACTAAGATCTCAGGGTTTACTGTCATTATTTCTTTACTTGAGCTCTGGTGTGAGCAATAACTAAAAGATTACAAAAACAGCAAATGATTATCAAACATTTTTTTTATTTTTTTATTTTTCAAAACAGGGTTTCTCTGTGTAGCCTTGGCTGTCCTGGACTCACTCTGTAGACCAGGCTGGACTTGAACTCAAAGAGATCAGCCTGCCTCTGCCTCCCTGAGCATCAAAACCTATTTTAAAGATGTAGATGGAAGCAGAGCATGGTGGTGCACGCCTTTAATTCTAGCACTCAGGGAAGCAGAGGCAGGTGGAACTCTGTGAGTTGGAGTCCAGTCTGGTCTACAAAGCAAGTCAAGGATAGTCAAAGCCCTGTCTCAAGAAAAAAAAAAAACAATACATCTGAATATTTGAAATATGCAAAATGAAAATAAATAATAAAAGTTTAAGGTGATAGATATGCCAACTACAGAATTTCATATAATCCCTAACAAGGAAGTGGCAGCAAGAATTCATTAACAGTTACTTCACAAAGTAATCTCACTTTGATGTACGAGAATGAGTTGTCATTTGATCCCCTATGAGCAGATACAGGGGGAGGAGGTCCCCCTCAGGGACAGTCATAGGGGAGGGGAGGAAGGGGAAGATGGGAGGGAGGGAAGAATGGGAGGATACAAGGGCTGGGATAACTATTGAGATGTTACAAGGATAAATTAATAAAAAAAATAAAAAATAAAAAAAATAAAAATACTTATTAAGTGAACAGATAGGAAATATCATTACATGAAGTATATATTGAAATAGCGCATGAACTCATATACAGGTAGAGTGTAACTATTAATCATTTAAAAGTAAAAAAGTGTTGCAAACACATGTTAACTGGTATAATCTTTATAGAGTTCAATCTCTGGTCAAATACAGTATGCGTTTTCCACCTTGGAGGTAACTTGTTTAATGGGTTCCAATCAGAACCTAGGAAGGAACCATGTGCCAATTATAAGCAAGCAAAAATACTTTTAGAGCTAAAACCTTTTTTGCTACAGTAAAAATTCAAGTGCCAAAGTAATGATCACTTCAATTTATGTTCAAGATTGTCTGGCCAGCTGCTGCAAATGATGGATTATCTTTCATCTCTGCCCTTGAACACGAGGGTGGCTGAGAAGCAAGATGTCTTCACTTGACTCTTGATTGCCTTGATAATTGTATGACCGTAAGGAAGTTTCCATCCTGCCACCTTCCCAGGTGCTCATTTGCAAGGCAGATAACAACGTTTCTATTAGCACTCTGATGGCCACATGAAGCATAGGAGGAGGATACATTTGGCGTTTACTAAGTTCTCTCAGGGTTTTCTGTCATTTTTTTACTTGAGCTCTGGGGTGAGGAATAACTAAAAGATTACAGAAACAGAAGATGGTTATCCAAACCTTCTTTTGAGATACAGCTGGATATTTGAAATACGCAGAATTATTGTGCCTAATGCCATTTTCTTGATATCTCTGTGAACATCAGTTCTGGAAACAGTGTTGGTTGTCATTAAACAGATTTTTAATTAATTCGAACAAATAAATGGTTATGGAGCCTCTTTTATGTTTCAGGAAGATGTAGCCTTGTGTGGGGAACTAGTACTGACTCTAAAGGAGCTATGCCTTCAGGAAGATGACAGTATAAATAAGCAAGGGAGAATATGGCACAAAAGTTGCACTAGCCCACCACCTGATTTACAGCCTTCTAAAATAGTGTGTGTGAATGGGCAGTCCTTAGCCAATGATAGTAAAGTGGGAAAGATTGGGATTCCTATGTGTTTTTGCATAAAGGAATCTCTTTTTGAAGTAAGTTGTGAACTACAGAATTGAGAGAATAATTCCAAGCATCTCTCTTGTGTGGGTTTACAGTTCAGGCACGTGCGCGCGCGTGCACATACACACACACACACACACACACACACACACACACACGTGAAGGTTAGTTTAAAATGAAACTGTAATTATTATTTATTAAACTAACTGCTAATCTGTTACATTAAAAATATATCGGTTTGGCCTAAGATTGCTAATAAAAGACACAGAATCTGAAGCGTACTTCAAGGCTGCCAGCACAAGCCTGGGCAGAATCTAAACTAATACGAATCTTCTCCTAAACTACGGTAAACAAACTACTCTAAACTGATATAATATACATATACCCCAAGCATTTGCCACTAAGATGCTCCTCCGACCATTCTCGCCTTCATCTGCTTACACAGTCAACCATCTCTCTCCTCCCAACTGACAATCCTCCTTCTCCTCCAGTAGGTCCCGCCTTCCGCTCCCTGTCCTTCTGCCCAGCTGATTGGCTAAACAGCGCTTTATTGACAGTTGTTACATCCACTCAGCATACCTCCACAATCACATAGTTACATTCATAGAATCAGGCATCTCTGAGAAACTTCTACTTGGATTAACACAGAGACACAAAACTGTCATGATGCAGAGAATGAAAGACTAAGGAATGCATGATCCTAATCTCTCTCACTCTCTCTCTCTCTCTCTCTCTCTCTCTCTCTCTCTCTCTCTCTCTCTCTCTCTCTCTCTCTCTCTCTTACACACACACACACACACACACACACACACACACACCCTCAAGAATCATTACAGAAGAAAGGGTGGAAAGAGTGTAAGAGCCAGAGGTGGTAGATGACTGTGAGAAAACTGTTTTCAGACAGAGCAGGGCAGCCACACATATGGACTCATGAAGGCTGTGCCAGCATCACATATCCTGCGCCAGCTCAAGCCAGAACATATTCCATCATAGACAGGACGATTGGGAGGGACTTCCACTCCAAGCAAAGGAGCTACTAAAAATTCATCACAGCTGCGAGAGAGGGTCAGCTTCCTATGAGAATATAGCATCTGGGAATTTGATCACGCTCCAGTGGAAAGCCACACATCCATTAAGTGGGCAGCACAAGCTACACCTGACTGATTTTCTTAAAAGACACAAATTGGAGTGGCCACAAAAACAGGGTGGATCTATAGCAATTTAGGGGGACATTGAAAATGATCAAAACACATTGTACAAGATTCATAAAACTAATAAAACATTTATATAACACTAAGTTGGGTTGGAAGGAAAGGGTGTATTTAGGAAGAGTTGGTGGAGGGAAGTAAATATGATCCAAAACATGTTGTTTAAAACTCAAAACTCCCAAAAATTAATAAAAAGATACCAATGAACAACAAAACAACTAACATGAGATTCTCATATTATAGAATACCCCCAGGGACTATTTCTGCCTACAGTAGGCAAGTTATTCCCTCTGTGTCATATTCGTAATAGTAATAAACATTATGATTCTAAAGTGTAAATTTTCAGGAGGGGAAAGTAAATGATGTGACATCATATCTCTGATGCACAATTAATGAAAGTCCTTAGTTATGTTTTCCAAACATTTATTTTATTTTGTATGTGAGTGTACACTTGTCTGCCCAGTGCCTGTTGTGGACAGAGGAGGACGCTATATCCCAGTGTACTGCAGTTACTGTGGTTGTGAGATGTCATGGAGGTGCTGGGGACCAAACCGGGATCCTCTACAAGAGCAGAGGGTGCATGTAACCACTGAGCCAACTCCCAGGCCCAGGGTTTGTGTTTAGGTGTTAGCTGCTTTTAAAAAACCTGTTCTAAACTTGCCATCTGATAATAATTATGTGTAACTATTAATGAGCTTACAAACTAGCCTTCCAAAACAAATGGAACTAAAAGATAGAGTGGGACATTACATTTCCCGTTTCCAAATTATATGATAAAATCAATCAAAAGGCTTTGGTTCTAGGAAAGCCAAAATTCAACCAAATATAAATATAAAATAATGAGATAAAATATCGGGTTCCAACATGAACATGCATGCATACGGCCAACTAATCTTAGGCAAAAGTGTCAAAAATAAACAATAAATGATAATGTATATAGTCTCATCTATAAACAGCGCTGTGAAATCTAGACATCCACAGCCACATGAATGAGACTGGACAATTATACAAAGTGAGCTAAAGACATCTACTTAAGACTTGAAACCCATAAAACTACTAAGAGAGCATAGAGAACAGTCTTCTTGGTCTTGGCCTTGGCAGTGGTTTCTCAGTTATAACAACAAAAGCATGGGGTACAAAAGCACAAAGCATTAAAAAGTAATATTGTATCATGCTGAAAAGATTCTGCTTAACAAGGCAAAGTATTTTCTGAGTGAATAAAACAATTCATGAAACTGAGAAAATACTTACAAATGATATCTAATAAGAGTCAAACATCTAAAAGTGATGCCAGATCTGGCTTTGTATAGTCAGGGAAAGTAAAAGACCAATGGTAAAAATTGCAGGTTTCTCACATACGAAGTATGGATAACAGAGACTATTATGTACAAATTTTAAGAGACTCCCCAAACAGACCACCCAAGAGCCAAGTCCAAATGCAATCACAAGGAAGTCTTTATTGCAGGTCTTAACACAGGTCACACTTCCTATGCACTGACACAGCAAATGCAAGAAAGTAGCCCCGAGTCTCAATTGAGAGGGTCTTGAATAGATTTTAGACAAAGAAATGGGGTTTACAGTATATAATTGGATGGCATTTGAGCAGAAAAGCTGCAAGCAGGGAATTACAATCCGTGGCGTTTCGTGGTTGGGTTAATTGGTGTAGGGGCAAGTTGACCTATAGAAAAGATTGGTTGAAGCAGCCATGGGGGTGTTAGGAACTTTGACCTGGCTTTTCCTAATTGGTGGTTGCTATGTGCCAGACCACCCACTGGTCAGCTTGACCAGCAGAGAGTATATTTGGACTTTCCCAAGGTGAGCTGATTGTGTTGCTAGGGAATATTTTTCTGTTTAGATTAG
The DNA here is from genome assembly GCF_903995435.1 of Acomys russatus. NCBI lineage: Eukaryota > Metazoa > Chordata > Mammalia > Rodentia > Muridae > Acomys > Acomys russatus. The sequence continues at coordinate 39,573,293 of NC_067156.1, forward strand.
CTTGTTATTTTCCTGGAATCTGGGTTCAGCCTTTGGCAAAGTTTAATAACACAAAATGGAATTTCTCTTTCAAAATGGAGTTTGTCTGGTCCTTACAAGGCTACCGTCAAAAGGAGGATTTAAGGGTTAAAAGTCATATTCCAAGGACCCCAAGACTATTTTCGACTCTCTTTTATCATATTTGGAGTGTCTGGCCTAATGTTCAGGTCCTTGATCCATTTGGAGTTGAGTTTTATACAGGTACATGTATCTATTTGTAGTCTTCTACATGCAGCCATCGGTTTGATGAACACCATCTGTTGAAGGCACTATGCTTTTTTTTTTTTTCCAGTGTATATTTCTGACTTCTTTGTCAAAAATCAGGTGTCCATAGGTGTGTGGTGTTATACGTGAATCTCTGATTTGATTCCACTGATCAATGTATCTGGTATTTATGCCAATGCCATGGTATTTTTATTACTACAGCTCTATAGTATTAATTGAGATTGGAAACAGTGATACCTGTAGCAGTTACTTTATTATTTGGGGTTGTTTTATTTACCCCAAGTTTGTTGTGTTTCCGTGCAAGCTGAAGGCATCCTTTCAATTTCTGTGAAGAACTGTGTTGGACTTTTGATGAGGATTGCATTGAATATTGATTTTAGTAGATGGCCATTTTCACTATATTAATGCTTCCTATCCATTAGTATGAGACATTTTCCTTTTGATATCTTCTTCAATTTCTTTCTTCAAAGCCTTGAAGCTTTTAATCACACAAGTCTTATACTTGCTTGGTTAGAGTTATTCCAACACATTTTTCAGGCTTTTGTGAAGCATCTTGTTTCCCTGAGGTCTTTATCAGTCTGTTTCTCATTTGTAAATGGGAAGTCTTAATGTAGCCAATTTTAACAGACTAAGTAGTAAGTAAGGATGGCTTCTAACAAGAAGATTCACTTAGGAATCTACCTCGGACCATCCCACAAGGAGATAAATATAAAGAAACCAAGAAAGGTTGCAGCTATATCTTGGTGGCTGTGTGAAACCTCTGTAGTTTAAAGCTACAAGCTTATCAGGTAAATCTGAGAACAAACAGAGCTCAATATAATTTACAGTGATTAAATACCTGCAAGGTAATAACTCTGGCCAAGTGACTTACAGTAGACAAGCAAGGCCAGTAGCTAATAGAACTGGAATCAGGGATAGATAGAGTGGGGCTTTGACCATCCATGACTGGCAGGAAAGTGCATGAGCAGTATATGATCACTATGAGGAGAAACATGCATTGAACATGTGTATCCTCCCCTGGCTCAGCTCATGACAGCCAAGCAAATTAACCAACTTCAGAAGAGATTACCTCAGTCTTGGTCCAGTTTTTGACATGTCTTATAAAACCCCCTAGACAAGAAAGTCTTGCTGCTTTGTCCTGTTTCTCTACCTCTCACCAAGTTTCTTGATTTTCTTTACTTCTAAGTTTCCTTAATTTCTCATTTTTCTTTATAAATCTTAATATATCTTGCCTCTACTTTATGTATTCCCACAGATGTCCTAGTCTTTGATACTCATTGGCATGAGGCAAAAAACACAGAGATACTATCCCATGTTGATTGCTGATGACCGTGATGTCCAGCATCTTAAGTATTTCAGTCATGCACAATCAGGGCATGAAGGATCCGACTGCTCTCAAAAAAACTCATCATTATAAGGAAATCTCGAAGCTCAATAATGAAATCCTTATAACCTTTTAAAATTGTCACAGAACTTGAATTGACATTCTCCAAAGAAAGACGTATGGCCATGCAAAAAGGTATATAAATGTTTTATCAATAACTATGTAAAGAATAAAATCTAAAATATTCATATGACCCCCCATCACTGATATAATGGCTATGATCACAAGAAGAAAAGGAGAAAAAGGAGGAGGAGAAGGAGGAGGAAGAAGAAGAAGAAAAACAAGAGTTACAAATGCAAGAGGAGCAGCAGACCCAGAATATCTTCATTTCTGCATAAGTTCTCTGAGCCCTGGTTCCCCAGAGTCATGGCAGAGACATCCAAGTGACACGTGTGGAGTACACTGCAGAAGAACTGTCCACTTAGAAATCTATTTTGATGTCTAATAAGCTTCCTTTGCCCCTGTCCTTCAAAGCTGTTTGCTATGGATGCAACAAATGTGTTTTTCATTCAAACTATGGCCAATTAAACATCTAAATATTAAAAAAAAAAAAAAGTGTACTTTGAAAGGTAACTGAATAAGGCTCAGTATTAATAATTATATATGTATACACATAAGTACATATAGGAGTTAAAAGTGAGCTAAGCTATTACTACAATCTTCATTCTTTGGCATTAGTTCATTCACAGACCCATGTGTTTCTCATTCTATCATTAATGAAAATCCAGATGAAGTTAAAAGACCATTTCCTTGTGCATCCCAATGTATTTTGACTTCATTATCCATGGGTCTATCGCTCAGAGTAAATATACCATCTTTTCATGCTTTATCTAATCTTCTCACCTCAATGATAACAGAAATCACCTTAGCTAATAACATATTTGCAAATGTGTGTGCTTGAGGAGAGAGGTAGGGGAAGAAGCTTTATAATACTGAAGACTGTCAGAACACATTCTCCTCTCTGCTCAATTAAGAAGCAACCTTATTTTACATACAGCACATCATAACAAAATAATGTCTAGAGTCACACATCATGGAGCTCAATGAAAAGGTGGGGTTTTTTTTTGAAAACCTGAGTGAATCTCCAGTAACTAATTATTTATCCTACTACTAGATTAGACATTGTATCTTTCTTTGTGTTTTATACCCTAACAGAAACATTGAAATGTAAGTACTCATTGCAGTGTTTTTGATAATAAGATATTTTAAATTTGTCCTGTCACTATTTATATGACATCATGTTATAATTTTACATGGTTTAAGATATTAATGAGCTAACAAAAGCAGTACTGAAGTAGATTTCATAGAAATCTATTAAATACCATAAACATAATTCATAAACATACTTGGCTTCACTAAACCAACTTGAAATTTCAACTCTGCTCTTAAATAACTGGTATTATATTAGAAAGCTGAGAATTTAACAAATATCTTCCAAATTTAATAAAGGAGAAAAATTAAATTACATTAATTAATAGATATTTATGCAAAATAATGCTACTCAATTTAGAACACTAGATTAGAAAGTACATAATCTATAGACTGCTTGTTAAAAACATTCATTAAATTTTTATTCCATAATGGGTAGCTTAATCCAAAATTTTAAATATATTCCTTATATCTCACTGAAATTAGAAAAATATCATACTAAGAGAAGAAATAGTTTGATCCAAATAGTCAATATAATTTTGATACACTGTTGTTTTTGAGACAAGTTTGGAAATTTTAACTATTCCTATTCCACTAGTTATAGTGTTTGATGGCTGCAAAATTTTTTTCAATCTAGATCTTAGTTTTTGTTTTCTTATGGTTTAGAATTTTTCAGATATTTAGCCAAAAACCCTTGCCTGAAAAGATCCTGAGCTCCATTGTCAGGTCCCCTGCTCTGTCTGCCTCCCTGAGGAGACCTGCCAGCATCAGGGACAACCATATGGCTAAAGGCCATTAATATCTAACAAAGTATACTTTCAATCAAAATTAACCAAAAGAGATAAGGAAGGATACATTATACATCAAAGGGGAAAAAAACGCCAATATGACATCTCAATTCTAAATATTTAGCCTCAAATGCAAGGGTACCCACTTTCATAAAAGAAACATTACTAAAGATTAAATTACACATCAAAGCCCACACAGTAACAGTGAGCGACTTCAACACCCCACTCTCACCAATGGGCAGTCCATCCATACAGAAACTTAACAGAGAGATAATGACACTAACAGATGTGATGAGTCAAATGGACCTAACAGACATCCACAGAACATTTTACCCAAACACAAAAGAACATAACTTATTCTCAGCACCGCATAGAACCATCGCCAAAACTGACCATATACTCTGTCACAAAGCAAGCCTCAACAGATGCAACAAAAATTGAAATAAGTCTTTGTATCTTATCAGACCACCATGTATTAAACCTGGACTTCAATAACAACAGAAACTACAGAAAGCCTACAAGCTCAAGGAAACTGAGCAACTATCTACTCAAATGTCCACTAGGTCAAGGAAGAAATAAAGAAGAAATTAAAGACTTCCTATAATTCTATGAAAATGAAGACACAACATACCCAAACTTATGAGACACACTTAAAGCAGTGTTAAGAGGAAAGTTCTTAGCACTAAGTGCCTTCATAACGAAATTGGAGAGCTCTGATACTGGAAACTTAACAGTACACCTAAAAGTTCTAGAACAAAAAGAAGCAAAAACATATAAGAGCAGATAGCAGGAAATAATCAATTTCAGGGCTGAAATCAATAAATTAGAAACAATAAGAACAATATAAAGAATTAAGGAAACCAAGAGCTGTTTCTTTGAGAAAGCAATAAGATAGACAAACCTTAGCCAAATTAACTAAAAGGCAGAGAGAAAAATATCTAAATTAACAAAATCAGAAATGAAAAGGGGAACAAAACAGTAGATGCTAAAGGAATCCAAAGAATCATTAGGTCTTACTTTTAAAAAACAAAAACAAAAGAAACAAACAAAAAAAACCTTACTCCAGAAAATTGGAAAATCTAAATGAAATAGATGATTATCTTGATAGATATCACTTACCAATGTTAAATAAAGATCAGGTAAACAATTGAGACCCATCCTGTAGGAGAGAGCCAGCTCCTGACACTACTAACGATACTCTGCTATGCTTGCAGACAGGAGCCTAGCATTAACTGTCTTCTGAGAGGCTTCATCCAGCAGCTGATGGAAACAGATTCAGAGACCCACAGCCAAACATTAGGCAGAGCTGGGGAGTATTGTGGAAGAGTAGGAACAAGAGTTGAAGGAGCCAGGGGCATCAAGCACAACACAAGAAGACCTACAAAATCAACTAGCTTGGGCCCATGGGGGCTTACAGAGACTGAATCATACCCTAAGAGCATGCATGGGCTGGACCTAGGGCCCCTACACATATGTAGCAGATGCGCAGCTTGGTCTTCATATAGGTCCCCTAAGAAGTGGATCAGGAGTTGTCTCTGATCTGATGCCTGACTTTTGATCCCTTTCTCTTAGCTGGGCTGACTTGTCTGGTCTTAGTGGGAGAAGATGAGCCCTGGCCTGTGTTGCTACTTGATGTGCCCCCAGCTGGTTGGTACCCATGGGAAGCCTCTCCTTTTCTGAGAAGAAGGGGAAGGGGGAATGGTGGGAGGTGATATGAGAGTAGAACTGGGAAGAAAGGAGGGACAATGGAGGGAGGGAGATGTGATTGCGGTGCAAAGTGAATAAATAGATAAATTAATAAAGAGAGGATAGGAATGAATATAGTCAGAATGCATTGTATACATGGGTGAAATTGTCAAAGAACAAATTTAATTAATAAAACATAAAACCTTAAGCAGAATAAAATCTAAATGAAAATGTCAAAAAACAAAAATATAAAATTCCAATGACCAAAAGACAGGAGAAAATCCGAAGAATCCGCACCATGATTTTGTTTCCTACTCCAAGGCCATGTAACTGTCATACATGAGCTGTCAAGGGCCTCAGTGCATGCCCGATGCAAGGTCATAAACAATGACTCCGATGAGTCTGCTAATGACTTTGAGTCCAAAGATGCTTAAATTTGGTGGCTGCTTCACAGAGATGCTTATGTTCATTGCTATTACCCCCTTGGCAAGGATTCAGATCTTGATTACTCAATCACTACTTTTAAAATTCATTTTAGGAAAGTTTCAATGATTTTACAATATTCAGACAGGTGAAAGTGTAAGGCCATCATGATTTTGTAGTGGAGATTGAGCAGCAAGTAGGCACACTTTCTACACAGAGAGAGAGAGAGAGAGAGAGAGAGAGAGAGAGGGAGAGAGAGGGAGAGGGAGAGAGAGGGAGAGAGAGAGAGAGAGAGAGAGAGAGAGAGAGAGAGAGAGAGAGAGAGAGAGAGAGAGAGAGAGGGAGACTAACTCTATCTGTGGAAATATGCTGTAGTGATTTGGATATAGTTTGTCCCTGTCAATATCCATAGTGAAAACTAATTGCCAATATGATGGTTATTTACAGCCAGAGAGTACTTAGAAGGTATTGTGTTATAGGAGGTAGGTCCCCATGAAAAGATTAATGTAGAATCCATGACAGTGGGTGGGTATCATGACAGAAGCTTGTTGTAAAGTGTCTGGGCATCACATTTCTCTCAGTCCTTCTGTATGTATGTATGTACCTGCTGTGCTTTGCTATAAGCCCCTCACACCAGAAGCCAAGGACATACAGTTGTCATATTTTGGAATTTCAAGACCACAAGCCCAAATAAACTGGTTTTCTTTTTCAGTTATAACAACAGAACAGATACACTCTAATCTTTGCTTTGAAGAAATAGTTTAGAGATTATGTTTGCTTTCTCTGAGAAATAGAATTGACAATCCATTTTATTAAAGAAACCATGATATTCTGGCAAGTATCCTATAATGAAACCGGCCATTATAAACACCTTCAAGACAATAGTCATATAAGGCACTGTAAAGCAGTCATTGCTTCAGTTGCTCACCAGACTACAGTGTAACCACACAAGCCCAACCATCCTCATACCTCTCTGGGGCTCTCTATTTTCCTCTATAGGAAAGTTAACTTCCACACAGTACTTACTATTTAATTTATTTTTAATGCAACTCTAATCTCCACCTTTCTTCTGAGATTCCCTCACAGATTCTTATCACTCATGTGATTAGCTTAAACCCCTTACCATGGGGCTTTAGACACATGTATGATCTAGAACTAACTACCTCTTCCAGCTACGTTTTTTATTCATTTCCCATATGGCTGAACCCTCTTATCCATCCCTGAAAAAAAAACATCATATATTTCCAAGTCACAATTCTTTCTCCAATACTCTTCTTTCCACTGGGAAATTAAGGGAGCTGTAATAAAGATGATTTATCCAGTAATTTGACTTTCTGCTATAAAACAATCCTAGAAGGCAAGAACAAGCCAGACATGTGTGGAGGTCTCCAGGATTAGGGAGTGATGGAGCCAAAGCATCAGAAAGTACTAAGCGTGAAAGAGCAAGGTATGTAGATTTGCAGAGCCTGGGGTGAGTGGAAGGCAGAGGAAAGCCTGTGCTGGCGGGGAAAACAAGGAGGGTCAGCAAAGGGAAAGAAGAGAAGAAGCCGATGAAGGTGATGGCTTCAGGGAAAGACAGAAGCTATATTTTAAAAGTTTAGTATCAGAAGTACCAAAGACCTTTACGTTAAGCAGATCTAGCTGACAAGTTTCCAGTGTTAAGTGAATGGTTTTCTAATGGTTTTGATCAGGAGAAAGGCCTGCAGCCAGAATCTAGGTATTTGAAAAGGTCCTAAGGATCAGATCACTGATGCAGCCAGGGAAAAGAAACGCTTGTCTTAGCAGCTGCCTTTTTTGCCTGAAGAGGAGCCACCTAAAGGTGAAATGGTGGCAATTTTGGTGATGGTGATACAGGCTTCTGCTTCCTGAACAACCTAAAACCAAGTTGAAGTACATCTAATTTAAATCCTTCAAATGGAATGTAGTTTAAGGAATATCTATGAAGTTGATCTTTATTTTAGCAATTGACTCAAAGATCAAAGATATGTTTTAAGCTCAGAAACATTGCAAAGAAAAATCTTCCAGAATACACAAAATCAGGAGTGTTTACATGCACTAATTATATTAAATGCCCTTGAATGAAAAGACTCCTTATATCTTATGTTTGAATTGAAAATGTGTTAATAAGATGGTTTGGTATATTTGAAAATAAGCTGCAAGAGGAACTCAGCCCCATTTCCTGAAGCAAATTTTCCTCCAGAGTCTCTAAGTGGCTGCACTGGGACACTTGGCACCACTGCCTGCTGTGGCTGTGCGACCCATGGACACACCAGTAGAATCTTGTTAGAGGTGAACCAGATAAACCTAAAAGCAGCCTAGGCTGAATGTCAGAGGAAAGAAAGCTGCTACAAGCCATTACACTACCAGAAAGAAAAATGTGATTTCAGTAAACATCTTAAAACTGTCTTCAAATCAACATTAAACCTTCATAACATCATGACATATTTTTTTTCTGCAACTGCAGATCTACGCCTTTAAAAAATGAGTGTATCATACAGGCAGAATGGCTTATCAGGTAAGGGTGCTCAAAGCACAAGCGTGAAAATCGGAATTCAATCTCTGGAACCCATGTAAAGATAGGAAAGAACCAACTCTACAAGGTTAACCTCTGACCTTCACATGTACTCTGGGTATCACACACACACAACACACACACACACACACACACACACACACACAGACACACACACACACCTTGTAAATACAAATACATAGAGACAATAAACACATTTTTAAAACTAAATAATAACAACAAAGCAATAGGCAGTAGAAATAACTAGATAAAAGGAATCCAAATATAGCTGTGCACACTGAGGTTTTAAAAAATAGTATTTAAGCATTGGATAATGTTTCAAAGGTTTTTCCTCATCGGCTGAGACATGATACTTTCTTGAAGATGTTAATGAACACTGGGAAATGATCAACAATAAAATTTGCTTCAAGTTGAAGAGTGTGAAAATATGAAAGAAATTTTTCCTTGTAGAATAGCTTAATCTCCATAGAATAGACAAAGTAAAAAATGGGATAAAAATAAAATCAGATTCATGACTCAGGAATGGGGAGAGGCTGGACAATGGATATAGATGTGAGAGGCTGAACAGGATGTGCAAATGAGTTCTGGTGCTCTGTTGTACATTAAAGTGGTGCTTACCCACAGTGCATATTTCAAAACAGAAACTAGACTTTTACTTGCTCTCATCATAAAGAAATAATACACATTTGAGGCGGTGGGCCTGCTAATACTCAGACTTGAAATGTTCTGTATAATTATTCCTTTAGTAACATTTCAACGACGAAAATCACTCACACCGATTGCTCACATAGCTTAAAGGGCTCATATCCCAGCTGCACTTGTTACTATCCAACATGTAAAACATGGGGCTTTCTTCTTCCCCTAACATCCAAGATGTAGCATAGGTCCAGTAGTTCTCGCAGCATAAATACTAGTTAGGGGCAGTAGAGACAAAATAATTGACTGCACAGCACAGAAAGCAGAATGGCTGGCACAAGGCCTGTTTCCATGATCCACTAGCTTTGACCTCAAGGTCCCTGTACATCTAGGGGCCAGAATTTCTTGTCTGTAAAGGTGAAGAGTAGCTTCCTATGGAGTGTATATAAATTCCACGTGAACATTTATAGAGCATCAAGAATGTGATAAAAAGCTACCAGAAATTGAGTTAACAATTAGCTATCTGAAAATAATAATGGAATGCTTGAGCAGGAAGCAGTAGCATCCATATCTGATTAGGATTGGGAGTAGCAGAAGGCTTCAACCAGGTGGAAAAGCTGGACTTGAAAAACTATGCAGGAAGAAAAAAAAAAAAGAACAAACAAGACTAATGAAGAAGAACAGTTCTGTCTTCCAGCTATGTGAGGAAACAAACATGGAACTATGGAAGGTGTGATTTGGAGTGTTCAGATGTCAAAAATCTATTAAGTTTCAGGCAATTAGAGTTGTGAAGATCCTAAAGCCTGAAATGGGCTCCATTAGACCTGCCTAAGACTTAGACATAATCTGTGCAGCACTTTCAAGCCATTTTAGTTACAGGTCACACAGCTGCAGTAGCCAAACTCACCCAAAGGCTAGGAGTATATAATCTAGCTACCACAAAACAGACACTGAGACCCACAGCAAAACAATAGGCAAAGCTCTGGAAGTCTTGTGGAAAAGTTGGGAGTAGGATAGAAGGACACAGAGAGGACAAAAATTCCACAAGAAGACTGTCAGAGTCAACTAAACTAGACCCGTGGAGGCTCACAGAGACTGAAACCTCAACCAAAGAAAAAGTGTGGACTAGACCTAGGCTCCCAACACTATACAGCTGATGGGCAGCTTGGTCATCTTGTGGGCCCCCTAGCATTTGGAGCTACTCTGACATGGACTCTGTTGTCTGCTTTTGGATCACTTTGCCAGAGCTGAGCAGCCTTGTCTGGCCTCAGTGGAAGAGGGTGTACTTAGTCCTGCTGAGACTTGATGGTGGAAGGCAAGACCTCCCCTTTCCTGGGGAGGAAGGGAGAAGGAAAGGGGAAAGAGGGTGGAGGGGCTGCAATCAGAATGTAAAGTGAATAAATAAATGAGTTAATGAGAAAAAAATAAGAAATCTAAGGTGTACTGAGCACTGCATTAGGAACATTGTATACACCATTTAAAGTCTTTAAGATACTCTTATAAAAATAACTATTTATATTACACGTTAAACAAACTACAAATCAACAAGTCTAGAGGTGATATCCATCCAAGTACACCCAAGCAAGAGGTGGAAGAGGTATATGCTTCAACATCTATGTCCTTAGGTACCAGTGACCTCTTTCTTAACAGTGTCAGCTACCTTTTTCTTGTTTGGCTATGACATTAACCAGTCAGTCAACAATGAGGCCCTCCACAAGGTATCAGTAGTACAGCTTAAGAGGAATATTTGTCTTTGTGTATATTTAAATCTGAAGACTTATTATTAATAATGTGCTATGTGAGAGGGAAGCTTGGCAAATCAACCCTGATGCTCCTAGAATAACTAATGAGCTTTGGAGAAAAGAAAGGTGTTTGTTGAGAAAGATAATGAAGCTGGCTTAAAGACTTTGCTGGTTGAGCCCGTGGGACATTTCTTGGGGAAAATATAGTTGTCAGGTAGCTGTGGAGCTTAGAGTTCAGTGGAAACAATAGCTCATAACATGATTTATGTACTACCAATCATGAGATGTTAGCAGAGAAAACAGAAAAAAAATTTTCATGAAAAAAACACATTCTTTTTTTTAAGTAGGAGAAAGAAGTGCTTTTTATTTTTCTGCTAAAAGATAATAGAATGTGTTTTCTATCTGTAAAAAAACAGAAATTGCCTTACTAGTTATTCCAAAGTGACAAATTACTGAATTGTCATAATATGTTAATGGTGGACATCTTTCAGTTCTTTTTAAAAATAATATTTATTAAAAATTTCACACAAGGTATTTTCGTCATATTCATGCCCCTCTCCCTAATTTTATCCTCTCTACCTTCATCTCTCTGCCCATCCAACTTTGAGTGTTCTTTTTTTTTTTTTTTTCCACCACTGAGTGCAGTTTGTGTTGTCCAACGACTCTTGGTAGAGGTGCCTGCCCTGGAGTGTGGCTGACTTACCAAGAGCCATGCCATTAAAGAAACAGACTTCCCCTTTCCTAGCACTATCAGACTCCAATAGCTCCCCAGCTAGTGACAGGATCTTGTATCCATCCCTGCCCCACACTGCGATTCTGTTTGCCTCAAGCTTTTCCCAGTCTTATGCCTGCTGTCACAATCTCTGTCACTTCATAGGTGCAACTCCCCTGTGATGTCCAGAAACTACTGTTTCCTTGACTCTAATTTGCACATCCAACCACATTTAAAGCATGCAGAGAGTTATCTCCCAAATACATCAAGTTCTTTTTCTCTATAAGAAAAAGGAAGAAAGCAATAGTCTAATAAAGAATTCTTGAGACAAAATTAAATCTCTGAAAGTTACTGATAAAGCTGGAACAAACTCAGCTCTTGTGGGTCTGTACTCCAGAACTCTATTCCATAGAGTGACTACAACTACTGACACAATGCACATCTGTCCCTCTTTGGGACTAAAATGCAGCCAAAATGTTTACACTGTTGTCTTAATAGTATAAAAATTATAATTACTATTTAATCACCACTGAATTAGAGTTGGCCTTGGTTTCTTGGCAAGTTTTTTATTTCATTAATAATGTATTGAAATTCTTCTGTTTTTTCCATCTTCTTCCAAACATGTCATCCTATAATGACAATATTCAAAACACCATTTTACATGACCATGGCCACAGTGTAAAGCAAATCAAAGTATAATTGATCTCCTTTCCATTTGAGGGAAATAATGCTATCATTAAGCATCTGATTTAGAAAGCATTATCCTGTGGGAATTTTTTAAGCACAAATTTCGCTTGAATAGAAAATCAACTTCACTAATGCATAATCTGAAAATTATGAAATGAATACATCTCACACATGTGTTTAAATTACATCAAATTTCAGCTTCATGGGCTTAGCATTATGTTATTATTGCTTTCTGGGCAATTATATTCTCACATCCAGTTTAGAAAAAGTATTTCTAACTTCTAATAAAGAGCAATAGAAGCTCTGATTTGTTTTTGTCTATTGATACCTAAGAATAATGAATGGATGACACATGCATATCAACAAATAATTTATTTGAAAATTAAGAATAGTTGAATGAACAAAAGCTTAACTGTGACACCAACTAAATCATTCCAGCTCTTAGGTTTTGGTTTTATCAAGTATTAAATGAACGATTTCTCAAAATTGCTTAAAAGTCTTTTCTATTTCAAACATTTTAATATGAAGTGGGAGTTGTTATATAAATATTAAAAGGATGTTGTAGGTTCAGTGAAAAGTAAGCCAAAAAGAATTATGCTTTAAAAGAGTTTTACTTAAGAGAGGTATTTAGCACCAGGCTACAGACAGTCATAACTGAGCCCTTGTCAGCCTTTGTCAGCCTGTGTTAGCCTGTGTTAGCTTTTGTTAGCCTTGTCCACCTTTGTTAGCCTTTGGGTCTTAACAGAAATGGATGGAGGAGAGTCCAAGACAAGTGATGTGGGAACCAGGAGGCACAAAGACAGGAAAAACACTAGATAAAAGTTGTCCTTGAGGATGGGCATCAGGGGACTGGCTTGCAGCTGCAAAGGAGAGAATAGAACTTCAGGGTCCTAGCAGATGTCTCTAGGTCAGTGGTTCTCAACGTTCCTACTGCTGTGACCCTTTAATACAGTTCCTCATGCTGCGATGACTGCCAACCATACAATTCTTTTCACTGCTTCTTCATAACTGTAATTTTGTTACCCCTATGAATCGTTCTGCCCCACAAGGAGTCACAATCCACAGGTCAAGAACCACTGCTCTGGAATAAGGTCAATAAGGATGAGGCATGGTTTGATTTCTCCAGAGCTAAAGTACATAATTATGTTAAAGTGACAGCTGGAGGGTCTGGAGGCTAACAGGAGTATAAAGATGTATGAGTTGGGGCTGGAGAGATGGCTCAGTGGTTAAAAGCATGGTCGGCTCTTCCAGAAGTCCTGAGTTCAATTCCCAGCAACCACATGGTGGCTCACAACCATCTATAATGTGATCTGATGCCCTCTTCTGGCCTGCAGGTATACATGCAAATAGAGCATTCATATACTTATAAAAAAAAATCTTTAGAAAAAAAGAAAAAACTATTTAAAATTTATTTGTAAAAAAGAGATACATGAGAAAAGATTAGGCTCATTTTTCAGGATCTATTCAAAACCAAAACCAAACCACCATACTGGTTAGGTGACATTAGTAGGCTACAGTGCACACAGATGGATTCAACTTCCTGGCTCATTGAGCAAGTTGCCTGCCCTCATTCTTCTTTGATATGGACATTTTATTTTATTTTATTTTATTTTATTTTATTTTATTTTATTTTATTTTATTTTATTTTTCTTTCCTTTAGTCCAGTGATAAAGCCTGTACCAAAATAAGTATTTATAAACCCAGGAGCATTTTTAAGCACAGCTTCCTCACTAGAAAATGTACAGAGACATTTTTCTTTTCTGGAGTCTACGACAACTGAAGGATTGTTATAACGTTCTTTCTATTGTGCACATTTTTGATGCTCATCATTTCAAGAGAAGCCCCACGGTTTCAGCTCAAAGTCTCGCTGTGTCTCCCGTGAGAACATAGCTCTGTTCATCAGACTGTCTTTTCAAGGTCACTGACACAGGCAATTGAAGCACTCAGGAGGTAATTCTGTATTTGATTTAAGACACAGAAGTTGAACTAAAATATACACATTGAGAAGTACTAAGGAACTTGAATTAGATGGTGCCCGGGGCACAGAGACATTAAAGTTTTAATATTAAAAGTTCTACTTACAACTTTGCCCTGATGAATTCTTGTCACTCACATGCCCAAAAAAAAAAAAAAAAAAAAAAAAAAAAAAAAAAAAAGCCATATGGAAAAATACACCCAGGCCTGGGAAGTAGGTAATTAACGCTGCTTCACTTAAAATCTCTATCATACAAACCAGAATCTCTGTCTCACAGTGACATTAACTTACTTAAAATGAATAATACAAGGCAAAGAATGAGTCCCTGAAGTTCAGAAAGGGGATTTGACGTTTTTAGTACTTTGCATAGACAAAGCAAGGGCAGTTTTCATTAAAGTGTGGAGCAAAATGTCATAGACAGATGAGGCACAGACTACATACATGTCCCTCCCAAAAGACAAAGACAAAGAACATTAATAATCTTTCCCTCCACCTGTCTTTCTCTTACACACACACACACACACACACACACACACACACACACACGCAAGTGATTAAACCATAGAACAGTTGTCACTGCAAGAGATCTGATTAAATTGCAGAGATATTATTTTACTTCATTGTCTTTAAAATGACACTAAGTTCATACCAAATTTATGAGAAGTCAAAGGAAGGCAGACGGTTTTATTTTTTCTGACTTGATTTCATTGAATTATTAAATGTACAGCATGTTCGCTCCATCACTACAAACTGAGTACACTCACTTAAAAGCACTTAAAATTCGTTTAAAGGTCAAAGTCAATGACTCATCTTTCCTATCACTGAATAATCAATCTATTGGATTGTATCCTTTGAGCACTACTTTGGAAATCTTAAGTGTATCTTAGACAACTTCAAAGACTTCCGTAAGGAGAGCTATACAGTGTCCACTTAGGTATTATAGTGTAGCTAAACCTAAGCAGCTGACAGCACAGCTGTTTATCACTGGGAATTTGAATGATTGTTCAGTATGCAAAGCAGCTCTCCTATTGAAGGTACCAATTTATCAGCTTTAAACTTATTTTTTACACAATAATATTACTTATGGTTTCAAATAATATTTGAAAAAAATATACATCCATATAAAATAAGAATAAGGGGCTGGAGAAATGGCTTTCAAAAGTGTCTACGTTAGGCAGCTCACCACCACCTGTAACTCCAGAACTACAGAGGTTAATGCTAAGTGCAGAAGGAATGAGCACATGCATTCCCTTAGCCTAAAAAATTAAGGACATGGGACACAAAAGGAAAGAGAGGAAGCCCAGAAACAGTCACGCACAAAGGATAGCTTCTTAGCATGGGACAGCACCCACAATAATAGCCATTGGTGCCTCCTCATGAGAAACTAGTCCTAATGTCTACTTAGGTTAACTGCCATTCAGTTTAAAAGGCAAAATAAAAAAAAATGGTTGTAACCTCGTAGTATCATGGTTTTTACGGTTTGGGTTTGAAAATGTTACAACGTTTGTAGATAACTCAAGGGCCAACCTCTTAGGGTGAACCTGGCATGAGTCAGATGTGTGAGTTTAAGCATGTTTCTCCATTTCAAACTCATACAGCTTTAGTGGAGACACTAAAACATGCTAATGGTCAGACATCTGGACATTTATCTCTGACTCATTAGGGCTGTCTGGTACCACTAGTTCATTTATTTTAGCGTATATCTAAAATATATACAAAATTTGATTTCTTGAACCTTCAGCAAAGTTTTGGAGCTAAACAACTCCAGGGATTTTTTTCAGGGGAAGTAGGGAGGGGTGTGTGTGTGTGTGTGTGTGTGTGTCTGTGTGTGTGTGTGTGTGTGTGTGTGTGTGTCTGTGTGTGTGTGTGTGTGTGTGTGTGTCTGTGTGTCTGTGTGTGTGTGTGTGTGTGTGTGTGTGTGTGTGTGTGTGTGTGTGGGTGTGTGTGTGTGTGTGTATGGGTACACACGTACTATATCACATGTGTAGAAGTCAGAGGATAACTTGTGGGATTCAGACTCGGCCTTTCCACCACGTGGGTCCTCAGGTTTGATGCCAAGTGCCTTTGCTTGGTGAGTCATCCCCTCAAGCCTGACTCTAATTTCAATATTAATTGATCATTAAAATTCCTGAATAGTCTTACTTGTAGAAGCTAGGTTGTATAGCAAGCTGTACCAGTACTGAAATATCTATCTCTCTCTACAGGTGGCCATATTTCACATAAGAGACTCACCTTTATTTTTAGACTATATGAGGTTAATAAGTTTTTTTTTTACTTTTTTTTTAGATTATAATAACAACATATCTCTCTTCCTTTTCCTACTTTAAAACCATCCCATCTACCCCTTCTTCTTCTCTTTCAAAATTCATGGCCTCCTTTTTCATTCATTGCACTAATGTGAGACACACCACACCAGGACGACAACAACAACAACAAGAACAGACATGCCAAACTGGATGAGAAAAAGCCCGTGACATCTCAACCCTACACAACAAACTTTAGGAAACTTAGAAATGTTGAGAGCAGGAAAAATAGTCTCCCCCAAGGAAGAGCACACCAAGTAGATATCCAATAACCAGTGGTCGGCTCTGAAAACCAATACACAAATACCATTACAAGGACCAGGCAGGTTATATTTAGGAATTTATATATATATATATATATATATATATATATATATATATATATATATATATATATATATATATATACACACACACACTTATGCATGAGGTTAATACAACCTTAATGACAGGTAAATCCAGTTTTCTCAAGTATCAAGCGAAGAGTGAATCCAAAGACGTTCTTCTCAAGCTTCAGTGGCTATGATTCTTCTAGAAAATGAGAAATGATGAAAGTTCTGCCCCGGTGGTGTTTGGGGAATCTTTTGAGAAGTAATTATGTAAAAAGCAGGATCCGACATCTGAGTGATTTCTACAAAGTCAGTCTATTTATGTTGGTAGCATAATTGCTTAGACTGAAAGTTACTGAACCCTGGTAAACTGAGAAGGAACATGTACGCACAGCATGATGACTGCGCCGGGGTCGATTCTCATGGACTCGTGTCTCGGTGCTGTCATGGCTTCTTTCCCTCTTAGTCTCTCATGTTTGCAAGCACACACAGGGGACCATCACATGCTTGCTTCCTTTACCGTTAAAGTAAATCATTAAAATCGCTGGCACAGTTCTTGATGGAAGCCTGTTATAGGCAAGAGCAGCGGACTCTAGTTCTATTACGATAACAGGTGTGCATCCCCTAATGCTGTAAACGATACTCTGCTGTGTTTGCCAACCGGAACCCAGCACAGCTCTCCTCTGAGAGGCTCCACCCAGCAGCGGATTGAAACAGAACCTGAGACTCACAGTGGAACATTAGGCAGAGGACAGGGACCTTTGTGAAAAAGTGGGGCAAAGATAGAAGGACCCAAAGGGGAACAGAACTCCATGTGAAAATGAACAGAGTTAACTAACCTGGCCTCAGGGGGGCGTAGGAAGACTGAAGCACCAACCAAGGACCAAGCATGCGCTGGACCGAGGCCCCCTACACAGATGTAGCCTATAGACAGCTTAGTCCTCAGGTGGGTCATCTAGTAAAAGGAGCAGGGGCTGTCTCTCACATGGACTCTGTTGCCTGCTTTTGAATCACTTCCTGCTGGCGGTGCTGCCTTGGCCCGCCTCAGTAGAAGAGGATGCCCTCAGTCCTGATGCGACTTAGCGTGCTGGGGTGGGCTGGTGGAAAGGGAGGGTTCCCCTTTTTTGAGGAGTAGGAGAGGAGGAGGGAAGGAACAGAGAGGGTATGTGGGACTGAGAGAAGAGGAGGGAGGGGGCTATGATCAGGATGTAAAGCGATTAAAAAAAAAAAAAAAAAAAAAAAAAAACTAATTCTTCGAACCCCTACCCAGACCTAGCCTATGAACATGATATTCTCCACCGTTGAGTGGAGAATGAGATCTAACTCTCACACAAACTCTGGTGCCCCTTTTCTGACCATGTCCCCTGGATGGGGAGGCCTGGTGGCACTCAGAGGAAGGATAGCAAGTTACCAAGAAGAGACTCCATACTCTAAGAGCATATATAGGGGGAGGAGGTCTCCCTCAATCACAGACATAGGGAAGGGGAGAAGGGGGGAAGCAGGAGCGAGGGAGGAGTAGGAGGATACAAGGGAAGGGCTAACAATTGAGATGTAATATGAATAAATTAATAAAAAAAGTTTTTTAAAAAGATACCAGGAGTGACCCAGAGAATTTAAAAGGGGAAAATATGACAAAGGAAGACAAGATATTCTAAGACCTTTAAAAAGCCATTACTGAACAGCGGGAAGATGGAAGCCTATCCAAGATTTCTGGCTGGCAAATAAAGTTAGTATCAATTATCTTCACTAACAGAATTTATACAGATTGACAAGAAAAAGAGAAACCCTAAATTATTCTATATCTGTAAAATAATTGCTATTCTATCTATAGAATAAATTAATATTAATTAAATACTCCTTTACAAAGAAAATTCAGAGGCAAATGTGAATACTAATACATTTTGACAAAACATTTTAGAAGAAATTAAGCATATTAGCTTAGTTTCTTTTCCTATTTCTGTGATAAAATGCCCTCACAGTTCAAGGGTGCTGTCTAGTGGGGTGGGGAAATCATCCTGACAGGAGCTGGTCACAATTCAGCTGCACTCAAGATGCAGGGATCAATGAATGCACTTGTTCACTTTTCTCTTTTTAATGTAGTCCAGGATCCAAACCCAAGAATGGTACCACCACTTGTAGCATTGTCTTCTCATCACAGTTGACCTAATAAAGACAGCTCTCATAGGCATGCCCTGAGAATGGTCAGTCTTAGTCATGGTAGATAATAGCCTCTTCCCTCAATGGTCACATTCCCTGGGAGTCATGAACTCTGCCCTTAAGGTAAAAGAAGAAAGGATGTAGGGACTCTTATCCTTTGTCCTGTCCCACGTAGTATTGCAGAGGTGCAACAGCACCAGGTAATTTTCAGGAGTATCAGTTTACTCATATATAAGAATATAAGGGGTATATATTGAAAAACATAAAAAAAAATAGCCAATATTATTAAGTTGACTAGCTGATGTACATGGACACCGAATCCGTCAGAATAAAAACACACTGACCCGGGCCCAAAGCCTTCACTGGGTTTGTGACACAATCTAGAAGCCTACTGAGAACTGCAGTGAGAGAGGACGATCTTTCCTAGTGTTGTTTTAATTCTGATTGTTTTAGGATAGCATCTCCCCACGTAGCCCTGAAAGTCATTGTGTACTGTAGGCTGACTTTGACCTTGCAGCAACCTCCTAGCTCAGCCTCTTGAATGCTGTGATCACACATATGAGCCACCAGGTCTAGGTAAATAATTTTAAAACTGGACAGGAGAACCATAGCATAATGTTAATAGACCCTGGCACTATGGGGATAACTGAGTCAGTAAAGTTCTTGGCACACAAGCATGAAAACCTGAGTGTAATACCTAATCCCCATGCAAAGTCTGAACACCCACTCGTAAACCCAGCATTGGGAATCAGAGACAGCTGGACTGCTGGGCTTACTAGCCAGCCATCGCAGCCTATGTATGAACTCCAGGCAAATAAAAAGACACTTTCTTTAAAAAAAAAAAAAAAAAGACAGACAGCTCTTAGGGAACAATGCACAAGGTTTTCCTCTTACCTATACACACAGAGAGACAGAGAGAAAGACACAGAGAGAGAGAGAGAACAAAGAGTTATTAGGCCTCTAATCTTATCCTCTCAGGTCCAAATGCATAGGTGGTAAGGGTGAGTAAAAAGCTCTCAGTAATGTTGACAGCATGAAGTATGGCACACAGATTTGGAATTAAATGATGACTCTGTCCTTCACTAGTTAGTGATTCCTGGCAAAGTCCACGGCCATATTATGTCTTCACTGAAGAACTGAGAATAATTCCATTTCTAAAAACATCTGGTAAACATAAAACAAACTGCCATTAAAAGGGTGATAAACTCATACCAGATTCTCAAAAAAAAAAAAATCAGTTCTTCATCCTATACAATTCAATCTGTAGCAGTAGTTGTTTTGGTTTATCTATCTGTTTTAGAGTTTATAGTCCTATATAGAACATTCTAACACAACATAGTGCATACTGCAGACTGATAATGCACTAAGTAACTTTCAGCCAAGAAGGTTCACATTAGACTTAACTTATGACAAATGAGTAAATTGTTCAGTCATAAATTAGCCTGCTTTTCTCAGTACCCTCTACCAGGCATTAAGCTTGTGAGAGAGCTGTGAGTCCCACTGTCATGTGTAAAGACTAAGCAAATATCTTCCCAGGGTGCCACTTTGCTAAGAACCTGCCATATGTCCATGGTGCACTCAGGCATTTACAGTACATCTCATTTTATGTCTCCACTCGACAAGCACAACTTAAAGCAAGAATGAGCTTGCACTATGCTCACTTGGCTAATTTCTACTGCTGCTAATTACGCACATGGCAGCGGGAAGACCACAGCTCTTCAGAGTGAGGCTGGGTTTTGAGAGAGAGAGTACAAAGGTTGGTATGCTGTCAACACAGTGAGCAATTTCTTACACTTGTGACCAAGTGCACACCTGCAGATATTTTACTTTTCAAGTCTTAGTCCTGGCTCACTGCACCACACGCCCTATATGAACTTGCAGGAAGTAAAATCACTTTTTGTGTGTTGCCTGACACAGTTTAGAAGCAAATTGTCTTCATGGAGAGCTTTCAGCATGCTACTTAATGAGTTACAAAGTGGGAAAATTGTCTGAAGACGAAGGTGAACCAACAAAAGCAATGAACTACGTAACAGTACGACAATTTCTATTTTATTTATTTATCTTTGTGTTTGAGTTATAGTAAATTAGCACATGCTATTTTAAAAGAAAGATACTGAATCTTGCCTGGTGGTGGTGGTGCACGCCTTTAATCCCAGCACTTTGGAGGCAGAGGCAGATGGATCACTGTGAGTTCGAGGACAGCCTGGTCTACAAAGTGAGTCCAGGACAGCCAATGCAACACAGAGACCCTGTCTCGAAAAACTAAAAAAAAAGAAAAAAGAAAGAAAAAAAACTGAAAAAAAAAAACTGAATCTTACAAGCAGCTTTAGGTATTTTCTATGCTGATCTTGCTGGTTATCATAAAATAGACTTATACCAAGCTATGAGAAAAGCGCACAGCACAGACCATTATCACAGGCACTATAGAAATGCATCTCTCAATGTGGCTTATCCCAGAATATTAATAATGCAAATAAAAGTTAAAACCTAGCCAGATTTTTCACATTTTTTGTCCTATGTTATATGGTTCGGAGTAATGAAGATTTATAGGCTGTCTGGAAGTATATTACAGCTATAAGACAAGAAAATGCTATGGGCAGTGCTATAGAGGTTTGCATTGATGCAATAAACCAAACTAGGTACATATTTTTCCAAGACTTGCCTGTGTTTTTAGAGGAACATGTTTTCTTGTGGAATATTCAATATTAAAATAAAATTCTTTCCACGCCTCAATGAAGACAGCAAAAATAAACGAAAACCCACTGTTTGGAGACACATGGTTGGGTTCCTAAATTATTTTTGTCTCTAATCAGGAAAATAGATAGTTTTATTTTTGTCCAAAGTCCCTGCTCAACTCAGTCTCGGATACTAAACACCTATTCCCACGTGATAATTTCACAAGTTACCGATCTAGGGGCTTTAGAGTTTGAGGCTCTCTGCTTTTAAATTTATCATCATAAAGCTTGAGGCACTTTTTGTGGAAATGAAATGCCGTGTCCGCCAAAGGTTTGCTGTAGAGTACATTTTTATAAAGGAATGTTCCCATTCCAGTGAAGTACAGTCACCACACTCACGTGGAAGGTAAATAAATGCCTACAGGAGAGCATGTAGACACGAGAATAAGTTCATGTGTAGCAACGTAGTCTCTTCTCAAGTTATACACAAATCATCTGCCTCACCTTCAAAATGAAAAAAAAAAAATAACAAAGGCAAAACACAGGCCTCATTTGACTTGCTAAGTCTTTTTGACTGCTGTTAGTCTATGACAGCAAAACTCTCCTTTTAAAGCATGTTTATTCCAAATATGAAGCTGAACACTCCCCTCCCCACCCCCAGCCCTCGGTTATTTGTGGTGGTTATAGTGTCCTTGTGTACACTTCGGAAGATGAGCTCTATGAGCCCAAGAGAGCAGCTCTGACAGCTTGACCCTCCAGCATGTCCTGCCCAAATAAGGTTCTAAAAGCTACTCAAGTGAAGTCCAGAGTAATTTTTATCCTTGTAAAGGATACAGGAAACATCCCTAAAATGAGACCACACGACTCCCCTGCCGTTTCAAACTACTTACTCTTCCCATCTGTGAAAGGTCAAAATCAAGTATATTTCCTAGGCTGTTCTGGGATTGGCCTAGAAACTTGGCCTAAAATGTTCCCATCCCACAAACTGAGATTCAGTTTCTGAAGAAACTTCTACAGTTGGAGATATTATTACATGGGTGATGATTGAGTGAACTAGCAGAGCCATATCAGAGAGTGGATAGAATAACACTTGCAAGGATACACAATAAAAGCCTGTTCTGTTGGAAGAGTTATCAGAGCACTCGTCATGAGTTAAATTAATACAACACAATTCTTAAATGGCCTGGAGTTGCTTCAACCAGCTGGCTGGGTTTTGCAGTATTGACCCTTTTTCTGTCTTCTTTGTAAATGAATTAGATTAATGTTTAGCAGCTGGTTAGGAGTTCAATCAAGCTTTGGACACAGAAGAAGCAAATAGCTATAAATGTTGGTAACGACGCCTTGTTAAAGGGGTTGTTAACTTACTGAGCTCCAAGTTAGTCTGGTTCTCACAAGACAGAGCCAGCTCCAGGGTTTCTCTCCTGAAGGCAGCCAGTAGACTGTTGGCCAGGTAGCAGCAATGATATTTTCAGAGGTTTTTTTTTTTCCCTTGAAAATTTTTCTTCTGTCCCTTAGCAAGCCTAGAATGTCAGGAATGCTGAGAAAGAAGAAACAGAAATGAAAATAAAAGATTATTTTGATGTGATTTCTAGAAATAACTAGCAGTCTATTTAAATAATCCCAACTTACTAGGAAACACTGTATTTTACCTGCATTTTTAATAAATGAATCTTGTCACGAAATTTTGCTTATTATCATCCACTATTAAGAGTATGGTTTCCTTTAAAAGTAAGTATTTATGCCGGGCTCAGAGGAGCACACCTGTAATACCAGCACTGGGGGAGGTAGAGGCAAGCAGATCTCTGTGAGTTCAAGGCCAGCCTGGTCTACAAAGCAACTCCTGGACAGCTGGGGCTACACAGAGAAACCATGTCTCAACAAAACAAAACAATAAAGTAGGTATTTGCTAGCTGAAATTTATAATTTGCATTTATTTGACTGTAGATAAATCGGGTCAAATTCATAGGCATTTCCTCAACCATTCCCTCCAAGACGAGCCTTCCTCCCACTACCACAGAAGTCTTTCTCCTTCGGATTCCTCTGAGACCCAGCAGCACCCTCTGCTGAGCCCTTTCTGGTTCTGCCCTGTACAACTATGTCATGCACAGTCTTGATAGAGTCACCTGCACACGCCCTGGCTGTGGTCATAGCTCCTGTTGAAGCAGTCGCATTAATGAACAAAACCAGATGATACCATTCAAGGACTGACAGTATTCAAGGAAGGCACCCGTATCTACCCTCTGCTTTGACATCAGCTTATCCTATACTCTTTATCAACATTTCTATTCCGATCTCATGCTCAAAAAAAAAAAAAATAGATTGCTCCCTTTGACAATCCTGCAAGCACACCCTCCCTTTGCCCATGCTTGCCGTAACCACCGCCCAATGTACTTCTTTGAAGTCAGCATCCTCGGCATGGAGTAAACTAATTACCTATTAAATCTTCCTTTCCTCCTTCTCTGCTCAGATTCCAGTCGCTGGGAATGTTTTTGTCAAACGTTCGGCACAGTCAGGGTCATACTCTCTTACAATCCATGCTTCTCCGGGACAGTGTTTACAGCATCAGTGCCTGGTTACCAGTTGCGCCATTGCTTGTCTCGTGCTGTTTCTGCCCCAAGGAAGAAAACACCATGAGAGCAAACGCTGGAATGTTGTTGCTGTTGCCGTTTGCTTGCTTTCTCCATATCCCTAGCACTGCGAGGTGTGATAACCGCTTGCTTTCTTGCCTCCTCTGTGCAATGTTTTCACCCTGCACTACATGAATATTCATGGCTGAAGATGCATGGCTTCAGTGTGTCACAGATGTGTCCAGATTTCCTTCCTGTGGCCTGCATTTTCTCCCTGACACCACCTTGCAGAAATGTATGCAGGGAAGGTTTTGTGTTTCTTTAGTATAGTTAGGTTTTTGTTTTTTGGTTTTTTTTTTTTTTTAAATTATTAGGTGAGTGCTTCATGTAGTAGTGGAAACTGACATGTAAAAACTGACTTTTGGTAGATCTAGGATATTTCCCCTGGCTTCAGATAAGCAGTATAAGTTCCTAGCTAAGAGGAATAACAAATCTTGCTCGCTTTCTGCCCTTTCATTAAAGTGATCTCAAATACTGAACTTTTCTATTGATCCTATATAAACTCACTTTGTTTAGTGCATTTATACTGTTGTTTATTTCTCATTTCATGGCTCAAGTTGCTCTCAACATCTATTACGCTATTTTTATTCACATATGTTACGTTACTTCAACTAAAAATATAGCCGTATACTCAAAGGTTAGTTTTTTTGGCAACATGAAATATTCCCTAGGTTGTAGGTCTCCTTCTATGTCATATCTATCTGGTCAGCTTTTCCTGAGGGTTGACAATGGGCCAGCTGCTTCTGAATTTCCAAGGCTATTTCAGAATTGCTACATGAAAATACAACCATGGAGTTGGATATAATTCAGATTTGCCTGCAACCTCACAAAAAATGAACAATTTTTACTTAACATCTGTGTTCATATAAAGTGAGCTGGCCAGAGGATGAGTAACAGTTGGGGGAGGGAACACAACCTTGATTCAGCTAAGGACACTGTCTGCCTGGTCCAGAGAAGCCAGGGTAATGATAGCATCACCTGTCTGATTCCTTTTTGTCAAAAAAGCAAAATATAAGGAGCTACATTTTTTAAAAAAATTTTTCAGTCAACAACCTTATGAAGAGGGTGTCATATTTACTAATAAGGCAGTTGGGCATTTGTTACTTTGAGTTAAATACTAACTTATAAGTTCAAACTTAAAGTGATCTTATTCATTTGCTTTTTGGTTTTTTTGTTGTTGTTGTTTTTGTTTTTGTTGGGTTTTTTGTTTGTTTGCATGTTATCCAACTGTATGAAATACAAGGTACAGCAGGTAAAGTTTCATAACTATCTGCATTTAAAAATGAAAATAATCCTACCAGCTCATGTGAAAAGCAATCTTCTGATGTAGAGCAACACAACGTATGAAGACAACCGTCTTCCGACTGTGGGGTTTTCTCAACCCTGTCCACCTAGTAAAAGTCTTTGTAAAGGATAAAAGAAACTTGGTCAGTTTTGTCTTCATTGAGGACTCAGGACTAAAATAAATATATGTGGGACAAGGGCAATAGCGGAGCAGAGGTACGGGCCATGCCCTCTTAGAACAGCTATCTTTCTGCATCTTCCATCTTTCATCTCTCTCTGCTGTCAGATCATCCAAATCAGTATTTTCCAACTAGAATATGTGAGCTCTAATCAAGATATTTTAAATGTTGATGTGTCTGTTTTTATAGCAAGCTGAAGAAAACACATAAGCAGGTTTGGTGTATCCGCCTCGTGCCTACGTGCTGCTCACCAGCGTCTGCTGCACTTGTCTTTTCTGTCAAACTGAGACTGAGTGGTCCACATTAATTGTTGAGGCTAATGACAAAAGCACAGATGTGGGCTTAATTACACAAATAATGTTTTTGAGGCAAATGAAGGTTAGACAAGTGTCCCAGAGAACTCTCAAAGCAATTCCGTGAAAAACATGGAGGGCACCGTGCATTATTCTTGAGCATATGGTGCACACGCATGCCAAGCCTCCAAGAGCCTGCCTTGTAACAGTTGGTTTCATCTTTACATTTTGAGCAGTGATTCAGTTTCAGCAAACATCATCTGTCACAATAAAGCAATTTTTAAATAAAAAATTTATATTCTCTTCTAGTTTGGGTTTCGTTGTATCCACAAGATTATTTCAGAGCTCATAAAGGTGGTGAGGATGAAAGGAAACTGCATCCAATCTCCAGTTAGCATTCGATGGGAACATAATATTACTACACTGTTGTTTCAAACCAAGAATCATTTTTGTAAGCCTTCTTCATTCAGCAACTTTGTAAAATGGGTTGTTTACCAACAACCACAAAATGCTTAACAATTTTGTACTATTGATGAAGAGAAGTGTGACTTGTTTTTCAACTAGACAAAATTATGTGTTTCTGAATACTGTACTTATTTGCATAGCGTTTCTCCCTCTATTTTGACTAACAGCGTCTCACTATTCCCTTAGAAAATGATCCCTGTATCCCATGTGGTCCAAGATAAACTATACATCAGCTTATTGCTTCCTGCTTATCCAAAGTGGAGCCATTTGACCCTGATCAAAGCAGTCAGACTCTTCCAGAAGGGTAAGCATTGAGTGGAGAGACCAAAGTGTAAGGGAAAATGGAACCAAGAAGTAACCCAGAGAATGACTAAATTCTCACCACCAAGGCTCCGGAAACAGCAGTGGTTTTCTGTTCTTTCTTGAATCTTCATTTAATACATCATTTTATATTTTAAATATTCTTATGGTCCCACTTTAGTTCATCAAATTCAGTTTCTGATGATTGCCACCAAGAATCCCACAATGCACTGCCCAAAGAAAACAACCCAAACTCATACAATATCAAAAGCTACTCAAAAGGACGGTGGAGAATATGGAGTATTCCTTATTTATAATGCTACTTTGTTCACTTTTCATGGTGCTTATGAATACCTGGACCTCTATAAGTGAATTAATGTTCTAATACTAGTGTTTTTCATACTTTACTGCTAAGTTTGTTGTTAATTTTTTTTAAATGTGGGCTGAGGAAAATTGCTTAATGGCTAATGTGCTTTCTGCACAAGCAGGAGGACCTTTGCTAAAATCTCTGTCACCATGTAAACTGTCATCACAGTGTGTAGGTGAAACTCCAGTGCTAGGAGTCAAACAGGCAGCTCTCAGGAATTCATTCAACAACCAGTTTAGCCCAATGGTGAGCTCTGCTTTCAGCAAGAGACTCTGTCTCAGGAAGAAAGGAAAGAAAGGAAAGAAAGAAAGAAAGAAAGAAAGAAAGAAAGAAAGAAAGAAAGAAAAAGTGGAGAAGCAACTTAGAAGATCAGCCCATGTCAACCTATGGTCGCCACATATACCTGAATAGCAAGCGCACATATGCGTACAGTGCCCCTCTCACACACAAGACAAATGTAGATGAGCAGGAAGAGATGACTTAATCTCCCCAAAGAAAGATGTACTTCATACGGGAACCCCTGTAACTGTGATACCTAGATCACTTTAATCACAGCTCAGGCGGCTTTATAAGCATGCTTGTGCTATTTGTATCTGATTCATTATCAGTGTTCTCTTTTAATGATTGCACAAGTTGAAGGAAAAGAGGAACATCATTATAATCACAGCAGTTATTTAGTTATTTGAATAATAGATGACATGTATAAGTATGTTTTAAGGAAAATCTATTAGACATTTTATTTCTCTTGATAACATATAAATTTTCGTTACTCGAGACTAATATTGATGTCAAACTGTGACTAACTATGATGCCAAATATTACTTTACAGAAAATGTTTAGTACTAGCAATGTCACTTGAGGTTTAGGACACATTTTAACTGGAGGAGTTGGAGATATATCTCAAATGGTCCCATATAAGCATAAGAACCAGACTTTGAACCCCCAAACCCCAGAAAATGTTGGGGATGGTGCTGTGCACTGAGGAGGAGACAGATGGAGCCCCCGAGGCATGTTGGCCTGGCAGCCTCATCAAATCATCAAGCCCCACACCAGGAATAGATCCTATCTCAAAAGCCAAGGTGGACAGCTCAGAAGTATACCAGGGGTTGGCACCTGCCCTCTATTTGGTTGCTGGTTCTGACTTTTCCTAAAGAGACATGAACAAATCTCTATCACCCCAAATGGTGCAACTATGACAGACCAAAGAAAGGATGCTACCAAAGCCCAACTTGGAACAATGACTATACTGGGGTTACTTACATAAGTATGGGTTAGGGGTTACTTCGAGAAGCATGAACAGACACAATACTGAACGCCCGCCCCCCCCCCCCCCAGTATGGGTGATGATTCACAAAAACTGTGACCCTGAAGCCACCTGGATGAGCTGCAGGTAGATTAGATTGACAGATTGCAGAGTCTCCTCTCCCGGGAAGTTCTTACTGCTTTATACAGCCTTAGAAACCGAGCGTTCTTATGACTCTTGTTAGTTTTAGGGACTTCCTGACACTTGTGAGTTCTTCATTTGGGGCATGGGAATCCACATGCACAAATATATGCATACACATGTACACACATGCTCACATACAAAAATACATTTTAATAAATTTTACTACCAAGATTCACTGTTTTGAATTACATTTCACTAAAATCAAAAATATCCTTTTTCAAAAAGACTCTTGTGGAAACTAGAGAGATGGCTCAGCTGCTGAAACACATACTTCTCTCTTTTTAATATATTTTATTAATTTATTCAAATTACATCTCAATTGTTATCCCATTCCTCCCTCCCTCTCATTTTCCCCTTACTCCCCTCCCCTATGATTGTGATTGAGGGGGACCTCCTCCCCCTGTATATGCTCATAGGGTATCAAGCCTCTTCTTGGTAACCTGCTATCCCTCCTCTGAGTGCCACCAGGCCTCCCCATCCAGGGGACGTGGTCAAATATGGGGCACCAGAGTTTGTGTGAAAGTCAGTCCCCACTCTCCACTCAACGGTGGAGCATGTCCTGTCCATTGGCTAGATCTGGATAGGGGTTCGAAGTTTACTGCCCGTATTGTCCTTGGCTGGTGCCATAGTTTGAGCAGGACCCCTGGGCCCAGATCCACCTGTCATAATGTTCTTCTTGTAGGTTTCTTTAAGAGTGGATTTCTCAGCACTGACGTTGCGGGGCCTCAAATTGCCTGCAATTCCAGCTGCAGGGGATTCAATTACCTCTTCCGGCTTCCATGGACACTGCATTAGTGTGCTCAATCCCACACACAAACGGACACATATACACTTAATTAAAAATAAACATAAACTGTTTTTAAATATTCCAGATGTCCAAGAAATAAGGTTAGTGTTTGGCAAGTGGGACCGAGCTTCTGGACTGCAAAGGAGTCAGCCAAGTGACTGACAGCTGGCAGAATGGGAGGAGATCTTCACAGGCTCTATCTGACAGAAGATGAATGTCTAGAGTATAAGAAACTAAACAATAAGCAGTTAAATAGAAGGTAAAGAACGTTTGCTGTGCAAGCATCAATATCTGAATTCAAGTCACAGCAATAATCATACAAAATAATAATACAAAAGGTAGCCTTGTGTGCCTATAACTGCTAGGCACCTGTTTGCAAGCATAGCAGAGTATCATTAACAACGGCAGTGGTCGGCTCTCTCCCATGGGGTGGGTCTCAAGCTGGGCCAGTCACTGGTTTGCCATTCTCTCAACCTCTGCTCCATCTTTGCTCCTACACTTCTCTTAGACAAGATACATTTTGTGTGGAAGGTCTTATGTGTGGGTTGTTGTGGCCTTCCCTCCACTAGGAGTCCCACCTGGCTACAGGAGGTGCTAGTTTTATGGTCCTTAACACTCATTGCTTGGCATCTCAGCTAGAGTCACCCCTGTAGACTACCAAGAGGCCCCCCTTCCAGAAATGCCCTCCCCCATGTTTCTGTTCTCTCCCTCAGCTCTTCTCTTTCCCTGCCTCTCTCCTCTTTCTTCCCACCTCATCCCCACTGCCATTATCCTTACCACCCCAGGTGCCTCCCTCCATCTGTTTCAGTTGTCTATGTATTTCCTGTCCGGGATGAGTTTCGAGCATCTTCCCTTGGACTCTCCTTGGCTTCTTTGGGTCTGTGGATCATAGTACAGTTATCTTGTATTATAATGGCTAATATCCACTTACAAGTGAGTACATGCCAAGTGTGTCTTTCAGGGATCTGGGTTACCTCAATCAGAATGATTTTTTTTTTCTAATTCCACCCATTTACCTGCAAATTTCATGAGTTGCTTGTTTTTAATAGCTGAGTAGTATTCCATTCTGTAAACGCACCACAGCTTCTTTATCCATTCTTCAGTTGAGGGACGTCTAGGTCGTTTCCAGTTTCCAGCTATTACAAATAAGGCTACAGTGAACATAGTTGAGCAAGTGTCCTCATCACTTCTTTTTAAGCTGTTCTGTACCTTTGCCAGTAGTGAGCCCTCTGAGGACTTAAGGAGAAACAGATCTTTATGGCAGGGAAATGTCAGCAGAAGTCTGGGTGTGTGGAGTGTGCCAGGCAGGAGTTTCCCAAATCTCAGCAGACCAAGAAATGGAGATGGAGTAGGAAGCAGAGCTAGTTTATGAAGCTCAGAGCCTGCTTCCAGAGTCACAATACCTTCAACAAAGTTACACTTCCTAAAGTTTCAACAACCTCCCATAAGAGTGCCACCAGCCCAGAGAGGAAGCAAGTACTTAAACACAGGGGCCTGTGGGAGAGGATGAACATTCAAATCCTAACCAAGGGGACTGTGAGATAGGAAGTAGGAAGCAACAAGCAGTGAGAGAGATAAAAAGAGTGTATACAAGGAAAGCAGAACGGAAATTCCTGCAGGGGGGCACGGGGGGGGGATGAGGGGGGATGAGGGACAAGCTAGATGGGGAAACAAAGAAGGGGAAGATGGCAGACAGTTGAGCAACAGAAAACTTTGATAAATATGCTGGAAAGTTCCATAGCAAAACCAGCCACTTTATAAGCTAAAATTAAAAATAATAAATGAAATCTGTAAAAATGTGCTGTCATCACTGTTCATCCCAAGCTTCAGTATATATTTACCAAGATTCCTAGTCGATCATTGTGGGTGCAAATGTGTCACTCAAAACAATTCTGAATATTTTTTGTTTTCAATCACGATTAATTTTTAAATCTTTAACCTAGTTTTGTTGTTGTTGCTGTTATTGTTGTTGTTGTTGTTGCGTGGAAGAAATCTAAAAATACAAAATTATACTTTAGAAAGCTTTTGTCAGTAAAAACGTGACACAAATAGCTGGCAGGAAATTTAAAGAGCTAAGCCATATGCCTTCCAGCTTTGTGATGAGAAATCAACCTGGGTCCAGTGAGGCTAAAATGCACTAGATTTCAATACTAAAAATAAAGTCCTTGTTAGAAACACTGACCATACACATCAGTGAACTGTCCTTGAGTTCCTCTCCACTGCCACCTAGAGCAGGGAAAGGAAGGATGAGGTTGGAAAGGCTTATCAGCCTTTTGGAATTAGAATCTGAATTAGTACTCACTCTTACCATCTTAACATTTTACTTATAAGGATTTATTATTCCTCATATTGTTCTCTCAAATTGCCTTTTTCTCTCTGTTTTTCTTATTTGTTTCTAAGAAAATTCAAACGGCTTTTTAAATGACTATCATGAAAGTCAGTTCTCCTCCCCAGCTCTTTCAGTATTACATTTCTTATTATATCTTCAGCAACTTTCTACATCCTCATGCACTTACTCCTGTCACCCAACTATCATGCCTTTCATTGCATACAGAATTGTCTATGGATAATCATGTGTGTCATAACTTAGGAGTTCGGTAAAGCTCCTGTGTCTTATTCTTTCTATTCTAATCACCTGAGTTCGCTCTTCTGTTCTGTATGCAGAACCTACGGTGACTGTGATGGCAGATCTTGGTTGTCAATTTCACACAGCTTTGAGGAGGGCCCCTCAGTTCTGGAATTGCTTCCATCAGACTGTGAGGCATATTTTTCCTCTTACTTCACACACAAAATAAAATGAGATTACAAAGGAAAACAATCACACTGAAACGCAGCTGTGCAGATGGGGAGCTGAATTGACAGCACAAGAATTCCAAACTACCGATTTTAAAAAGCAAGGGGGAGAGCTGGTCAACTAACACTTCAAATAAACTGCAGCAAACTTACTCTGTGCATGTGGGTTTTTTTTTTTTTTTTTTCCTTTCGGTTCTTGTTAATTCTGCAAATTTGGATGATGCGCTCTAATTACTGAACCATGAATGTTGACTAGCTAGAAAAACAGAAAGTGATTTTTTAATGATTTAAAGAGAAATTAGCATAAACAAATACATTAAATAATGAACCTATATCTAAAAGAATCATGTCTTGATTGCTAACCGGTGCAGAAGGGGCAGCCCACTGGAAGCGGTGCCACCGCTGGGCAGGTGGTTCTAGGCTGTATAAGAAATGCAGCTGAGTGTGAGCCTAGGAGCAAACCAGTAAGTAGAAACCATCCGTGGTCTATGCTTC
Organism: Acomys russatus; assembly: GCF_903995435.1. NCBI lineage: Eukaryota > Metazoa > Chordata > Mammalia > Rodentia > Muridae > Acomys > Acomys russatus. The sequence goes on from NC_067156.1 coordinate 39,605,773, forward strand.
AGTTTCTCCTCCCAACTCCCGCGTTGGGTTCCCTCGGTGACAGAGTGTGACCTGTGAGCTGCATTAAAGCCTTTTCTTACCCAAGCTGCTTTAGGTCATGGTGTTTCTCACGGCGACAGAAACCACACTAGGAGAGTAAAGAAAGAGTGTATTTCTTATCTACCTCTAACAGAAATGCACATCTTCATATCAGCTTTGTCACAGGCTGGTAAGAAAATACCTCAGCGACTTTTATCCAACAGAGATGCAGCCGTACTTTACCACATACATGTTTATTCTCTCTGCCTGACCCTGCGCCGCTTCAACAGGTGACCGCACGAGTTGAAACTCCCACTATTTAAAAGAGGTGTGCTGGATATTTTTTTATGTCAACTTGACATGAGCTGAAATAATCTGAAAAGAGGAAATCTCACCTGAGAAAATGCCTCCATGAGAGCAGGTTGTAGGGCATCTTCTTAAATAGTGATTGAAGGGGAAGGACCAGCCCATTGTGGGTGGTGCCATCCCGGGGCTGGTGGTCCTGAGCTCCATAAGACAGCAGGCTGAGCAAACCATGAAGAGCAAGCCCATGAGCAGCACCCCTCCATGGCCTCTGCATCAGCTCCTGCCTCCAGGTTCTAGGCCTGCTCAGTTCCTGCTTTGACTTCCCTCCCCGATGGATTATGACCTGAACGTGTAAACCAAATAAACCTTTCCTGCCCCAACTTGCTTTGGGTTATGGTGTCCTATGACAGCAATAGTAACCTAACTATGACAATAGGACTCCATTTTACCACACTCTAATAATATTTTGTGGGGGCCTCTGCAAACACCAAGAATGGCAGAGTAATGGTTCACATGAGGCAAGGAGGAAATCCATTTTAGGACTCAGTAGCCTGGTTTGGACTTCTACAATCTGACACAGGGCAGTTTATTTTAGCCATATTCAAACACAGCACAATGTGTGTGGGGGGGGGCGGAGTTTACTGGTGGCAGTTAACTCAAAGCTTAAGACATGCTTACATTGAAATCCTTTACAAAGTACTAATGGCCTCTTTCATAAAGATGGATTCTGTTGACTCAGAAATAAACTTCAGGATAAGGGTCTGGGGAGAATGACTGAGGTAAAAATAATAGCCCATGGGAGTCGGGATTGGCCTGGCTTGGCAGATAGCAAAGATCACCAGATTATAAACTACATAGATTCTGAGATATCTGGATGGGAAACAGGTATACATATGCCCCAATGGGCCTGTGTGTTTAACAGTCCTGGCTTCCCTAGTGCTTCTCTGTGAGCACAAGGACCTCACGTCTTCTACAGTCTCTGATTTTGTTTGACTGGTTTTCACTGATCTGATGAGAGTTTCGCCATGGGCTACTATACTTTAATTTGAATTTTCTGATTACTGATGCTACTGTTCTTACTAATTCTATCAGTTTTCCTTCACATGGTAGTGCATTTCTATCCTTTGCTCATCTTACAATTAAACTTCTTCACTGTCCTACCAATGAAGTAGCTCTATCTATACTCTATGTATTAATCTTTGGTAACTATGGACAAAATATGTAGGTATTAAGTTGTAGATAATTATAGTAGATAAGATTAGGCAAATTCAGGGTGGCATGTCTGTAGGTATGTCCCAGCCCTATTGAGGAGATATCGCAGTTGACAGTTGCTGAGAAGAAAGCCACTTTCCTTTGGGAACATGGCTGGCCACATACCTTTGTGTATACGGGCAGCAATTTTGTGGGTTATTCATAAAGCCCACCATTCATCTGCTGCATATGTGTAGGGGGCATAGGTCCAGACCATGCATGCTCTTTGGGTGGTGGTTCAATCTCTGTGAGCTCCCATGGGCCCAGGTTAGTTGATTCCATACATCTTCTTGTGGTGTCCTTGTCACTTCTGGCTCTCTCAGTCCTTCCACCGACTCTTCCACAAGACTCCCTGATCTGGGCCTATTGTTTGGCTGTGGGTCTCTGCATCTGCTTCCATCAGTTGTTGGGTGAAGCCTCTCAGAAGACAGTTATGCTAATCTCCTATCTGTGTCAGGCGTTGGTTCTCTCCCGTGTGGTGGATCTCCCCCTCTCTGAGAAGAAGAGGGTGAGGAAATGGGGCCAGGGGGTGTGACCGTGGGACTGGGAATACATGGGACTCTGCTGGATAAGGTCTGACTTCTCCAGATAGCCATTGTGCGCTTGGTCTATGAAGCTGGACTCCCTTTTCTCAGTGGGATTCTCACTCCAACTGATCTGGTAGCCCCAGATTTTGCAACGAGTGTGACATAGCCCATAAGGAAGATTACAGTCTGGACACTTTCCTGATAAGAAACTTCTTCATCAAGCACAGGGAATCCCTGGAAGTACCCCACCCTATGCTGAGGAGATCATGCAGCAAATGACCTCTAATCATACTGTTTTTCTCCTTCTTGTGATAGGGCCCTGTGTTACTGCCTGTAAATGAAGTACCAGAGTATGTAGATTAAATATCTTGGCACCCTTAGCCCTAGCAAAACAGACACATTCACCCTGAAACCCCTTCCTACTGCCCATGGTTTATAAGCAAAAGCTGGCTGGCTTACTGGGTGCTTGCTTTCTTGCTCACCATTCCTTCACCATAACTGAGACTCCATTTATTCCAGGGGAACCGCTGCTGGACTCCCAATGGTCAAGCAGCAATGGCGGAACTGCCTTTGCAGCTCCATCACCACCAACAGCTCAGTGCTGGGCCTGCTTCTCACGGACCTAACTGCTAGCAGGCTTCAGGCATCCACCTGCTTCCTCTGCTGTGCTTAGAACAGCTGCTCAAACACAGAGCTGTAACACTTTGCTACCATCACCGGCTTGTGGGGCACCTGAGTCTCCACTGCTGCTGAGCCCTACAGTCTCATTCTAAAAAGAGCAACACTGTAACACAAGGGGAAACTCATTTTCCACCCCTCTCTGAGAGGCCAAGAGCCTCACTAGTGGCCAGGCTACAAGCCTCACCCTTCAGTTCTCTAGCCATCTCTGAGTGAGGAACAGAACCTTTGATCTCAAGGTCTGACTGTTCTCGGGAAGTCAGCAGTGCCTAGACCAGCCCACTGGACATGGGACCCAGGATACCCTGGGATGCTGAGGAGGAGAGGAGAGATGGACTTCGATCAGGCTATAAAGTGATTAAATAAATAAATCAATGAAAGCAAAAGAAAAGAAGAAAAGTAAGAATTCAGCCAAGGTCACACATCAATAAATAGAAGAATTAGGCTCTGAATGTGGACTTCTTTCATTCACAAATATTCTTAATTGCTATAGCATGAAAGTATTAGTCCACAGGAATTTATGGAACATTTACATCGACATAAATTAGTCATTGTCTTCTTGTGAAATCCCAGTAACACATGATATAATGCCTTAAAGAAAAAAGTCCATCATTCTTGGTTAGCAATCTCCTGCCCCCACCCCCATCACCTCCTGGTTGTTGTCCTAATAAGGAGTCACTCTGTGAAATAGAAAGCAAGCCTGCAATTAAATGTTTTCTTTTATAAGTTGCTTTGGTGATGGTGTCTCTTCACAGCAGTAAAAAAAAAAAAAAAAAAAAAAAAGTAACTAAGAGATGGTCATTTAAGAATAAAGGTTTAGCCAGGCAGTATTGGTGCACACCTTTAATCCCAGCACTTGGAAGGCAGAGGCAGGCAGATCTCTGTGAGTCTGAGGCCAACCTGGTCTACAAAATGAGTCTAGGACAGCCGAGGCTATACAGAGAAACCCTGTCTGTCTCAAAACAAAACAAAATGAAACAAAACAAAACAAAAAAACAATAAAGGTTAAACCAATGGAGAGGGGACATCTCTGGGACAAGAAGAAGATGTATGAGAAGGTAGGCTCCTGCAAGGATATGGGGATGACTCCAGCTGAGACCCATAGCAGTGAGGGATTTAGAGACTGAAGTGGCCACGCCTATAGCTGGGCAGGATTTCCAATGGAGGAAGGGAAACATCATTCCTCCCACAAAACCTTCAAACAAAAATTCACCCTGCCTACAACATGTGCAAGCATAAAGATGGAGAAGAAATTGAGGGAATGGCCAAGTGATAACTGACCCAACTTGAGACCCACCCCATTGGAGAGATCCATCTCCTGACACTATTACTGATACTGTGTTATGCTTGAAGTCAGGAGCCTAACATAACTGCCCTGTGAGCAACTCCAACCAGCAGCTGATAGAAACAGATACTGAGACCCACAGGCAAACACTAGGTGGAGCTCCAGAGTCTTGTGGAAAAGTTGAGGGAAGGCTAGAACAACCCTAAGGGGACAAAAAGTCCACAAAAAGACCAAAAGAGTCAACTAATCTAGGCCCATGGATGCTCACAGAGACTGAACCACCATCTAAAGAGCATGCATGAACTGGACTTAGGTCCTCTACACATATGTAGCTGATAGGGAGCTTGGTCTTCATGAGGGTCCTCTAGTAATCGCAGAGGGTGTTGTCTCTGACATAGACTCTGTTGCCTAATTTTGGATCACTTTCCCCTAGCTGGGCGACCTTGATTGGCCTCAGTGGAAGAGGATGCACTTAGTCCTCATGAGATTTGATATGCCAGGGTGGGTTGGGGGGAATCCCCTTTCCTGAGGAGAAAGGGAAGGGTATAGGGGGAAAGAGAGTGGGAGAAGGGGGAGGAGGCTGAGATACGGGTGTAAAATGAATGAATGAATGAATGGATGAATGAATGAATGAATGAATGAGACAAGAAAAATAAAGGTTAAGTTAATTAAAACATACTCAGAAAACTCTTGGACAGTAAGTGTTACTGTTTCACTATCATGTGATTAGTGTGGTTTATTAATATTGAGTTATTTATTATCATTAATCTCTGTAGCCTTTAATCTTTCCTGAAAAAATAGAAAATTTAACAATATGGTTGTTATTGTTGAGGTTTAACTATATAACATAGTGACTCTGAAATCATTCATTCTTTTCCATTCTCTACACTTGGAGTGTATATTAAATTAAAGTCACCCAATTTTAACATAAGAAAGAGACACACTATGAATAAATAAAGTATATAATTAATCTTTCACAACTAACCATTAACACAAAAAAAGACTGTCAAATTATTTTTCATGTAATTCATCACTCTCTTTTATTTTCTGAGAATGGGAGAGGTGTCCTGAATCCAGGCAGCATGTCAGGATACATTTCATTAGTTCCCATATATATGAAAATACCAAGAAATAATAGATAATTTAGTGCCTTCATTAGGCCTTTAGTTCTTGTGTTTCCTCTTCTATGGTTCTTCTGCGATGGACCCTAGTTGCTTAATACTTTAGTAACAATTATGACAGTACTAATGGATAACAAGTCTCTAGACTAGAATTGAAGTCCCTTAGCTACGATAAAGGATGTTTGATTTTTCTCCACTTTTTTAACTCTGAGGTTTAATGACTCTTTGTTACAGCTTCATTTACTACCTTGTAGTTGCAACCAGGACCTTGAATTTTAAAAAATGAGAACAAGACAAAATATAATGCATTTGGGAACCATTTGAACTGTGCTAAAGTACTTTGTGTAGTTTCTCAGAGAGGTAAATAAAACATATATGTGAGGTACCTAACATAGTACTCACAGAATATTAATTTCTTAATCTATTTCCTCTTTCTTGAAAACCATTTCAATTTTGTGTCTTTTTGTGATTTATATTTGGTTCTTCTCCAACAGTCAAATATTTTTATTTTACTCCTTGAGACCAATTCAAAAGTCCCCTGCTTAACTGATCCTTCTGAGATTATCATTATAGGACTTAGTTAATTGATTAGTTCTTTGATCATAATAACATTATTTCCTGTAAAAAAAAAAGTTCCAAGAACAAGAATACAATGAGAACTCCATTTTTAAAATAAATAATTTAAGACTGGATCATGAGTTTGAATGTAAGGTTAGGTGCACTGGTATTTTTATAAACACTCCATTTGTGCTGAGTTTAAGTCAAAATCACAGTATCAAAAGTCAGCCAAAGGCCAGTTGTGTAGGGTCTGCCCATCAACCTAGAAGACACTAAAAAAAAAAAAGTGCCAAAACTCATGTAACTCATGTAACCCAGTTACATTGGGAATTGTAGTCTATATAGAAGCTAAAATAACCTGAAATGCATAAACTAAATGTACTTTTGTCCTCTTAACCTAAAAAGGAAGATTTCCTCACTGTCTAAAAAAATTGTTGCCAACCAGAAGATAGCTATTTTCAATTCCAATATCAATATTGTTAATAGTACAACATGGTATCAGTGATAAGAAACATCACTTCATTTTCTCAGTATAGACTAACTTATATCTCAAGAGTCCAATGACTGCATTAACTTTACATTTTAAGCCGCCATTTTCTCTTAAACCAGTCATGTTGCATTTATCACAGGTGAAGTAAATATTCTAATGCTGTTTTAGTTTCTTTAACAGAAAGGAGTGATTGAAAAAGCATAAAAGCATAAGCAACTTACAAAACTAAATTGGAAAGCACCACTTACCTGGTCCTTCACACGCTTGTTTAATTAATATGATTTTAGTGGTAACAGTTACAAGCTTACTGAGAAAGCTTAATTAAGAAACACAATAATGAAATTAGTAAAGATACTAAAGGAAGCCATCTGGAATTCAGTCTCTCCACCCATAATGCCTGTGTTCATGTTATGTTTTTAAAGTGCATCTAGGAACAATTTGGAGAGCTGATAGAGCAGTACCAGATGCACTTTCTAGCTGATTACGAAGCAGATGGTTTTATGATCACATTTGTGTTGTAAAAGGTGCCATTCTGTTATAGAGGACTCACATTTATGACACGTGCTCCTTGTTTAGCACAGTCCTCCCATTGGAGCATCTCTTGCACTTCTTTGTTCACATCTGTTCAGTAAGTGTACAGATTGATTCTCTTAGGAGGAGGCATAAATTTCCCCATTACATTGTTGAAAGTATGTCGTATACATAGCCCTGATTTTCATACTGACATGACAACATCAGTACAATTTACAGTATAGGTAATGATGGAAAAATCAACACAGATGTTTAAAAACCAAGCTGGACCGTATCCATTTCACAAAAATTGTTAATTCCCTGCAATCTAGTACGGTTCAATACGGCCATTTTGTTCTTTGTGCAGTAAACATTACAGGAGTGTTTAAACTCAAGCTACACCACAATCTAGAAGTAAATCTGTATTAAGAACTATAAATCAAGATTATTATTCTGAGAATCCTAAGTAATAAATAACATCTGCCTTAATAATACAAAACAAATGTTTCCATCAAAATAGGTATACCTTTCTGAAGAAACCAATTAAGTAGCTGTGCCTTTTGTTTGTACAATAATTTTTAATTTTTTACTATTTTCAGATGTAATAAAACTGTTAACACAACCTTGCCTTTTCTATAAACTCAGACATAGGTGTCTTCATAACCTGGCACTTTCCCTTGTCTAATCTATGGAAGTAAATTAATTTCAGATTTGAGTGGCCCAATGGGAATAATCTTACAGCCTGAATTTACTAAACTGGTGCTACAGTGAGAAGAACCTGTTCATTTAATTAGTATTTCTTAACTACCTACAAGTGCTCCTGGAATAGCCAGCCATTGGGAAGAAACTTTTAAGTGGATCTTGTATTTGCCTTCAAGGGACTCTTACTACAGCTCCGCAAGATATTCCCAACGGTGCAATAGTGGCACTATTATCTTAAAAGTAACCAATAATCATCTACTGGGACTTAAGAGCCACTCATTAGGAGTAAATTTATAACTGGAACTGTAAACCTAAACAATACTCATAGTCGATGAATTCAGGGATGATAAAGGACAACTTATTGCTGCCTATCTGCTGCCTAAACTAATATAATTCCTAAATGCATTCTAAATACTTGTCCACATTGTCCCTATATAAACAGGTAAGTATAGCTCCCACCCTTCATCAAAGAAGCCTCTTTTTGCAGTAGATGAAGACCATTAGAGAAAACCACACTGATCAAAATCCAGGAACAACAGACTATGGAGTGTACAGCCATAATTGACATACCCACAACACAACTCCTCCACCTATGGCTCAGAAAAAATTGAAGAGGGCTGAAAGATTGCAACACCCGTAGGACCAGGATATTTGCTGTGTGATAGTGTCTTCTAAGAATATAAAAGGAAGGTTATACACTTAAAATATCAAAACTATAGACACCTATACAAGAACTACACAATGACATCACCGGTTGACATACCAGTGAGGGTGGGGAAAATCATACAAGACTCTACCCCTAGATAAAGAGCTACAGGCAATTGATAGCTGCTGAAAGAGAGAGAATCAATCTTTTCTAGAAATGATCTCCTGACAGCTTACCCAATCTCAAGTGGTCAGCCCTAAATACATACAGATATGAGCAACACCAAATTAACTCATCAGGTTGTGTTTGCATATGTGTGTGTGCATATAATTATGTATATGTTTTATATATGTAACAAGAAAAGGTCATGAATTTGGTGGGCATGGGGTACATACATAGGAGGAGTCAGAAGGGTAGAGGGAGGAGTGGAAATAAAGTGAATATAGTATTCATGTCTGAAATTCTCAAAAAGAGTTCTAAAATTTTAATTAAAAATAAATAATTAAATGAGACTTATGCCTAAAAAAAAGAAAGAAAGAAACATATGCCTGAGAATCAAACAGGTTGAAACAATTTCATAAATTTAATGAGATTTATTACAAAGTAAAGTTTATTAAGAGTTCCTAAAACTCATTAGTAACAGTAACTTTTGATAGTCTGTGATTCAATAGTTGCCTTGAGACCAATTTTTAGTTCTGCAAATAAGTGTCAAGTTCTATTAAGTGTAAAATAAAATCATTTATCATTGCACTAAAAAGATAATAATTGTATGTGATTATGGGTGCATATATGTGTGTCTCAGAGAGAATTACACATCAGGTATGTTTTATATATACATATATATGCCTATAAATATTACATATAATTACAAACTTGTAACAATATACTATAAAATAAAATTACAGACATTATTACATATATTAGAGAGAATTTATATTGCTATAAACAACTATTTAGATGTAGTTTAATAAAAAGCTGAAGATACAGGAGATGAAGGACAAATCACAAGTTGCAGAGAGAGTACTGGAAGAATTTAGAAGATTAAGCTGTAAAGGGTGGAAAATGAAATCAGTCAGGTAAGATGGTATACAAGTTACAGGAGTGTGGTCATCTTGGGCTCCCCACAACAAGATTAAACAGAAGGTTCATGAGAAACATCCCTAGGGGGGTCTCTGAGACCAGCTGGAGTGATAATGCTTTGAATGATGGAAGGAAATAAGTATCTTACCAGAAGCATGCCTGAAGACTAAATATGTGTCAGGTAGAGAAACCACATTGTAGGAAGAGCCTCAGCAAAGTCACAGTTTTGGACTGCTAGGGCATCCTGGCGTTTACAAGTCATTCCCGAGAACTGGAATACCCAGCCCAAGGCACAAGGAGGGCTCCAAAAAGGCCCTGGCATTACTCTTACTTAGCTACAGTTAGACAGGAGAGAGGTGCTCCAAGGCTGCTGGAATATGTGACTACAGCTGATAATGAGGTAATGTCTATTTTTAAAAGCCGGAAGAAAGGTGTGTTTTTTTTTCTGGTTTTGTTTGTTTACTTGTAGCCAAAGGAAAATATTTATTCGCATGTGGATGAGCATGCAATCGTGTTTCCTTTTGGCAATGCAAAAACTCAGTAGCATCATAGAGTCTAATCAACAGCGTGAACTTGGTACTCTCTACCCGTCCACCACCATCAAACTGCAAAATGGCAATTATATAGTATAATAAAAATAGCAAAGGTAATTACAAGTTTTCCACAGATAACTTAGCCTCTGTAACTTTTACTGTCTTCCTCTGAGGGCCACCAGGTCTCCCCACAAAAAGGAAATGGTCAAATAGGGGGTACCAAAGTTTGTGTTCGAGTCAGTCCCTGCTCTCCACACAATTGTGGAGAATGTGGCATCCATTGGCTAGATATGGATAGAGGTTCTATGTCTACTGCACGCGTGTGCTTGGTTGAAAGAAAGGAGGATCAGACACTCAGGAAGTTCATGAATTTTACAGGAATCAAGAAGCTGTCTCAGTTACCCTCTTGTCAATAACTCCAATAAACTCCAATAAATTTTCTCAAGGGTAGACTTGATGGAATTATTTCTTTGTTCTGCTGCTATCTGGAATTAGTAGCTGTTTGATCTCTTGTACATGGAAACTCAAACATTATAACAGTGGAAAACTTTTTTATACAATTAAGAATCATGAATGGATATTTATACTTGGGATTATATTCAAGTACTCTTAAGTCATTACACTATTCTGTGTAGAGGGTGAGAATGTGATGTGAAACACCACTGGTGTAAACAGTACATTTAAAAGTAGTAACCCTGGCCCTGCCCTGAGGACACAGGAGCTGGCCCTGCCTTGATGACATGGGAGGAGGAGAGTGGGCCCTGCCCTGAGGACAAGGAGAGGGCCCTGATCCAGGGCTCTGAATCAACCTCACCCCAACATTTACCCAATGTATGACCTTCTGGAACACATGAAGGGGCCAGACCTGCAGATTCAACGATTCAGAATCTCCTTGACACACAGCAACAATAGGATATCTGACCGCAGTCCCAGTGAGGATCTGGTAATGGTAGTGTGGGTCTCCAACCAGACCGATGACCCAGCAATGAACATTAGAAAGTAAACATATGTGGACAAAAGGCTACATAGCTTCTGTGACAAGATTTTTGTTTTATTTTACTGGGGGGAGGTCACAAGGGCAGAGGGAAGATATGAGGGGATAGGGAGAGGAGAAGGAGTTTGGTGCATGACATGTAAATCATAGACATTCAATAAAAATAAAAGTAAAAAAAGTAGTAGCTAGCCCTTATAAAGCTTTCTTGTGTTAAATGCAATACGGGAATTAAAAGGTATACTGCCCAAAGGTTAGGAAATAATGTCACATTCATTACAAAGACTTTTAATTTTACACTATTGCAGAAGATATCAGAAACTTTAACTGCAAAGTAATATTAAAATACAAAAATTCCAACTTTGGTTTTCATTGTTTAGCAGTTATATGAGCAATTTATTACTTTGCTGATTTCATGAGTCCATTGTTCCCATTATTGTTCACAGAAATCTAGAAAGTACATACACTCATTTAATATTAAAATATAATTAATTTATAATTGAGACTGGCATTTGTTACACTACTGTCAGTATATGGTTAGCATCCTCTTATAAAATAATTTTTGAAACAATTTTCACAGTGTCAGGTGAGTTTCATTTCACATGCTCAACCTTGTCTATCTTTACTTCAGAGAATATTCATTTATTCTCTCTATCTTTTAGCCTCTACAGAATATTGGAGAGTGTTATTATGAGTTGGTTTTCAATGTATTAATTGTTAGTATTCCTAATATTAATAAGTGGGTGTATGCCAAGCAAGGCATAATTATGTTTGGACACATACAATTAGAATTGGCAATTAGAGACCACTGTAACTCAGAGTCCGCCATCTTCTTTTGCTTGCCATCCATCTATAGCCCTGTACCGAGGCTCTCCAATAGAGGCCCTAGAGCAGGACGGCCTGTGTTGCTACTGAAGCAGTGTTTATCTTTCCAAGATAAAGACAAGACTTTCATGACTACTTAATTTCAGCAGCATTAAATTTATGTATCTGGTTTCATTCTAATAGCAAGAACTGTACCAATCCCATTTAAAACTGATTTCTATTCTAATAGAGACATATAAAATATTCAATTTGTCATATAACCAAACATGCATAATCAACCACCACTTACAAAATATGATATAAATTAGGTCACCCAAAGAATAAATTAAGAAAATAACATGGTTTTATAATTTCCTTTCTGCAAAACTTTTCATTGTTTATATTGAAGAAAAAGTACGTGCACACACAGACCATATACATAGGAGTGTGTGTGTGTGTGTGATGTGTGTGTGTGTGTGTGATGTGAGTGTGTGTGTGTGTGTGTGTGTGTGTGTGATGTGTGTGTGTGGGTGGGTGTGTGTGTGTGTAGAGTTAGATATTTCTTCCTTCCTATCTCCCTCTTTTTTCTCATATAACTCACCCTCCTTTCCCCCCAGACAGCTTCATTTTTACTCTTAAGGCATAAATACACACATCATTTTAGGTGTATCTATAAAATCTGGGAGTCATAAATGTGATAAAGTAATTGTCTTTGTTATACTGTCTTAATTTGTATACTGTGACTACCTCCAGCCAAATCTACTTTTCTACAAGTAACCTAGCTTTTTTCTTTAGGTAGTAGAAGAAAAATTCCACTGTACAAATATGTGGCATTTTCTCTACGAATCCTTTGTTGCTGGACATTTAAGTTTGTTCCAGAAGGTAACTATTATGGCCAGTGCTGGAACAATCACTGATGCACAAGTATCTCTGAGATAGATTAATTCAGAATTCTCCAGGTTAAAAACCCAGCAGTGGTATAATTAGACGATATCACCACTTGAATTTTAGCTTTTGAGAAGCTTTCATAGTGACCGAACAAGTTTATGTTCTCACAAGCAGAGTGTTGGGTTCACTTAGGTCCACTTCTTCAACAACATTTGTCATTTCATTAATGGGTGCCATTCTGATTGGAGGAAAATGGAATAGCATTTCTCTGTTAGCTAATTAAGTTGAACTTTAACATATATTTATTGGCTTTTGTATTTCACCTTAGAAAAATTGACTGTACAATTACCTAGCCCATTGCTTTATTTGGGCTGTTGACTTTTTTATTCCTTAAGTTTTGTTTGTTTGTTTGTTTGTTTGGGGTTTTCCAAGAGAGGATTTCTCTGTGGAGCTGTGGTTGTCCTAGAATTCACTTTGTAGACCAGACTGGTCTCAAACTCACAGAGATCTTCCTGCCTCTGCTTTGTGAATGTTGGGATTAAAGGGATGTGCCACAACCACCTGGCCTATTTTTTGGTTTTTGCATTCCTATATATTCTACAGATTTCTCCTCTGTCCAGTGTACAACTAAAAAGGCTTTCTCTCATTCTTTAAGCTGTCTTTTTGCTGTTTGGCCTGTTTTCTTTGTTATGTAAAAGCCTTTTTATTTCATAATGTCCTGTTTGTCTATTGCTGGCATTATTTCTCAGGCAGCCCAAGTCTTATTCTGAAAAGTTATGCCTATGAGTTATCTTGACATGATTTCTGTAATTTTTTTCTCCAATTAGTTTCTGATATTCACTAAAATCTTTGATCAATTTAAAGGTGAATTTTTTGTACAGGTGAGAAATAGGATTCTAGTTTCATTCTTCTATATTTGGATACTCAATTTTACCAGAATTATGGCTAAAGGCATTACCTTTTCTCCAGTGCATTTTCTGCCATATTTGTAAAAATCAGGAGGCTATAGTTGTGTCAGTTTATATCTAAAGGTCTTCTATTCTATTCCACTGATGTATATGTAAAAGGTGCTGGCTTTTGTATGCTAATTTTATATATTGCCGCTTTGCTAAAAAATTTCCCAGTTTTCTGGTAGCGTCTTTGCAGTCTCTTATGTATAGAATCAGATCACATAAAAATAAGGATATGCCTTTTATTATTTAAAAAAATTAATCCATAGCTACTGATGAGTGGATAGAGCTGGAAACAATCTTTCAGAGTGAGATAACGCAGAACCAGAAAGACAAGTATGTTTTCTCTCATCTGTGGAGGTTGGCATTAAGTCTTCAGGTACCTGTGTTTTATCTGGAATACCCACAAAGGTCAGGAAATTATTAAAGAGCCAAGGACATGCATTCAGAGAAGATAGATAGAATGAACTGGTATAAAGAGATAAAAGAGAATAATGGATCAGGAAGGGCTAAACTAGTTTGATGGAGCAGGGGATAGGGCACAAGAGGGGGTAGATGACAGGATAAATAACATCAATGATCTGCGGAGAGATGGAAATCTACTACTGGAGAAGCCTTTTCCTAAATGGTAAGGACGCCAAGCTATCTGTATGGTAGGCCACGCTACAGGAAGAGGTCTTTGCTCTTTGTTCTGGGCAACTACATGGTTTTTAGCTGCCCCAGCTATGTCAGTCAGGCTTCTCTAGAACAGAACTGATAGAATTAACGTATATGGGACTTATTACAATAGTTTATAGGATGTGGTCAAGTGAGTCAAGCAATGGCTGTGTACCAGTGGAGAGTCCAAGAACCAAGTAGTTGTTCCATCCACAGGGCTTATGGTCTCAGCTGGTTCAGTATACACTGAAATCCTGAAAAAGTAGGCTCTCTTGCCAGTCAAGGAATAAACTTGCTAGTGAGAACAAGAGCAAGCAGGCAAAAAGCAAAAGCTTCCTTCTTATATGCCCTTCATTAAGGTGCCACCAGAAGATATGACCTAGATTAAAGGTGAGTCTCCGCACCTAAATAGATCTGGATTAAAGGTGGGTTTTCTCACTTTAAATGATTTAATTAAGAAAATCCTCAGGTGTAGCCAGTTGCTTGGGTTTTAGTTAATATCAGAGGTAGTCAAGTTGACAACCAAGATAGCCATCTCACCAGTTCTTTTTTTAAATGGATTCCCTTATATATCTCATAAAAACAAATGATGAGGGAAACTCAGTTCTGTAAGTTATTAAAGAGTCTTTTTTTTTCCTATGATATTATAGACTGAGAAAGTTGTATTTAGAAGCTTAAAAAAGGAAACCAGTAGAAATCAGGGATGGAGGAAGATTATGATACTTAAGAAGAGCTTGGTGGCCCATTAGACAATTTCACGTTGAAGCATCTAGGTCCTACATTGATGTTTCATTGGACCAGATTTGGTCTTTTAAATAAAATGAGCAGAATTCAAATATAGGGAATAATACTAAGCAGAAGGATATTTCTTTTAAATAAAGAGAGCAATAATGATGATGTGGAAAACTACTACTATAAAGAGAGAGGCTGCGTGGCTACTGTCTTTGGTCTGTGAAAGCAAAATCTGAAGTGTTTGGAAGGGGGGCTGTTGGCCGTTTTATCTTTCAGAATTATGACTGTATCTAGCAGTCATCTACTATCTTTTTTTGACCGTTGACAATGCTGAGGTTCTAGATGGTAAAATGACTTTCCCATGGGCTCAGGCTTAATAACGTTTAATATTTTTATTAGATATGGAAGCATTATGACTCATAGTTCTGTGGCTCTTAAATCTTCACAATTCTCTTGGCAGGATCTAACTGTTCATCAAATTTTAGCTTTCAAACTTTTGGAAAGTTTTCAGCACATAAATTTGAAATTCTTATTTTCAGATGTAGTCTGAAAATAACATGGAAGTCAAAAGGCCAAGTTATTTTATAATTAATTGATTTCAGAGTTATTATTCTGGTTCCTTCAACCTATTTCTTAACCTGCCTTTATGATCATATTGATATAATTTAATTCATTTTCTGACTCTTACAGTCCTGAATATTAATGTTTGGCTTTGCTATTTCTTATTCATAATCTTCTTAATTTAACAGATACTCAGTCCATTTTGCACCTATTATATAACTTTAGAAATCAGAACTTGCATGGCATGGTATATATGTTAATACGCTTGATATTCTGCAAGACACTGACAATAAAATGGTAAAAATTCAGAAATAATTTCTCCTGACAATGAACTTAAGAATTTAATGGCAGTACAAGCATTTTACATGACTATTAATGTTATAAAATTTTAAGACTTAAGAAAAAAACCACAGTCTAATGAAAGCCACAATAAGTACTGTAAACAAATATTTTAAATTATTGAGTATAGGTCATACATAGGGACATTTAGGACTGGAAAGCTATGATATGGTAATAATAAAATGAACTGAATAACCAGGGGCCTTCAATGTCAGGGTAACATGTCAGGCATCATATAATACAAAATGTGAAATAGAGATATTAAAAGTTATAGATTGAATAAGCAACATAATCTCTTTTGAGAGAATGTCCTGGCAGCATATAAAACTAGATTTAGGAAGATCATAAGTTTTCTAGTACTTTCTACCACACAGGTGAGATATGATGAGTATTGGTAAAACCAGAGAAAAGGAATGGCTGTGAAAGACATCTCACTGCCTTTGGGAAGCAATAAAGGTAATATAGGCTGTCCCTTCACAGTTATTGGAAATGGGCTGAGTCAACATGAGCTCATGCACAAGCCACAACAAACTTAGCACTGAATGGGACAGATAAGTGCATAACGGACAGTATCCATGTCAAATGATTGGGAGCATTTCTCTGAATTTGCTTTCATACAAGGTATGTTTATCAAAGACAAGAGCTGATATTTTTCAAGTGTACAAGGGTATTACTAAAATTCGACAGGAAAACTAAAATAACCGTTTAGAACATAGACTGCAAAAGTATCTTATAGCTTCACCAGCTATCACACCTATCAAGCTATATAATTTTTAAGGAAGATGAATTTTATCAATGACATTGTCAGAAGCATATAATACATAGTAATAATAAGATCCGATTGGCATTTAGTATTCTTGTTGATTTTATATTCTCCACAGAAGCCTTTCCCCTGTCTTGTTCTCACACCCATATCTAGCCTCCACACAGCTCAGTCCCTGGTTCTTTCTTACACCATCTGCAGTCTGTTGTTTCAGACATGATCATAAATGAGTATGTTCCAGCCTCAGCACTATTGACAGTTGGGCCATGTAATTCTTTGTGGAATCAATAACAGTCATGTGGTTAGGGATAGATGTGAAAAACATACTATAAAAGATCACACGGTTCAGCAGCAATTCTGAAGTAGACTTGGGATACACTTGGGAGACAAGAAAGGAAATCACTGGCTCATTCCATATTCTCAAATGACCTAACCTTGCAAACGAATGGACTGTTAATCTTTACCTAGACCACTGTATCGCAGTTTAGTATCTAGGTCACTGGTGACCTTGCCTAGGAGGTGTTAACATGGAGTTAACATGTGAAGAAATTGATGCGGCACTGAGTTCAAAAAGATGAAGCAGAAACAGTGCTTGACTTCACAAATGAACAACAACCATCTCTCTCCACATCTACTCCTTAGTAGAGAAATAACATTCAGTCCCTCAAAGAGGGGTAAGTGACAAGCTCACTAACTCCTTCAGCTAGCCATTGTGACTCATCCATTTTATTCAGAATTTCTTTTTAGGTTATTTTATCTTTCTTAATAATAAAATTATTTTAATGAGTGCATATTAATTTTATAACATAATGGGCTTAACTATTACATTTTCATACATATATTAAAAAATCATCTTCACCGCTGCCCATTTACATATGTTTGGATCCACTATGGTTGGTACCATCTCTGCTTCCAAAAAGTTTCCTTATCTAGCTCCCTTTCTTTCTTCTAACATGAGAAAAAAGTAATAGTTGTCTTTCTATGTCTACATTATTTCATAAAATTATCTATGGATCCATCTAGTTTCCTAAAAGTAATACAGCCCCCCTCATGTTTATGGCTAGATAAACCCTGTGCTCCCTAGCCAGTCACTCACTAACAGCTATGTAGGCTGATTGCATACGTTGTGTGGTGTTAACAGTTCCGTGGGGAACATAGAAGTACAAGCATCTTTATGGTACGTCAATGTTGATTCCTTTGGGGTACATAAGAAATGGTGAAGAAGATCATATGTTAATTGTATTTTTAAGGTTTGGTTTTGAGGGCTCATTAACTTCCATACCCACTCCAATACTGTCTGTACAAATGTATAACACCTCCAAAACGCTCAAGTGCTCCTATCCCCAAACTCAACATCCTCACCACATTTACTGTTACTTACTTGATGACAGACATTCTGACAGGGGAGTCTATCCTGATTTTGATGGACAAGTGAACATATCTGCAACAAAATCCTCTTTCTTCATGATAAGAAATTTTATATCTTTTTTTCTGAGCTGGCTTTAACAACACTCGATTTAGTGTCTCTGGAATTTTCATCCTTAGGATTGGATAAAATGCAGGAACAATTGTACTAACAACTGGCTATTGATTTACACATCTGTGTTTGCAGGTGTTTTTAAACATGCTTGTACCAGTTTAGTAAGGGTCACAAATTGTTTTGTTTTTTTTTTTTTCTCAGAAAACCTTGCTTTGTTTTGAATAAAAATTTTCAAAAAACAGAGCCAGGAGTGGTGGCTCACACCCTTAATCCTAGCACTCAGGAGGCAGAGGCAGGTGGATTGCTATGAGTTTGAGGCCTGCCTAGTCTACAAAGCAAGTCCAGAGTTACACAGAGAAGCCCTACCTCAAAAAAAAATTTTTTTTTTCAAAAAACAGGACTGTAATTTTTTTAGGAATGTGAGAATTATATTTAAGAAATTTAAACTTTTAAAATGTCTATATCTAATAACATTTGAGACAACTTTTAAGAATTTATTAAAAATTCTTTATAAAATTTGTTCTAAGAATGCAATATTGTCTTTTATTCTTGCTTTTTAAAACTAACTTCCTCTGAGTTTCTTATTTAGGCTTTTTATAGACACTAGCCCTTCTTTCAAATCTGACCCCAAATACAATGTACTCCAGAAGGCTTCTATTCAAATCACACTCCCTCCCCCATGGTGTTTGTTGCATGACTTTCCCTGGGGGTAATGTAAAGGAATTTCTATTCACTCCACATAGAACCAGCACCAACAGACCAAAGGAAAGCACTCCCCCAGTGCAGCTGCGTTAATTGCGGTTACTTCCTGAAGCATGAAAAATTTGAGGGCAGCTACATCACTAGAAAAGGCCCGCTCCAAGCACGTGGCACGGGCGCCCCTGAAGAGAGTCATGACAGGTGTGTAATTGTTTACTTCACACACGGTCAGGAAGGAGAAGGGACTTGTGAGCATATTAGGAGCCTTCTGAGTCACGTGATCCTCCTCCATCCCTCCGAAAGAGGGACTGTTAATAGGCTTGGTTTCCATGAGCTCTCCTTCGGGTGACTGTAGCTCCTTTATTTCAGCACAGAATAAACAGCTTCATTATTAGTTATTTATACTATTCTTACACAGGATAAAATCTGTCTCAATACGACAATTATTAAACAACATCTTTATCAGTTTTTAATCTATTGAATGTAGCAAATCTTTTTGCAAGTAAATACTGGAAATGCTTATTAAATTGAATCAAAGCTCACTATTGTGTTTAAAATGAGTTTAAATATTTTCTGAGCATTACTTTCAATTACTATAGGCTTTCATTGCAACAATCTTGAGCTTATAGTGAGCCGATGTGTAAATATTTAAAAACTACAGGTCACATATATGAAGGGATTTATAGTTATTAAATATATCACATCACTAATTGTTGAACAATCAGTAATTAGGTGTATGAGAAAGGACAGCATGGTGTTCACACATTATTAAAATACTTTATATTCACCTCACACGGCTGTTACAAAACTGCCACCAATGACTTCATGACAGGAGCCTTGACCTGCCCTTTTAGCACCATGACCTTTGGTATATTGGTCTTTCATGAGACATGATCCTTCATATGTAATGTTAAGATAAAATGTAATGATGAAATAATATCCATTTAAACAAAGCAAGTATTTTTCAGGTGTATGCTGTATTTTCACTTAATCACTACAATCTGGCAGATTATTATTCCCATTTTTTGCAGATAGAAATCTTGGCATACATGATTTCTGAAAAGAAGATACCAAAGGTATCTGGAGGTTGGCATTTTATAATCTGACTCCAAAGCTAAATCCCTTAGCTACAATTACAAGTTCCTAAGTAAGTGTTGTCATCCTTACTTTATACATTGTAAAACTGGGTTTTGTAAAATATTAATTAGCCTTTTCAAAATATTGCAATATGCAATTCCAACAATAAGGCTTTTTAAAGATTATCAGCAAGCATAAAGATTATCAGCAAGTCATAAATTTAATCAAATAATCCCATTAAAATTAAAATGAAACTCAAGCAAAACAAAACTTTAGGAAGATGTTATATTTGTAAAGATGCTAAATTTGAAACTTGAATATTCCCTATCTCCTACCATTAGTGCATCCTTTAGTAAAATTATTGAGTCTTCAATAAATCTAGATAGTTTACTGTAGTTTTGTAACTCGTTTAAAATAAATATCAAAACCTGAAGCTTTTGTGAAATATAAACTCTGATGATTCTTTGAGTTTCCTTTTAATTTGGGACCGTCTCACACACCAATCATTAGCCTAGCTTTCTTCAGCTTTCTAACTTCAGGTTCAGCCTGCAATTTAGAAAACAATGCTGCCACCCTGAGGATAAGAGGTTGAAAAACACAGTCAAAAGGAGGAAACCTAAGTCACTTGCTTGTTTCTGGATTACAGAAACAACTGTGTTGAAATGCTACCTGGGCAATTAAAATGCTACCAAAGGCATATGTGGAAAAAAACACAATTTCGATATCTTATATTTTCATCCTCAATGCATCTAAAACATAAAGTTGCATAGATTCAACCATCTTGTTGGCAAATGTCTGTAACTTGCTAACAGATGCAATGGGATACAGAAGTATATAAAAAATATCCTAGGTCCACATTGACAAGAGTAATGAGAACATCTGGCAATCAGGTCTAGCCCCCACCTAAAACAAAACAGAACAGGGACTGGAGAGATGGCTCAGTGATTAAGAGCACGGCTGCCCTGCAGAGGGCATGGATTCTGTCCCCAGTACCCACGTGGTGGCTCACAACTGTCTGTGACTCCAGAAACAGGAGATCAATGCCCTCTTCTGGATCGCAGGGTACACATACATGCATGCAGTCAAAACAAACACTCAGACTTATAAAATAAACAACAAAATAACTTCTAGAAAATAAACTATCTATTTGACTAATTTGTTAATTTTACCAAATTTCACTGCTGTCATTTATCTAGTATTGTCAATATCGACACAAACAATGAATTTGGGATATATTTATTTTCTAGTCATTGTATTTTCCAGAGGGAAGGATTCTCCACATAGGCAAGCATATTACCAGGAAGATAATTACTTATTCTTTTTTAGTCTTTATAGCATTTTAATCTTCTATATTGCTATTTTCCATAGAACTCCCATGGCAGTGTTAATAACAGTGGTAGTGTGCATACCTACCCTAATCTTGATTTTAATATGAATTTATTTAATGAAAAAAATGAGAAAAATATTTAATTCACATTGGAACAAAACAAAAGAATGCTTTTGGTTTTTTTTTTTTTTTTTTTTTTTTTTTTTTTTTGGTTTTGGTTTGTCTGTTTGGTTTTTTGTTTTGTTTGTTTTGTTTTTGGGTTTTTTTTAATTTTTTTGTTTTTTTTGTTTTTGTTTTTGTTTTTGTTTTTTGGTGCTTTTTTTGGTCAGGACTCTCTTTGTAGAACTCACAGAGATCCGCCTACCTCTGTCTCCTGAGTGCTGGGATTAAAGGCATGTACCACCATGCCCGGCTAAGAATGTTTTAAATTGTATTTTAGAGGTCAGTGCTCTTGGACAAAAGTTTAAAAACACACAAGAAAACACTATACAAAGACTTTACACAGTGTTCTAGCCTTGATTTCCTCTCTAATGAGCGAATCAATGAATGTAGCATGTGTTCATTTTTTTCTTCTAGCTTCTGCAATTTCTAATAAAGTATGATCAGAATGACAAATCATAAGCCAGGTTCAAGGTATTTTATATTCACACAAGTATGATACAGAAGAGGAGACAATATAAAGGGCATCATTTGAGACCTGATTTTAATATTCCAGCAGAGGATTTTATGTAGAGCTGCACATGTGGAGGTGTACATGCACACATGTGGGCGGGTGTACATGTACATCTACATGTCTGTGGGTATACATGCACATGTGTGTGGAGGTGTACATGTACATGTGTGTGGGTATACATGCACATGTGTGTGGGGGGCTATACATGCACATGTGTGTGGGAGTGTACATGCACATGTGTGTGGGGGGTATACATGCACATGTGTGTGGAGGAGTACATGCACATGTGTGTGGAGGTGTACATGTACATGTGTGTAGAGGTGTACATGCACATGTGTGCATGTGGACTCCCAGAGCTCTCAGGTGTCTTCTTCCAACACTCTTTACCATATTTTTTGAGACAAAGTGTCTCCCTGAATTCAGAGCTTACAGTCTTCACTATTCATGCTTTAAGATTCCATGTGAGCTGACAATTTGTCTTATTTACTTTTCTATCTATAAACATAACTTTTAGTCTACTGAATTAATTGTCTTGGAGGTTTGCTGCCTCTGTCTGCTAACCTCAGCTGAGTCCTGGAAGGCTGGACGTTTCTAGCTTCCATATCTAATCGAGGCCTAGACTGTTTTAAGGCCCTGAGAGTACTGCTGAATAAGCTCAGCCTTCTAGTTCTTTCTGAATTCTAGCATGCTGGTTCAATTCAAATGTTCTGGCCTTGAACTCAGAGATCTGCTTGCCTCTGCTTCCTGGGATTAAAGGCATGTCTGTATTCCAGCCAGAGAGGTCATGTTCTGAATTTAAATTCCTCACTGCCATGACTTTATCCTGCATTTTACAGAGACTTGTATGAACAAGTCTTAAAAGCACCTCATTACCTCATTTTCTCTGGCAAAGTGGTATTGAGTGAGAGACCAAAAAGAATTAAAATCTATATCTCGGGGTCATTGAGGCAAGGTTTCAAGAAATAGGCTTAGAGATGGCTGGCAGGGGGAGAGGGGGTTGGGGAACACCCGCAGAGAGGGCCAACCTTGCCCCACATGGCCCACCAGAAATATGCCCACTAGGAAACCAGATAAAAGGGCTGGGCCCTGATGCACTTCCCTTCACTCCCCTAGCAACAGCCAATTAGCACAGGACAGGACATTTAGCTGAAACCGGAACCAGAAGCTCCTCTCACTTTGGAGGTGAACAAAGACCAAAGAAAACTGAAGCCTGAGAGCGCCCTCTTCGTAACCTATCATTTTAAAACACAAGACCCCTTTATGTATCTTAACCAATAAGTACTTGCCAAGCTGAGACCCACCCCCTGCTTTGGGAACATGGGAGGGAAAGGGGGGAGCCCAAACAGTACTGGGTTGCCTCCAAATCCCACTGCACTGGTGACATCCTGCCCCGATTCATAATAAAGATCCTTTGCGCTATTATATTGCTTTTGCCTCCTGGAGATTTTTGGGGTACTCAAGAAACAGGCATAACAGGAGTATGTCAGCAACCTGATAATTGGTATTTTGCAAGGATTTCAGGTCAATGTCTAAGAGTTTGGCAGCTTTTCTGTCTTGTTTTTGCTGTTGTTTTGGTTTTTTGTTTTGTGTTGTTTTGGGGTTTTTCTTTGTTTGGTTTTGGTTTTCTTTTTTGGAGACAGAGTTTCCCTATCTTATCTTAGCTGTCCTGGATTCGCTTTGTAAACCAGGCTGGCCTCAAACTCACAGCAATCCGCCTGCCTCTGCCTCATGAGTGTCATGACTGCCAAGCTTGTTTTGTTTTTTAAGATGTAATAGTTTACATATATCTGTAAAACTGATATTCTTATTAAAAATGACTTTGCTAATCCTGAGATTCACCAGAGAAAAACTAATTACACGTTTTTTAGCCAAATTTAAAGCAATCTTTATTAAATATTAAGTACTGACCAAGGGATGAACTTTGGTCAGGACCATTCCCTGAAATTTCTCAGCTAAGAGGCCCAGAGATACATATCACAGCAGTTTATAAAAACAAACCCATAGGCCACAGTAACTTCCCATGAAGCTTTGTCATTTTCCAAGAACTACAACTCCCAGCATTCCAAGAAGTTACCTGGTCCTTAGGCAGGTAAAGTTTACAGGTTAATTTTGAGCATTACATTCCCAACCTCGAATTGTGTCCTGGATCAAATCTTTGACTCCATGATGGGTACTTATTTCCTTTTGGATCTAATAACCATCAGCTTAATGGTACCCAGATGGGGATTATTATTTGGTTATTATATATCAATGATGCAAGAGCCAACTATAATTAGCAGGATAAGGAGGTCCAAAGGCCCTATGAGGGCTGATATCAGAGTTACTAACTAGAAGGAGCCTGGAAATGGATGGTCATTTATTTCAGGTTCTGTCTTGTAATGTTTCTTGAATACAGGCAGATTATAATCCCAATGGTTTATATAGCATTATATCCCAAGAATAGCCACCCCAATACTGATCTCCCTCAGATACAGATGGTTTATTGACATGCACTCAAAGACTGATCATGATCAGGGACACAGTGGACTCAGGAGCCAAACTGTGACATTGAATAGTTCTCAGAGTGAGTTTTTAAAGGAAAAAAACTACAATCAAGCAGGAAAAACCAATTCTATTCCAGGCACGTTGTGCCTAGGTGGCTAGACAAAGCATTTCAGCTGACCTTTTGATTTGATTGGTAGGGGAAATTGAGGAGTTCCCAGTTCCTCTCTTGGGGTGCGCATGGGGGGTACTTCCCAGGTCTTTATTAATCCCATGAGAAGGGAACATAGCAGGGCATTGTTTTTTAACTTAGGCAGAACATATATTTATCATCTCTGTCATTATTCTATTCTAAGTAGCAAGTATTGAATTGTACACCAGTGAAGACAAAATGGCTGTTCATATGTTAAGCAGTAAGGCCTGGACATGTCTACATGTTGGTGGGCCTCAACAACAGAAATAAATTCTTTAAAGCCATATATTTTTGTTCTGTACACAGTCAGCCTATCATATTGTAGAACTATTTATCAGTTGACAAAGCAAGGCCCACCTTTTTCATGTGTCTATTGGGTTATAGGTAGCCATTTTGTCCCATACGCAGGGGAGTTTCCTTTTGACATAGCAACTTATAGAGGTTTTATAATAAATTTCTTCTCCACAGAAACTGTATCTAATTCTTTTCCCTCTGTTAAACACTCAGTTCAGTAATTTCTTCTATGTGTAGTCAGTCTCTTTCTGAGCTTGCTCAAGCAGACCTGGTCTGGTCACTGAATGAAATATACCTTCTTACTGCCAGTATTCCTTCTTAATCTTAATCTTAATATGTGTGCGATTAAAATCCAGACAGGTGAGCATGGTATGGAACCTGCCAATGAACCTCAGTAAGTTCAGCCAAAAGTTGAATTTTTTAGATGAAAGTTGAATGTCCAAGTGAAAGTTTTCGTTCCTCTAATACCTGAAAATTTTAGCAAGGATGTAGTCTTCCCAGGAGTCTTGGTTCTGAGGATTCATGAGCTGATGGTTCATAGCCTGTGATGGCGATCTTCCCTTTCATGGGTGTAAACTATTTAACAGTATGTAATGGATTTATCCTCGGATCATGGAGTTAGTGTCACTATAAGTTGGGAGTTTACTAAATACCATTATAGTTCTAGTTTATAGTTGTTGAAACATGATGGCTTGACTGCTTCCTCTTAATTTTGTTTTAACTATGAGATATCTCCAACTCAGATATTTGGTTATGAAGTGAAAGCAGGTGGGTCTAAAAGTGACCTAAGTCTTGCATTTCTGTTTTGTACTGGACCCTATAATCTATGCAGTTGTACCTGAAATCTTGTCTGCAACCAGCCCCAGCTTGGGGAGTTTGAACAAGCCAGTTTATTTCGCTGTCATATTTTTTTATGAAGATAGCATTTAGGATTAAATCATGTAAAGCGTTTGGCCCAGGACTTCAACTATAGCAAGGGATGCAACTAGAATGTGTAATTAATAATTGATCTAATTCAGACCTCTTGTTTACATTTTTTTTTTTTTCTTTTTCTTTTTTGAGACAGGGTCTCTCTATGTTAGCCTTGGCTGCCCTGGACTCGAACTCACAGTGATCTGCCTGCCTCTGCCTCCCGAATGCTGGAATTAAAGGCGTGCACCACCTTGCACCACCACGCCCGGCTCATTTACATTTCTTATGCCTACAAATCCAGTTCTTCAAAATAGTTCTTACAGGCAATGGCAAATGCTCCTCTTTGGCTTTAAATATCCCGTTTACCAAAACTCAATCTTTCCACACATATTCACGCTTTGGCTAGTAGGAAACAAAAAGCTTTGAGGCTCTTCTAAAGATGTTCTTGAAAGAGCAAAAATCGTCACAGGCGCTAGATTTTAGAATTGAGCAACATCTGCAACTCAAGTGCTTGATCTGTTCAAGAACACATTCACCTCTCCTCTAGTCCTTCCAGCTCTGATGCCGCACAGAGGGAGAACAAGCATAGAGATTAACTAGCTAACACTAATTAAAGCAACGCCCACTGGCGCCCTCACGCGCCTGGTTTCCAAGGAAACGCTCAATTCACCGCGCCGGAAGTCACCGTCCCCACTTCCGTCATTGCCGGAAGATCCCGACTCTTATTTCACGCACGGGACGGCGAAGTTTGGGCGGAAGAGGCCTCTGTCAGGGGGCGTGTCTGCGCAGCCGCGCTGTAGCCGCCTGCGTTCACGTGTCGGGGATGGCTGCCGATCCTCTTCCTCCGTCTGCAATGGCTCAGCCGGGAGCTCTGAACCTCAATAACGAGGTGAGCGCACGAGCCGAGTCTGTGGGGTGTGGGGCGCCCTCTCAGCCTCGGGCATCTCCCGCCGCGCGGGCACCGGGTGGAACGCCGGGTTGCAGGAAGGCGGAGCGCAGCCGCCAAGGACCCGTCACGCTGGGGAGGAGGGAGTCACTTGCGCGGGTCGAGCCCCCTTGTCTGTGCGACGGTGGGGGAGGTCACGTACTGTATGGTCACCTTTAATTCTATGTAATATGAAGCTCAGGATGATGCCTTCCTCTTAAGGTTGTGAGATTTAAGTTTTCTGAGGTGTTTTCGTAGTGCCTGGGGCCCTGAGTAAGCTCTCTGTAAATCTGCTTTTTCTTAATTGTCAGGAACGAAGAGAGGAAAATTCTAACTGAGGCAGTTTGTCCTAACAGGTTGCAGATCTTTAATAGCCGTGTGCGCACGCCCGACCTAATTTCTTTCTCCAGGTACTGTGGGTCCATTTATGTTTCCGTTTCGGCTTTTTGCAGTATTATCCCCAGTTTCTCTTCCCTGGTTTTGCGCTTTGACCTTCACCGCCACCTCCACTGTAGCGTGTTAGCTGGAATCCTAAGAAGTAAGTTTTGAAGAGCGAAGATGGAACGGACGCAGCTACATTCAGTCAGAGTTCCTTACCTTGCCTGTCGTTCATAGGCAGGTCGCTGTTCCAGTTACAGAGCTGGGTACGATGTTGTTTAGGTTTTTTCCACCCCTCCAAAAAGTAGCGCAGAACAGTTTGAAGGAGACAAAGTCAGATGTGAGGTATAGTTCCTAGTCTTCTTTTAAGGATATACAGGAATTACAGACAATAATGCTCTAAGCCATTTGAAGGCCGTATATGCATTTCAGTAATTGACTTTAATCAAAGTGTTTCCCATGCTGTGAGCTCCTGTTTCTGTCACGTGTGTGTCTGGGGTGTCTCCTGGAACATCTAGGTGACTAGATGAAGTTAACAAATCACAAATCATACATAACTCAAATTTAAATTTAATGTGTCCTCATAAGTAGAGAATAAAGAGGGCAGAAAATAGTGGAAATGTTGATCTTATCATTAAGGTCAATGAGGAAAAATATAAGAATACAAATATAGTCATGAATCACTTAATGGCAACAGGTTTTAAGAAACGTGGCATTAGGTGACTTTGTCCTTGGAAACGCACAAACCGAGTGGCTATGACATCACTATCATTTGGTCATAAGTTATTATGGAACCACTGACTTGTGTATGTCCCCTCAAAATTCATGTGGCACATGACTGTATAGACTGGTCTACATAAAAGTTGAGAAGCATACCCCCTGCCCCCAGAAAAAGGAATAAAGATGACTACCTAAGAAAAGCTCATCGAAATGGCTTTTTTTTTTCCTAGAAAGTTGGCAAAAGAGATGGATTAACAATTTACCCAGAAAGGAAGCATATCTGAAGCGGTTCAGACACTGTCTGACATCTGTTCTACCGTCCTGTAGCTGGTGCTTTAGTGGTCCAGATTCTACGCCATATAAAGCGCTGCCCCCATATAAAATAGCTCTTCAGCTACTTAGAGCTGCACTTCTTGTCCCTCAACTTGATCATCTTAACTGCTACTGAGCTCTTCAGCACAGATCTAATCAACTCATTTCCTTGTTGAAAACCCATTGGCTTGCTTTTGGGTAAAATTGAGCAACTTAAGGGTAGCCCTTGCGTGTGTTATCCTGTCCCTGTCAAGCCATGCGTTCCAGCTGCTCTGGCTTCCTTCTAGGCCCACTACAGTTCTTTGCACATACTATTCCTGGATCTGGAATTTCCTCATGATTTGTACTTACCACTTTCTGAAGGAACCCACTGCCAGCTATACCCTTTGTATAAGTTCTGGAAGCACCATATAAGTCTCCTTGTCAGCATTCGTAATAGCATTTACATGGGAGTTTGTGTGTGAAAGAGATTCTGTGTCCTTTCTACCTGTCTTTCCGTTGTTGCTTATATTCTCAGTACATATTTTGTAAACATTCCCTTTCCTTACATTTATTTCCTTATTTTGTATAGGAACGAGAGGATGGCACATCTTTGCCAAGGTTCACCTATAGAACTCGGAGGATAGCTCCAGGGAGTCAGCTTTCTCCTTCCAGCATGTGGGTTGTGGGGATACAACTCAGTTGTCAGGCTTGGGCCCCTAGCTCTTCTTAACGTGGTTCAGGGAAGAGTTCTGATGCCCAGTATCTGTCTGATATGTGCGTGTATGTTGTGGTAGTGACTCTTTACCCTAAAGAGTGGTTGCTTATTGGCATACTTATTCAAATCTGCAAAGATCTGCAGATCTCTAGTTTTGTCATTAAGATAATCGTAGCTGTATTTGATTAGTAACCCCTGTTTTATAATTTTTTTTTTTTTTAAAGATATGTGGTGGAGTGCTTGCCTAGCATGCACAAGGCCCTGGTTGAGTACCAAATACTGCCAAAATAAATTAATAGGGTCTTGTATTAATATATTTTATTTAATTTAAGTGAGTTTTATAACTGGTTTACATAATGTCTTGGGAAAAATGTGGTAGTACTCACTAGGAGAAACTTCAGCGTCCCTGGCTTTGGTAATTATATTCCTATAAAATAGATTTCCAAGAATAAAGACCCAAATTTCCTAACTCCTCATTCTTAAAATACATTTAAATATGTTTAAGTATATTTATTTTGTGTATATGAATGTAAATGCCTGTATTTATGTGCAGCACACATGTGCCTGTTTCCCAGAGGACAGAAGAAACCATTGGATCTAATATCCTAGCACGTATCTAATGGAGATGCTAGGAACTGAAGCAAGGTCCTCTGCAAAAGTTACAAGTGTTCTGAACTGCTGTGACATCTTTCAAACTCCTTGAAATACATTTATCATTACAAAGTATATTCAGTTTTTACCTTCACTTTAAAATAATAAGCCATTGCTTTTTACTTTATCTTATCATCGCAGGCGCTTTTCTTTATTGGTTTAATAGGCTTTTTGGAGAGAATATTCTGTTGGTTTGCTATCACCACTTTCCTAAGCTCTAGCATAGGTCCTTGACTATAGGTGATATGTAAGTATATGTTGAAAGAAAGGATGAAAGTATGCCTTCCAAAAAGTTGTTAACTACTGTTGAGATGAGAGGGGGCGAATCTCATACGTGTTGGCATTTTATCATCCCATCTCATTAGAACTAGAGCAGCAGGGGTGCACAGTTGAGAGTGTGTATGCTGTGGCATTTAGTGAGTCAAGAATTTAGAGAACGACAACTAGCTTCGTTCTATTTATCTCCTAACTTAGGAAAGTATGTGTAAAGTTGGGGTTGAGAGTACAGCAGCCCAGTAGAACTTTCTGGGGGGAAACAATGTAATTTTTTGATTTGATAGAAAATACTAAGTCAATTAGAAATAAATATTTAAGCTAGTACTATAATGTAAGTTCTATCTGCAGTTTTCATTGTCTGAGATAACAAGCAATTGGTAAGTTTTGAGTTCCATGCTGCTAAGAGCAACATGTGAAGTCGTGTGTTCCCAGGTACTCCTTAGTCTAGGCACCTGCATTATACATGCTGTGGTCCCTAAGCTCTCCATCTTCTGATTGGCTGTCAAGGTGTCACATAACAAGTAACCCATATTTAATAATGGCCGTGAAATAGAAATGTTCACTTTGGTGTGTTACTATTGATGTCTTTTATTTTAATGCTTTTAAGATTTTGGGTCTACTTTATAAATAAAACGTAATACAAATTTTCTTAGGTCTGTATAGGGGAAGAAACTTATACTAGCAGGATTTTGAACTACCTGTGATTTCAGACAACTACTTTGGGCATCAGAAAACATTCCCCTCCAAGGGGGAAACTGTATAAAGTAGAAGCTAAAATGCCTGAGAACAGATTTATCTTCTTTTATGTATCATAAATGATAATATCAAAAACATGTTTGTTTGCATATGTGAACATGTAAAGCTGTTATATCATAGTTGGAAAGTTATTGAAATTATAAGTCTGATCATCCTCAAAACCACAGCCAACTTGTTTGCTTGTTAACTGTTCTGATAAGTTTTGCTAGGTGGCAGCATAAGCTTGGTAGCAGTTAAGTTACAGGCAGTCATTACCATTTTAGACTTTATATATTTTTTTTTAGAAATTCTTGTTAACCAAACATAATTTAACAGTATATCTCTTAACAGTACGTTATAATCTAATGACCAACCTAAAATTTCCTTGGAAAGGCATACTAATATTTATAGCTGATATATTTGAAACACATGGAAAGTGATAGAATATATGTCCTTGTAGCCTACTTTTATTGAAGAGTTCTTAGTATTTTGCAGTATAACACTTACTTAATACACCAGCTTTTTTCCCCTGCCTTACACATAATTATCACTTTTTTTCTCATTATATGTCTCATTATTTTGTACCATTTCTATACCTGGTGCATAGTATTGGTGTATATTTTTAAGCTTAGCCGAAGAGATACAATACTGCAGAAATGTGTATGTACTTTCTGTGTGCTCTTTATATATTTTGTGTCTTATGAAGCAAGTTCTAATCAGTGGGTCATGTAAAGCATTGTGTATGATCCTTTGTTATTGCAAGTATGCCTTCTAAGTAGACTCCCTGAAGTAGGATTTTTATTAAAGATTGCCAACATTTCCTCTGAAAGGACTATAGAAATTGCCTTTTCTACCAGCAGTATGTGAGCATGCCTAGTTTCCCACAGCCTCACAATCAGTGTTTTATGATTTTTGTATATCAAGGAGTGAATAAGTGGAAGTTGTAATGTGTTCTAACAAAAGCACAGATGTGCTCAGCTTTGCCTACTAACCATCCTTTTGTTATGGTTAGTCTAGTCTAGGTACATGGGAAGGTAATAATGCATTACTTGGGTGTTAGCTAGTTGACTAGAGAGCAGATAGTCAGCAAGCGTCCATTCACAGCACTTAATTTTGTCTATAGACCATAGTATCAGAAGCTTTTCATTGTTAATTCCAAAATACAGTTTTCTCAAAAGTGAGTTAACAATACACATCAGCTTATAAAAGGTAGTATAAATGAGTAAAGTGGCTCATTGCAAACTATATGGGTGGTCCAGAGCTTCTTACTCCTTGGAGACCATGTAGGCCATGAGGTCCACCACCCTGTTCCTATAGCCATATTCATTGTCGTACCAGAAAATGAGCTTCACAGAGTTGTCATTGAGAGCAATGCCAGCCCGGCATCAAAGGTAGAAGAGTGGGAGTCACTGTTAAAGTCGCAGGAGACAACCTGGGTCTTGATACAGCCCAGCATGCCCTTTTGTGAGCCTTTGGGTGCCAGCCTTCTCCAGACAGCCTGTCAGACCCATGATGAACACATTGCAGGTAGGAACATAGACAGCCATGACAATGAGCTTCTTGTTTTGCTGTGGTATGACCTTGCCCACAGCCTTGGCAGCATCAGTGGATGCAGGGATGATGTTCTGGGCAGCCCCATGGCCATCACGCCACAGCTTTCCACAGGGGCCATCCACTGTCTTCTGGGTAGCAGTGATGGCTGGACTGTGGTCATGAGTCTTTCCACGATGCCAAAGTTGTCAGGGATGATCTGGCCTGAGGTGGGGATGGGGTAGCAGTTGGTGGTGCAGGAGGCATTGCTGACAGTCTTGTGTGAATTGTCATGTTTCTCATGGTTGACACCCATCAAAAACATTGAGGCATTGGCAGAAGGGGCAGAGATGATGACCCTTTTGGCCCCTCCCTTCAAGTAGGTCCAGCCTTCTCCATGGTGATGAAGACACCAATAGACTCCATAACATACTCAGCACTAGCCTCACCCCATTTGATGGTAGCAGGATCTCACTCCTGGAAGATGGTGATGTCCTTCCTGTTGACGACAAGCTTCCCATTCTCTGCCTTGACTGTGCTGTTGTGTTGCCATGGGTAGACTCTTAGTGGAAGATGTAGACTATGTAGTTGAGGTCAATGATGGGATCATTGATGGCAACAATATCCACTTTGCCAGACTTGAAGAAAGCCCTGGTAACCAGGTGCCCAATGCAACCAAATGCTCTAATTCCCACCTTCACTATCATGTCTCAGGGAGGAGGCTGGCACGACACAAAAAGAAGCTGCTGTTTCTGGAATGGAGAGGAACAGAACATCTACACCTACCCCCATACCGTGCGTGTGTGTGTGCATGTGTGTGTGTGTGTGTGTGTTTTAGTGTCTAAGAAAGGGTCTTGCTTCCTCTGCAGGTCCAGTCTAGCTCCCAGAGTCCACATTCCCTGGCCTTAGTGTCTAAGTGCTAGGGCCATAAATATATGCCACCATAGCCAGCTACTTCTGCTTGCTTTTTGTCAGAGACTTTGCCAAACTGTGATGCACTTAGTATACTGGCCTTCTGCCACACGTGTACAGTGTGTGCCAGCTTGTGGCTTTTTGCCAACTAGCTCATAATTCCCGGATGGCAAATGGATTGGTAACCTTTAATGGCCTCACAAAAAGGCCATTAGTAATGTTTTACAAAAATACAGCTAGCATTTAGAGTGAGAGGTCGTGAGAAATATTAAAATTTCATTTTTATAGCTCAAATTTGTCTGTTGTCTGTACACAGATATTGAGAAAGAAACAGAAAAGAAAGCATGTTTTGCATTGGTGTGAAGTGGAGCGTATGATGCATTCCTTTTGCTTTTAGAATTCCTTATCAAGTAATGTTGAGCATACCACTTCTTAAATTGGAGTTTTCAAGTTGGAGTCTAGCTTTTCTGTGACTGGAATGTAGCTAGAGACCAGCTCTGCCTGCTGTGACTTATTAGTTATGCTTAACTAGTAAGTGATGCAACGCTAAGCACTGAGGAATAGCAGTTAATGCTTGAATGTATACATTGTCACTTGGTAGTACTTTGTTTTATAAATGACCTAATTTTACAGTATATCATAACCTCCTATTATGATTCTACTTCTCTGTTTTTAGTTAGTTTTGTTTTTTTAAATAGTCACACCCTGTAGCCCAGGCTTGCTTCAGACTTATCCAGTTGTACCTCAACAGGCTCCTCAGAGATGTCACTTTTCCATTCACTTCATCCCAAGCATTGGGATTAATGATATGAGCCCAGTGCCTACCTTCTGCTCATAAGGTCAAACAGTAGAAGACTTGGTATTTATGGATAGTGGATTTTTTCCCCCTCCTCAAAAAATGGTTTTATAGCAAAAACCCACAAATTACAAAGATGTTGCTGTATTGTAGTGAAAATGGTTGTGCTCTTTTACTATGTATCTGAAGCAGCGAATGAACAAAGGTGTGCTCTGGCTGTGCTTGGTTGTTCAGGAAGTATCTGTTGAGCGTGTTCTATATGCCTTGTACTATTTTAAATGTTTAGAACTAATGTTGAGTAAAGTAAGATTCTTAACTTTTGTGGAATTTATCTTGGGGAGGGGCTCATTAATTACTGTTTTAATCCAAACATAATTGGCTTAAAAGTAAAATATTAAGGATCTTGTGATAAGTTATATACCCTTTAATTGTAGTAATAAGAAATTTGTGACCTTCAGAAAAGATGTTGAGCCAATCATGAAGAATAAATGTTCACAAGCTCATGGGGAGGCACTTCCTTGTTCCAATTGCAACAGACTGTAATAGCAAAATGCTACCCTATTTTTTGGACTATAAGATACACCTGACCATAAAACACACTCAGTTTTTTGAGCAGTAAAACAAGAAAACCAGTAAAAAAAAAAAAAAAACAAACAGCAATCAGATTGAAAGGCATACCCTAACCACCACCCACCAGCACACACACTTTTGGGGAGAAAAAAGTGCATCTTATGGTCCAAAAAATATGGTAATTACTGGAAATGCTCTGGCTTTAAAAACAGAATCCTAACTTGGTTTTCCTTCCATCCCTGGCACATACATGTTCAGCCTTGTCATAGTCCTACACTGTTTACAGAAGAACCTTGATTTCTTCAATCTGCATGATTAATCAACATTTTAGTTAAACTATAGACCTAACGTCTTTGTTTCCATTAAGAATTTTTTTAATTTTGTCTTTCTTCAAAGGTTGTGAAGATGAGAAAAGAAGTGAAGCGAATCCGAGTTTTGGTCATCCGAAAACTTGTCAGGAGTGTTAGCAGACTCAAGTCCAAAAAGTAAGTCATGTGAAGAAATAACCCTGCAACTAACAGAATGTCAAAACATTTTTAAGATTTGTAAAATTAGAGGGATGGGTGTACCTCATCACTTGGGTTGTCTGTGTAGATGTGACCTGTGTGGGAAAGAATATGCTGTGTTCGCATGCTCTTGAATGCTTTGAGCCATTTTTGCTTAAGAGACAGAATGATTTCTTTCATTTTAAAAAAGTTCTCTCTTTCCTCTTTCCAAAATGAAATTGCCTTCAGGGTCCTTTGTACATTTTATGTAACTAGAAGTTATTCCAGGGTGTTAATAAGTCTATGATGCCTACCTTGAATCAGCAATGATTTCATTTCATCATAAATAAAATACTTTCTTTGGCTTAGTGTTTTGAAATTTTCAGTATCTTGTGGATGTATTTGTCAGTTTTTTATGTACCATGTGATGCTTTTGAATAAAAGAATATTTCTTATTTCCAGCTCTTATGGTTTAAACACAAGGATTTAGAAAACCTTCTAATGTATGGTTTCTGGTTTTCTGTTCCTTTATAAATGTTCCAGAAGATAACCCTCCTTTCTTCCAAATCAGATGTTGAATATCTTTATTTTTCTTTAATTGCAGAAAATAGTTTTTTCAATTAATAAAAGCATGCCTGGCCTTTATACCTTAGGAGGCTTACGTTACATTAAATAAAGAGTTTTGATCACAGTGTATAACTGACCTTGTTATTAAAGAACTACAGAAAACTGCTAATCAGTGAAATGACTCCAGGATAGTGTGTGCCTTGTCCAGTTTCCAACATAGTGTTAGGTGTGTGGTGCAGTGGGTTGAAAACAGCAGTACAGGGTAGAGTGTTTTTCACCTAGGTTTCTCTTAAATCGCTTAAAAAACTGTTTATTATGACATGTCTTTAAACTAGTGCCTCCCTTGGTGATATATTGTAGGGGCACTGAAGATGCACTGTTGAAAAACCAAAGACGAATCCAAAGGTTGCTTGAAGAAATCCAGGCCATGAAGGTAAGGGCGTGTGCGTGTACATTGGGTGCTTAGGTGTCTACGGGCAACCCTTGTGCTGTGTGGGTGATGCCTCTTTAAGGTCTCCTGAGTTGTTCAAGGCTTACTCCGTGTGTTGCTGAGCTTGGTGATGAGTGGCACATTTGCAAAACTGCAATATGTGTAAGCGTGCATATTTTCCTGTTTTAGAAGTGCTAGACTAATTTGAGTCAAAATCGCCAAACTAAACTCTTGTGTTTTATAGTGCCTCGTGCCTTAGTCTTTATTTTTACTATTCCTTAGGCATGTATTCTAAAGTAAGGTCAATAGTTGAGTGTTCGTGTTATTTGGTACTGTGGGTGGTGATGTTGGTGGCTGACGTCATACTTCTCTCGTTGCCAACTCAATAAATTTTTATGTAGTTGTGTCAACATTTTATTAGGTTCTGTAGAACTTAAAATAAATGTAGTGTTGGACTAACATGGGCCATATTTTGTCTTTTCAGCCAGACTCTTCACTAGTATAATTTTTAGTTCTTCTCGGTGAACTTTCTTTGTGGAAACTTTCATTTACCAAATGACATACCATTAAATGTCTGGAAGACTTTTTTATTGCAGAACTTAAAAGACAACATTTGGTACCAGCAGTTATCTTAATTGTAGGGTACTTTTCTGTATGTTTGACTTTTATAATTTGGTATAACTTCCAAGTTTGAGTTAGATAAAAGAGCAAGAGAATTCTTTAACAGTATTTTAATTGAGTAAAATTATCAGTCCTTTTTACTCTTCCTTTTTAAGGGATAGAAAAGTGTTGAGTGGGATACAGTTATCCCAGTTAATCTATAAACAGCTATGGCAAATGATTGTTCGGTATGAAGAATATTTATTTGTATTTGTCACTCCTCCTATAAGCCGATCAGACACATGAAATCCATTTGATAGACCTTTTCCTGTGATTTCTCCTAAATTGTCATCTTTGTAATTTTAGTTTTCCACAGACTTTGAACCACTAAGTAACTGCTGGTTTTTCTTTAAGAAGAGGTCAGTGCATACAAGAGACCTATATGCAGTCTGTAAGGAGTGTGATAATAAATAGCTCCTTCATCACTAGGGAGTTGTCTGATCTATATGTGAAGCTTGCCTTCTGCCTCATCAGCAGGGAAGTCAGACCTAGTGCTAGAGAAGTTTGCAGAGCCATGGTTCACTGGCTGTGTATTGAATTCATACCCTGTATCGCATATGTATATATGTGGGGCTAGGGTGTTCTGGCTTGACTAGTCTGATTTTATCTTGTTGCTTCTTTTCTGGTTTGTTTTGTTTGTCTGTTTGTTCGTTTGCGGGTTTGTTTGGTTTTGTTGTTGTTGTTTCTCTTTTTGTATTGATTCAAACATGCCATTACATTTAAATGTAAGAATTCAAAATATTAATAGTAGTTCACCTGCATGTTTATTTTGTTAACATGTTTAATTTCATTTCTGACTCATACTTTTATAGAAGTATTCTGAAAGAAATAAATACATTTATCATTGCTTCAAATGAAAAGTCTTCCATAATTTTGAAAGGAAGTATTTCTCATACATTTGGGAGTATCAAAGAAATAGCCACAAAACAGTATATTCACAGTTAACGATTAAGTTCAAAGGAGAACCTCTGCTGTCTATCTTCCCAGAGGGCTTCTCTTTGGCCCGTACACCACTAGACTTTTATAGTTGTGCTCATGACACAGTCTTCTCCTTGCTTGGTATGATTATAGGGTATTTTGTTGCAAGATGTCATCCTCATGAGGAAAACCCAATATATTTTTAGAAATGGGAGTAGTTTCTTTTTGGCCATGGCAGAGGAGGGGGTGGGGAGTAGCAGGAAGACCAAATCTTTATGATTCTGTAAAATGATAGGCCCCAATTTTATATACTATGAGGATGAGCCCCACCTTTGATGCTATATCTAATAGTATTCAGATTCTTTAAAGTGTTAACGTATACATTGGCTTCTGAAACATATTCTTACAGTAGTAACTTTTCTCCTGACGTAATTGTCGTCTCAGAGGCTTACTTCTGAATAACTGGCCCTGTTCTAGCTCTTTCTGAAGTCTGGCTGCCTGGTTCAATTCAGCTATTCTGACTCAAACTCTTCTTCAAGCTGACTGATTCAATCTGGCTTCTTTCAGCTTTTCACTGGCTTGCTCTGCTTCTTAGCTCCACAAATTGAACTGCACCAACCTGCCTGTACTGTACTACTGTACTCTACTGTATTGTCTACTCTCTCTGTTCTGTATCTAACTCTGCTGTCCCCTTAAGTAGCTTGTCTGCCTTGTCTGTTCTAAGAGTTGGGCATGTCCTACCTCTGACTCATTCTGTCAAATCTTTCTCTAATTGATGACTTTGTCTTTCTCTCAATTAGAGGTCATTGGGATTAAAGGTTTGTACCAAGGGCATGTCTGTAATACAGCCAGAGCAGTTAAAGGTGTGTATTCCAGCCAGAGGGGCTAAAGGCTTATATTCCATGCAGAAGGGTTACAGGTGTGTGGCATTTCTGCATTCCAGCATTCCAGCCTGATGGCACAGATGTAGAATGCTTTTCCATCAGAGCAGCCATGTGGCTCGATTAAAATTCCTCTGCAAGCTCTTCCTCACTGAAAAGTAGCTTGTGAATTAAAGATCCCCACATTATTTATCTGGAGACAAAAGGACAAAACTGAAGCAAGTGAGGGCAACACACTTTGCTTTTTATGTGAATGCTGGGGGTTGAATTCAAAACATGGCAACAGTATTATCCACTAAACCATCTCCCCAGTGCCTAACATGTTATTAATTCTAAGAAACTTTTCCCAGCACTACCATTCTGATTCCAGAACTGTCCACCCTCTCTCAATACATCCCATTGTATTTCTGCTGTCACATTTTCGTAGCTATCTGTGTTCATGGCATTCCTACTAATACATAGGGAGGGTGTTTTAAGATACTGAGTCAGCTTTTCCGGTTAATTTTCCCAATCTGTAATGTGTTTGGCACATGGATGACTGCGCAACATTGATTGCAGCTTTTTTTTTTTTTCTTTTTCTTTTTTCTTTTTTTTTTTTACTGCTGCATTGATAATGCTAGGATTATTCTGAATTCTTAGACATATGTAAAATGCTGCTAAACTGTTAGTAAAAGGACTATGAAATCAAGTTTTGCTTTATTATTTATTAGTGTTAAGTCTCAGAAACCTAAAGATAATAAAGCAAGGTCTAGAGAGATGATGGCTCAGCAGTTAAGAACACTGGCTGCTCTACCAGAGGATCCGGGTTTAGTTCCCAGCACCCATATGGCAGCTCAGAACTATCTGTAACTTATATTCCAGGGGACACCATCACACAGACATATATGCAGGCAAAATATCAATGAATGCTCATAAAATAAAAATAAATTAATTTTAAAAATAAAGATAATAAAGCTAGCTCTTCATCATAGAAAGTCACTTTAGCTGGTATTCTAAGGCTGCTCATTTTTATGTATACATATATGTTACATAAACACTCCGTTGTTTATTGGTGTGGCTTTGCATGTGTAGACATATATGTTACATAAACACTCTGTTGTTTATTGGTGTGGCTCTGCATGTGAGGACATGGCAGATGTCTGGAGATGGGCGGCACGGCTTTTAGTCTTCAGGCTTGGTGCTGTCTTTACCCACGGAACCACCTCCCCGCTCCCTGCTTCATTTATTAACCGGCAGAGCTCCTCTAGCTTCTTCAGGCAGTACAAGACACCCTGGGTCTCGTGACCTTTGAAATGGTCTCCAGGAGATGTTGGTGGTGTGGGCATAGATCAGTGTACGCTGCCCGCCGCTCACTCAGAAAGCACCATTTGACAACTACAGTCTTTAAATTGAAAAGCCACATTGCTTCCTAGAATGTAATTTCTTTAGCTAAAAGTCTGAGTTTTGAATAGGCCACATTCCTGACCCCTTAATATTGATTTATTGTAGGTCCTGTAATATAGACATTATGTCAAGCATGTGATGGCCTTACCTTACTCTTCTAAACTCAGGCAGATGTCCCAAATGTAAGTGACATCTGTTTCTCTGAAACTTGCTACCTCTGGGGAAGCAGGCCAGGCTGCATGACGTGTTGGCAGGAAATGCTCTTACTGGCTAGGTTACAGTGCACACCAAGATTTTGAGGAAAGAATCAATTCTGGAATTGATCCATCCAGATAAGCCTGCTTCAACGGCAACTGAGGAGATTCAAAAGATTTAGGAGCAGAAAATGCTGCGTGGCAACTGGGAAAGGCTGCTGTTTTTATTTGATTTTTCAAGTTTTGTAATTCTGGAAATGTGAGCTTTTCACCCTGGTCGGATGTTTCCTAATAACCATGAAAGTGTCCAAGGCACTTTCAACCATTAAAGTAAAAAATTTGGACAAGCAGTAGTACTATTAGAACTATCATAAGATGTAACAGGTACATGAAAATATTACCAGCATTACTTAGGAAATAACAAGGTCATCTTATAAGATGGGTATAAATTCAGTCTGGGGTTAAAATAGAAACAGATTCTTAGTTATTTGTTTTTGTACATGTTAAATTGATTTGTAAAGATTTGTTTACTTTATTTTTCTCTGTGTGGGTGTTTGGCATGCATGTATGTGCATGCCTAGTACTCACGGAGGCTAGGAGAGGGCATCAGATCCCTAGGAACTTGAGCTGTGAATTGTCATGTGAGAGCAGGGAACCAAACCCAGGTCCTCTACAAGAGCAGTAAGTGTTGCTGACTGCTGAGCCCTCTCTCCATTTTCCTAAACTGATGTTTTAAATGTATATGTTATAACATAAGGCCTTTCTCATAATGTACACAATATGCTTTGTATATATCATCCCCTGAGTCTCTTAACATCAGTCTTTTCACCTCCTCTTTAATTGGACTATCCTGCTCTGCTCTCAAGTCATCAGGATATATGTGATTTTATGTATCCATATATTATAGTACTCACAGCTGAGAAAAGACATGCAATATTGAGACAAATTGGTTTCAAATATTTAAATTCACCAATGAGCATATGTTGAATTATTATTATGAAAATCATGTACTTTTGTTTTTTCTATATGTTAGAAATATTAGTGCTTTGCTCATGAAATTAATATTTGTGGTAGCAAGAGAATCTCAATAATACATATTTTCCTTAAAAATGAAAATTTATATGGTCTGAGAAGATACCTCAGTGGTTAAAAACACTGGCTGTTCTGTTCTGTTCAAAGACCTAAGGTCAGTTCCCAGCTCCTACATGGCAGCTGTAATATACAGCCATCTATAATTCTAGTTCTTGGAGCACCAGCGCCCTCTACTGGCCTCCATGATGCTGGTGATTTCAAGTTTTCTAATTCTGGAAACCAGAACTTTCCACCCTATGAGGATGCTTCCTGATAACTATGAAATTCTCCAAAGCATTTTCTTTTTTTCTTTTTTCTTTTTTGGTTTTTCGAGACAGGGTTTCTCTGTGTAACAGCCCTGGATGTCCTGGATTTACGTTGTAGACCAGGCTGGCCTGGAACTCACAGAGATCCTCCTGCCTCTGCCTCCCGTGTGCTGGGCACGCCCGGCCTCCAAAGTATTTTCAACTGTTAATATAAAAAACTTGCACATAGACAAACACCCTTACACATAAAAATAAATGTATCTTTAAAGGAATAAAATAAAAACTATTCCAAGGGGGAATTAATTCTTCGCAACTTCTAATAAATTGCATCTTCTTTACATTCTCCCTCTTTTCCTTTTTAAAGGCAGCCAAATCTAGACTCAATCTTTTTTTTTTTTTTTTTTTTTTTTTTTTTTGGTGGGGGTGAATTCGAGAGAGAAAACTTGTTTTATTTAATCCTTATACCTGTTGAAATACATTATGATAGAAGTTGCAGGTTCAGGGAGCAGTTGTCCTTCTGTTGGCCACAGCCCCATTTTTTAATAATCATTATTAAAACCTACTTTTAAAATTATATCTGGAGCCAGGCGTGGTGGCGCATGCCTTTAATCCCAGCACTCGGGAGGCAGAGGCAGGTGGATCGCTGTGAGTTCGAGGCCAGCCTGGTCTACAAAGTGAGTCCAGGATGGCCAAGGCTACACAGAGAAACCCTGTCTCGAAAAAAAAAATCATATCTGGTTAATCATACAATTGATAACTTAAAATTAAAATGAACGAAAGTTGATGTCTCTAAAAGTTACTCAAATTCTGTATTATGTATGCAGGTTTTGTGCATTGTAGTTTAAAACTTAGTTGCTGTGTAGAGCAGAATGATAGTTTCACTGTTTGCTGTCAGAGTGCACTGCTCTGTGGATCATGGAATGAGTGGAGATGAAAAGGTCTAGAACATCCTGACCAAAAGCACCTTGGGAAGAAAGGAATTATCTTCACTTCCACGTCAGTCTCATGAAAGGAAGTCAGGACAGGAACCTGGAGATAGGGACTGGTGAAGAGGCCGTGGAGGACCACTGCCTACAGGTGTGTTCCTTACGGATTGCTCAGCCTGCCTTATAGCACCCAGGACCACACCAGCCCAAGTGTGGTACAGCCCATGGCCAATCTGGTGGGGGCATTTTCTCAATTGACGTTCTTCCAAAATGATGCTAGCTTGTGTCAGATTTACATAAAATTAACCAGTACAATTGACCCCTTGTCAACTTCACACTTAAATCACTGTTCAAGTAGAATGTTTCCTTTCTCATTTATCCGGAAGACGATAAGTTAATAAAATATAAACTTAATATCTTTAAAAGTCCCATAGTTTTCAAAAGTATCTTTAACTGTGGGCTCCTTTAAAATCAACAATAGGTTAAGTACTTTCTTATTTCAAGAGGGGGGAACCCAGGGCACAGATTTTGCTCTGAGCAAAGCAAAATCAAATTCCTAACAGTGTAAATGCCTCAGGTTCTGATGTTTGGGAGTCAGTGACAATCTTTTGGGCTCCTTCAAAGGCCTTGGGCCATTTCTCCAGCTCTGCCCTTGCAGCACACACAGCTTGTCTCCTAGGCTCAGGCCAGTTCTACTCCACAGCTGCTGCTGCTGCTGCTGCTGCTGATGATGATGATGATGATGATCTTGCCAATTGACCCATAGTCTTGGCATCCCTAAACTGCTGGAGTCATTTGCTACAACTGAGCTGCACTGTTGACCAACAATGTCTCCTAGTCTCTCTTGAGGGACTCTGATCCTGCCTCATGGTTTATTAATTTTAATCATGGGGTGGTATGTGTGTGTGTGAGTGTAGCTTCTTGAAGAGGCCGGAGATATCAGATCGCTCTGCAGTTAGAAGTATAGGCAGTTGCGAGCTGCCTCGTGTTGGTGCTCGGAATGAAACTCTGTTCCTCTTAACCACTAAGGCATCTTTGATGGGTATTTGAATATGGATATGTACTCTTCTGGTGTGTGTGTGTGTGTGTGTGTGTGTGTGTGTGTGTGTGTGTGTACACTTCTGTCCTGATACCCTATGGAGGACAGAAGAGGGCACTATAACCCCTGGAATTAGAGTAACAGATGGTTGTAAGCTGCCATGTAGATGCTGGGAATCCTCTTTATAAGGTGCCTCTTTATAAAGGCACTTTTTATAGTCTGTTGATTTTAAATGACATCCTTTGGGCTCCTGTTTGTTCACCAAATGTATAAAATAATAATCTCTACAGCCTTCTTCTGTTCCTCTGCTTTTTTCCAGTTTCAGTTATTCTTTATAGTCAAAATAATGGGGCTTATCTCCTATGCTTTTATGCTGAATCATTAGTTCTTCGTTACCTGCAAATTCATACTTGCCCTCAAATATTGCTAGTAAAGTGATTTCTCCCAGGCTAAAGTTCGTCTTTTAGAATACTCCTCTGCAGAGCACTTGTATAAAGTAGTCCTTCAAGTTCAAACTGCATTTATTTATTTGTTTGTTTTGTAGACTTGATATTAAAAAACTTGGACAGCATATAAATCTTTGGATTACAGATTATAGTCCTTGAACTTGGTGTTGTGGGCTCTTGTAAGGGAAACTGACACTTAAAAGCATTTGTTGTGGCTTTTCTCGTTATCGTGGTGATTCCTAACTATAGTAAATATTCTTTTCTAGAGCTCTACAGTTTTTTATTGTTTCCTAAAGAAAGACGCAAAAGAAATTTAGCTCGTGATGCTCATAGATTAACTAGAAATGTTGTTTTCTTTCACAGGAATTGAAACCTGACGTAATAACTAAATCAGCTCTTGGTGATGACATCAGCTTTGAAAAAACTTGCAAAAAGGTATGTCTGTGGTAGAGACAAGGTACCAGGGTTCCCTGAGATGTGGAACACTCTATCTTGCCTCTTAATATTCTGTAATTATTTCCTGGCACGCCACTCCTCTTTTCCTATCTCCATTACCAGATTTTAGTAGCTAAATACAGAAATTCACCTACATCACTACTAAAGCTTTGGATTTCTTTATTTGTCATTTGTTAGTTACTTGGTTCTTGGTACTTGATGTTTTCCCTGGGATTATCTCTTCCTGTCACTTGCCCAATTGCAGAATTTAAAGGTATTTTTTACATCTTGCCCTCCACCTACTTAAAATTCATGTCAAGTATGTGATATATGCATCAGTTTCTTCTTTTAGTTATTCCACTTTTTAAATGATTGTTCCTATGTTATTGTATGTTGACCAAAGACATAAAAACTTTCTGTGTTTTGAATATACCCATTTTTTTTTCCATTAAAAAACAAAACAAAACAAACAAAACTTAATAGACGCAAAGAGAATGTATTTTGGCTCAAAAAATTAAGGAGCTGAGATGGATTGTTGGGGGTACAGTGTTTACTAGTGTTATTAAAACAGACAGACAGATAGGCAGATATACAACAGCATGATGGAGTCATGAGGGTCTGAGTGTAGACCCTAGCAGAGACAGACAGCATGGCAGGGTCTCTTAAGAGAAGTGGGAGTCTCTTATATTTTCTGAGGATTCTGAGGTTTCACAGCACAAGCTCAGATGATTCCCAGGCCAGAATCAGAGGTGGGCATGGGGAGCTGGAGGTCTGCTCACTAATACCTCCTTTGATGTAGACTTTCCCGGGAAAGAGATCCTCTTAGCTGGGGCTCACAGACACTGCCTCAGTAGCACTTCAGTATCCAAAAGGGAAAAGGCTGCTGCCACCAGACTCTACCATTACATTATACTCTCCACCATATGGTATAGAAGGCGTGGTAGCTAGGGTTGCTCCATCTGTGGCAGGGACTCCCTGTGATGCTTGCTTACATTCTGATGGATCCAGAAGCAGAGACAAGATGAATGCGGACCGGACTATTTCTCC
The DNA here is from genome assembly GCF_903995435.1 of Acomys russatus. Taxonomy (NCBI): domain Eukaryota; kingdom Metazoa; phylum Chordata; class Mammalia; order Rodentia; family Muridae; genus Acomys; species Acomys russatus. The sequence continues at coordinate 39,650,549 of NC_067156.1, forward strand.
AAGCCCTCACTTAAAGGTACTGGTAGGCCTTACTTCCCAAAGGATCCTTAACCTCCCAAAACAGCTTCTAGCAGGGACCAAGGAAGTACCAGATATGGGAAGGAATTTCTTATTCAAGGTATAGCATAGGACCAGTACATGTAAAGATTGGTCTGAAAGTAGGACCTGAGAAAGATGTGACTGGGATTGAGTGTAAGCTAACTGAAGATTAACACTGACCTTCAGTGCACATCCTCCAGGTTGAGTATTAATGAGCTCCTTCCTTTCAAGCAGGAAAAAAATGCCAGTAGCTGTAAGTGCTATCCTACATTTTTTTAAAAGTAGTATGAATGATTCCATGTATTAATATTTAAATGACTGGTTTTATTGTATTGCCCATCAATTTAGTGCATTTTACATGTGTATATTTGTGGGTGCTGTGGCTCCAGGGCGGGGCCCTGTGGATGGTGAGGAAGGCATCCATATTGCTCCATAGTGTACGTGCCCACGTCTGCTGGCATGCCATGTGACACAAAAGGAGAGTCTCAGGAAACTGGTAGAGCTTCAGATTGGGCCTGGAACAGAGTGGTGGCTGCTTTCCTGGTCTGCACAGAAGTTCCCTTGGGTGCTGGCAGGCCTGGCACCTCACTATAGCGACACTAGGATGGTTGGCTGCCCCAGAGCTTGTGTCAATCCCCCATTACTCCAAAGACTGTATAAAAATGCTGCTGCACAATAAAAGTAGATCTGCTCTCCGCACTGGTCTCTGGAGTCTGTTTCCCAGCTTGGTGACTCCATTTCCCTCAGCCCCTCCTGGATGGATTAAATAGTTAGTGGTGAACTTTATTCAGCTTCTGCACAACTCTTCATATACACCTAACTTGTAGTGTATAAAGTTGTGTCCTTTTTCTTTCCAGTGGGAAATACTTCTTTTGTCTATTTTCAACATTTAAATTAAAATCTAGTTGTGTTCATATGTAATATACCTAATACTTTAAAATGCTTTGGTATCTGCAGAGTATTATGCAAGGTTTCATTACAATGCATTTGGTCAGCCCAGTGAGCTATTTTGGATCATCTTCCTAAAAGCTTTACAGATAGTAAGAAAGAAGATCTGTCTGCAGAGACTTAGACTGCAGTGCTGTGGAGAGGTTGGAATGTCCGATCTGGAGACTGATTACCTCACCTCTGGCTAGCTGTAGCCCCTGGATTCCCTTCCCACCTGAGTCAGAACTAATATCCTTTGCCTAATAGATAAAACCTTTGGAGCCTATTAATTTAGTAGCTAATTTCCAAAAACCAAAATATGAGTGTGAGCTTCCTTAAACTGCTTCCATGTTGGGAGTATGGAATTTGGGGTAACCTAAATCTGTGCTCTTGAGGTCAGTCAGAGCAGCTCCAGAATAAATTCTCTTACTTTCTTAAGATGTGCCAACTATGTTATGTGTGCCAACTATGGTAATTTGTTGATTAGTTTCACTAGATAAAACTTAAGCCCAGTTTATTACGACAAGTGTTATTAATGCTCATATTACTGTTATACCAGTGGATTTACAGTTTGTTTAGGTGACATTTCAAAGAATTAGTGCTGCATGTAAGTAATCTTTCCTTTTTGACACTTACTTTTATCCAGAGTGTAGTTGAAGAATTATTTTCAAAATTGAATAATAAATGCCTTTGTGTTGAGAACAAATACCCAAATGCCAAACTAAAAATTTTTCCACTAAAAGATGAAGGTGTTTTCTACTTTTTTTTTTTTGTTTAATTTATTTGAAATGGAAGAAACTGGAGGTGTGTGAAAAACCACAGTTTCCTGAGAGTTTTCCATGGCAAACATTGTGTCAGTTTTAAATAAGGAAAGCTGTGGTCTCTTCCAACCAGTCTAAACCTCTGCATGCAGGTGTCAACACTCTCCAGACACTACAGAGCCCAGTAGCTGCACAGTGGATGCATTTAAATTTAAGATGTATCCCAGTGTCTGTTCCTTTTATGTATCTCTATAACATTGTCTCTTGGGTGAAGTTTATCACATTTGGTTTTGGATTAATCATTTGTGGAGATACTTTAGCCTTTTAACTAGAGCCACAACAGTCAAATATTTGTGACGTGTTGGTTATGAGCTAGGTTCTATGTTGGGTTGGGAGCATGCATCAGGGATAGAAAACTCAAAATATAAAGAGAGAACACTAGGTTTCCATTAAATGAGAATTCAAATATTTTTCTCATCATAACTTAGCACTGACACAGTAATTGATTCTTATTAGCTTTGCTTCCTTAGACCATTTAAGCTCTTTGAAAGTAGATATGATTCTTTTTTTTTTTTTTCTTCAAGTTTGTAGCCTGTGACATCTAGTGTAATTCTAGGTTTGTATAGATTGTTAAATGGTGACATTTTAATTATTTAATTTATTTATATAATTTAATTATTAAAGACTACTTACACGTTTGTTAGTGACTGAAGTCAGTCAGTAAGAATGTCTTTAGAGTAGATTGCATGGGTAACTTATCTAGAGAGACTATTTGCAAACTCTGTGCCCTAACTAATATGCACAAAAGATTGGTAAATATCAACGTAATTCTTTCCATTAGTACCAGGTTAATTTTGATGCTATGTATTTATTGCTTTCACTTCGCAGCCAGATTCTACTGCAACTGAAAGAGCAATTGCCAGATTAGCAGTTCACCCTCTTCTGAAGAAAAAAATTGATATGCTAAAAGGTATGAATCAAATGACAAGTCAATATGCTTAATTCATTTAGGCCTATGATTCTAGATAGATGATTTAATTTATTTTAAATATTCATCTTTAATATATAGAACTGTGCACATGTCTGTAAGCCTGAAATATGTTTGATATCATAAAAAGGTACTAACTGAATTTCTTCTAACTTTTAATGTTTATCACATATGACACACATAATCATGTTGAACAGGTGATGTTTTAAGTAGTGATACAGCTCATAGTGTGTCACATAATTTTTATATATCTTTTATAAAATAAGTTTATGAAATTAAGTACTTTGTCAAAGATTAATTAGCACTTTTTATATCTGAAAACTAATTCAGTTCATTAACACAAAAATTAATGTTGCTATTTTACTGTTTTTAGTGTTATTTTTACTGTTCATAAATCAAAAACATGAAGTCACTTTTTTATTTTGCAATTTAAGATGTATATTTCTGAGTATGTCATACATAAACTTGGTGTTTAAATAATGAAAAGATTTCTTTATGACTTCAGACTCCTGTTACATAGGTACTGTGGAATGTTTCCGCATAGCCAATGCAGTGCTGTGACACTGACACTTTGTATGTGACACTGACAAAGTGACACTCTGTATGTATGTACCAATGCTGAAACAAGTCTTGCACGATCTTCCTTGCAGCTGCTGTCCAAGCCTTCAAAGATGCGAGGCAGAATGCTCCTGAGGCTGAGTCATCTAAGAATACTTCAGAAGCAAGCCAGGGTAAGGATGCTCCATGTTCAAACGACGATGCAGACGAGCTACAGCATCGTGAGAGAACTGTTGTCAGTGAGCAGAAAGGAAAAGACACCAAAACAGTAGCAAAGAAAGCAGGAAGTAATTCAAAGAAAAAATTGACCAAGACAGAATATGGACCCAAAGCAGTGGCCACTACACATTCGCCAGGGAAGCCTTCAGGAAAGGGTGCTGTGGTCACCTCTGGACACCAGAAGGCACCTGCTGACCCCAAACAGAAAGCCTTAGCTGAAGCCACAGTGAAGGAGAGTGATGACAGTGGCAGTGATGAAGAGTCAAGTGAGGAAGAAAAGGAGTATTTTGACGACAGCACTGAAGAACGGTTCTACAAACAGTCTTCTGCGTCTGAGGACAGTGACAGTGGTGATGACTTCTTCATTGGAAAAGTCAGACGGACACGAAAGAAGGAATGTGGTTTCCGCTCCTCAGCTAAGGAACAAAAGCCCCTCCCAAAAGTGTCATCCAAAACAAGTACACTTGAAACCCATTGGGATGTCCAAAGTGATAAACACAAGGTCATTCCCGGAGCCAGGAAATTAGAATCCGTGTTTTTCCACTCGTTATCTGGACCTAAAAGCTGCAGAAGGTAAGGGCACAATAGGAGAGAAACTCTGCGTGGAGCTCCTTTACATCAGCCATGCTGGGTTTTGGCCTGGTGTTCTGTCTTCGTCTCTAAAATTGGGTAGCATGTAGAAACACACATACAGTAGTGGCACGTTGCCCAGCTTCACATGAAAAGGTACATTATAGCCCAGTGACAGGCCTGACCAGGTTAGGTTTTTTTTTCTTCCTTTGTCAGAGTTTCAAATTTTGCAATCTTTTTTAATGAAAAACTTACACCTTTTTCACGTCTTGGTGAACGGAATTGTCTGATAGGTGTGGGATAACCTACTACCGTGCAGACACCAGCTTTCAGGGCATGGGCTGCATTTCCCCAGGCGGCTTCGTGTTGGGGTGTTGCTCTTTGTCCCTGCTAATAGTCACTTTCACAATTGTTCTGCCATAAGGTTTTGTTTCATTTCTCTTACCTGATAGAGAATACTGGTGCGTTTTAACATAGAGGCTGTGATGACCTTTGTTTATAAAGCTAATCTGAACAGTTAATTAAAAAATAATATAATAATGGTCATTAGAAAGACCTTTTTTCTATGTACTTTTTGGTCAAAGATAGTCATTAATAAAATAAGATTCAGTAAATATTTTTCCTACACCTGGAGTATAGAGTTTTAAGAGTAGTTAAAATATTTACCTTTCTGACACCCAAAAGGTTTCTAAGTTTTTCTTGGTTCTGCACCAAAAATGTAGATGTTAATTTTCATTGTGTGTAAATCATTCTCCCCTTAGGGAAATGTTTGAAGTTCTTCATATAGACAATGTCCAAGAGCAAGGACAAGATAGCCAAAATGTTTTCCATTGAACAGGAGTTCCTGTGGGTGGAAAGAAAAGAGTGTGTGTGTGTGTGTGTGTGTGTGTGTGTGTGTGTGTGTGTGTGTGTGTGTGTTTGTGTGTGTGTGTGTTTTCATATTGAAAGTGAAGGACTATCTGATTAGCTGAGTCCTAGCTTATTTTATTGGCTCTTATAGAATGAGCTAGTGGATGCATCTTGTGGGTGAACTTTATCATCCATTCCCACATCAGAGAATTTGTTTTTTAGATCCTAATGTTGTTTCCCTTTTTTTTTAGGGATCCCAGAGAACAGGCCCCAAAGACTATAGCCCCAGGTGTGTACTCACTGCTCTACCTGTGCGCCGCCAACAAGCAGTACTTTGTCACAGTGAGAGGATGAAAATTGTCATTTCCTAACAGTATTACTGAATTGTGTACCCATAGAAATGGAAATGGGATATCATTATTGGTTCCCTCTGCTTTTGTCTCCCCGTGTGGTCAGAGCTGCCTGCTCTCTTGATGTTACTGTGAGAAAGATAACATAGTACATCCTGTCAGAAGTCAGTCAGCAAGACTGTGTGCAAATGCATGGGAGTGCAGGCCTGTAACCCCAGCACTTTGAGAGGCAGAGACAAGTGGATCTCTGAGTTCAAGGCCAGCCTGGTCTACAGAGGGAGTCCAGGATAGCCAAGGCTACACAGAGAAACCCTGTCTCAAAAAAAAAAAAAAAGAAAAGAAAAGAAAAGAAACTGTATACAAGGATTAGAAAATTAACTCCTCGTGTACGTTAACTTGAAGCTGTCTCTTATTGGGCTTCAGATTTAAATTGTGAGATACTATGTCTAAGTAAAATGAAATTTTTCCTTAATAATTGTATAAAAAAATGAAATCTATCCTGTTCTTTTCCCAGATTTTCCAGAAAATGAACCTCCAATCAAGAATCAATTTTCAAAGCATGCACAAAGAGGATTTGGGAGCATGAAGCAGCAGTTGCATGCGCCTCTGCATCCTTCCTGGGAAGCAAGCAGGAGGCGAAAAGAACAACAGTCCAAAATCACTGTGTTCCAGGGGAAAAAAATAACATTTGATGACTGATTGATGCTAGCTCTTTCTAGGCTTTCTATCAAAATTTTTGTTTTTTATTTTAACTACTCTGTTGTGTTTAAATAAGTCTCTTTGAAAGAATTCTAAAATATATTGCTTGTTTGTCCCTTTTTATGTGTTCAGGGAAAGTTTATATAATCTTTCTACAAATCTCTAAATTTGTTTCATGAGTACTTGCCCCAAATTATTTCTTACAGAAAACAATTAGATATTACAGAATTGTAGGTTTTCTCCTTTATTACAAAATATATTTCACAGCTGGGCATGGTGGCGCACGCCTTTAATCCCAGCACTCGAGAGACAGAGGCAGGTGGATCACTGTGAGTTTGAGGCCAGCCTGGTCTACAAAGTGAGTCCAGGATGGCCAAGGCTACACAGAGAAACCCTGTCTCGAAAAACAAAAACAAAAACAAAAAAATAAAGTATATTTCACTAGCTACATTTTGTCTTGAAAATAAGGCAAATCAGGGCCGATGAGATGGCTCACTTCCTGCAAGGCCAAGTGACCTGAGATTCCCATGGTAAAAGAACAGAACCAACCCACAAAAAAATGTTCTCTGACTATATGTGCTCTGTGTGGCCTATATGTGCACACACACGCACAATGTGGCATATACATGTGTACACATGCTCTCTCACACACACAGTAAATATAAAAAATGTTAAGACATATTTAAAATAGTGGAAAAAAGAAATAATGACATTTTTATAAGCAAAACAAAAATGTAGTTTTCATTGTGGCTATAGATATAATATATAAATAAATATTAATTTGCCATGTCTGGAGTTACTTGTGATCTTTGCAGTGTTTAAACAACTTGCTTATGCATAGCAACACAACCAAAAATTAAGTTCTATATCTCTGCAATAATTATTTCCATTAAATGGAGAGGTGGCTAGAGCTCTAGTTTTTTCTGTCCTCTTTGTATGTGTTAACCATGGAGCACGTACTGGATAACAAACTGCTCATGGTACAGAAAGAAAAGAGATGCATGGTGTCTAGTTATATAGATACATACTGGTTTTAGGGGCACAGCACTGGGTGTTGAACCAAGGGCTTTGTGCACATTAGGTCTTGTGCATACTCTGCTGCCCAGGGTCTTGCTGTGAAGCTTAGGCAGACCCAGTGCTGTTAGAACAAAGTAAGGGCCTTTCACTCGGCTTGTAAGCACCGAGTTACCAAGTCTAGGTTTTAGAACAGAGGGATTCAGATTGTGGTGCATATTGGTTTTTTTCTTGAACTTTTGCGTCATTCCAAGCAAACTGCCCTGCGCCCATGCCACCCCCCAAAAAGAGAAAAATGTCTTTGAGTACCTCAGACTTCTCCAAACTAAAGTTGAAGGTGCTCTTAGCAGATTTGCTAGTGTGCCTAAGAGAGATCCTCCAGCTGGGAGTCAGAGCATGTCCACAGGCAGACTTACATTTCCTGCTCCGTTCTTTTACAGGGAGGTGGTCGTAGAGTGGAGTGGACCTGCCTTAGAACCAGACTTTCTCCTGCTTTGCTGCAGTGACTTCGTATGGAACAGCTGCTAGGATAGGGTAGGGACTCTCAGTTTCGGATGATTCTGCTTTACTGTTTACAGCCACTGTCTTGCAAAGCTGCCTTTATTTGGTGTGAACGAGAGCTTGCTTAGCTTGATAACATTTTCCCCTATTCTAGCTTTTCTAAAACACAGGCAGTTTGACACTAAGACTGCCATTAGCGGTAGAAAACTGTTGAGGTAAACAGTACATTAATCAAAAAGCTTAGAGGGAAATCTGAACAAATTAATGGCTGTTCATTGGGACTTTGGAGACTTCTAACATTTTCTTGTAGACAGATAACAAGCATAAGCACAGGCTGTGGCCACCTGCTCAGGACCCAGCTGGAACATCCTCAACACTCACCAGGGGGAGTTCACATCCTGGTGGATAAGTAAGAAAAGCATGTCTATAGGTGTCCCCTCAACAAAGAAGTAACTAATTCCAGACTTTTAGGGGAGACTATTAAGTTAGCACAGCACTGAGCTACAAGAAGCAGACTGTGATGGCCTTATACAACGAAAGAACTCAACTTCACAAAAATTCAGAAACCATCTTCAGCCTTAAACAGGCATAGGGGACCAATGTGTCCAATTTTTCAAATGAGGTATGTGCAAGGGGTGGCCCAGTACACAAAGGGGCCTGGAGGCAACAGTAAATAGAAATAGGAAGGCTAAACTTAGGGCTTAACTCAACAAAGTCACTGACGAATAAACTAAATATGTTCCAACCTATAGGGCACATGACTAAGCTAAACTATAGCGTACCGTTTAAAGAGACAACAGAAAGCATACTGTCTGACAAAAAAAAAAATTATAAAGAAATGCATGGTGCACATGCCTCAAGACTAAAGTAGTATGGTTGAAAGTGAGGGTAACCTAAGTCAAGAATCAAAATGACATTAGAAAGTGCAATTACCAAGTTAAAAAAGTTGAGGAGTCATGTCAATTGAGACCGTGCAGTTTGAGGAACAGCAAATAAAAGAATGAAGGAGGGAGGAACAGGAAGATACAAGTGAGGGGATAACAATGGGGATGTAATCTGAATAAATTAAAAATTTTTAACATGATGCAATATTTAACAGCAACAACAAAAGAATGAGGGGCTTAAGAGCTGGCTCAGGTTAAGAACACATGCTGTGTGAATATGAGGATCAGAGTGCAGACCCCAACACTCAAGAGAAGCTGGGCATCCTGCAGAAGGCCTGTAACTGCAGTTCCAGGGGGTCTGACACCCTCTTTTGATGTCTGCATGTGTACATACAGTCACGTACACACATATATTATACAAACATTTGAAAAAGAAAAATAGCATTCTTGTAGACCTATGGAGCACCACTGAATGTGACAATTTAGGAATAATGGGTTTTTTAGCTAACCAGAGGATGCAGTGAGCTAGCTATATTTCCCAAAGACTAGGAAAACATGTTGACATTAAAACTTCAGCATGAAGCCAGGTGTGGTGGCTCGCACCTTTTATCCCAGCATTCGGGAGGCAAAGGCAGGCATATCTGAGTTCCAGGCCAGCCTGGTCTACAAAGTTCCAGGACAGCCATGGCTATTACACAAACTCTCTCTCAATAAACAAACTTCTACATGAATGTTCATAGTACAAATAATAGCTACATAATCAAAATATCCAAACAAAATGTTATCTACACACAGAAAGGAGGCATTGCAGTTATAGCATGGGTAAACCTTAACATACTAACTGAAAGAAACCTCATGGATCAGTTATTTGTCATTGTATGTCACAGTCTGAGCCTCAGTGTAGTAGATAATAACCATCAAACAGCTCTTGGCTATTTGGGAATGATGGGCAGCCAGTCTGCCCAGCATTTGGTACCAGTTTTGCAGTGCATACATAGTTCATTCAGTCTTTGGTTTTCAGCATGCTGTGGTTAGTCACAAGTGTTCCATTTTCTGTTTTATATCACCTCTTGACCTGCATAGCCAAAACGCCAGGTCGTAAGACAAACTACAAGAACAGGAAAGGAGTTTGACATATGTAGGGCTCTTCATCTAGATGAAGTTTTGTGTAATTTGGAAAACTATTGCCAAGTCGATTTACCGCCCATATCAAAGCCACTTGCCAACCAATACGAGGCTCTAATTGTAACATAAATATCCACGAACGAAACCTTCCGTAGAAATTCAACCAGGACACTGCCTCATCTTTTCTGTGTCTTCTCATGCGTGTGCAATGTAGACTCACCTACACTAGTCCAGATACGGGCTTGAGCTCTTTTTAATCTGGTGGACCTTGGACTATATGCTCCTGAGTTAGTCCACATTCAGCTGTGGCAAATTATGAGAAAGTTGTGCTGAATACCTCCAGAGCAGCGGTTCTCGGCCTTCCTAATGCTGTAGCCCTTTAATACAGTTCCTCATGCTGTGGCGACCCCAACCGTAAAATGTCTTTTGTTGCTACTTTAATGAATCGCAATGTGAATATTTTTTGGAGATAGAGGTTTGCCAGAGGGGTTGTGCCCCACAGGTTGAGAACTGCTGCTCTGGGGTACCCCTCCCCCATCCACATCCCCATCATCTGTGCTGTTACAAGTAAGCCAGAGCATGGCCTGTTGTTCCTAGGAGATGGCTGTACTTTACTACATTGTTTTTCCCACCACCACCTACCTCACTTCTCTGATGGAGTCAAGAAAAGTTAACTTTTCAATTTATCCAATTCATATTTTTCTAATGATTTTCTCAGCTTCTCATGTTTAGTGTCCCAGTTCCATTGTTGTAGTATCATTTGTGTTATAGATGTCTTATATAATCAGGTCATTAGAACCATAGCACCTGTGCTTTATGCCTTGCTTAAGAAGGCCCACCCAATGTGGGAAGAAATTTTGTCATAAGCTTTGAGCATCCTCGCCAACTGTTCATCATGTTTACTTCTTAAGCTGTTTTTATGCTGGGCAATCACAAGAGATGGGTAAGAACTCCCCCCTACCCCACCCCCGAGCACAAACTGTTTCCATCCTTTGGTACAATCCACTGCATGTGCAAGAGTACAATGGCCCATTGTGTCTCCTCTGAGGACTTTGGACAATATAGGCGTATAAGAAAGGTCAACCATTGGGTTTGGGTTAGTCAAACTTTGCACATTCCCAAGATTTGCCTATCTTCCGGACTGGTCCTTTATGGAAACAAGCTCTGAACTAACATTCATGCCTGAACAGAACTGTTTGTGTATGTAAGAGTTTGGGCCATCGAATTTGGTCAGATGTTGTATCTTGCAAAGTGATTTATGTGTATCTGTGGACCCTGGAGAAAGAAAGGATTATCATGAAAATGAATGACTCAATAAAAACCCAAGATACCAGCCAGGCTTGGTGTCCCACACCTGTAATCCGAGTACTTGAGGAGGCAGAAGCAGACAGAGCCTGGTCTACAGAGCAAGTCCAGGACAGCCAGGGCTACAACAGAGAAACAAAACAAAACAAAACAAAAACCCAAATAGTAAAAGTACCAAGGTTCAGGTGAGCGTGCCTGGTTGGAAGCACATCCTATGGATTGTAATATATCATTTCAAGGCCAGGCAGGCGCAGCCTGAGAAAGCCCTTCGTGTAGGACCTGCCTCGTGTCTGGTTCCTAGTGGATTAACTTGTACTACAAGTTGACAATGTGATCAGTGAGTTGTTGCCAGAAATATGAGTTGTGTTTAACTTTTCTTTGCTCTTGGAACCTGAAGCATGAATTCCTGAGGATAGTCAGGTTGGCAGCTTGCACCTATGTGACAGATTCTCTATTAAAAAAGAAAGAAAGTAAGCAAGCCCTGGTCACTGAGACTCAGAGGAACTTCTCAGACTGACACTTCGTACTTGTGATGTCATTATGTAGAGCATATGTTCATGACTCCATTGAGAGAGGATGCCTAGAAGCCTGCACCTGTCATTGCTTGAATGTCAAGCCATGCTCCTTCTCTCTGTGCTAATTTTAACCTGTGTTCTACTGTTGTGATGATGATGAGGATGGTGATGTGATGATGATAAATCATAAAACATTCAGCAAGCAGCACAAGAACTTTTTCTGAGTCCTTTGAGTCTTTCTAGTGAAACACTTGAGATTTGGGGTAGTCTTCGGGACCAAATTCTCTTGGGGAGCTGGCATAAGCATCATATTCATGCTGTGTGTCTTGTTTTTACTGTGAGTAATAAAATTACTTGGTTCTGATCCAGCAGTTCATTCCTCCACCAAGCCATGAAAATTCTCATGCCCTGTAAAGTTTATGATATCCCCAAATAACCCTGCTATTTCTCCAGGACTTTAATAGCTTCATGTTGAAATGTGTATTCTTATTCCATCTGGAATTTGTCCCTCTGCATTCTGGCAGGTTAGCAAGCTACTTAATCAAACCAATTATTATAGTAGTCAACTAATCTACATCTCTTAGTTCTCTCTGTCTCTCTGTCTATCTCTCTGTCTCTGTCTCTGTCTCTCTCTCCCCTTGTGTGTGTGTGTGTGTGTGTGTGTGTGTGTGAGAGAGAGAGAGAGAGAGAGAGAGAGAGAGAGAGAGAGAGAGAGGATGAGAGAGATCTCATTTGTTTTTATTGATTTTGTTCTGTTTTTTGAGACATGGTCTCACTCTGTAGTTCAAGTTATGCTGAAAAGCACACCAATTCATTGCCTCAGTTTCCCTATGGCTAACTAACCTCTCTTGAATTAGGTTCAAGTCTTGTAACTTAAGAATTATGTAAGCCATAAACAGAATGAGGAAGAAAATTATGTCAGTTGCTTCAGTCCTACCCGCAAAATTTCTTTATCTTCTTTAATCCCACAGCTGGATGATGCCTCCCCATCTTTAAGATAAAGGAACAACTATTGGCTGAAAGAACTATAAGAGGCTTTCATCTCCGTAAGTCTCCCAGACTTTTGTGTTCCTTAAATACTGTTGTGTTACGCTAAAGAGAAGTTGGACTAAGACAATATATGTAGTGTATTTTGGTGCTAGAAGAAAGGTGCTCATGTGAAGAAGATGGAAAAACTGCAAAATGCATAGCACAGCCAGGATGATATTTACTATGCAGCTCGAAAGAAAGATTTATATGCAACATCAAAGAACTATTTGGAATTGGCTTCAAATGTGGCAAACCAACCACTGAGCAGAATGTCCTCATTTCTGCCACAGATAGAATTCTGCCTAAAAATGGGCAAGCTTATATGCAGGCAGACTTGGCAGCTGAACTCTGCCAAGACAGGATAAGCAAGTCAATAGTTCCTGCCTCACAACTATGTCTTGCTGAAATATTGGGCTAGATGGCTGAAGATGATGTTCCAATGTTATAGAGAGCGTTGGGTGATCGTTCAGGTAGTAAACTGTTTCAGTCATTTTTTTATTTTGGAAGCTGCTAACCTGCACTTCTGGATCACTCAGGTATTTAAGTTTTAATCCTTCTCACGTCTCTGATGGGGTTGAATACCAGATAGTTTAGTCTTACAATCAAGCTTAGTTAGTTAGGGGATAAGATATTTTTAAATCAAGATAAATTATTTAAGTTAATAGAGATGACATTTGATAGATACTGATTTTCATTCAGAAATTTAGACCCAACAAGATAGGAAAGATGCTTCAATTTTGACAAATACAAATAGCCAAATCACTATGAATGTAACATTTATGTAACTTACGATTGTCTCATGGTTCTTCCTGCTGTATGTAGTTTATTTTATTCATGTGTAATAATATAAATTTATATGTCAAAAAAGAAACATAATAAATAAAAGAACATAAAAAAGAAAAAACTTATATGATAATTATTAAAGAGATCATTTCTGATTACTTGGGCTTTGGACCATATACTGACTGACCCCTTGTCTTGGGGTGAGGGTAGAAACTTAGAATGTTTAGTGAATGTTGTTATGTTTTTTTAATCAAATAAATGGATTTTAAAAGATACAAAGAGATGAGCTATATGAACAACTTGCTAGTTTACATATAGACCAGAGGCAAAATGGAAAGAAAACTCAATGGTTTTAGTTCCAAACAGTAAGTTAAAAATTGATACTACGAGGCCCCAGCATAGATAATAGGAAAGGTATAGTATTACCTGCTAAATATGACAGCCTTGAAATATAGAGGCACAGGAGAAAAACAATTAGCAGACTGAGGACTGCAATTCGGATAGAACCTTGGGAGGATACTACTTGCATTAATAATTAACCACATATCTTTGTGCTGAATTATTTGCAATGCCAAAATCATTGTAAGAGTCAGCCTTAGCAGCTTTTGAATTGCCTGTTGTAAAAAGTACATGTGGGCCACTGTTGTTGTTTAAGGAAGAAGTATGTGACAAAACATTGTGCAGTCCCCAAGAAAGGGTACAATCCCCATCATAGCCTTCAAGTGTGACTTATGATGGTATGAGCAATGAAAACCCAAGAGGATGGATGCAATAACAGAATGTAGTCCAAGAGGGCTACAAAGTAATTCTTTCCTAAAAGCAAATAGAAGTCAAAAATCATGCACTCACTTAAGAGCAAAGGACTTCAAAAGGCCTGCTCAAAGGATATGGCTGTTCTTGTTTTTAAAAAGTTCTCTGTGTGGTCACTCTGGTATGTTGCGGCTAGTGGCAGTATAGAGGTTTCTGTGAGCTGTATTTAGGCAAATGTCACTGTATCTCAAGGAACCCTCTCCAGAGCAGGTAAGGATCACTCGTGACTCATAGATCTCCCATTTAGAGCTGGTGAAGTAACAGAATGGGACTTTGGATTGGTTTCCGTGATAAAGAAAGATTTATTATATTCTAAATGCAGTAGGATATTTAATAACAAGACATATTACAGTGGACTGTGACTGTCCACCTGCTAAATGCTCATTGAATCTTTTCACTCCATTCTGGCATCTAATTGAATTGCATTCCCCCACTTCCTTGAAGGAAGGCAAATGTTGACCAATGGAATATGGGTGAAAATGGTTAGGTAGCTTTCACCTGTCTCACAGAACAGTAGAGGAATTCTTCTTTGTTTCCATTAGGTATTGCTGTCATGGGCAATCTCACAAGACAGAGTTTAAAGGTGGTGAAGTTCTGTTCGGCGGGGTATCTCTCTGATGACATGGAAAAGGTCCTCCCAACTATGTCCGGCAGCCCACCAAACTTCATTCACATGAGCAAGAAAGAAGTGATTGGTTAAGTCCTTGGGAGTAGCTGTCACTGTAGTTATATTTTAACACATGTTCAATATGTAGTCAGGACCTTTTTCACATGTGAATGTTGTTTTAATGCTGCTCTTGTGTAACTGGGTCATTCTTTTTTTTTTTTAATTTATTCAGATTACAGCTAATTGTTATCTCATCATTTGTATCCTCCCATTCCTCCCTCCCTCCCGCTTTCACCCTATTCCCCTCCCCTAGGTCTATGACTGAGGGGGACCTCCTCCCTGTCTATATGGTCATAGGCTATCAAGTCTCATCTTGGTAGCCTGCTTATTCTTTCTTTGAGTGCCCTCAGACCTCCCCACAAAGGGAAAGTGGTCAAATATGGGGCACCAGAGTTCATGTCAGAGTCAATCCCCACTCTCCACATAACTGTAAATAATGTCATTACTAAATTGAGGTATCCATCATATAGTCATGGTAATGTTCCTAGTTGGTTTCTGACTGTCTCTTTCTCTCTTTCTTTGACTCTCTATATGTCCATTTCTCTGTCTTTCCGTGTGTGTGTGTGTGTGTGTGTGTGTGTGTGTGTGTGTGTGTGTGTATGCAAGTGCACACATGCACATGATCATCTCTTTATCCCATGAAATATGCCACTGAAATAATCACAGCTTTACATGTAGGTAGAAAGCCAGCACCCTGACCTACCCATGATATTAGTTACTCATTTATGTCATGAGATGTCTGACAGAAGCACCTTAAAGAAGGAAGGATTTACTCTGACACATGGTTTGAACATACAATCCATCATGGTGAGGAAACCATGAAAGCAAGTGTGGGGTGGCTGATGACATTGCCTGGAGCCAGAAGAGGGTGGCGCACCAGCACTCTGTTGGCTTTTCTCTGTTCACTTCTTTTTTAAAAATTTTTTATTTAAGTAATTTATTCAGATCACATCTCATTTGATATCCCCTCACTTGTATCTTCCCATCGCCCCTCCCTCCCTCTTTCATCCTATTCCCCTCCCCTAGGTCTGTGACAGAAAGGGACCTTGTGTCCCACTATAATATCACAGTCTATCAGATCTTTTCCTGGTAGCCAGCTTTACTCTTCCTCTGAGTGTCACCAGGTCTCCCCAAGTGGTCAAATATGGGGCACCAGAGTTCATGTCCGAATCAGTCCCTGCTCTCCACACAATTGTGGAGAATGTGCTGTCCATTGGCTAGATATGGATAGGGGTTCTAGGTTGATTTAATGCATTGACCTTGGTTGGTACAGTAGTTAGAGCTGACATGGCTGGGTCCAGATCCACCAGCCTTAATTGTCTTCTTGGAGGTTTCTAGGACCCTCTGGATCCTCCTATTTCCCCATTCTTCCTTACCTCCCTCATATTTCACTTACAGTACCAGTCGTGGGAAGAGCTGCCTACACTAAGGGTGGGTCTTTCCTCCTCAGTTAAATCTGTCTGAAAATACCCTCCTAGTCACACTCATAAGTGTATTCTCATGTTGATTCTAAATTCTTTCAGGTTTGCAATGAAAATTAAACTACCATCCCTGTAAATCTTGTTACATATACATTTTCTTATGTAGTCATATGCCCTTTTGATGAGTAGATTTTAAAATCCACTTGTCATGCTTTATTTTAAAAATTATGCTGGTAATTAACTCTTAGTTATCCTTAGGCATTATTAATAACCTAGGGAATAACTGCATTTTGAGCACGTTCTCTAATTAATTGCCTAAAAACTGAGCCTTCTGTGAAACAGTATAGAATTAAAAAACAAATAATATGTGTGAAGACACATTAAGTAGCCGAAGTATGATGTCATCGTGCAGAAATCAAGTAGCCTTAAGCTGCACACTGGAATGTTGTTTGTCCTTGGAACATGTGTTTCTCTTCATGAGTAAACTTGTTTTTGAAAGAAAGTCATTCTCCATGCTGTTTTCAGAATAAAATTAAAGGGATGTTTTTCAGTGAAGACAGCCAAAATTTAAGAGGGTCAATGAAGGGATGCAGGTTATTTGTGTTTATTTTTAAACCAAACATGGTATGAATATTCCACAGCGAGTTTAGCTCCCTCTGTCATGGTCAGAAGTTCACAGTCCTCACACATGCTAGCCAACAGCCAGCTCAGGTCATCTACAGAGCCACTGTGAGGTGAAGCTTGTTTCTTTCTTTTGTTTTTATTTCATCATAGGTATCACCCATGTTAAAAGAAGGGTCCTCAGTTCCCTTCTGAGGTTTTCTGTTGTTGACAAAACACCGTGACCAAAAGTAAGTTGGGGTAGAGTGCAGTGTATTTCATCTTACAGTTTGCAGTTCACCATCCAGAGAAGTTAAGGGAGGAAGGAACTCAAGGCAGGAACTGAAGCAAAAGCTGCTCGCTGGCTTGTACCCTGTGGCTTTCTCATAGCTTCCTGAACCACACCCATTCAGGGGTGACACTGACCACCATGCACTGGCTTTTTTCATGTTAATGATCAATCGAGAAAATGTACCACAGGCTTACCCATAGGCCAATCTGATGGGGGTGTTTTCTCACTTAAGGTCCCTTTGCTAGTACACACCTGTTAACCTAAAACTTTAAGCATTGTCATCTCCCGATCAAGATGCCTAGAATTTGCTTTCTTTAGGGCTGGACTTATATTCTGTATTTGATAGCTATGAGTTCCTTAGTCTTGAAGGCCTCTGTTCACTTGTTAATTGGCTATTCTTATTCCACTTATCACCTGCTTATGTATTTCCAACACCTTCTTTGAATAGAAACTTTGAGAGTACTTTCTTTTTGTTTTTTTTGGTGTATCCCCCCTTTGAAGAGTGTTTGATATATGATATGTACTTAGTTAAACACTTGCTTTTTTAAAAAATGTCAGTTGTGATTGAATAACTTCAGTCCTAAATTAGGAGCTATTAAAATAATCCAATGAGAGAGAAGGTGGATTGGACCTAAAAAAATAACTGTAGAAAATAAAAATAGAAGAAGAAGTGATGACATGAAGGATTACAGGGGGAAAGTTACTTAGTCCTGCAGGGAACACTCAGTTGAATAACAGAAAGAAAAAGGTGGCTTAATGACTGAGCAACATCAGGAAACCATTTGAAGTTTGGTGTCAATAAAATGAAAGCGGTCAGGGTGACCACTTGTTTTCCCTTCTGTAAGCTGTGTGGTTTTAGTTATTTATTTTGTGTTCTTGATCTTTTTTTATTGTTAATCTGTAGGAATTTTTTTGTGTTGGAAGAATTAATCCTTTGTTTACCATGAACCACTGCTGACTCTCCTGCTTCTTGGGGTTGTTGTTTTAAATTTTTTTTTTTTTTTTTGTCATGTCATAAGTGAGTTTGATTTTTTTTTAGTTCTGAACTGTTTGTTCTTGGTGCATATAAAAGCTTTGGACTTCCGCAGAAGCCTAGTTTTCTCACCCACTTTACAAAACTCTCAGTTGTTAATATTTATTCAGTTTTACGGTTATTTTTTTAAGATTAAAAATTATATCATCTAAAATATTAATAATATTACAAGACCATTTCTAATTTCAAAAATGCTTTCCATTGCCTGATCCAAGTTTTATTTATTATATAATTATCTATAAGTATATATAATTTTTAAATATTTTTATATAAAAACTGAAGAAAATTCTAATTTTCTAATGTTAGTAAATCTAAGTTTAGTAAATTTGGACCACTGTATATTTTTTCTTTATTGTGTTCAGATTATTATATAAAATCAATTTTTTCTTAAAATATAACCACTTCATTAATTGTATGTATTTTATTTATCTAAATGCAGACAATGAAAATTTTTTAATTATCTATGCAATTTCTTAACTTGTTTCTTTTTATTTGTTTTCAAATATTTTTTTGGGTATTTGTTGGCTTCAAATTTTTTCCATACAATATATTTTGATCATAATCCTTCCCAATGTCCAACTCCCCCAGGTCCCCCCATCTCGCTACCTACTCAACTTCATGTTCTGTCTCTCTCAAAGTCAAAACAGCCAACAAATGAAATCAAAACAAGTAAACAAACAAAACCAAAAAAATACCCAAACAAGACAAAAGGCATAGTCAGATGTGGTGATGTACCTTTGTAATCCCAGCACTCGGGAGGCAAGAGGCAGGCAGATCTCTATGAATTCAAGGCCAGCCTGGTCTGCAAAGTGAGTTCAGGACAGACAATGCTACACAGAGAAACCCTGTCTCAAGAAACCAAATAATAATAATAATAATAACAACAACAACAACAGCAACAACAACAAAAAGCACACAAAATACATAGAGATCATTTTATGTAAGCCAACTACTCCTTGGCCTACCCTGGAATGTGGTTGGTATACCCAGTGGGTCCCCATTGGAGAAAACTAATTTCTCTTTCCCAGAAAACATCAATTTCGAATATCTTCTTGGCTAGGGGTGGGGTTTCCTCTGGTTTGAACCTGTATAGGTCTTACTCATGCTGTCAACAGTTTCTCTATATTCATATGGCGTCAGCACTGTTGTGTCTGGGAGACGTTGTTTCTTTGGAGTTATCCATCATCTGTGGCTCTTACAACTTTTCAGCCTCCTCTTTTGAATAGATCTCTGAGCTATTGAAGGAAGGGGTGTGATGAAGGTATCCCTTTTAGGGGTGAGTGATCCAAATCCTCTTACTCTTTGGGCATGGTTCACTGGTAAATCTCTGTTTTATTCTAAGAAACAGCTTCTGTGACGAGAGTTGGATGACGCTGTGCTCTGTGGGTATAGCAATATGTCATATGAGTCGTTTTATTGTTATGTTCATTTCACAGAATAATAATAGTAGGTTTTCCTCTATGCCTGGGGCCCATCTGTCTCACACAATTCTTATTTATCATCTACATTCCTTACCTTTTTCTAGATTACTTATTCAACAGGTTTTTGTTTGATGTTTTGTTTTGTTTTTGTTTTTGTTTTTCGAGACAAGGTTTCTCTGTGTAGTCTTGACTGCCCTGGACTCACTTAGTAGACCAAGATGGCCTTGAAGTCACAGAGATCCACCTGCCTCTGCCTCCCTGAGTGCTAGGATTACAGACAAGCATATGCCACAGTACCTGGCTTCAACAGTTCTCTTGAGTGAGGTATTCATTCTTTTTTTTTTTTTTCTAGGCCCTTTTAGCAATATCCCATAAGTTGTGATTCATTATGATTTATAAGCTAATAATTCTTTCACTTCATACTCTCCTTTTAATTCATTTTTAAGTGTCTTTCTACGTTCCTTTGCTTCTATATCATGAGTGCTTTTGGAAATCATTCTTTAAGTTTTAAACTATTATCTTAAAATATACATTCAACTATCCATCAATGCACTTGCCTCAGAAATCTCTCGCCTATTTTTCTCCTGTGTGCATTTGTGTCAAATGTTTTTTAAATTTTATATGTAATCTGATGTTATTATTGTTGCTTTATGTAGTCATATAGACTGCTAAACTTGTATCAATTTTTCTTCAGCTATATTAATACAGACTGCTAAATTTGTCTCAAATTTTCTTTGTCTCTTAGCCTTCATTCTGTAGAGTTCTTTTTATAGCTTTGCCTTTAAACATGGTGACAATCTCTTAGTGCTAAATCCTTTTATTTTGGTCTTTCTGAGCATTGCCTCGATTTAACACCGCTCAACACAACATTCTTATCCATCCCTATGAGAATTCCTTTTGTCTGATTTTCTTTCTTTCCACTGAGAAATATTCCGTCTCTCACATTGTCACTCCTTCTACCAGGAACTTCTACATCTAAAAGTGATTCTCATAATATTAAGTAATCTTGCCACTTAATAGATTATATTTATAGTTGTGATTTTATATGCTACACTACACTCTAGCATAAAGGTTATCAGGCTTTCTGTGAGGGATGAGACTGTAAGTATTATAGACATTTCAAGACGGAGATCTTGGCAGCTCCTCAATGTTGGCATCAGATCACAAAAGTGCCTAAAGACAATATGTAGATATGTGACTTCAGTGAGTTTCTGTAAACTCAACAAAAACAGGTGAAGGCCTTCATTGTCTTTAGCTCATGTCTATCAAGATCTTCCCTAGACAATATCTCTTTAGTGCCTTTGCTAAATAATGATTAAATTAATATAGTTTTTCTTTCTCATCAGTCCCTTTCCTCCATAAGAAATGTTAGTTTCTATTATTCTTCTTGGAGATTTGTCTTGATTCTGGTTAATCTAAGTATCAATACATTGAGGTCTTAAGTTAGGGTTACTATTGCTGTGATGAAACACCATGACTAAAAGAAAATTTGGGAGAAAGGGTTTATTCAGCTTACACTTCCACACTATTGTTCATCATCGAAGGAAATCAGGACAGGAACTCAAACAGGGCAAGAACCTGGAAGCAGGAGCTGATGCAGAGGCCATGATGGGTTCTGTGTTACTGGCTTGCTCCTCATGGCTTGCTCAGCCCGCTTTCCTATAGAACCCAGGACCAATACCTAAGGGTTGGTACCGCCCACAATAGTCTGGGCCCTCCCCCATCAATCACTAATTAAGAAAATACCTTATGGCCTGATCTTATAAAGGCATTTTCTCATTTGAAGTGCCCTCCTCTCAGATAATTCTAGCCTGTATCAAGTTGACACAAAAGTAGCCAGCAGAGTGTACTTAGACACATTGAATTATGCATTTTATTCCAACTATATATTATTAAGAAATAGCAAAATCAACGTTTCCTCCCTTTCTTGTGGCATTTCAACTTTATGTAGGTTATAGGTTTTGTATTCTGTTTTGTCACCTCAGTCTTTGAGGTTTATGTGACTTACTGAAGGAGGCATACCTGGTGTGTGATGAAGCTAAGATGTGACTTTGGCTAGCCTGTGTTACTAACAACTGTAGTGTGTTATTGCAGTCTTAGTTTGTCCAAGTTACTGAGACAAAATAAATCACATGGCATATAAATAACACATTTGCCTTATAGCACTGGAAACCTGGGAAGTACAAAGTCAAGGTGCACAGAAGATTCAAAGTTTGAGAGATTTATGTACCATAGATCAATCCTTCTTATAAAGTTTTTACATGGCGAAAGAGACAAACAATCTACCTTTTTCTCTTTAAAGGACACTAATCCCCATGTTGGGTTCTGCTCTCGTAATCTAATCTCCTTCCAAAAACCTCACCTTTTAGACAATATTTGAAGGTAGGATTCCAACATGAAAATGGGCAGGGTATGCTGGGGCTATACATTTAGATTATACTAGGGCTATCTTTCCAAAACCACAATAATTTTGACAAAATACCTTCTTGCGAAAATTATAGGATGAGTCAAATCATTTAGCAGTATCCATAATGTTAAGGAGCATCCACCAGAAAAGACCACATAGACAGAGATTTAAGGCAATGAAAAATCTTTACTAGCCAGCTGGCAATAACCCTGGGTTGTTTCAGATCCCAGTGTAGTCCCAAGACTTTCTCAAGGTGAGCTTTTAAAGTCAAAAAACATATCCTGGTTGACATACTTCAGTTGACAAGAACAGTTAGCCAAAAGCAGAACTGTAGAAGCCAAAAAGCAAGGTTAGCCCATTTAGAAATTTTCCCAGAATTATGGGCTTTGGTGGATTGGGTCTTTGTTTTTGTTTTGGCAATTAGTGCTGTCTCTGTGTTGAGTTTTATGGCCCAAATGGTACTTCCACCATGGTTTGGAAGGAGATCTGAGGTCTTTTACAGTTAAAAAAAAAAAAAAAAAAAGACAAATACAGTAAGTGACATTCTTTGTAGACACAATTGCTCAACATTAACATGGGTTTATTTTAGAAAATCTAGTTGAAAATCAATGCAAGTGGCGGTGGTTGGGCATCCCAGTACTCAGGAGGCAGAGGCGAGCAGATTTCTGCAAGTTTGAGGCCAGCCTCATCTATATAGTGAGTCCAGGACAGTCACAGTTACCCACAGAGAAATACTGTCTTGAAACCATCACCCTTCGAAAAAGGAAAGGAAGGAAGGAAAGAAGGAAGGAAAAAGAAAGAGAAAGAAAGAAGAAAGCACATGATAGCAAGTATGTGGAGGAAGGGGAACACTCTTCCATTGCTGGTGGGAGTGCAAACTTGTACAACCACTTTGGAATTCAATCTGGTGCTTTCTCAGAAAATTGGGAATAGTGCTACCACAAGACCCAGCTACACCACTCCTGGGCATATACACAAAAGATGCTCCACCAAACAACAGGGACATATTCTCAGCTATGTTCATAGCATCTTTATTCTTAGTAGCCAAAATCTAGAAACAACCTAAATATTCCTCAGTTGAAGAATGGATAATGAAACTGTGGTGCATTTAAACAATGGGATCCTACTCAGCTATTAAAAACAAGGAAATCTTGAAATTTGCAGACAAATTGATGGAACTAGAAAAGATCATCCTGAGTGAGACAGCCCAGATCTAGAAAGACACTCCTTGTATATACTCACTTATAAATGGATATTAGCCCAACATAGCTGTCCTCTGAGAGACTCCACTTAGCGGAGGATCAGGACAGATGCTAGAACTTGCTGTTGAACTCCAGGTGAAGAGTGGTATGGAAGAATGGGGAAATGGAAGGACTCAGAGGGTTCAGGAGCCCCAGAAGGAGACCATCAAGGTTGGAGGATCTGGACCCAGGGAGGCCTACACAAATTGTTGCACCAGCCAAGGACAATGTATGCAGTAAACCTAGAGTTCAGATCTAGCTAACGGACAGCTCATTCTCCACACTTGTCGGAGAGCAAGGGCTGCCTCTGACATGAACTCTGGTGCCCCTGGTTTTATCACTTCCCCTTGGTGGGGTAGCCCGGCGGCACACAGAGGAAGGGAAAGCAGACTATTCGAATGAGACCTGATATGCTCTAGCCATATGGTGGGGGAGGAGGTCCCCTTCTCTCAGAAGTCTAAGGGAAGAGAATAGGGTGGAAGCGGGAGGAAGAGTGAGTACAGGAAGGTACAAGTGAGGGGATAACATTCAGGATGTTACCTGAATAAATTATAATAATTTTTTTTAAATTTAAGGAAAGAAAGAAAGAGGGGGGAAAGGAATAAGGAAGGAGGGAAGAAAGAAAGAGAGGAGGGGAGGGAGAGAGAGAAACAAAGAAACAAACAAGGAAACAAACAAAGAAAAAACAAAGAAAAAGAAAATTAATGCAAATCTTTTTTGGTCAAAATAAACATTGAGACAATAAAGACAGTTTCTAAACAAAACACCTAAAAGTATAGGAAAATAATGATTTCTTCAAATAAAAATAGGCATCTTAAAGTAACATTAAATAATGAACTTAATATTAGAAGTTAAAAATATGCCTATAATAACTGTTATCATTTCCCCTTAACAGTGTTCTGAAAGTTCAAGCCAATACAGCAAATGAAATACTGTAGCTGTAGAAAGCTAGAAAGAAGAAAATAAGATTAGCACAGACCTTGCCATGGGCCACTTCTTACTTGTAGGGAGGATTCTTTTTGGTTTATTCTAGTTTGGTATAGTTAAGGTTTCTTTTATGGCCTTGGCATCACAAAGCTGGCCTTGTCCTTTTAAGCTGTTCTCAGGACTTTTGAATGACAAGCTACCCACATGTAAAGAATGGAAGAATGGGAGAATCAATCTCTCTCTCTCTCTCTCTCTCTCTCTCTCTCTCTCTCTCTCGCTCTCTCGCTCTCTCGCTCTCTCGCTCTCTCGCTCTCTCGCTCTCTCGCTCTCTCCCTCTCCTCTCGCTCTCTCGCTCTCACTCACTTTTTCCTCTTTTTTCCTTTCCTCTTCTCATTCTCTCTTTTTCTCTCTTTCCTTCCCTTTGTTTCTTCTCTCCTTCCTTCCTCCAAGATCTAATTTTATTTGTACTTTTGAGGATAATAAAGGAAAAAGAAAAAAGACCAAAGTGTGCCTTACAAGAACTCGTTTGGCCACTTAGGAATGAAGATTTTTCTTCTTTTTTTTATCACAGTCTTTTAAAAAAGATTGATTTTTATTTTCATTTCAATGTACATGTTTTATGAATATATGTCATACATATGGATATATGTCAGATGTCCATGGAGTCAGAAGAGTGGTCAGATCCCTTCAAGCTCAAGTCACTGGCAATTTTGAGCCACCTGATGTGGCAACAGAACTGATTCTCTGGAAGAGCAGGAATGCCACCGGGGCATCTGTCCGGCCTCTGGACCTGGATTCTTCAATGAATATAGTTTGACTGATGGAGAGCATGTGAACCCCCATGGAAGCTGGTGGATGTGGCTGGATGAAAGGCGCCCTGGAGTCCTATTCAGGGTGTTTGAAAATTAGTTTAGAAGACACTGAGAAACCGAACTTAAAACAGAAGATCTGAGGAAGAAGAATGCTATGTCAAGCATGTCAGACAATTAACTTGCCAAGTGTGCTCAGCTTTCCTGTCTTTCAAGTAACCAACCTTTCTTTAAATGTTCTAGGTCAAAATTTTCCCGTGATATTTCAAATCAACAGATCATTTGCGGAAGGTTGAAATTACACTTGACTGTCATGGGGGAAAATACACATACAGAGGACAGAAACAGCTCCAAAAACAATGTTTTTGCTTTTCTTAGGAAAGAACACTGCACCTTGAAGGTCTTTCATGAGCTTCCAAAACACTCTCAAGTTACTAAAAGGAAAAAATAGTTCATTATCAGGTTTACATTTTAAATATTGTTTAATTTCATAAATCACATTAATGAAAGAGATAAATAGTGCAATTCACATTAAAAAGCAAATATTCCATTATGCAACACTTTTAGTTCTTTAAAAACAAGACTAATTACAATACTGAAAATAATAGTGCTCTTCAATACCTAGCAAAAAGAGGAGAACTTTATAATGAATAGGTCAAACTTAATGAACCCACTACTCTTAACATCATAGAAAAACTGTCAAATATTGTCAAATAGGGCTTCTTTGTATGATACAGCTGTGAAAAGACAGGATGTCCTTAACCAAGTCTTAGGCCTTTCATCTGCTTAAGCCTTTAGATATGGTCTTTGTTAGTAACTGTATAGAACTGAAGGCTGTGTTCAAGAGTACCACGGGATGTAATTAGCAAACCACATAACACAGAATTCTTTTTTTTAACTGAATAGTCTTATTTTATAAATATATTTTATTAATTTATTCATATTACATCTCAATTGTTATCCCATTCTATCCTCCCATTCCTCCCTCCCTCCCACTTTCCCCCTACTCCCCCTATGACTGTGACTGAGGGGGACCTCCTCCCCCTGTATATGCTCAAAGGGTATCAAGTCTCTTCTTGGTAGCCTGCTATCCTTCCTCTGAGTGCCACCAGGCCTCCCCATCCAGGGGACGTGGTCAAATATGGGGCACCAGAGTTCGTGTGAAAGTTAGTCCCCACTCTCCACTCAACTGTGGAGAATGTCCTGTCCGTTGGCTAGATCTGGGTAGGGGTTCGAAGTTAACTGCCCGTATTGTCCTTGGCTGGTGCCATAGTTTGAGCAGGACCCCTGGGCCGAGATCCGCCTGTCATAATGTTCTACTTGTAGATTTCTAGGGCCCTCTGGATCCTTCTAATTCCCAATTCTCCCTTGCTTCTCTCACCTAAAGTCCCAATAGGAAGTCTTCCCCTCTGTCCCACTTTCCCGATAAGTAAAGACTTTCATGGGACATGCCCCTTGGGCTAGTGTCCAGATATAAGTGAGTATATACCATTTGACTCTTTCTGCTTCTGGGTTAACTCACTCATTATGATCATTTCTAGTTCAATCGATTTGTCCATCAATTTTGGAAATTCCTTGTTTTTAATAGCTGAGTAGTATTCTATAGTGTAAATATACCACAGTTTCTTCTACTGAGGGACACTTAGGCTGTTCCCATGTTCTGGCTATTATGAATAAGGCTGCTATGAACATGGTTGAGCAAATGTTCTTGTTGTGGGCTGGAGCATCTTCTGGGTATATTCCAAGGAGTGGAATAGCTGGGTCTTGAGGAAGCCTTATTCACATTTTTCTGAGATAGCGCCAGAAAGATTTCCAAAGTGGCTGTACTAGTTTGCATTCCCACCAGCAATGAAGGAGTGTTCCTCTTTCTCCACATCCTCGCCAGCATGTGATGTCACTTGAATTTTTGATCTTAGCCATTCTGATGGGTGTAAGATGGAATCTCAGAGTTGTTTTGGTTTGCATTTCCCTGATGATTTAGGTTGTTGAGCATTTCTTTAAGTGTTTCTCAGCCATTCGATATTCCTCTGTTGAGAATTCTCTGTTTAGTTCCAAGCCCCATTTCTCAATTGGGTTATTTGGTTTGGTGGTGTTTAATTTCTTGAGTTCTTTATATAATTTGGATATTAGACCTTTGTCAGATGTAGGGCTGGTGAAGATCTTTTCTCAATCTGTAGGCTGTCGCTTTTTTCTGTTGACAGTGTCCCCTGCCTTAAAGAAGCTTGTCAGCCTCATGAGGTCCCATTTATTAATTGTTGACCTTAAGGCCTGGACTGTTAGAGCTCTGTTCAGGAAGTTGTCTCCTGTGCCAATGTGTTCCAGCTCTTCCCCACCTTTTCTTCTAACTGATTTAGTGTCTCTGGTTTTATGTTGAGGTCTTTAATCCACTTGGACTTGAGTTTTGTGTATGGAGCCAAATATGGGTCCAATTGCATTTTTCTACATGTAGACATCCAGTTAGACCAGCACCATTTATTGAATATGCTATCCCTTTTCCATTGAATAGATTTGGCTTCTTTGTCAAAAATTAAGTGACTATATGTGTGTAGATTCATTTCTGGGTCTTCGATTCGAATCCATTGATCAACCAGCCTATTGCTGATAACACACAATTCTGTAAGACAAAATTGCACATTTTCTGAGATACTATCAATAAAAAATAATGATAATGGAGAATATGCATAAAACATGTAATAAGGAATTTTGACATGTAGACATAACTTAATTATGATTCATCAGGATTACTTGACAAATTAAAGTAATAGTTTTAAGAGATAATGGGAGAAAATTATATAGTAACTATGCATTTGATAGTCTTAAGGAAGGGTTAATTTTTGGGGGGAAGGAGAATGTTAACCTTTTTAGATGAAAAGATAAAATACTGTTTTTAACCTTCCTAACCATGAAAAGCCATGCACTGATGAAATTAGATAAAAACCATTCAGTATCATAGATTATTGTAAAGTAATAGAATGAGCAAGAGATTTGAGAAGGAAGGAATAACAGGAGCCCCTCTGATCCTATTCTGATGATTGCTAATGGTGACTCTATTGATAATGGAGACTTGTCACATTGTTCCTTCTGGTTTCTTTTATGTTTGAAATAATCTGACAGAAAGTAGTGCAAGCTATCACTAGGAGCAATCTAAACCTTGGGGGGAGGAAAAGCTCTAAAGGGAAATATCTAACTTTTATTTTCTCAAGAAGTCATAGTAAAGCACTAGGAGACCTTTTGTATTATATCTGAGTCTCATTCAAGGCAAATGCATTCAGCGTTTTCACGGTATGAGCCTCGATGGTGTTGCTATATTTAGATCATCAAAGGTCATCTTCTGACCAAATTTAAAATAGAATCTTTAGAGCACTCACCATAATTCTTGTTATAATAACATTAGAGAGTAACAGTTATTTACATGAATTCTGTCTAATGGTTACATCTCTCTGTTAATGCTTCATGAGTATTAACTTTTAATTTGATTATTATATGCAGTCCTCAAGTGTAGGACACATATAGGTTCTTGCGCTTGCTGCTAAGCACCGGGGAAACCAGGAATGTTAAGCACACAAGATTGTCTTTTCAAAGAGAGTGATGTGTAACGTATTTTTCACCCAGAAAGCTGGCAACAGTTGTGGCTAATAGCCCCTTGCACCATCTGTGTACTGAGGTCACAGTAACTCTCCCAGACCCTTACCGTGAGCTCATTTATCATGAGCCTGTTTCCAAAGTTAATCCACAGAACTGATTGTGAGAGAGTCACTTGTAGTTAATAAGAGTTTCGGTGTAGTTATATCTTAAGCTTTGTTGTTCACATGTGATTAAATTAATTATCATCAGAATTCTTTTCCAAATTGCGCTGTGCTGAAATATGCCTAAAACAAACCAATTGCTGTCAGACTTCTGAAGTCTGAACCAGCACTGCCTAGTGGGTGCTGTTGAACAAACTTGTCTTCTTAGCTGTCATAGACCAACATTCCATTGGGCTTGGTGGTCGCAGAGACCCCTCACTCAAGTGTAAATAATGCACAAGAGCTTTTGCATTTCTTGAAATGTATCATCATGTTATTTTTACTTTATTAGTTACATTGAAAGGTAATGTTATTAAATTAACTATGTGCAGCACGTCTTCATATAATTTAACTAATACAATTCTTATGATTTCTTTTTCTTTTTTTGTTTTGTTTTTGTTTTGGGACAGGGTTTCTCTTTGTAGACTTGGTTATTCTAGACTCCCCTTGTAGGCCAAGCTGGCCTTGAACTCACAACGATCCACCTGCCTCTGCCTCCCTGAGTGCTGGGATTACAGGCATGTACCACCACGCCTGGCTTCATTAATATATTTCTTCATTCAACAGATAAGCATTCTTCATATGAGCCCTGTATTAAGATTACTCCCAGGTATATTATAAGTGTGATCCTCTGCAAAGACTAGCTATGGTTCCTAACTTCAGTTTATGAGCATAGTAAAGAATTTTGAATCTTGTGTCTAGTTAGCCCATTATTTTGAGTTGTCATTTGAACCTGAGCAGTGACTTAACATCTTGGAACCTCTCAGTAATCAGGAGAGTCAAGAAAAACAATAACTTCTTCTTCATGGTTGTAAGAAGACAATAATCCCATGAATAGATAGTGACAAAAACACTTAGATATTTAATATTCACTGTGCCGCTGATCTCTGTCACAAAGGTAGCATATTCCTCTTAGCCAGCACCTCAGAGTATTGGCCTTTGCTACCCAGGTGAGACTTCTTTTTCTTTTTAATTTATACTTTTTTTATTAATTTATTCTTCATACATCTCAATGGTTATCCCATCCCTTGTATCCTCCCATTCATCCCTCCCTCCCATTTTCCCCTTACTCCCCTCCCCTATGACTGTGCCTGAGGGGGACTACGTCCCCCTTTATATGCTCATAGGGTATGAAGTCTCTTCTTGAGAATAGCAAAGTAGAAGGATCCAGAGGGTCCTAGAAACCTACAAGAAGAACATTATGATAGGCAGATTTGGGCCCAGGGGTCCCGCTCAAACTATGGCACCAGCCAAGGACAATACAGGCCGTAAACTTCAAACCCCTACCCAGATCTAGCCAATGGACAGGACATTCTCCACAGTTGAGTGGAGAGTAGGGTATGACTTTCACACGTACTCTGATGCCTCATATTTGACCATGTCCCCTGGAAGGGGAGACCTGGTGGCACTCAGAGGAAGGACAGCAGGTGAGACTTCTTTTGACCAAGAGGCTCCTTATACTATGAGAGCGCTTGACTTAGTACTTTTGAAGTTACTCCAAATCAGCAGTATGTAATTCAAAGAAGATGCTGTAAGGCACGGAGGCATCATGGCTACTCCACTGAAGCAACATGACCTTGTTGACCACAACCATCTAATGTGATTTCAGCAGAGCCATGATGAAAGACCAATGTTGGGTGAAGATTGAGAATATTCTCATGGGACCAATCTAAGTCTTGGATTTTTTTTTTTTTTTTGTAGAAAATTCAAATGACAAGAGTGTTTGAGGTTAAAGCACTCCCACTGGCCACTGGATTGTAGCTGCCAGAGCATGGAGAAAGAAGAGAAAGTCCCATGGGATTTCCTGTGGCTACATTGTGCAATTCTGTACGTGAGGAGAGAGAACCAGAGAATGTGTCCTTTTTCCATGCTTCCGTTAGAAGTATTCCTCTGAGAAAATGGTGAGGGCATTGGAGGGAGTAAGAGTATGTGGGTCTAGCTGCTGGCAAGCCTTCTCAAAACTCAAAATAACAGCAGAGTAACTCCCTGAGGACTAAAGAGCATCTTGGGCCAGCTTGGGCCTTCGGTATACCTTAGTTTGTTTGTCCTCCTGTGGAGAGCAAGCTGCCTAAGTTGGTTAAGAAGCCACACCATGTGTTCTTTGCACTTTATCTTTCTCCACCGGGCTGTGGACTATAAGGCATGTTTAATGCAGATATAAATTCTCTTGGACTCAGTTTCAGAAACATTCACTGTGCATGGTTAAACCTGTGTACTGCCTGCCTTACCTCAGAACCAGCTGTGAGTAAGATTCCTGGCACCCAGAATTGAGAGGGATGGTAAAAACACCACAGAGAGCAACGGGGGAGACACAGATATAGCTGACTACCGCCTACTCTCACTCTGGCTTACCGTTAGCCTTCAGTTTCATCAAAACACAATCATCTTGCTTTGGTTGTCTCCACGTATTTCTTTCCTTCCTTATTGTACAACTGGATTACAGCCACTCCACATAATCTGCGAATAGGTTGGTACGTTGTCATCCGTAGAAGGAAATGTAAAGCATAGATGATGCATTCCTTTGGATAAACAATAGGAAAGAGGTGATAGAGTGGGGCGGGGGGGGGGGGGGGGACAGTGAGCAGTTAGAAGAGCAAACGCTTGAAGAAGCTCTTCTTCCTTTATCTTCCTTCTCGTCTCTTTAGATTGATGCTCGTTTTTGGAACTCCAGTGTGAATGGCTGAATGAGAAGGTGCTGGGCTCCTTTCTCTTGTGTAAGGATGGACTTACTTCCTGCAAAACTAAGCCTCGGTGGGACATGGAGAATGAGACGGCAATAAGCAGACAATACAGACCTGCCAGTACGAGAAGAACTTAGATGGAGGATATAACATTTTAGATCTGAGAACATGGGTTTCTCTTAAGCAAATCCATCTGATTGAGCAGAGTATAGGAAAAGGTTTTGATCTGTGTGATAAAATATGGGTTTTGTTCATCTTTTCACTAAACATAGTCAAAGTGGTTTGTTGGCATCTTATTTGCCCCCTTCTGTATGACACTTGGCCTCTTCCCCCTTTTCCTTTACAGCCATGTGGCTTGAGTAGAAACTATCACTCTCTTACTCCACCCACCTCCTTGGCTTTGGTGGTTACAAAAGCTAGAGCCTGCGACTCCATATGGACCAGTCATAAAATCCATACACAGAGTGTCAGGTGTTTTCATGAAACAGACCAAATGTACTAAATGCCTTCCCTGGACCTTTCGAACTGAAGCCACAGATTAATGGCATTTTCTTTCAGGTTAACAAGCTGGGTGATCAATACTAAGACCTTCAGGCACCAAATTTATTTGGCTCAGTTTGTTTTTTTTTTTTTTTTTTAATTGTTAAGTATATATTTATATATACATATATACATAAAATGCAAATACAATTTGTTTAGTCTATTTAGTGTTACTTTTATGTATATGATCTCAGGGCTGACTGGTATTGGATAACCAATTGGTTCACCCCTGAGGAAGACTATTCCTCCCATTCTCAGTACACCTTGGTTGCCTATAGTTCTTTGACAAGGGTTGGAATCCCATAAGATTTCTCCCTTTCCATGTTACCATGGTGTTGTATTTGTCCAAGTCATATTTAGGCAGCTGTATTATCAAGGCATCACAGATTAACCTTCCAACTGGGGCTGGATACCCCATGATCAATTATTCTCTCCGTTGTGATCAGCTGCAGGTTTCTGTAATGGTCTCCTTCAGTTGCAAAGAGAGGTTTATTTGATGAGAGGTGAGAGCTACACTCATCCCTGAGTATAAGGGTGGGTATTTAGGATGTGGTTAGGAAATATGCTGGTTTGGCACAGTGACAGTTGTAGGTGCTCCTCTGAGATCCATGACCTCACTAGCCCTGGGTAGTCAGCTGTTTCTAATACCACATATGATTTCCTTCCTGTTGTGTGGGTCTTAAGTCCCATTAGATATCTGTTGGGGTACCACCAAGATATGTGTGCCATATTGTACCTTTAGGGTTATCTTGCCATGCTAGTCATTGCTCTGGATCATAGGCTCACAGCTGGGTAGGACTATTTGCTTCTCTCCGTGGGAAGCTTGCATAGCACCTTCCAGTATTAAAACAAGGGTTACTTGAACATAAATACTGCAACCCATGCGTCTCTCATTTAGAGTCCCAATAGGATGCCTTCCCCTCTGTCCCAGTTTCCTGGTAAGTGAAGGCTTTCGTGGGACATGCCCCTTGGGCTAGTATGCAGATATAAGTGAGTATATACCATTTGATTCTTTCTGCTTCTGGGTTAACTCACTCATTATGATCATTTCTAGCTCAATCCATTTATCCACAAATTTCGGGAATTCCTTGTTTTTAATAGCTGAGTAGTATTCCATAGTGTATATGTACCACAGTTTCTTTATCCACTCTTCTACTGAGGGACACTTAGGCTGTTTCCATGTTCTGGCTATTATGAATAAGGCTGCTATGAACATGGTTGAGCAAATTTTCTTGTTGTGTGCTGGAGCATCTTCTGGGTATATTCCAAGGAGTGGGATAGCTGGGTCTTGAGGAAGCCCTATTCCCATTTTTCTGAGATAGCACCAGATAGATGACTCACATTTGACCATGTCCCCTGGAGGGGGAGACCTGGTGGCACTCAGAGGAAGGACAGCAAGTAGCCAAGAAGAGACTTGATACCCTATGAGAATATACAGGGGGACGTAATCCCCCTCAGGAACAGTCATAGGGGAGGGGAATAATGGGAAAATGGGGGGGGGGGGGGAATGGGAGGATACAAGGAATGGGATAAACATTGAGATGTAACAAGAATAAATTAATTTAAAAAAATTGAAATGAAGTTTGGGGTTAAAAAAAGGTATGTTTGACTACAAAATAGTGAAAAAAACCTTTTTCTCATGGGTGGTTGGTAAGCTGACTCAGTGGTGACAATTATTAAAAAATAAAGATTGCTTTTAGGAGTGCTTTTTCTTCTACTGTCAAAAAAAAAAAAAAATACTGCAACCAATGCTGGTAATCAACACTCTTTTCAAGTGACTAGGGAGCAGCAAGCATATGTAGTGTGAGTATGCTGGAGGAATGCATGACATTTTACTGTGCTTCTTAAAATGGTGTATAATTTAAAACACATGAATTGTCTATCTACGGAATTTCCCTTTTAATGTTTTTGGATCATGAGTGACCACAAGTAACTGAAACTGTAAAAAGTAAAACTATGGATATAAACGCACACACCCTTCCTTCTAAGTCGCTCACTCCAATATTTTTCTTTTCCTTACGTCCTGTCATTTACTACTAAATTTTACTTGAAATTCAATTAAATTGTACAATTGAGTACAAGGTAAATTAGTGAATGCGCAAAATGAAGGGAACCGTGAAGAAAAAAATTGGTTCACTATGTATGCTACACACAGCTAAGATTTGAAGAGAAAGAAATTTTAATAGGAGGTACCAAAGCAGTCAAGTCATCTAATAAATAGAAATGATTTATAGTTCTTAAGAAGGAAGGTAGTTTACACAATGCAGTTCTTATTGGAGACATTCTACTTATCTATACAACTTTAGGATACAAGACAAGTTGCAAATTGACAAGCTGCAGAAACCCATACCCACAGCTCAAATGCTGACATCACTATATTTTTAAGTAATTTATAAATGATTTTATACATAAAATTAAAATTATTTAACATGGAGACCCCAACAGTCTTCTAAACAAAACCAGTATAGTAGGGTAAGTGTTATAAAATACAAAACAAACAAAAAAAATTTGAGAAATGATGCTAAGATTGAAGTGGTGTCTTTACTGCACGGCTTTGCAGAATTTTCCATATAGTAATATGTACTAAAACCACCACTGGAGAGGTAGCATTTGCCAGACTTGGTTAAGTTCTTTTTGTTGGCATCTTGTAAAACTGGAATTTCCATATTTGCATGCTTTGCATTCCCACATTCAACGGAATTCAGATGGAAATATTTGGAAAATAATTGAGTCTGTACTGAATTTCTACAACTTCATTTTCTTATCATAATTCCCTAAATAATGCATCATAACTTCTATTTGCATAGCACTTGCATTGCACTATGTGTTGTAGGCATGCCTGAGAAGAGGTGCGCTTTTCTTCCAGACCACTAGTACAGCAGGGCAAGTTCCACAATAAGGTGAGTCGTGTGTTTTGGTTTCTTTATTATAAGCTATAGTCTATGGAATATATATACATTCTGTCTAGAGTATACATAACTTAAATTTTAAAATACTTTATTGCATAAATATTCTAACAATTATTTTAGCCTTGAATGGGTTAGAAATACTTTTGGTAGCAGAAAGTCTGTGTTGATAATTGCTGACTGATCCTGGTGGACATTGCTGAGGATGAAGTTGTTTGTAGAAATTTCTTAAAATAAGACAGGAGTGACATTTTACATATCATTGACTTGGTTTTATGAGCAATTTCTCTGTAATAGGCAATGCTATTTCATAGCATCTTATCTAAGACCACTCACAAAATTGGAATTATATCTGCTACCGATTTACTCTTTGTTGCCATCTCAACAATGTTAGCAGGGTCTTCACTAGCAGGAAATATTATCCCAGGAATGAGCTACCATCTTTGATCATCCGCCCTCCTCATCTGGTCATGTCTCATAATAAAATTGCTGTGATGTAGTCACATCTCAAGGCTTCTCTTCTCATTCTGGTCCTGTGATGGTCCTTTTGCTAAAGCCTTGAACTTCTGGGAGACACTCATAAAGATTGCAGTCACCTTTTTCCAAAATCCTGATCAGGTTATTCTGACCTCTCATGACCCTCGGTTGGGGTTATTTTGACCTCCTCCTCAAAATGTCCTTAATGGTATCCAGGATGGTCAAAATGTTTCAGAAGATTTTCTTTTTGTACAGGGCTCTCAGATGAGTCAATGTCTATAGTAATGAAAGCTTCAGAAATGTTGCTTAAATAGTGAGACTTAAATGTTAAAATGTCTCCTTGACTCAGGAGCTGCAGAATGAATAATGTGCTCCCATCCACAAAAACAATCTCAATGTATCTCATTGTACTGAGTGACTCTTAAGTGGCCAGGTGTGTTGTCAATGGGTGTAGGGGTGTGGCATTTTTGTAGAAATGTTCATTTATGAGAACTGGGTGTATTTAATATATTAGGTAAGTCATACTTTAAGACAGATGTTTATTCATCTGTTTATGGAGTATAGGGCTCTAGGGTTTTCAGCATGGTAAATGCATATAGGTAAATGTTTCAATTTCAAGTCAATAGCTGCATTACCTCCATAGCAAGAACATCATCTGTTCTTTGGAGTTTCTAAACCAGTCTTGTTTAGTTACCCTCTGCCTCTTAAAGGGTAGGTGGCATCTTCCTGTATAAGGTGCCTTCTTTCTTTGTTTCTCTCTTTGTTTCTTTCTTTGTTTGCTAATGTAGCCACTTACATGAGGTCCCTTGTGTGGCCCACGAAAGTTACTGCTGCTTATACACCATGACTTTCTGCTTGGACTTGTGCTTAGTGTTTTAGAGACATTGTCAACTCTTAAACCTCCTAAGCCAGCCTCTGGTAGCTACACACTTTTCTTCTGTGGCTTCCTCAACTCTCTGGAGACTTCGAATTGACCTGAATGTCTCTCTCTCTGAGGACAAGCCTTTATGGAACCTTGTAAGCCTCCAAGTACTACCCAGCTGGTATGGCTGTAAACCACAACAACCATCCTGGCACAGTGACACTAAGCTTACTTGGCAGTAACCACTAGCTGCCACTTAAGAAGAAGGAAATCATTTCCTATACTGGAAACCTAGTGACTACTTGGGACTAGTAAAGTTATGGATCTCAGAGAATTACAACAGCATTTTACCAAACCAGCACAATTTCTAGCTACATGCTAAATATTTATCCTTATACCCACAGCTAGGTGTATTTTTTGTCCATCATCAAAGAAACTTCTCTTTGTATCAGATGGAGACCATTACAGAAAACCACAACTGTCCAAAAGCAGAGAACAAGAGATTCTGTGGTGCCCAGTCACAACAGCTGACACATCTACAACACAATTCCTACAATGCCTAAGGCTCAGGGATCACTGTGGAAGAAGGGTTGGGAAGATTGTAGGAGCCAGAGGAACACGGAGCTTCCTGTAAGATTGAGTCTCCTAGAAATGTAAAAGATGCCACACCCATTGTGTCTCATCAATATGGTTGCCTAAACAAGACCTGAGCAATGTGGACCACAATGGAGATGCTGACACGGAAGAGGGAAAGCTTGTAGGGTCTGAATCCTAGAGAGAGAACAGCTGGGGATGCTGAGAGTGAAGAATTGTTCTTCCACAGGAAAAGCATCCCAGCTGGTTATCCAACACCAAGTGGTCGGCTCTGAGATCATATGCATACAGGAAGCATTATGTGGACTGAGAAGGTTATATTTCTGTGTTTAGAAATATGTATGCATGTGAGTGTGAGTGAGTGACTGTGAGTGTGTGTGTTTGTGTGAGTGTGTGTTTGTGTGTGTAACACTAACAATCATTAAAGGAAAAAAAGAACCCATGGATTTGAGAGAGGGCAAGAGATAGTTTGGAGGGCCTAAAGGGGAAGGGCAAAAGATGTGATTATAATTTCAAAAATATAAATTATTATAAAAAGGCACATAAACAAGAATATCAACCACATGCATGGTTTTAATGTTTTAACCGAAAATGAAATTAAAATCATTTATTTGTAGGTAACAGAAAATGACCACTTTAGATGCTTAAAATCATTTACTCAAAGTATTTTTTATGTATTCATGAAGTTACAGAATATAATAAAAATAGTGTGAGAATGCAAATATCAAGCCTGTGTCTGGACATTTAAAGTAAAAGTTTCTTAAACAAGTTACAAATGTTTTTACAGATAACAATTCAGAAAAAACTTGGGAGAAACTAAAACTTCATTATAGACAATTTAACACCAATGACATGTCACCTAGTTTGCCCAAGCAGTTATATATTAAATGTCTGTATCCCATGAGCTAAGATTTAATGCATTTTACATTCAAGTTAAGACAATTCAGCACCATTTAAACTTAAAGGTTAACAAAATCTGTGTTCAAAAGTGGGAAAGATTTGAGGGAGCTGGGAGTGAAATTTAAATTGTTGATTTTTAAAATATTGTGTATGTGAGTGCACAAATGAAATGTGTATGAAGTGGATTGTTCTCTTACTTAATATACTGTTAGATAAATTGTTTCTAAAATGTTTCCTGTCTACAAATTCAGTAATTTCATAAAATCTTCTGAAGATTAATGATTAGTGAGAAGAAAATTTTAGTGAACTACATTTCATTTAAATTCTGAGCATAAGAAATGAAGTTTACACATGTGTCTAACATTCAAACTTTAAAGAATGACACACTACTGTTACAAAGAATTCCTAGAGAGTAATTATATGGAAATTGTAAGTTAAATTATTATATAAAACGTGAAGAATGGACGTAGGGAAGATATGCCGTGGTTCCACTGGAGACAGAGTCTGCGGTCTCAATAGTATGACACTACATAGAAGGCAAGGAATAGATTTAACTATGGTGTTTTCCATTTTTCTCCCAGCCTTTATTACTATAAAAGCCAGTTTCTGTTCAGTCTTTGATGGCTTTTGTGACATTCTCAGTTGCTACTTTTAAACACTTAGAGTGTGGTTAGACTAGTTAGTGATTGCTGTCATTGTTCTACACCAACTAATTATCAAGGGTCAAAGATAGGAAGTGATAAGTCAGCACTTAAAGTCACTTGAAAGCTTCAAAATTATGGAGAGGAAAGAAATGTTTACAAAGAAACAGTTGCTTAATTGAAAAACACCAACCAAAAAGCCCAAATTATATTTAAAAGGCAGACATTTCATGAATTTGAACCATTTTTTAATTATTAGAGATACATACATGTATATATTTAATAACTCTTAACTTAATTTTTAAAAAATAAAATATGGCCATAGCAAATAGTAGTGTTTACATCTTAAATTCTATAGATATACTTTGAGCAATTTAAAATGAAATAAGGTGAGCCCAATTTTTATTCTTACTAAGGGTAGGGACAGTCATTTTCTTTCCAATGTCTAACAGGTAAGTTCTTGGCTTATGCTGTCCTTCACACAATGATGAGTAAAGAAATAAAGGAACCATTGAAATGATTGTCCTGTATATCTAAAAGCCATATTATTAACCTACTTTTCTTGTATATAGAGTTAAGAATCTTAGTAAGACAAGATGTTAAATCTATAGATGCCAGTCTGGCTCAGTATTAATACTGACAGTAGTTTTTGTTTTGATTTTAAAAACATGTATATTAAAATATCTCTATCGGAATGATTATAACTTGAAAAGATCATTCTACAGTCTTAAAAATGAAAATCAAATTAAAGGCAAAGAGGTACATCAAAGAAGCAATCCCATCAGTCAGATATCAGCTCAATTAAAATTCTCTCTCTATTGGCTTATGGGTAAGTAAGTGTTCAAGCAGATAAGAGTCATGTGTACCATGCTTTCTGCCCCTGGCGACTGCCCATCTGTGCTCCCTCTGACCGGCTCTGCTCATTAGTAACTGTTGCCCTTACAATTCTAAAGACAGGACTCCAGCTCTCTTAGAAAGTGACACAAGAGATTCCTTACTTGAGATTTTAATGCTGGTTTATGAAGAAATCTTCAGCATAAGCACCAGGAACTCAAAAGTCTAACTAGATTCCTTTCTGCACCTTCTGAATTTAAGAGTCTCCAAATTCTACTGCTGCACACAGTTTCACAGTTTGAAGTAAGGTCACAGCTGTCTCGTTGTGGTGCACAGTCCTTATTTCTGCAGAAAGTACCTGCTTCCCTCTTGTTCACCAACCTCTCAAGTATGCAATGCTACGTGCTCCTCTAATTTGGGCTGTGTATTGTAAATACACAAAAACATGTACATCCAATTCCTGAAGAAGAGTCTAGGATGATGGTCCTGCATTGTACACAGTAGGTCATCTGTTATGGGTAGTTGTTTTCTTTTTTTCTTTCTTTTCTTTTTTGACTTCCTCTTAAGAGCAGAACATTTCAGAAGTATGGCAGAGTTGAAAAAAATCTAAAAAGATTTTCCAGTATTTTTTTTTACAGTATTTGAAAGATGGTTATGATGTTAGAAATTCACTGTGTAATTTCTGTGTCAGCAGTGACTTAATTTGGCTAGCAGTAAAAAATACTGCGGGGCTATTGGCTCTACATTTCTCACACCTGCCATCACAATGATTTCCCCCAGGCTGCTAATTCCCACAATGGTACTGTGAAGATTGTCACATCGGACATTTCTGCCCACAGAAAAACTAAGTGTAGATGGGAAATGTCAACAAATAGCAGACAGGAATTTGAAATTATCTAATTCATTCCAAAACGGAAGTTGACTCAAGTCAGAGTGAAATTAAGCATTTAAGAGAAAGAAAATTATCTAGTAATTTAAAAATGTAAACATAATTTTATACATGGCTGTAACTATCGGAATACATATATTGCCATCTCTCTGCTCTAGAGTGATATCTGTGACAACAATAGTTATGTATTTGACCTTTCCTCAGCACCAAAAGTATCCGTTTCTGTTTACACAGTAGGAACAAATTTTGAAACACCAATCTATGTTGAGGCAAATATAAGCTCACCACTGTGTCTGGTTTCTGCATGTTAGTTCAAATTATGGCTCATTCACTACGCTAATATTTTCTCTTTTGCACTATAGTTTTGAAAGAAGATAAGAAATTCAGAGTCCGTTGAAAGAGCCAAGTATGCACCTACAGAATTTAAACACCATTAGTTCATAAAATGACATAAGTATTTAAAAATTCCAAAATAATGCTGATTTAAATGCTCAAAATCCAGTTATGTGATTTGTTGTCAAAGAGTCCAAACAAAACTTCCTTCATTGTTTTCCGTTTGCCTTTTAAAATATGTAAGTCCTTCCTACTTAAGCTAATCTATGTTTTTCATTTTTCCAAACACCAGGTTCTGCTTTATCCATTGGGAGTTCGGCTTGCTTTCTAATACCTGGATTAAGAGAACACAAGGAGGCAAGTTATCAGCAGGATGATGTGACTGAACACAACAGGTAACATTTTGGCCTTTTCAAAACCCGGTGCAGCAATTTCCCTCTGCCCCAGCAACAGCCACCTTGTAAAATTTCTACTAGAGCATGATTTAACAGTGATTTGGAGGAAAAGAATTTGTCTATAGCATGAAGTGCATGCCTGATGTCCACAG
This sequence comes from Acomys russatus, assembly GCF_903995435.1. Lineage (NCBI taxonomy): Eukaryota > Metazoa > Chordata > Mammalia > Rodentia > Muridae > Acomys > Acomys russatus. The sequence continues at coordinate 39,691,282 of NC_067156.1, forward strand.
ACTAGATGTTTAAAAGGCAAAACAAACAAATTGCAGCACCTAAACAAGGAAAAGTCAAGCAGGACTTAGGGAACCAACACCAGAGCAGGTGAGCTCATTCTATGGGACAAGGAAGAGTGATGAAGTCACCAGGAGGCATAGTCAGGGCCTCTGCACCATTTTGCATTTGTCTTTATCTGCAGGCTTCTGAGTATGATGCATTTGTGAGCGGAGATAGGAGCTGCGACCATGAATTATGTACTGTTATGCTGAAACATTGATCTTTGGTCATCATATAAGGGAAAATGCACTTGGGTCCAAATCATAAACTGCCAATTTCTAAACATCAATTCTGTGAGAAGAAAGGCCAGTCATAGCAGTGTAGAAGTAGAAAGGGCTAAGCCACCCAGGAAGACTGAGGGAAAGAAGCTACCTGAATGGAACATATCGAACTATTGGGTGGATTTTTGCCATTTTATAATGGTTTGAAATATCTGACTAACATGAAAAACAACCAGTACTAAACTAACAGTGGCATGTTATTAGAGTTAGAAGGGAGGCGGGGGAGCCAATAAGGACAGCATGAGGTCACACACATAGCCATCAGACAGTCCACATAGCTTAGGGTTCATTCCCCATTCAAAAAATGTCAGTTTTTTCAGGACCTCCAGAGAGAAGCTCAAAATTCCTAGCTTGATTTTCAGATGTTCTTTTGGTCAGATGACAGCTGACAAAGTGAACTGTCACCTGCCTTTGCAAACATGGCCTGCAGTTTGCTCCCGCCCTGCAGTTGCCCATGACTGACTTCTATGGGCATGCTCTTCCTCAGCTCTGTTTCTATAGTTCTGAGAACTCAAGGCCAAAAACTCAAATGATGTTCTAAAGTCATTCGCCAACCCTGGTCTGAGGAAATCTCTTTTCTCTGTTCTAAGAAGTGAAAGTCGGACTATAAAAGGTGACTATGACTGTCCTCCACATGACAGGCTATCCTCTCCTGAGCATTTCTTACTTTGTAGTCATAGAATAAGTACAATATTGATTTTATTAAGAATAATTAACTATGGTTAACTTTATATTTCCTTCTGACCAATCCTGCTTGTTAAAACTCCATTTCAACAGCATTTACCATTTAGTTGCAGTCGTTGATAATTGATAAATTAAAAATAATCAATCCTTGGCCAAAATGGGAATTCCTCTTTTAAGGTAATAGGCTCAAATGGATGGGTTCAAATGATTTGAGCAAAATAACATTCTATGTAACAAAAGCCACCACTCCAGGCCTGTTCCTTGTGGGAAGGCTGCAGCTGTACTTGGGGTCCACCGGACAGAGCAGAGGGCCCCAGTGTTTACCCTCTGCAGCTTTCTGTACTACATCTCTGTAACATCTGTGTCTGAGCTTCTCTCACTCTCTCTATTCAATTCTATATTTCTTGCGAGACAAATTAATTCATGTTTGAAGTGTTGAGTGGAAGAGTGGAGGTGGCAAATCTCTACTTGGCCATTTGTGTATAGTGCGAACAAGCAATTAGATCCTGGCCATTTTTAAATGTAAGTGGAATACTGGGGAACTGTTACAGTAAGTCCACCTGGTAGCCATTATTTGCATCATTATGTTGTTTCCCAGTACTGGGATAGGACCGTAAGTATGCAGTGTAAAGTGAGGATAAGTAAGTAAATGAAGAATGAGCTAACAATCAATAGATAACTTTAGAAAATCATCTACCCCTTAATTGTATAAATTATTTTAGATTATGGGGCCTCCATCTGTACTGAGACTAACTCCATGCTTAATGGACCAATAGTCTAGCCAGACTGTCAGTGGACATATTCAGAGGAGTTTGTTTTTCCAGTATTAGCTCTTTCCTTTCATGAGCCTCGTTTCTAACAATCTGATAGTGCTTGCTATGTACAGACTGACTCTGTTCCTTTATGTAAATAAGGAAAGGGTTTTCTGTGAGGAAAGTATGGCGCCCTTAAGCTGCCAGTGTCCCTCCAGTCTCAGTGCAGAGCTGATCCATGGTCAGTTAGTCTTCGAGCTGCTGGGAAGGAACCACATAGGCAACGCGAAGCAGGCAAAGCTGTAAAGGGCTGGGGCAAGACAGGCAGTGGCCAGGCAAACATGCTCTCCTTTCCTTTTCATCCAAAAACTTCTACTTAATATTTCCGTGCCGAGAGTCTTTCTAACGTTCAAACACTAGTTTCATGACTAAGGAAATTATAGAACACACACACACACACACACACACACACACACACTCATTCACTTTGCAGCCAGTACATGAAAATGAACCTTGAAGAATACTTTGAATCTCTTTTCATCCTTGTCATGGAGGACGATGGAGGAAGGGGAAAGCCAATGGCTGTGGCTCCTACAAGCCCACTGCCTATTAAGCAATTTGATGGACTGGCCATCCACAGAATTCTCCATGTAAACACCGCATCCTATATCTTGTCTTAAAAACTAACTCTATAGCATGATTAAAACATGATTGCATCCTCATTCTCCGGTGTTGTAAAAATAATAACATGGATCCTATATTTAATTGTTGCTTTGCTTTATTTACAAGGAAGCTATGGTGGTAGGATCACCTGTGCTTTATAATGCCAGGTGACAAAATTTCTAAGCACTCCCAAGCATTTTAGCTAATATTAAATATGAAGCTCCTTGTTAAAGAAATTACTTGGCTTTTCAGATAATACTCACGGTGAAATTGTGCAGCCTGAGGCGTAGGCGTGGTGTCCCGTGTAGCGAATCTCACAGCGCACAACATTGTTACTGTAGTCTGACTCAGGCACCAGATAGCTGGGGTTTACACTGACCTGGCCAACAAAGTTAGCATGGTGTGAAAGACTTCATACTCGCTGCACACTGTTTTTCCCTTCTATCTCTACACAGATGCTATGGTTAAATTGCTAACAAGGGCCTCAGCTAAATCAAGCAAGAAAAGGAGTTTAAGTAAAACAGGTAGTTAAACACACTGGGTACATTACAAAAGAACATTCTGTGTAAATTTCTCTAAGCTCTTTCTAAAAAAAAAAAAAAAAAAACCCATACTCTTGATTGTTTAAAAATTGTTCTGAAGGGTGTTTAACTACTTTCAAGCACATGGCTATTTCAGATTGGAATCTAGAAAGGGGTAGTGTATGGCACTGTAATGGCAAATCGCATGTGTTCAAAGCCCATACCTTCAGAATGTAGTTCCCAGGCTGTACGTCTGTGATATCAATCCACTGGCAGTCTATGTCTGCCGCATATGTATCATAGCACCCAGGGCTCAGTCCCTGAAAGCAGCAAAAACAGTCAAAATCAAAATATACTGTGTCGCCAGACTATGTTTAAAAAACAAACAAACAAACAAAAAAAAAAAAAAAACTCATATTGTTTGTAAATAAAGCCTTGAGCTGGTACTTTCCAGAATTTGACCCGAAACCCATAGCACATCGTATCCAGCCTTATAATATCTAGTTCTTTAAAAGCTGCAAGCCTCCAATATGAAGCAGAGTGTCTTATTTCTGAAGTCACCAGTGGAAAATAGTCGTAAGCAACAAAATAAGCCTCCGCCACAGTTCAAGAGTAGCACATCAGGAGAGCTATCTTGTAATTTATTTCCAGCGTCTTCTCAGTGAACTACCCATTTTGTTCTATATTGTAATCATATTGTAGAAACTCCTCAGGAGTAGGTAGAGCCTAGTTGCATCCTTGAATAGCTAATATCTATTATTAACCAAAATCATTTCAAACCTTATATAAAGTCAGTTCTCACAATTACATGAGCCAGGCGTTTTGCTATCCCTATTTTACAGATGAGGAACCTGAGGCACACTAAGGTCAAATAACTGATTCAGGGGCAAACAGCTGGGGAGTAACTGAGTTGGTTTCAAGGTGATATAAACAAACCATTTCTCATCTACCACATTCCCTCTCTCAAGTAATCTGTCAAGTTTTTGTTGAGTCAGAAGGAAGGGTTTAAGCCTAAGCTGGTAAATGTATCAGCAAGTCCATAGGTCATCAGGCTGCCAGGAGGAAAACACCACGAACATGTGCCCCATGCTCTCTTGAGGCTGAAGAAATGTCCCTCTATTGTGGGCGACAGGTATCTTCTCGTCTCCTTATTTCCTTGTAAGGACTTTTAGCTGTTGTATTTTCATCCCAATGATCCAAAATTGATTAAACAGTTTATCTTACATTTATTTAAACTCAGCTGTGTCATTTAAAATCGTCATTCAAATTTCCTTGGTGCTTAAGGTCATTTTGGTCAACAAAGATAGAGAAAGACCCTCAAAGTGCTTTAGCAATGTGGGTTTGGCTGCGGATGGATTTGGGAAGAGTGAGAAGTTTTGCTGCCCACATCACAGGACAGCATCGTCAGGCCAACTAGAAAGTACTCGAGCCACAGGAATGAGAGACATAATTACCTTGACCCATTCTCATTTCATCTGTTGAACGGGAAATACAAATGGAAGAATTTTTGGTCTGCATGAAGTATACACTATCTCCCACCCAAGTGAGATGATCAACCTATGTCATTTTCTGAGTAGGGAAAATAAATGCTCCAGAGCCTCTCAGGGGGTGGGGTTGGGGGGTGGGGGGCTGACCACAGAATGAGAAGGCATGGGTACATGCCTAATATATGGGTGTGTTACACTTTTCCCTTAAAGCATATGTCTTGCCCCTCCCAACCTATGTTAAATATAACTGTTTGCCTTTCTAACCACTTTGATGAGCTAAGGCCAGAAGAAAGAAGTATGGTCACCACATGTGGGCCACCAAAACGCTTCCGGCCACAGTCCTGGAATCGGTTCCCCAAGACAGCAGCGGATGATGTCTTTGTGCCCTGGGTAATATACATTCAGGAACTACTTGCCAAGAGCTGGGCTGGAGTAAAATTATAATGTCCTTTTACAAATTAGAGTTTTTGGATGGGAATACTGGCATGGCTTTTAACTGACACACATTTTCCAATTCTAAGACATACAATAGTGCTTAACTCAGCACTATAAAGAAGAAATTCACCCAAAGGACATCTGACATTAATTACACTGTAGGTTTAAATATACATGTATGGAGTAAGAAAAGTGTCTCTCTGTTCTTATTTGCATTATTAAAAGTGATGCTGTTTAAGGCATTTTTAAGAAACTGGCTTCAACTTCATGTTCTAACTTTAGGTCGCATTGCGTATTAAGCATGAAGGTGGAAAACAAAATGGTTTTTGCAGGTGAGAAAAACAGATGTATATGGCCAACAGCTATTTATAGCCAGCGAATAAGCATGGAATGAAGGCAGATGCTGTAAGTCCTTCACGTGTATTCAGAAAGTAAACTACTTTTCATTGTCTTCTGTAGCAAGAATCCACCTGGTGTGATCACCAGCAGGAGTTACATGGACAGCTGGAACCACTTCAAAGGCAATTTGTACCACCCAGGCATTTGCCTTTTCCCAATTACTTTCCATGTTGATAAGGAAACCTCAAAATGAAACAAAGTATTTAAAGAAAGAGGATAGGAGGAAAGGAAACACCAGGTTATTTGTTTTCAAATTATCTGCAGGTCTGTGGGCTCCTGATGTCAGGGTACCACCAGCCTACCTGTGTGTGTGCGGTGCAGGCAAAGCGTCTGTGGTACCCATAGTCACAGGTTGTGTCCTCTAGACAGAAGCTTGCTTTGTGGCCTTCAGCCACTCTCCTCTGAGTGTTGGCATCAAGCAGGTCGTAGTGGCTGAATTCATCCATGCTGTGGTAATGTCTAGTGTCCCACACAAGAAAGACACAGCAGTCAGTGGCACACAGAGAGACCAGGGAGGACACTAAGTGATTTCCTCATCTCATAAATAATTAAAACAGGCCAAGTTTATCTTCTTTTTAAATTTTTTAACATTTTTTTAATTTTATGTGTGTGACTGTTTTGTCTACAAGTTGTATGCACCCATGTAAGTGACTGGGGCCAGAGGAAGTCAGAAGAGGGTTTCAAATGCCTTGGAACTAGAGATATGAATGGCTGTGAACCACCCTGTGGGTGCTGGGAATCAAACTCACTCTTTTGTGAGAACAGCAAGTTCTTTTAACACTGAACCATCTCTCCAGCCCAAATCTTTTTTTTTTTTTTTTTCCCCTTCTTGAAACAGTGTTTGTCTATGCAGCTCTGGCTGTTATAGAACTTACCTATAGACCATATTGGCCTGGAACCCAGAGATCTGCCTGCCTCTGCCACGCAAGTGCTAGAACTAAAGGCAGGTCTCATCATACCTGGCTCCCAAGTTTATCTTCCTGAAGAGATTTTCATGCCAAATATTTTTTCAAGGACAATGCAAGCTTTTCACTTTACTAATTGGTAAAGACAGGGAGTCTGTTTCTTTATACAGGGTTTTACCTTTGAGCATCGGGTATAGACAGTTCATTATCTGTTCTTGCAACCTGCAGAGTTTATAGTGTTTCTCTGCCTTTCACTGCTAATGTTGGTGATGAGATGATGGTTTCAAGCAGGAGCTTTATTCTGGAGGGCTTGCTATGAGATTTTAAAAACTAGAGTTGCAATATTTTTTAAAAAATCTTTTTAGAAATACAAAGGGAAAACTATTTTCTGCAACTGTTGTTTAAATAGCACAAACTTTTATTGCACAATAAGATATTCCTATTTCAATATGTAAATTATGTGGCTAACGTCTACTTTTCTCCATTAAATAGAAGTCTTCTGAGTTCTTCCTATTTTCACATGGGGGAGGGGCTACAGTGAGAAAGGGTTTGTGTTTTGGTAAGTAGACCACACATCAGGATTTCCTGGCACTGAACACTTGAGCACATTACCTAGGCAAGTGGTGGCATAATCACATCTAACTTAAAAATTAAAACCTTTAAGTTTAAACAGTGTATGGCAACCCCTCTGGGGCTGACACGGGCCTTTCAAAAGATGGAAGAGGACTGGGTTCTGAAGTCCATCTTTCATTAAGAATGGTCTCTGCATCCTTTAGGTCAGAGATGTGTTGCTTTTATAAGATGCTTTTTAAGGCTAACCAACTGAAGATGATCTTGTCTATAGCAGACACTTTAACAAAAGAGTAAATTCTACTGGCAGCCATTGTTGTGTCCTTTCCACAGTTTTAATGAGCCGGACTTACAGTTTCCAATTGAATAAGAGGATAGAATTTAGTGGTGAAGGACCTATCTTAGGGTTTAACATCCTGTGATGACATCAAACTGCATAGGAAAACTTCTAAGTATAAATAAGAGCAAATCTCTAGCTTTAGGTAAGACATGAATAGTCATCTAAACAATGTAAGTGCATCCCAGAAGTACTGTGAGAGCTGTCCACTTACTGGTGGCAGCTGTGCCACTCCCAGGAATATCGAGGGCGGCTTGGTAAGAAGTCAGATGTCCCTTGGTTTTTCACTCGTTGGGGAAACCGTAGCAGTACCCGGTGATCATAATCTCTGACATCTGCCCTATATGCTGAACTGTAAGTTTTAAAACATTAGATTCAGTGAATACTGATGAAAAACAAAACTAGAAAGAACAGCTCACCATCACGGGGTAATGGAATCACCCTTTCCCCAACTAGCTTTCAACTCAATGAGGTGACCTTGAGCTCCTGGAAGATTAAAAGCATAGTGATTATCTGCTGAATGAGTGAACAAAGGACAACAGTAAAAGCCCACAGAGCGTGATCATACGCCAAAAAGATGCACAGGTATATATTAATAAGTTGATATATCTAAGATAGGAAGTGGAAAAATAATATTAGACACCTAGCTTTAGATTTAGATAACTTTATACTTCACTATTAACAGACTGAGGGCGCTTCTTAATATCTTTCAGCGTTCACTGGTGTGGATCTTGCACGCCTCAGGAAGGAAAACGAGCTTGAATTTCTTCCCTTAGCTCGATGGCTGTAAAAAGTCAACGTGGAATAAAGGTTCATATAAACACCTCTGGGACGCTACCTTATTTTGTGTAGATCTGTGTTGGAATACCATTGGTGACCCATTTTTCTTAACATACCACCATGCAACATCTTGTGCTCCCTCTGCTGGTTGCAAGCAGCAATATCGGAGAATTGCAAGTCCAGAATAGCTATTTTATTTTAAGACTAACGGAAAACAAAACTCTCGCTCATGGTCTTATACCAAAACAACCCTGTTAATCACAGCCTGAAATACATGTGGAATGTGCTTTTTACAAATGAGGGGGCGCCACCGTTACGAATACACCCCCAGACCATTAGAGAATAACAAGTGCTTTCCTTATACCCAACCCCCCCTCCGCCACCGTTTGTTGGTTGTTGAATTTGTTTTATATAAAGTTATTGTAAATAGTTGGCGCCAGTGCCTTTAAAAAAAATTGGAGGGAAGAACCTGAGACACAGTCTCCAGAATAAGGGTTTCCCCCTCCCTCCCCGATTTGTGTCTCTCATTGAGGCAGTAGCCATAAAAACGTTCCAAATTAACTCTCTATCCAAGTCAGCATGCCCAGGAGGTCACGTCCCACTTCCCAGCCCTTGCTCCAGTCCCTAGCCCTTGTCTGCACAGAACAGCAGTCAGAACTAGGTACCAGGGAGATCCCAGGATCAAAATTGGGAGCCTGGCTGTGGAAATCCGTACCTGGCCAGGCAGTTTTCTTCCGCAGCGCATCTCAAGTTGTACATAGCCATCTTCTGCACGTATGTGGATGCCTGGATGTAATAGGGATCTGGCACCAGGTCCGGGAGACCTAAAGATAAAACAAGCCAATGACCTCTTACTCCAGGTCCCCTCTATTCACCAACTCTGCAGGGTGGGGCTGGGTGTGTGGAAGAACAGCGAATGCCAGAGCAAGGAAGGAAAGGGGAAAGGAAGCTGCTGGAGCCAGGAGCGCGGTTTCCATCAGATTCCAGAGCTGGCGGGGCAGGCTGGAGGGAGGGGGAGTAGGGGGGTCGAGTCTGCGGGACCAGAGCCCGCCGCCGCGCCCAGACAGCCACGTCTAGACAGCACTGACCTGCGGCCCGGTGTGTACCGTGGACTTGGGGGTGCTTACCATACTGGAAGTAGCCAGTGCCATATCCGGGTCGGTACCTGCTCCCTGGCCTGGGCCTCTCATAAGTGTCATAGTAGTTATAATAGGGATTGTCGTCGGAGGAGTACTTGTAGGGATTGTAGGGGTCGTCGCCCACCATGCGGTCTACGTGGCTCGGAGGTCTCAGATTACTGAGCTGCGGAGGCTGTGGCGTGGCAGTCCGGTTTGCCGTGCGCGGTGAAGCTCCATTGCGGGCCCCCGACGGCGAGAAACCAGCTTGGAACCAGTGGCGGGCGGCTGGCCGGGGACGGCCCGCGGCGACCCCAGAGGGCCTTGGAGTCCTCGAACGGGCAGAGGCCGTGCGGTTGTCACGCAGCAGCAGAATGGGCGTGCGCGGCTGTGAGGAGTCGCCGTCGGGTCTTGGGGCAGTGGAGCTGGGATCACGGCGCCGCTGAGGCTGGTACTGCGCCCCGAGGCTCAGCAGACTGAACACCTGCCCATTATTCTCCCATTGGATCGTCTGGCGCCAGGGGCCCGGGACGGCGGGTTGATCGCGCGGGGCCTGCGGGGCGCAGCGTAGAAGCGGACAGAGCTGCAGCGGCCCCAAAAGGAGCACGGTCCAGGCGAAGCGCATGGCTCGAGGGAGGACGTGACTGGGAGAAAATGAAGACGGGGGCTCCGATCTCGCGAAGGATCTTCGAGCAGGGAGGAGGGCGAGGTGAGGGAATGGGTCGGAGAGAGTCGTGCCAAGGCAGAATGGCAGACCCAGCCCCCAGCCCAGTCGGCCGTCGGACGTGGCAGGGTCCTTCTCTCCCCTTTTCCAGTCCTGCAAGGCGACCGGGGAGCGGCGCACGACGGTCCAGGAGAACGCACAGTGTCTGGAGTGAAAGAACCGGGAGAGGTTTTAAACTTTCTGACAAGTTTGCAGTTACACAAGCCGTTCTGGCCCCCGCTGTCCCTCCGCTATTTGTTCACGTAATGCGATTGGAAACGTGCAAGGCGGACAGCTCCTCCACTCTGCTCCTCCCTCTCCTCCCCTCTCCTCCCCTCTCCGCCCCCTCCCCTCCTCCCCAGACACGTTGCACAGGGAGAGTCAAGGGGAAAGAACAAAACGGAACACACATCCTGAGACACACTCGACTTAATCTGGGCCGAACATGCAGGAATTTCAAAAGACTCAGACAGACGAAGGCAGCCAGGCCATGGGCCCAAGCCAAAGTATGCATGAAGAAAAATGCTATTAGGTCACCAGCCCTGGAGAGGCGGGAAGTCAGGAGGTGGGGAGAGTGATGGGGGCCAAAGTTTGTGTGTTGGGGTGGGGGAGGTTGTGACTAACGCTTATCCTTAAAGGAGTTAACCAGACAAATTTCCCAATGCACACTCACCCCGCTTTTATGGGAAGCGCCCTCAGCAAATAAACCCCAGGATATCAAATTTTGTTTTTCTGACTGTAGGTAATATGAGAAATGGGTTACAAATCTGTTTCCTACAGTGAATATTTTAATAACCAAAGTGAAAATTTACAGAGAACAAAGCTCACAACGTTTAAACGGTGGATAAACCGGACTCCCCCGTCCCCCTTTTTTTTTTTTTTTTTGCCTTAAAACAAGCCCAGTTTATAGCAGGTTACCAATAAGAGACTTGATACCCTATGAGCATATACGGGGGGGGGGGGGGGAGTTCCCCTCAGGAATAGCCATCGGGGAGGGGAATAAGGGAGAAATGGGAGGGAGGGAAGAATGGGAGGATACAAGGGATGGGATAACCATTGAGATGTAACAAGAATAAATTAATAAAAATAAAAATTTTAAAAAGCCCAATTTGCAATTTAAGTGACAGAGAATTCTTTCATCCTTACTGTGTATTAGAGAGCTAGAAGAAAGGCAAGTGATCAGAGGCACCTTCAAGTAGACCTTTCCCCTCTAACTTCTTGCTCTTTCTCTTCGTCTCTAATATGGAGGTTTGACTTCATATTTTTAAATCAAACCAGCGATATTAAATGTTGAAACTCAACAAAGCATTCAGCAGCTGTTAACTCATCTTCCGATCTAAATAAAGGTGTTGTGAGAGAAAAGCCTTTGAGTTCAGAGTTTAGTACAAAGAAGGCAGTAGGTGTGGCCAGGAGAATGGGTAGGCGGACAATCTGCAACTGGAGGGAGATGCTTAACAGAGCAGCGATTCACATCCTACTCGGGGTCTGGGAAATTCTGGACCGAATTCAAAGAAAAACTGCTACTAAGTGGCCCGATTTAAACTACTAGGTAAAACCAGATTTTAGTATCCATTCTATGGGTCCTATCCTTGAGCTGTTGTCTACACACACTTTAATATTAGCTTCTTAGTCTCTGTCTTTGCATAACTGATTACCCCACAAGGGGGTATGGTGTGGTGGACAGCTTCTGGTTTGACCGCTTCAGGTCCATTTCCCCCTACTTTCTGTTCTTTGGAAAACTCTGCCCTGGACCTCTGACCCCTAGTCGTGTGGTTGGGCTGACTGGACATTCATGGGACTTCTTCACTTCAAGAACTGGCCGTGAGGGCTGGGTTTGTCCTAATTAACCTAGCTCCTGAATGACAAGGTGGTCATGTGGTCAAAAATATTACTCCTCCCTCTGCTAGTAACATGTCCTGGTTCTTGATCTTTTCCTTCAGGTTTTCTAGTACATTCTTTGCTGGATGAACATGGTCAGTTTCTGTCTTCTGCCATAGTAGACTCCTGAGTGACGTAGAGGGGTATGGAGCTGCTATCCCAGCTAGATGAATCTCATAACAGAGTCTGGGGTAAAGAGGCTAGCTTTCTGAGTCAAATTGGGTGGAGCCTATGCATGACCTTCCTTGACAGGGAATCTTTCCCACATGAGGTAAATCTATTGTTTATATAATAAAGACAACCCTTTAGTGCAAATTCACTCATGGCAAGTCAACAGTGAATTCTTTTCTGAATAAAGCCATGACTAAGATAACACTAGTTACCATTTTACTGGCTGGCTACAAGGCTTATAATTAACTTCTGGATTTCTCTAGACCTGGTAAGTGAGACAGAGTTTTAGAAGAAGAAGAAGAAGAAGAAGAAGAAGAAGAAGAAGAAGAAGAAGAAGAAGAAGAAGAAGAAGAAGAAGAAGAAAGGTGTATATAATTTAGATGGACAGATGAAATTATAAGGGGAAACAGAAAGAGACTGATTATAATTATCTCTCATCAGAAAAAGGCTCTACATCTACCCATGAACAGTCTCTCTCCAGAAGAGAAAGGCCGCTACAGTTATTACACCACCACAGGAGGGATGACATCTGCTGTGGAGGTCAGCTTACAAAGGGTGTCCTGAATCTCAGTTGAAGTGCCTTTGTTTCCAGTTCTGATACTTAAGGAGGGAAAAACTGAAGGAGAGAGATAAAGGGAACAGGAGAGGGAGGGGAAGGAGGAGGGGGAGATTTCTCTGTATATGTATTTTATTTTCTCTGGTTCTTAGTTATTGCTAAGATTTTACAATTAACCCAAATGTCTTCAACTTATTTTTCTACGTTTCAAAATAGCTGATATTTTGAGTATCCAATTTATTCTATTCATTCCCTACAGTGTTTCATTATGACTGTTAATACTGAGTAAATAAATCCTTGAGTTTGACTTCAAAAAACTGGGTACTTTTTGTGCCTGTATAAAGTGGAGCTTACAGAAAACAATTTTCGCTTTTTAAATGTTTTCCAGCAGTGAAATTCCATTACACATTTATTTATTTTACAGCCTCTCTTAAACACACTTATACTTTGCAGAGGTGTACTATATAGGTGAGTCATACACATGAGCACTAGACATTTATAGTTGATGCGAATGGCCATTTTCTCCCAGTTTGCTTCAAAGGATTTAAAACTGTTAAATGAAAACCAGAAATAACTGGTCAGAACGGTGATAAAGTGCTTTGTTTGTTTTCTTTATTAAACACACATGCACATGTACACACAACTTCAGGGGTGGGGATATGAAACCCATTGGCACATGCTCTAAATGCCATAAAAGAAAAAAATCATTTTCTCCCTCTTTCATTTCCTCCAAATTCTCTTGCTTAAGACTTAGCTAGCTGGGAGAAACAGAAAGAAAACATGTGGCCACCACATTGAGGACAATAGAAAGTGCCCCCCTAGGGTGAGACCATGTAGCTGCACACTGGGCTCTTTTCTCAGTGGCAAAACCACTATTTTCAAAATTAGACAAACCAGTTTCTTCCCACTCACCACTGTAGTTAATAAAAACAATACTAGTAGTGATTTTTTATGATAATAGCAACTGTAGCTGCATCAAGATGCCCTCATCTTTTTAATTTAACTTTGGTAAGATGCACATCTGATTGTAATATGAGACCAGCTTTTTGCGGGCAAATCTATGGAATATACCATTAAAAGAAGGAGTCATCCAAATGCCTCCCCCCTTTTAAAGCAAGCTTCTATTTCTATGAAGAAATAAGAATTAGTCTTTCCCCATTCACCTAAGATCTCATTCAAGTTGCATGTACTTGCACACTTTTGGCTCTCAGAGCGGTACCAACGGCAGTTGGCAAGAACAAACACCTGGTGAAAGGCAGCAAGAAGGGAGCTAAGAGGAAAGTGGTTGATCAATTTTCTAAGAAAGATTGGTATGGTCTGAAAGCTAAGGCTATGTTCAATATTAGGAACACTGGGAAACCACTAATCGCAAAGACTCAAGGAACGAAAATTGCATCTGATGGCTTCAAGGGTTGCGTGTTTGAGGTGATCTACAGAATGACAAAAAATCGCAGTTAGAAAATTCAATCTGTTTACTGTTACTGTCTGACTAACTTCCATGGCATGACTCTTAGCCAGGACAAAATGTGTTCCATGGTCAAAAAGTGGCAGACCATGATTCAAGCTCATATTGATGTCAAGACAACTGATAGTGTTTTGCCCTGTCTGCTCTGGATTGGTTTCACTAAAAGACTGCATCAACCAGACATGCAAGGCATCCCGTGTTGCAGCACCATGCTCTTCAGACCCAGGAGAAAATGATGGCAGTCATGACCTGAGAAGTGCAGATAAACGGCCTGAAGCTTTGAGGTGGTTTAATCAACTGACTGCAGACTGCAATGGGAAAGACATGGAGAAGACTTACCAGTCTATTTACTTTTTTTTTTCCTGATGTCTTCGTTAGGAAAGTAAAAATGCTGAAGAAACCCGAGTTTGAATTAAGAAAACTCACGCAGCTCTGTGGTGAAGGTGGCAGATCTGCAGAAACCACCGATGATGAGACAGAGGCTGAAATTGAAAGAGCTGATAGATATGAACTCACTCCAAGAATCTATTTAAAACCCAGACTTTTAATAGTGACAAATAAAAAGTCCACTTTGTGGAAAAGAAAGAAAAAAAAAAGTTAAAAAGCCGTGCCTACAGAATTTGCTAGATAACTTTATATTCACAGGATATAGAATTATTCAGAAAGCTAAAACTGTAAAAGCAGGATACCTGAATTATCAGAAACAGAGCAATAACACTATGGTCAAAGAACCAGAGCGTGAGCATCAGCCTTTTATTTGGGGGCTGGAGAGATGGCTCAGAGGATTAGCACACATCCTACTCTTCTAGGGAATGTAAATTGGTTTTCTCAACTAATCAGAATGCTTATAACGACCTGTACCTCCCACTCCAGGGATTCTGACTCTCTGTCTGTCTTCTGGCCTCTAGGGACAACTACACACATTGACATACTCACACACACGCACACACACACACACACACACACGCACGCACACACGCACACACGCACGCACGCACGCACATGTGTGCGTGTGAACGCGACACACAAGTAAATAAAAATTGAAAAGTATGCATCTCAGGAAGTATATGTGAATCTTGTTCTTCAGTAAAGTTTATGGATTGTGTGGAGTATGTTGTCACCATGCAGTTTTAACATGTCAAAGGGAATCAAGCAAAGGAAGTGGGAAGTTGAAGTGTAAAGAGACGAATCTAGAAAAAAGAACCAAGCATGGCTTCTAACATAAGAGGAGTGAGCTGAGAGTAGAATGAAGGTATTGAGTATACTCTTCAAGATAATAATAATAAAAAAGTAACAGAGTGAGATACAGAACCCCAACGTTTTTCAGTTGGAGTAGAAGGAGATCAGTAAGTGCAATTGAAAGCGAACAGTGAGTTTACACTCCTTCCGTGTCGCCCTTACTTTTTGCCACATGCCACTTCCAGGTATTCAGCCAAATATAAAAAGTAGACAGTTGGTACACATTTGTCTGTGTGTCAAGACTGAACTAAAACAGAAAATAAGTAAACAAACTAGCTAGAAATAGCCCAGAAATAATGAATTTTAAATATATCTGGCTTGGTTACCCATCCACTTGTGCCACCTAAGGAACAAAAAAAGAGGAGTTTAAGGCTGGAGAACAGAAAAGTATTTTAATCTGATGCCTTTAATGGATACCCATCTGTGATTAAGTAGAGAATGTTAATCAGTGCAGGAAAACAGAAACACGGGAAGACAGTCCTCGGGAGAGGAGAACAGACCTTTGAAACGTAGCGAGTCGGTCACAGTAATTTGTTTATATTAACCACAAAAATAAAGGGCCAGCCAGTTGGCAAAACCACTCCTAAGTGAAGTCCAAGTAATTTGATTGGGCCGTTGGAGTCCAGTGACCAAAAAAAAAGGAGGGGAGGGCAATTGTAGGTGCTGTGGCGTGTGTGAGGGTTATGACAGGAGATGTGCAGGGAGGTTTGCATCCTGGCTTCCTTGCCCCTCAACTTTCCCTATAGTCTTCCTTGCTGCTCATTACCCCCAAAGTTATTTATTCTTACATTATCTAATCATGACCTTCTGCTGTGCAGGAAGTGTCTCAGGAAGACGTTTACGCTGATTGCAGGCATCTCCATCACCACAGGTGATTTCGCCAATGGGCATCTCTCTGCTTTAAATTCATCTGTTGTGCACAGCTGTCCTTTGCAGTCCAAGTGGGTCATGGTGAGAAATTACAAACACTGCAATGTTCCCATTACATGGAACTGGTCATACACAATGCTGCTCTAAGAACACCTGAACATGGTCTGCGTGTTTGGGGTGGAGGCAGAGTGCAAAGGTTTGATGTAGCTGCAAAAGAGAAAACCCATTTCCTAGTTGTGCTTGAGAGAAAGCGTGTTTCAGGTTGAACTCTGAACCTTGCACATTCTCAGGCAAACCCTCAGCCAATGAAGCTCTTTCAAAGAAGGCCAATTAACACTGTAACTGGATGGTAGTAAGCACGGGGTCATCTGGCCGCTACCTATTATTTCTTCCGCATTTCAGTTGTTGTCAAGAATCGTGGTGACCACTTCTAGAAGGCTCAGGGGGAAAACAAGAAACAACGTAAAGCTGAAGACCTGGGTCACTATTCTAAGACAGGTATGGGAGTAAGACGCATCATTTAAACTTGCTTTTCAATGCTTTCTATGTACCTTTTCGGATCGTCAGTAGCATAAGGGGGCCGTGACACAGTGGTGTATTAGAAGCTATTGAGCACATTGATTATAAATTAATATTGAATGAAATTTTAACTTACACACTCAAAATGATTGCAGGTAAGAAATCTCTGATGCTTGTATAATTGAGCTGGCGGCCTTTCAGTGGAGGAAGAAAATAATCATAAAACAAGTAATAATAAAAGAACTTAGCAATTTAATTGTCCACTTATGAGACTGTACTTATGCTCTCATTAATAAGAATGATTTCTACTCCTTGCCATGTATTACATCAGTGGCACCATGCATTGCATTTTAATGCATCACCCCATTTTATCCTCATAGAAAACTTGTGACACGCTTATTTATATCTTCGTTTTATGGGTAAGAAACCAAAGCTTTAAAAAGATTATGCAATATGCTTACTAAATATCGGCAGCATTAACTTTGGAACCCAGGTTTGTGCCGTCATAAACCACAATATGAAGTCCTAGAGTGGGGCGTAGAAAGAAGGGAAACAATTGCTTCTTTTATTTTATTTCTTTTGTTTAACTGTTGGAAGAAATAAGCTGAGTGATTCACTAAAGGCTACATGGCAGTGTGCTTGTGACCAGGCCAATTAAATTACAAGACTGGCAGTGACTATCACCCTCCATGCTATGGCTTTGGGATCTGAGGTGCAAACTGGGTGAAAAGTGACTAAGAGTAGAGAGAACATGGGTGAAAGACACAGTCCCTGTGATGTGTAACAGTGAGTCCTTGAACAAATTACTTAACTATTCTGAATCTTGAATTTCTCCACCAAAAATAAAGATAATAAAACCAAGCTTGAAGGGCTGTTGCTAACATGAAATGTTTATTAAGTGCATGTCAGAGAATCTAGCTCTTGTTAGGCATCCAGTAAAGGGTAATTGGCATTACTGCTTGGCACTTGAATGGTAGAATTTAGATGGAGACAAAGATTCTTTGTGCATAGACAATCATGCTGAAAAGCATTTTCTATAAACATGGGGAAAAGAGTCAGTATTTGTTTTCTCAAATATGTTTATTCTTTGACAATTTTATATAGGTATATTTTGAATTTGGGTAATTTTCAACCTCCTTCATTACCCTCCTCTTCTTCTCTCTCTCTCCTGTTGAAACCTTTCTTTTTCTCAAGTTCAAGGTCCTTCCTACTCTAAATGTGTGTGTGTGTGTGTGTGTGTGTGTGTGTGTGTGTGTGTGTGTGTGTGTGTGTGTTTGTCCTAATGAGTTTAATTATGGTTGCTTGCATGAGCACAAATGGAATTATCTACGGCAGCATTGGCAACTTATCAATGGCTATACCATTAAAGAAAAGCAGCCTTCACTCCCCTAGCACTGGCTTTCTGACCCTTCCTCATGGGTGATAACACAGCATAGGGCCAGTCTTTTGAGGCCTTGTGTAGATAACCATATCAGCAGGGCATTCATGAGTACAATGGCCATGTCACCCCCAGATGATGCTGCTTCCCAGCCCTTCTCCCCAACCTTGGTTCGTACTTCCTTCTGCCTCCACTTCCATGCCTTCTGAAACTTGGGGTGGGGCGTGATAAATAG
This sequence comes from Acomys russatus, assembly GCF_903995435.1. Lineage (NCBI taxonomy): Eukaryota > Metazoa > Chordata > Mammalia > Rodentia > Muridae > Acomys > Acomys russatus. The sequence continues at coordinate 39,709,265 of NC_067156.1, forward strand.
GTGTCCAGTGACACATACTCCTATGTCACTTATTATAAGCACTTTAACCACTTTTGACTCTCTGAATTAACTTCCATCCACTACAAAACAAAGTTTTCTGAAGGTAGTTAAGACCAGTTTGTTTTGTTACGTAGCTAGAAAATTAAAGTACAAATCATTATTAACCTATATTTCACATAAAATAAGATGCACAATTTTCAAGTATGTGACTTGGTGAACCTTAGCTAACTTTCTTACATAGCTCAAGACTATCCAGCCCACAATTTAGCCCTTCTATTAGCAATCAAGGCAATCTCCCACTCTGGTGTTTTGAATGACAGTATCCCCTATAAGCTCAGCTGTTTGAATGCTCTGCTTTCATATGTAAAATGCTGAGTGATTATTTATTGATCTTTCTAGCAAACCACAGAGGAAATCCACAAGTGTCTGCCTCAGACTTTGTTTACTTTGACAACTGTCTTGTCAATTGAATGAGCACTTTTTCCAATGTGTGCTCATTAAAGTGTTTCAAAGAAAACGTGAAAGAAACTTCAATAACTAGCCGTAAAAACAAAAACTAAGCAGAAAGTCAATTACTGAGACTAGAAAGATGGCTCTGCCCTTCCAGAGGACCTGGATCAATTTCCAGCACCTACATGGTGGCTCACAAACACTCATAATTCCAGTCCCAAGGGATCTGATGCTCATCTCACTTCCATAGGCATCAGGCATGTACACGAGACACAAACATGCATGCAGGCAAAACACTCATACCAACAAAATAAATAAATCTAAAAGAAGTTTTAATAAGCCAATCCATGTATTTTTACTATTACTCTGTATCAGTAATCAAAGAAGTGAATAGTGAAAACGTTGACACACTTTGTTCATTTCTTTATTAGTAGTAGCTACTATCAAATTGACGATACCAAGTTGGTCATTAGAAGAAATAAGTTCTGCAAATACTAAGGGATCATCAAATAAAATACTAATTTGACTGAAGAAATTGCTCAGCAGTTCAGAGCATTTGTGGCTCTTTCAGAAGACCTGAGTTCAATTCCTAGCACTTACATGGCAGCATACAACTTTCTGTAACTCCAATTCCAGGGGTTCCGGTGGCCTCTTCTGACCTCTTTGGGTGGTGCACACATATGGTACACAGGAAAACATGCAAGCAAAACAACTATCCACATCAAATTATATATATATATACATACATATATATTCATTTTTACTCAAAGAAGATATGTTTTCCATGTGGCACTTTAGCTTAATTTCTGAGAGGCTAGGCTATAGCACTGTAACACAAATGGAGGTCTCTTCCAATCATTTAATGTTTGTTTCACATTATATAGAGGATGACCCCAAAAATCATGTCGAGACATAGTTTGAAGAAGAGCCGTGTGATAAGTATGTGCTCTCTAATTTGACATTATTCTTGAGGCGCTCATAGTTTCTGTTAATAAATTACCTCTGTGATGATTGACAGATTTTTACTGAATTAACATCCCACTTGTCTCATCTATGCCTTGAAGTTATATTTGAGTTACATGTTAGGGACTACTTTTTGAGATCTGGGAATCAAAGCATAGTAATCTCTAGAACTAAATACTTTCATATCTTCAAGATTATTACTACAATACTTTTAAGGGGAAAATGGCCCCAACACAAAAGGCAATGATTTTTCACAACAATACTCAAAGCCAATGAAGCATTATTGTAGGCTCAGTTTTCTTAACCAATATGTTTTATTAACAGCTTAGTAACCGAACATAAATCACTTATAACCCAACTAACCAAAACAACAGGAAAAGAGAGTTAAAGAACACAATAACAAAACCATAAGGATATCAGTTCTGAGGAACGATTCTCCTGGTGTAATCAGCAGGATTTCTTCTGCTGGAACCTGGAGTAACCAGAACCCTGAGCCTCAGTAGGAGCCGGAGCCCCAAAGCCTTCCCTCGAGCAGTTCTCTCTAGGAGCATCTTAGAGTGGACCGATGAACAGCCAAAAACTATCCCAAGTCTCCAAAAGGTTCTGCCTCCAGTTTTCGGCTCATTTATATATCTCCTCCCAGAGTCCTTTCAGGGGATCTTTTCAGCTGAAAACAGTCAAGCTCCTGCATGAGGTGGTTGGTCTTCTAGTGGATTAACCTCACCTGTTCTCTCACAAAACTGTTCACCATCCCACACTCAGGAAACAGGTTTATCTCTCCTTCATATTATAGAGACAGATTAAAGCAAAATATCAATTTTGAGACTAGAATGCCTACCATGAAGGACTAAGTTTACACAACATGGTGTGAGGCTGCCTGTCAAAGAACTCTGGAAAAGTTCCTGATGATGTTGAATACAGCGCTTGACTTTTAACCCATTCACAGGACCACTTTTTTTTTTCTCTTTCATAACTTACTATCATAACTCCTGAAAGAAAGAGCAGCATGCTGCATGTTCCTGCAAGGTAGTATTTTATTCCTCGTTGAAAAGCTTAATGGCTTCAGCACCTAGCTCTCACTGGGAGACTTGAAATCAAGCCAGTTTTGGAGTTTTCTGATTCGGGCTCCTTGCCACTAAGTGATAAATCTGTGCTATTTTAGGTGTGGTTAGTGAATGACTTGCAGACAGAAAAATGTTCTCTGTAGGTCGGGTGGAATGAAAGACACGGAAATGTTTTCCTTTCTGTGGTGGAGTTCCTTCGACCGTTAGGATGAGTGTGTGGCAGCACGCAGGCTCTCTGGCATTCATTTGTCTAGTTTCTAACAGTGAGTAGGTGAAGACCTACTTAGTATTTCTACAGGAAAAACCACCAAAGTGAGTCATCCTCTAGGGGGCAACAGAGTGTGACTCAGGCTCCGGATTGCCGGAATCCGGGAGAGATTGACCTCGAAGGAACAGTCTGAAACTCAAGAGAACAGCAGGCAAGCTTCCACTGAATTCAAAAATATCTAGTGCTTTGTAGTAATGGTAAGTGAGGTTGAGGAGGACAAAAGGACCAAGATCTGCCCTTCAGAAGCAGCTGAATGGAATCCAAGCCTCAGGCCTGGGCAAGCCTTGAGGACTAAGGCCAGTAAATAGTAAGGTCAACCCTACTTAAACAACCCTTTGTAGCGGAATCCCCGTCCCCTTTCCAGGGCCTTATGTTAAATGCAATCCCTTATTGAGCTCCAGCACCATCTTCTAGTGTTCAGCCCTCTGCATTTGCCACACCTGGCATGGGTGGCTACGTTTTGTCAGCCGCTACTGAGTCCCTCAAACTTTAGTGCTCTGAATTGTGCAGTGCTTCCTGGGCTGTGCTGCTGTAGAAAGATCGGCTAGTGGTCACCCTCCCACCTGCCCCCCATGTCACTGAAAGAGCGCTGCAGATGTTTTTTCTGCCTCCTTGATATAGAAATAAGAATCTTGAGTGAGTGGGGTTAAAATTCTCATGAGGTTGTCTTACCTTCCTGCTATTCTAGGAGAAAATGAGACCAGTGTAGAAATAGTGTACTTTCTATGTAGCTGGTAAGAAATTTGCCTGATTCAGGTGAAGAAGAAAAGCCAAAAGGGGGGAAAATGGAGAGAGGTAAGTGTTGGTGTAGGTTGTACAAAGATACATGCCATATTCTTAGTAAAGGTATAAAAAAAAATCTCTGGTGAAGGAGTAATATTAGTTTTCAAACACCCATAGTCTTTCTGACCTCTGTTTCTTTCCAGGAAGAAAAGTTCTTACTGGCTGGACTTTCCATGTAGGCTTTGAATGATGGGATAATAGTTCTGTAAAAATCAAAGCATAAGATGAGAATGAACTTGACAAAGGATCACATGCAAAAAAAAAAGTCACTGTGAGCAGCTACAGTAAGTGTTCTCTTAAGAAAGATTTATGTGTAAAATCATATATATATATATATATGTCTGTGTGCATATATGTGTGCAAGCTACAGCAGAGTCTAAACGAGTGTGTCAGATTTCTGGGAACTGTAGTTATAGGCTGTTGTGAGCCACAAAACATGTGTGATGGGTACCGAACTCAGTTCTTCTAAAGAGCATTACTTGCTCTTAGTTGCTACCCCGTCTCTACAGCGCACAAAGGGTAAGTCTTAGCAAGAAGACAGGTCTGGAAGCAAGAGGATGAGACATAAAGGGAGAGGAGAAGAATCATTTGAAAGGATTGTGTTAGCTATTATAAAGAAATGAAGAATAAGAAAAGTATGCAGAAAAATAATTCTAAGTCGTGTGGCTTGTATTCAGAGTACATTATGTGATTTCAGGCATCTTCCTCTACCAAAAGACCTGTCCAGGGTCCAGTGGCTTTACTACTTGAGAATAATCTACTTGGGTACAAGGACCCACTCACATTTAATTATAATTCCATAGCATATTGATCTGTAATATAGTTATCCACTTGCCCAACTTACTGATTGTAGCTCTTACTTCACTTTAAGCTCGGAAGTACATTGTCCCAAGGATCAATAAACCTAAAAAGTGCATCAAGAATTTACTTTTTAGTCAAAAAAAAACAAAAAACAAAAAACAAAAACACTAAGTTTTAACATACTATGAATAGTTTTCCTGCCAAGTACGGTAATTGTTACTTGTGGAATTTCCTTAGAATGGCCAAGGCTTTTGACTCAATAGCTATATTTCTGGAAAGAGCATCTGGGTAGAGGCACCAGTCTGTTGGAAAACTGGTGATAGCTCAGCTCCATATGCTGCAAGAGACTTCTTGATAGATCCACTTGGCAGATCCAAAAAGCACAGGGTGTGTTGTTCAAACTGAACACTGAATTCCCTTCATGTTTGATGTTTGCACTATTTTTCTTTTAACCATTTTTTTCTAGCTTTGTTTTTCCTGTTTTAATCACAGTGGCAACAGCAATTAAATCATAAATTTTGTAGTTACATGCAAGATTCACATTCAGATCATGTCAAGAAATTTGTAAGGGAGTTGGTTATTAAAAAAAAAAACACATGTTCTGGGCCAGGCGTGGTGGCACACGCCTTTAATCCCAGCACTGGGGAGGCAGAGGCAGGTGGATTGCTGTGAGTTCAAGGCCAGCCAGATCTACAAAATGAGCCCCGTACAGGACTACACAGAGAAACCCTGTCTCGAAAAACAAACAAAAACAAACAAAACACACACACACACACACACACACACACACAAAACAAAAACAAAAAACAAAACAAAACAAAAAACACATGTCATGAAAAAGAAAAAACCCAAAGACATGAGGGATGGGGGTGAATTTAGAGCCCTGATGGCCACAGGACGAGGGCTCACTGAGCAATACAGCATTCTCCGTTCTTAGCCACAGTGCCAAGATCTGGGGTTCAAAACTCCTCTTTCAAGGAATTTGAGTTAAAACTGACTTCCCTCGCCATGCTTTCTAAGATGTTGCTGTGTGTTTAGACACAAAGGACTTGGATATAAGCCAATTAGTTACTGTGCATGCACAGGTGCTGAAGGAAGCCAGAGAGGGGTGTGGATCCTCTGCAGTTACAGTTACAGGTATTTGCGAGTGGACACACAAAGTCGTTAGTAACCAAAGTCATTAACCTCTGGTCCTCTATAAAAGTAATTGGCACTCTTTATCACTAAGCCAGTTTTCTAAACCTGAAAAAGTTAAATTATTAAAAAAAAAATTTGTGAATGTTTTATCTCTCTGCTAGTGTGCATATGCCCGAATGCAAAAAGGCGAAATTATTAAGAAGAAATTTTAACTAAAATTTTTGTAGTGTTCATTCATTCGATTCTAAACTTGATCACAAAAGATTTAGTTTCTCCTCTCCTATTACTACAATCTATTTGATAGTCATGTGACAAATTGTTGTTGTTGTTGTTGTTTTTTCTTTTTCTTTCTCAACCGCAATCTTCAGCATAAGTAGTTTAGAGATGTGCCTTTCCTGGTCTTTCATTGAGTGCTCATCAGCTGTCAGAGGAAACTGGACAGATCTGATCTGGTGTTTATAGTTATGTTGTTCCATTTGCAAATAGGTCAAACATGTCTGGAATCTCACTGCTCAGCTGCCTTCTTGCACATATTAGACATTTTAGTATTTGTTATTTTGGAGAATAATTGTATCAAACTAGAATGCCTTTTTTTTTCAGCTAATACAAATTAAAATAATCAGGCAAATAAAAAATTTAAAGAACTAATCAAGCAGATACTTGTTACATCTACAGCATTTAAAATTCGGCCCAAATTTTTAAACTGGCAGTTTCCAAAAACCACATTTACTAAAAATCCAAGGGTAAGTGATGTCATTTGTTTCAAGCTTGTTTGAAAATCTTGAGATTTTAGGGCAGATGTGGTACCCATGCCTAAGTTCCTGAACCACGGGAAATAACAGAGTGCAAGAATGCTACAGTCTATTCCTCTTGACCTTGCCTGACACTAGAACGCAAGGACAGTGCACTGTAATCCTATCAAGTACACATGATCCACAAATGAAGTAAGGCAGAGGCTCCCTGCAGTTTCTGCTGACTTTGCTGATACACTGGAGGTGCTGGGGTTTGCTCCAGTGTTTGGGGAGCTATTTGGTAGTTCAGAGCATCTAAACCATAGAGCAAAGCCAGTTGGAGATTAACTCGGGAGCTCAGGGATGCATCTTAACAGATTTGGGCTGCAGGCAAACACACAGAACAGGAGCAAGAGTTTCTAAGACAGCTGCTGGGCTTCTTACACCAGCAGGTAGGGCAGGAATGGGAGATGACCCATCATTTCCTCACCCTGGTGGCTGAGCAGGGTGGTGAGTATCAACGACCCAGCGTCCTCCCACGATGCCGGGAAGAAAAATATATTGAGTTTGGAGTCTCATTCGAGCAAGATCTCAATTTTATTATGGCAGGGTTTTCTTATATAGAGTATAGGGAGTGGGCAGGGTATACTGTGGGACCAATCGGTTCCTGTTACATGGCTGTTGGCAGGCAGGGTTTGCATCAGGATGTGCCCGGATGGACCATGCTGAGTCATTCTTATGCGGAAGTATTTACCAGAGACTGTTGTTGAAACTCGAGCCAGGCTCGGTTCTGTTCTCCAGGCCTCAGAGGGCTGACAGATTGGGCCATGGGGTCCAACAGACAGCATTCAGATCCCAATAGCTTCAAAGACAGCTTTAAGATCCCACCCTCTTCTACCTGTGGTCAAAGTAGCAACTTCCTCTGTGGGCCAACATTAGCAACTCTCTCTGCAATTAGTCTGGGGTATAAGCTAGACTCTTCCAATCCTGTGTGTCTTTTAACGTCTCTTATAAGAATCTTATTCTCTGATTTAAATCATTTTCTGTTTTAAAATACTTTATTTTCTGTTACCTATAATCGAATCCAGACTGACAGCAAAGTTTTGAAAGAAGTTGAACATCTACGGTCCACTAAACAATGGGATAGTGGTAATCACTGCCAGCTGGTGGTGAAGCACTCAAACCGTTACTAGCATTTACCTGGAATGAAAGGCTCATGGAAAATAAAGGTCGGGTAAAAAAAAAAAAAACAGTGTCGTGCCACAGTTTGAGGACATTTAACAAAAAGTCAGGGCCTGGTCATCTGACTTTCTGAGTTGCAGCCTAGGTTGACTTTCTGAGTCCACACTGTGTGACGGGACTCATTGCTCTTTATTTGGTGATCTTCCCTGATACAGTGTTGGCTTCCTTTTGTCTTACCTTACACAGCACTTTTCTAAACTCTTAAGTAAAATCTTTTCCCAGATGCCAGAGGGTCACAGTTCTAGGGACACAGCTGGAAAAAAAATGGAAGGTTTTCTAAAAGAAGTAAATATGCTGTACTGTAAAAGAAATTCCTGTGAGAGTCTGTAGATTATAAATGCTACCACATGCCTCATTGTGTGGAAGCATCTTATGCCCAAGAAGAATGGAATGGCTCGTGTGTGTGTGTGTGTGTGTGTGTGTGTGTGTGTGTGTATGTGTGTGTATGCACACGTGCAACCACACATTGTGTCCATTTATTTCAGTAGTGCTGAGATTAAACCCAAAGCCTTATATCTGCTAGGCAAATGTTCTAACACTGAACCACATCACAGTCTACTCAGACTTGAAGATGGTATTTATGAGATTAGTACACATCAACTCTCTGTATGTATTACCTACTTTTCTTTTGCTCTGATAAAACACTGTGACCAAAAGCAACTTACAGAATAAAGTGTTTATTTTTACTTATGTTTCCAGAGAGACGAGTCCATCATGGCAGGAAAGCCTAGCAGCAATCAGCAGGTATAGCGACCAGAACAGGAAGCCGAGAGCTCACATCCTCAACTACAAGCATGAAGAGGAAGAATGAAGTGGAAGTGTTGTGAGATTTTCAGCCAGAGGTTCTCAACTTGTGGGTTACGCCCTCTTTAGAGGTCAAACAACCCTTTCATAGGGGTTGTATATCAGATTTCTTGCATATGACATAGTTACATTATGATTTACCACAGTAGCAAAATTACACGTATGAAGGAGCAATGAAAATAGTTTTTTTTGTTGGGAGTCACCACAACATGAAGAATTTTATCAAAGGGTTGCAGCGTAGGAAGATTGAGAACCACTGTTTTAAGCTCTCAAAGCCTGCATCCAGTGACATACTCTCTCCAGCAAGGCCACACTCCCTAAACCTACCTAAATAACACCACAGAGTGGAGACCAAGTTTCATTCAAATCACCATACTGTGAATTAATATCTTAACAGGAAACAAAATCTTGCCTTGCTCTGTGACCAGCATATACATGGAACTGGGCTGGGAGAGGTGTAATGGGACTCAGCACTGTCACCAGGAAAAGACAGTCCAAGTTCATGCTTGCTGTTCCATATGACATAGGATATAAAACTGAGTCCTCAAATCATAGTTCCATGTGAACAGCCAATAGAGCTCAAGAATTGGAAAGGTGGTAGTTCCCCTCAAACCTCTGACTATGATTTCCAGAAGAAGGAAAAAGGAACACCAAGTGGCAAAAAAAAAAAAAGTAACTGTCATATCATATGGGTAACTATCATATATACCAGTGGTACTCAACATGTCTAAAGCTGTGACCCTTTAATACAGTTCCACATGTTGTAGTGACCCTCAACCACAAAGTTATTTTTGTTGCTACGTCATAACTATAATTTTGCCACTGCTATGAATTGTAAAGAATCTGATATACAGAATATTTTATATGTGGCCCCTGTGAAAGCATCGTTCAACTCCCAAAGGGGTTGTGACTCACAGGTTGAGAGCCACTGATCTAAAGCATTCAACTATCATGAGTGTGGAAACTCACCACGAACCATCACCATCAGTTAAGACGTGGCTAAGAGCAGATGCCTTTCTTTCAGGATATTATCCTGCCTCGTGGTTTCTATGGTTGTAATAAAACATCATTACCAAAAGCAATGCAGGGAAGAAAGGGATGATTTGATTTTGTAATTCTCAGGTCTCACTCCATCACTAGTGGAGATCAGGGCAGGAACACAAGGAAGAGACTAGTGGTAGGAATTGAATCAAAAGCCATAGAGGAACACTGCTTACTGGCTTGCTCCTCGTGGCTTGCTCAGCCTGACTGTTTATATAACTCAAGCCGCCTGCCCAGGCATGACATCACTCATAATTGCCTGGATACTTCCACATCAATCATTAATCAAGAAAATGCCCCACAGACTTGCCCTCAGTCCAATCTGAGGGGGACAACTGAAGTTCCTTCTTTGAAAATGACTGTAGCCTGTGTCAAGTTGTTAAAAACCACATGAGTTAGGATGGAAAGATGCACATGGCTTGGAAAAGAGTGCTCTGAGGATCAGCATGTCTGGTGAGAAGCAGCCCAGATGGACAGGACATGCAAGTGCTGATGAGAGTTGTGGATGTGAAGTAGTTTAACGGCATGGGATGTGAGCCTGGGAGACATAATAAGATAGCTTAAGGGGTTAGTTTCTGCCCAGCCCAGTGCATCGGCATACTAAAAATCTAACAGGTGTCTGTGTCTTTTATTGATTAACAGTGGGTTTAATAATAACTGCTGCAGTAGTTATTGCTTATTAATAGTAAACACTAATAGCCAAATATTTTTCACAACAGGGTACAATAAAGGGATATATAGTGAAAAGAGTTTCCCTTCTCACACTGCCCATCAGACTCAGGTACTAGGAAACCCTAGAAAGCTGTTACCAGTATCCTGTATATCTTTCTACATATGTATATACAACACACACAACCACATATAATTATCCTAAAAATACAGTTAGGACTTGGTGTGTCAGTGTCTCTTTTTTATTAATATATTCATCTACTACTAATCTTCATAATCATTACATGTTAGTGAAAGCCAAGCAGTGTAGGCTCTGTTTTTTTGTTTTGTTTTGTTTTGGGTTTTTTTTTTTGGTTTTGGTTTTGGTTTTTCGAGACAGGGTTTCTCCGTGTAGCCTTGGCTGTCCTGAACTCACTTTGTAGACCAGGCTGGCCTCAAACTCACAGCGATCTGCCTGACTCTGCCTCCTGAGTGCTGGGATTACAGGCATGCATAAAACCTATTTTATTGGGGGTTTCTGAATGCTTCAACCTTCTTTTCAACTCACAGACCTGATGTAGGAGAGAAAGAAGGTTAGTAGGGGCAAGGATGCAGATCTTTTTAGACTCAATTCCTTGGGGCGATTCCACTCTTCATAGTCAGGATTCCAGCAGCTGAGCTAAACAGCAAACAGCAGAAGCAAAGAGCAACAGAGGAACAATTCTGCAGCAGCCTTCCTCTCTCTCTCTCTCTCTCTCTCTCTCTCTCTCTCTCTCTCTCTCTCTCTCTCTCTCTCTCTCTCCTCTCTCTCTCTCCTCCTCTCTCTCTCTCTCTCCTACCTCTCTCCCCCTCCTCCCTCTCTCTCTCTCTCCCCCCCCTCTCTCTCTCTCCTCTCTCTCTTTCTCCCTCCCTCCCTCCCTCCCTCCTCCTCCCTCCCTCCCCTCCCTCCTCTCTCTTCTCCCCTCCCTCCTCCTCCCTCCCCCTCCCTCCCTCCCTCCCTCCCTCCCTCCCTCTCTCCCTCTCTCTCAGTGTCTGCAAAAGGATTTTTCCACTGGCAAAGACCATGCCCCTCACCCTCACTAGAGGCAGTTTCCAGCTGACAAAGACCATGAACCCTCTCATGAGGCTGTTATCAGCTCTGGATAAAGTAAAAGCAGTTTCACATCTCACACTTGGGATCAAAACAAAAACATATTTACATAACATAACCAAAACTTCAACTACAGAGCAGTTTTTGCTAACTCCTACAGTGTCCATTATTAAGCTCCATCTGTATATTAAGCTCCATCTGTATAACAAAACCCATAGCCCCAAGTTCTTCCAAATGTTTTTCAGGCAACTCTTCAATGTGTATCCTTGCTCCTATAGCTTTGACCCCTTGCTCAAATATGCAGGATAAATTCCTAGAAATAGCATTTTAGTAAACATATACATACATTTAAAATTTACTAGCTACTTTGGTTTATTTCCTGTTTTTATAATCTCCTTTAATCTGTTAATAACTGTTATTTGTCAAATGATATTCATTAGTACAAATAATTGTAACAAACAATGACATTGCATTTAGTTACTTCTAAATAATATGAATATTCTTACACAGCATGTTACATGGTACTACTATTCTCTTTTGCTTCTTCTAAAATGTAAGTAAAATAATCATTTTAATTACTTAATACAGTCTTTAATACAAGTCCCATTAGGGCTGCCCATATGCCCTTGGGTATTTGACCATCCACTGGGACATGGGGAACTTGGAAGTGACTTAAAGTTGGCAGAAATATTTAATTTCTAGTGGGAAATAGAGGTGAATTATGGATGAATATGATCCAGATACATTGTATATACATATGAAATTCTCAAATGATAAAATAATATAAATAGCACATATGTTGAACTTGCAATTATTTTATCTATCATCTATTTATCATCTATCATCTTTTTAAAAGATATATTATTTTTTTAATTTTTAATTTTTACATATACATTTATATTATTACATGTATATACAATAAACTACCTATAGCAAGAAGAACCATGACACAATCAGGAATTATATAAATGTTACATTCTTAGTGTTTTGGCTATTTGTATTTGACAGCCTTGAAGAAAACATCTTTCCTGTCTTGTTGAGTCTGAGCTAGCTGCTTTCAAACTGCCCTCCACAAGGATAATTTCTGGCTCCTGTTCCCATCAAATGCTCCTGCTTTCTGAATGTTCCTTGTCCCAGCCTGTCCCCAGGTATTTTAATCTCTCAGTCTGATAAAGGGGACTTTATTGTGGGCATGTTTTCACACACACACACACACACACACACACACACACACACACACGTAATCTGTTTTCTCTATCCTAAGTGTTCACAAGCCGCTGTCTCCTGAACTATTTGGCCCTTTCAATTTGATTTAAGGGAGCAAAGGTTTTGTTGTGTGGATCAGGCTTTTTCGTTTTGTTTGTTTATTGTACTTTGTTCTGAGCAGAAATTAAATTTTGTTCATCTGCTTTTAGTGAGTAACTTTATCTTTTAAGAAATTCTTTACTTTGCTTACAGGCTTCAGAAAGCCATTGCTATTTTGAAAGTAAAATTTTTTTTCTTCCCTAATTTCTTTTCAGTATGTGTTGGTTTTCCTTGCTGCATCAAAAATCTGGCATTCTTTTCAATATGAAGAGAAAACTGAGACTTTTTCCTCCCTTCTAGATTAGAAGGCTCCTTTAACGGCTATACCTTTTTGAGACTGTGATTAAAGTTCCATGAGCAAAAGCGACTTAGAGGAAATGACATTTATTTTGACTTAGGGTTCTAGAGGAATAGAGTCTATCATGGTGGGAAAGGTCAAATAAACAAGGTCAACAGTCAAGGGAGATATCTTAGCAGCAGAAGCAGGAAGCTGATCATTTTTTTTTTTTTTTAAATCCACATTCAGGAAAGAAAGAGGGAAGAGGGGCTAGGAGAGAGAGGAGTGAGTGTGAGGGCTGAGGCCTTCCAAGGCCTCTTCAGTGCTCTACTTCCTCCAGGAAGGCTTCACTTCTCTGAGAAGTACTAACAACTAGGGACTAAGTACATGAGCTTTTGGAGGACACTTCTCATTTAAACCACCATACTATTGGATGTTGTCTCCTTAAGATTAGCAGAAATGACCAGCTGACACTCCACCTGCCATGTATCTCTTGGGGCTCAGTAACTCATCAGGGCCATTCAAACTGTTTCTTTACAGCAAGGTCCGTGTCGTGTTTTTTGTTTGTTTGTTTTTTGTTTTGTTTATTTGGGTTTTTGTTGTTGTTGTTGTTGTTATAATTGAAAAGAAATAATCTGTGCACAGCAAGCAGACACAGACAAGCCACCAAGAGATTATATTACCCAAGTCTTCCGTTGCTGAGACAGTAGACAGCAGGGCCGCTTGTGTTTGCAAGGTACCGATTCCGTTAAGATTGTGTGGAACAGAGGTTGGTTTTGCTGCCTTGTTTTTCAGATCTGCAATAAGCGGTGTCCCCCAAGGGGTTATGGGCTGGAAGACAATGTGGAAGTAACAGGACCTCTAGGAGGTATGGTGAGTGGAAAGCACTGATCACGGATAAATTAATCCTGTATTGGGAGTGGGGGGAGGGATCAAGAGAAAGGCCATACCACAAGTCAGACCTCTTTTAAAACCATTTTTTTTTAAGCCAGTCATGTGCCATGAGTTCATAATCACAGTACCAGGGAAGCAAAGGCCAGTAGATCCCCCAAAATGGGAGATCGCTGGACAACCAGCCTAGCCTACTTGGAATCTCTAGGTCAGAAGACATTCAGTCTCAGAAATCAAGGTGGACAGCACCTGAAGAATGACACTTGAGGTTTACCCCTGGCTTTTATATGCACATGTACACATGTGCACAGAGGTACACACGCACACGCACATACACACACGCACACACACGCACGCACATACACACAGGCAAATGTCACCAAGTCAATAAAACCAGGCCACTTTATGAAACCGTTTAAGCGTTTTCTTGAAACAATCTGAAACATTAGTTCTAGCTGTATGTATCAACTCTTTACCAATACCCCCTGAGGGTTAAAATCTTAGTGGTTTTTGTGTGATGGCTGCAGTGAATCTGCATGATACAACATCCATGATCATAAGACCATGTATAGGTGGTCACTGGGAAAAATCGATGTGGACCTCTAAAAAATTAAAAAAGGAAATAATAGGAACTGGTTCAACCAAAAACCCCAGCCACATGCTAAGTGCTACACACTGCTCCTTGAAATAATGGAAAAACAAAAACAAAAACCTCAACAACAACAACAACAACAACAACAAAAAACCCCAAAAACCAAAAACAACCAAAATCTATTGTTATCTTATGTAAATAAAAAAATTGGCCTCAGAAAAGTGAAATGATTTTCAATTACACACCCAGAAAATGCTAATGTCAGGCTGTGACAACCCTACCAATTAGAGCAAAAGAATGTTTGAAGGGTGGGGGCCTCAGAGGTCTGGGGCATGGGAGCTAAGCATGCTGGGAAGCAAGGAAAATAATAGGGCAAGGGGACCCTGCCCCTGAAGTGACCTGGACTGCGTCTTCCTAGGAAAGATTTCTCCATAGCCCACTCCCTCACTGCCACTTCTGGGTTGGCTATGGCAGAACAAGATGTAGTAGCGTCCTCTCTGAAGGCACATGGCTTGGTCACTTGGGAACAAGTGGAGAAACTGATTAAAGGGAGTACAATATCTCACCATTCCTAACAGCTGGACCACTCTTGGACCAGGTCATGGCTAGAAGATCAAGGCTTCATCCAGGTGACATGGAGATGAAGACACACCCCAGGAATGATTACCCTCTGCATTTTCCTGGCATACTGGCATCTAGGTTGACAAGCAGGTAAGAAGATATGCAGGGAATGCCTGCCCTCTACATCTGCCTGGTGCATGTGCACACAGTGCCTACATAGCTGCCCCTGCTGAGGCTGGAACTGCCTGCTGCAAACAGGAAAGAGGAAAGAATCCAGGGGGGGCTGCTCTGACCGGCTGTGGGACTCCAGACCTTGGTCTCGTATCCGTTCATTTTCTAGGTGTTTCCCCCAAAGTTCATCCGGTCTTGAAGCCTGCCAGGCATGGCTCAGACAGCCAGTGACCACATGGAAAAACCTTCTCTGTTATTGTGGCAGTGATGGCTCTCAGAAAATTGGCAAGTGGTCAAAAAGAATTGTATGAGTTTCTGAGATTTTGGATACCTAATCCTTTTAAAATAAACTCTCAAGTATTTTGTGTAACTTTGAACTTAAAGTTTAGGGAACAGACTAAAAATTGTGTGGGAGGGAATCTGACTACAGCACATAAATTTTTTAGACAAAATATAATGCCAACTTTCTGTAATCTGTGTTTTATGATAGGTAAATGTATATTATTGTTTTAGGATCAAGTGTCCTAACCAGCAGTGAGGTTTTTACTTAAAACAAAATACATAAATAGAGGGAAATGTCTTAATATTTATCCATAACAAATTCTACAAAAAAAAAAAAAAAAAAAAAAACCATATGCTATAGTGTATACTCAGCCTAGTATACATTAATATACCTTGTCATTTAGACTTGTTAATTCTTAGGAGCAGTAAAAAAAAAAAAAAAAGTTAATTTCTCTGTAGTCCCTTTCTGCTCCATATTGAAAAACAAACAAGCAAGCAAGCAAACCAGGAAAGTAGTCATGGTGACTATTTAATATAATAAACCCCTTAAGAACTATATTGGTTATTATTGATTGTGGTGAAGAATGTAAATTGCATTTTCTTCGAATGTGAAATTGATTCTAGGACTTAAGCTGGCTAGTTACTGTGATGCAAACAAAGGCACAATTTACTCAGAATATAGGGATTTTTTTCATATTTAGTGGAACAGAAAGACAAAAGTCTGAAGCCCACGTCTCAGTGTAAAGCTAGTGTCCCAGGAATGAGATAAGGATGCCAGGTGTGAACGCGGTCAGTGCCCTCCAACGCCCTCCAGCGGGTGCCACAGACACTCTCTGCTACAGTTTCAATATTTCTAAAAGACTGGGGCTGGGAAGCCACTTTGGGCTGAAATAAGAGATGTGATGTTTTTGTTTTGGAGCATTATTCATCAATATTTTCCTGCCGCGGCTATAATAAGTATTTGGAAATGAAAGAAAATCAAGTGGTAAAACCTCTCGGTATGTATTTTTCCCTTGGATGATGAGGTGCTCAGTCAGCTTGCTTGGAAAAGGTTATTTTTTGCTCTGGTCAAAGTGGCCTACTTTCTTTTTGTGTTGAAGGGCTTTGAAATGAGGAGTTATTTGTATTTTCCCAGGGAGTGTCCACTTTAGGAAGAAAGAAAATTATATGCCTGAAGAGCATGGTTGGCCAATGTATTGTTTATGTCTACCCTGGGCTTGCAAGGAAATACATAGGATTTGAATTCACTGTTTTCTGGAAAATATAAAATATGCCTCATTTTATTTTATAATGGTATAGTATTATTCTCCTTATTTAGTGATACTTAAGTGTGACTTCTCTGAGCATGGGATTAGAAATTAAACCAAACCAGATTTACGAAGAAATAAAATAAACAAAAGAAAATTTGAAAATCCTTAAAAAGGAAACGATGTTTAAATTATTTAAGTATATTTTGACCCCCTTAATATTGACTCTGTTTCTTAGCAATTAAACTTTATTATACAACCCAACTAGCTTATACAAGAAGAAAAAAGGTTAAAGGGACAAAAGAGTGAACCTTCCGGTAGCCATTCCACAGGACGGGTCCTTAGGTTTCTCTCTGGCCCCCGTGCTGGTCCAGCTGATCCACTGCTCTCACGCTCTCTCGCCCAGCTGACTTTGTTATTCTCTCTTCCCCAACTGCCTGAGTCTCGTGGGAAGGACCGTCTCCTTCTCCTGGTGAGGATCCATTAGAAAGACAATAGTCCAGGTGGGGTTCCCAGGTCTGCTTCCTGAATTCCAGACCCAGGATGGCTCCACTCAGCCTGTCACAAGGTATTCATGGGGTGCCCCAAGGGTAAAGCCCGCCAAGATTGCTCCCACCTGTGACAAGGCCTATTCTTTCCCACACCTTAATGTGTTGACTTTTGGCAAACTTTATAAAATTAATTCTGCGATTATTTCATACGAGAAAAATCATCATTGAATGTGGCTGGGACATCGGGGAGTTCTCATTATGAAGACTAAGTAATGAAGTTATTCTTAGACCAAAAAGAGTTGGTTTTTTTTGTTGTTGTTGTTCTTTTTTGTTTGTTTGTTTTGTTTTTTACAGAGCACACAGAAACTAAATTAGTTAGTAAGGTGTAATGAGTACAGGCAGAGGAGGCTTTGGAGCTGGTGGTGGGGGTTGCCTCATTCACTTGTGCTAGATGCCCTCTTCTGGTCACTGTGAGTAACATTTACCAGCTTACTCTGTCTTTCCATGAAGAAGCATGCCTGTACAATTGCACATGCCCTCTGTGCTGGGCTTCACCTTCTAAAAATAGAGGGCATTTAACTTATTGCATTTGGACTCACTCGCCCGAGTCAGTCCAGCACTTTTGTTAACCGGGCAGTGCAGTACGTGGCAGAGGTGGCCTTCTGTGAACTGGAGAACTTACTGACCCCTTTGGCTTTACTTTCAGCCCACACGTATGGCCTGTTTATACAACGGAAGGCGACAGAACTGTGGTACCCAAGAGCCATCTCCAACGTGAGCAGGCCCAAAAGCGAACATCTTCCCAAGGTCACCCCCAAGTCAGCCTGCTTTGTGCACTGCAGCGCTCTCATGCCCAGGGAACAGAGTATCCATAGAAACTGAGTATCTAAGCTGAAGCCACTGGCTAACTCACTTTACCATATTTTTCAGTGAAATCAATGACGAATGGAGCACTCAGAGCCAGAAGCCCATTACTGAAATTATGCTTGTATATCTGCCTAGAAACTATGATCATAGAAGGGTTCTCAGGAGAGACAGCTTTGAAGGGACAAGATAACTTTAGCTTATAAGCTATAGGCCTTCAGAGTAGGAGTGGCTGTAATGTCTCTAGATCAATTTCCAATCCAGGATATACATCAACTTGCCAACTTGTTCTGAGAGATACAGTACGTATATCTTCCACAACCATGACCAACCAACCAACCACCAACCAGGCAAACAGCCATCACTACCACTAGGCTTGCTTACTGTTTGCTATGAATTATTCAGTGTTCTATAGCTCTGGTGCAAATCTCTGTGTTAAATCCATCAACACATATTGAGTCATGACAAGGGGAGTGAATGTGTAACTGTGCCGGTCCTCAGGCTCCTATGTCTTTGTCTTCAGGAATCTATGTCTTTGGTCAAGGAAACAGTAATGGGCTGGCTTACAAGTTTATAATAGCACACAATCAAAACCCAGACCTGGCATAGCCTCCCACTACGTTATAGTTTTCCCTGTAGTCTATAAGTATCTACTTACCTTCCTTATGAGTAAGATACTAGACCAAATTCAGCAGCTAATTAACATCCTATTCCAAGTTGATAATAGATTGTCTATAGATATCAGTACATTTAGAATACTCAGAACATGTAAACACATAAACGATATATTTCTTGTCAGAAATCAAAATTCAAAAACAATTTCACAAATGTTTATGCCTTCATGTTTTAAACAACAAAATAGCGCAATCTCACCATTGACTTGATGCCTTGCTCTTGCCCCCACTAAGATCAAGGGAATGAATTCAAGCAACACAGACAGCCCTTACCACACCATTGTTTCAATACTCAGGAGTTAATATTGTTTATGTTTTTAAAAGCGAATCAACGGAAATTCTATTAACTTTTTGATCGAAAGCCCAACAGTGCTTGCCAAGTCCTCAGAAAGTGGATAACTGTGGGTATGTAACAGGGGTTAAAAAAAAAGGGAGAGAGAGAGAGAGAGAGAGATCATTATTTAAGATTGGTTTTATTTTCATTGAAGTCATACTGTTTCGGTTATTTTATTTGTTATTTTCTCTTTTAAAAGTTGAATAAGAAAGATAAGCACCCTGTTGGTATCTGTATCGCTAGATTTAGAAAATTTGATAATTTCACTAGATCCAGGCAAATGATGGAAACTGAGGCATTTCAACCTTTAAAATGCTTCTACCATGTGTATAAGAGCAGTCCAAGAAAAGTGACATAGATAAAAATTATTCCTTAAGATTATAATATAATTACATTATTTCCCACTTTTCTTTCTTCCCTCTAAATCCTCCCATATACCCATTTGCACTCTTCAAGTTCATGACCTCCTTTTGTTGTTATATAATGTATGCCTCTTCCTCTCTCTCTCTCTCTCTCTCTCTCTCTCTCTCTCTCTCTCTCTCTGTGTGTGTGTGTGTGTGTGTGTGTGTGTGTGTGTGTGTGTGTGTGTGTGTGTTTCCTCCCCTGTGTGCACATGTGGAGATCATAGGAGGATGTTGGGTATTTTGTTCTATAATCTTCACCTTATTCCCTTGGACAGGATCTCTCTCTGACAGTAAGCCTCAGGCATTCTCCTGTCTGCCTCGCTACAGTGCTGAGATTGCAAGCACCTGGGCATTCTTGGGTACTGGGGATTGGAGTTCAGGCTCTCACACAAGTGTGGCAAAGCACTCTCAGCCACTGAACCATCCGCGGTACCACCATCCCTCTCCTTGCTGTAGCTTCTAACATTTTACGTTATATTCAGACCCTGTTCATTCTTAACACACATAGCAAGGTAAGGTAGACTTTGATGAGCTCTGAGTTTCACAAGGAAAATTTAAAAGGACGACTGTTACATCCAAACCTGAGCAATTACATTATTTATCACCAGACTACCTATTAACCACTTTCCTCTGGGAAAATGAAAGTCTAGAAGTAGCTTTAATTCTGAAGAGCATAGAGAAAAGGAGGAACCAGGATAACCATATCGTAACACTTTAAACACCCGAAACCCCATTATCTATATTCATCTTGATGAACTACAACCCACGGTTACTTCAAGCCCAGTTATGTCTGTCTGTTTTATCTACCTGCCCATTGGCGCACCTTTTTGTGATCCAAATCATAACAACAAAAGATCCCCAGAAAGGGGGTTCCTAAATGGGATGAACCAGGACTGACAATTTGGTTAAACAAATAAGAAAAGTGGGGCCTACTCAATATTTTGTGCAGCTGGTAAGGTCTGAAAGGAACAGCATTCACAAAAGCGCTCTTGTCTAAGACTGCAAAGACAGAGGAATACGGCCCTCAACTCTTACCACATCCTCTTCTAGTCCTGTACATCTCTCCTACCTGCATAACCCCTTTGGCCTCCACAGACAGGTGCTTCCTCATACACTAGTATTTATTAGTGTCCTTACTAAAGATGGAATGACAGGATCACGGGTGTAACTGCAGAACCACAATCCCACAGGATGGTGAGTGACTTCCATGCACACAATACCTGAACTAACAGTCATGGCTCTTATCACATAATTGTATTTTTCTGTTTTCTTGTGTATTGCTTCACAGTTTGAATCCTTCCTGGACCTTATGGCCACTGGTGCCACATATTCACTGTTAAAGATGCAACTTAGGGCCTGCAAGATAGCAAAGGAGATAAAGGCACTTGCCATCAGGCTTGGTGACCTGACTTCGAACACCACGGTGGAAGGACAGAAACAGATCTGTAAGCTGGTGTCTGGCCTTTGTAGACGTGCTATAGCTTACGTGTACACATAAACACAAAAATAAATGTGAAGAAAACAAAAAACATATTTAAAATAAGGCAGGAATGTTTTCTTCTCCAAGTGTGCATTTGGGTACATGATTCAAATACAAAGGAAAACAAAGTTTTGTGTGTGTGTGTGTGTGTGTGTGTGTGTGTATGTGTGTGTGTGTGTGTGTGAAGGTAACAGGGTAAGAAGTAAATAAAACTTATATTGAAACACAAATACATAAAATTCCTCAATGCACTTCCTCTTACCTGGTACTCGCAGGATCTACAATCTGTACGTGTGTGTGTGTGTGTGTGTGTGTGTGTGTGTGTGTGTGTGTGTGTGTGTGTGTATTTCTGATGGTGTGAAGGCCAGACTCTCTTCTGTGGTGGTATCAGTCCTATCCATCAGAACAAACATTCTTGTTTTAGCTGGCTCTTTTTTAATAGGAATAGCAACTGAATATGAAGACTTCCTCAAAAGAATTTAGTGATCAGTATCAAAGAGAGCAAAACTTTAATTGCTTTTGTTTATCTTGCCCTGATGTGTTGGTTTTTGTCTTATCTTAGTGTGTTTTATTTTTGACATGCTTGGTTGTTATCTCTTAGAAGCCTGTTTTTTTTTCTAATGGGAGACAGAAAGGGGGTGGATCTGGAGAGGAGGGGAGGTGGGGCCGAACTGGGAGGAATAATAGGAAGGAAACTAGAGACGGGATATAATGAATAAGAAAGGAATCTATTTTCAATGAAAAAGAAATGATATAACATCATTTATTCCATACACCTTCCCAAAACCACCAGAACAGCAAGATAAACAAGAGGAAACTCCACATAGAATCAAAAAAATATTCAACTCTTTAAAGGGGAAATGATCATTTATGAAACAGCTAGCATATGTTAACTTAATAGTGTCAGGAAAGGCACAACTGACAGTGCAGCTCATGGTAAAATGTTGAGTTTTTCCTTGAAGATGAAGAGTAAGAGGGAAATGTCTGCTTTTCTCGCGTTTATTCACTGCTAGACTTGAGAGTCTAATCATTTAACAAGAAAAATAAAGACATCCAGAAGGGGAAAAGTCATCTTTATCATAAATAAAATAGCCATCTTTGTATAATATACAGTAGAATCTTCACAAAAGCAGAACTATTATGTGTGTTTAGTGACACTGCAGAATTTTGAGTTATTATAAGAACTCAACTGTGTTTCTATACACTAACGATGACCCGCCAGTCTTTGAAAGTAAAGTCAATGTAACTCACAAGATATTTGAAAAATAAGAAATATTTAGAGACAGACAGCAGGTACAAAGATCTGTACATTGAAAGCCACAAAATGGTGAGAAAAAGAGGGTATAAACATGGTGGGAGAAAAAGTCTGCTCGAAGCCAGGAGACATTAAAAAAGAAAGTATGAAGAAGGCAGTTCTCATCTTTAACACTAGCACTTGCAAGGCTGAAGCAGAACAACCTTGAATAAGAGGCCAACCTCGGCTATATAACAAGATATAACCCTGTCTGTGCTACACATGAGTTATTCTCTGTCTCTGTGTCTCCATCTGTCCCTGTGTTTCCATCTGAATCTGTCTCTCCACTGTCTCTGTGTCTCCATATGTCTCTGTTTCTCCTTTCTCTATTCCCACTCCCTAACAAAAATCTACCAGTCCTTGTTTTTTTATAGATTCCATTCCATCTCATTTTAAGCACCAAGAGGCTAATTCTAAAACAAAAGTGAGAAGTTAAAAAGAACACAGCCACAACAATTTTGAAAAAGAGAAACAAAGCAAACAATATTGATTTAAAGATAGACACATTGAATAGAAGATAGAAATAACATATCTGCATCTATAAATTTAGTTGATTTTCCACAAGGTTAAGGACAAGTCAACGGAGAAAGGATAGTCTACTCAACCGATGGTGCTAGAACAAGTAAATTTTGATCCTATCTTAGAACAAAATATACAAACATTAATTGAAATTTAAAACCTACAACTAAAAAAGACCCAAGAAAAAAATAGATTTTTTTTTTAATTTTAGAAAAAGGTTTTAGAAAACAAACACAGCAAAAACTCACATTAAAGTGTACTGCATTGAAATTAAAATTTTCCATTTTAAAGGACGTTTTAGGGAGAATGAAGACACAGAAAAAATGTCTTTAAAAGACTCTTGAATGTTATCGACACTACAGTGACTGTGCCCACATTTGAAAGGACACTCAGAGTTCAACAACATGTAAACCACTAAAGTGTTATAAGTGGGAAAAAGGTGTTAGTTATCTGCTAACCAAGGATCTACTAAGAATAACAAGTGTGTAACTGAGATGATGTTTAAAATTCATCATCATTAGCCACATCACAGTGGAAAATGGCAAAATATCTACTAGGATACCCAAAATTCAAGACACCATCATATCAGTCCTTGGCAAAGGCAGAGAGGATTCCTAACTCTGGTGTACTGCTGCTGACTACATAAAACAATACCACTACTTTAAAAAGCAATTGGGTGATTTCTTACAAAGATGAGTAGATACCTGCCAGATGGTCCAGCCATCCTCCCTAGACATTCACAGGAGGTGAAAACTACATCCACTATAAGACTAAGATGCATATGCTCAGGGCAGCTTTATTAGTAATAGCCAGAAGCTGGAAATGATCCATGTGCCCATCAATATGAGCTGATAGTAACACATTTCAACACACCACTCACCAAGAAGGTGGCAATCAGTGGACACAGCAATGTGGATGAAACAAAACTATTTTTTCCAAGTGATACCCTGGGCAATGGTAGCACATGGCTTTAAAACCAGCAGGGAGGCAGATCTCTGTGTGTTCCAGGCTAGATTGTTCTACAAAGTAAGTTCCAGAACAGCCAGGG
The DNA here is from genome assembly GCF_903995435.1 of Acomys russatus. Lineage (NCBI taxonomy): Eukaryota > Metazoa > Chordata > Mammalia > Rodentia > Muridae > Acomys > Acomys russatus. Next base: position 39,732,721 of record NC_067156.1, read on the forward strand.
CTGCTACACAGAGAAACTCTTTCTTGAAGGGGTAAAAAGTACTGTGTGGTTCTAATTGTGGGAAATTCTAGAGAATATAATGTGAGAAGTTATCAAGGTTGACCCAGGCTGGTGGGTTGAGGTTGAAAAGGCAGGATAACAAAGCCAAGAAAGCTTGTGGAGATGATGGGCATGCTTAGTGTCTTCATTATGGTGCTGGTTTCATACATACACACACACAGACACACACACACACACACAGACAGACACACACACACAGTGTTCAATATTTGTAAAACAGCTTGTTTGCCATTCAACAGCCATGACTTATGAAATATTGGACACATTTTTAGCTTATGTATCTAATATAGAAACATACAAAATGTAATTTATTGGGGAAACTCATATATTGTGTGCCTAATGACCAGAATCATCATTATTAAACAATAACCAGCCTCCAAATATTGCAGGGAGAGGATCTGATTTTTATCTGTGTGATACAAAAGGTTGCTGGTATGTCACTGAGAACGTCATTGGGTCTGTAGACTTCCTTCAGCTGGTGTGTCACTGATCTGAAATTTCTGACATCTGAATATGATCTGCCTGTACATCACACATCTACCAATCCCCCAAATTCAGTACAATAGAATTCTTACTTATTCTCTACTAGATTTATACAAGAATTATAATCAAGTGGTCCTTTATTACCAAAAGCATCTTATAAGAGGCTAGACATTATGCTTATTTTCCTTAAAAGTATATTCTTTGGTAATTTTACACACACACACACACACACACACACTACATTTGGATTTCTCTCATCCTCCACCCTGTCTTATCTCCCTCAAGCTGATGTCAGTGCCCTATTTCCAACAAGTTCCTTTCCTATGTTGTCTTGCTTTGTTTTGTGACCCACTGAGTTTAGCCAGGGCTCTCTGAGTACAATGGCTATGAATTTTCCAGTGGAGTCTGATGGTTTCATCATCTCAAGGTAATGACTCCTCCTCACCATCCAAAAGCCCTTGTAGATAATAGTTCATCACTGAGACCCAGGAGCCCAGGAGCCCCTGCCCAATCCGTGACTGGCTGTTTTGATGTTCAGTCTTTGTTGTTGTTGTTTTGTTTTGTTTTTTGTTTGTTTGTTTGTTTTTCAAGACAGGGTTTCTCTGTATAGCCTTGACTGTCCTGGATTCACTTTGTAAACCAGGCTGGCCTCAAACTCACAGAGATCCACCTGCCTCTGCCTCCCAAGTGCTGGGATTCAAGGCATGTGCCACCACGCCCGGCCTGATGTTCAGTCTTACACAGACCCTAAACAGGCAGTCAGATCTGCAGCAAGTTCATGTTGCAAGGTTTGTAGCAAGCAAGAAGACATTTCACAGCCCCTCTCTCCACCTTCTGCCTCTTAAAATCCTTCCCAGCCCTTCTGCAACATTCCTGAGCCGTCGAGGAAGTAGTATAGCTATCTTCTTTAGGACCAAGCACTCAAGTGTCCTCTTCTCTCAGCCCCTTCAGCAGGCAACAGCCTCTGCATTCACCTCACCTCATAAAAAGAGACGTTTTCTAATTAGGGCAGAGAGGAGAGTTTGTCTATGGAGTGTAAATGTAGGTGCTGAGAAAGCAATTTGATGCAATGTCCATTTGCCTGGACAATGAGAGGTAAGTTCCCTGCTAGGGCCTATGGCCTCCCTATCCTTGAAGTTTTGACCATCTGTGTATTGCCAGGCTTAAAACCTCTCCCTGGAAGCACACTTCAATCCAATTAGAAGTGGTTGGTTGCCCTATAACAGTATTGCAACAGTGGGCATATATCTTGCTGGTCAGTGGCTATCATACTTTACAGAGTTCACAGCTGGGTAACACTCCCGATGCCTCGTCTTCCTCGGCAGCCTTCATAGTGCCTTATATATAAATCGCCACATTTAAAAGCTTGACATTAATAAAAATATAATAAGCCCACTTCATACAAACAAGAAATAAATTGGGCCTTCAGCCATTCTATAAAATTAGATAGCTCATGTTTCACATTTGACAGCATCAGAAGGAGGAAGCTGAGCCTGTATTAAAATAAAATACCCAGTGCATACCCTTGAGGACTTGGGCAATGCCTCTCGAGTTGACCAAGATCTGCATACCCAAATTAAGCCAATGTCAGATTCAACCTTAAGGTTTAATGAGTTCTCAGCCCTATGGCTCTCAAGTATCTCAGGTTTAAAAAAAAAATTGTTACTCTGTTCTGAGGTTCTTATCTTCGGATTAGATATCAGAGTCTGCTGTATGTTTTGGTTGTTCGTCTGTTTGTTTTTTATGATGTGATGCAGGAAGTAGTGGTGTCTGCCAAAGAATGATCTTTCTTTCTCCAGGGCCAGACTTTCTCCTGTGAGCCTGAGATCGTGCAAGTTGAGACTACCATCCCTGGATAGGCAGGATGCAAGTCCCTGTTCAACCTTGCTTTCAGGAAATAGAACTTCAGTCCTCACTAGCCCTGGTGCCTTGAGGCTTCCTGTCACACTGAAAGGATGGAAGTCTCAGAGAGACCAAATGAGGCCCCTGCCTCCACCAGCAAACCTCCAAACAGCAGGGACACTTAAGGAGATATGAGGAGGGAAACAATTTCCACCCCAACCCACTGCCTGCCCCAGCCTCTGGCTGCCTGAGACCAAAACTCCTGCAAAGGGTCACAGTTGCGTTTCTGAAAGAATCTTACAATCTGATGAAGAAAGTGATGGTTAAAACAGTACCTCGGCTTGCTTTTGACCTCTTTTGACCTATATGGTTTTGTGTTAATCAGCCTGCAGCTTTAGACAGTACACCTCACACCTCACAAACCATTTTCTACTCATGCTTACTGAAGAAACTTCCTTAGGCACTTTTTACTTAATCGTTTAAATCTTTTGAACCATGGGACTTGGAAGCCACCTAAAGCATGCATATACAGCTATTAAGACACTTAAAAGGCATTTCTTGAAAAACCTAACACACCCTTCTTAAGTGTGTACAGCTGTCCTTTTCCTGCCCTTCCCCCATGCCTGTGCTTAAAACCATATTAAACCTTTTCTTAATAAGCTCCAATTCTGCTTTGAAAATTAGCTAATTAGGAAACAGCAGTTTGTGCCCTCAGAAAGTATAAAAAAAAAAAAAGCAGTTATAGGTGAATGATACAACATTATTAAGGAGGGAGAAAGCTTACATATGTACTCATTGCAAATGGTAAAAGTACTTTTCACAAAGTGATGCATGAGTGAACATGCAGAAACACGAGTGAACATTCCAGAAAAGGATAGCTGTGGGATACTCGAGGCTCCTTACAAATTGGGCTGGTGGGCTGCAGCTTTGCTGAAGAGTAGCATGCCTGAAGCTCGGTCCCGGAGAGTTGTGTAACACACCAAATGTTTGGCTAGACAGAGGAGACACACGATTGCTTTTAATAAACTGTGGGCCCATGTTCTGGGTTCAGAGAGTCAATATGTTCACGGAATGCGTTCTGCCAGTAACGTCAGTCCCTGCGGACGATGATGCTGGCTCCTCTGCCAATGAGTTTCTTTTCCCAGGCCAAACACACACTGTGACCAGTAGTCTCAAGGGGTGAGTTAGGACGGCCCACTTGCTGGAACTGGGATGTGTTTGTGGAGCTGGTAAAGCACCTGTGCCCACCCATGACTGGACACGGTTATTGGCTCCTCATTTTTCCAAGCGGCGAACTAGTTCACAGATGTGGCTGCAGGGGAAGAAAGCGCTCAGGGTTTATGCAGTGAATCTGTTCTGAAGAAACTGTTATGCTCCACTGAGGAAATGCCATCGTTATTTTGGTATTCCATTAATGTTGGAAATTTTTTATTATTTGCAAAGCTGACCAAATGCTTTTTTTTAAATCCACAAATAAACATCACATTCCTGTTTAATATGTCGAATGTTATTGGCCTTTGAAAAAAATAAAAGAACAGGCAGGTCATTCTTGTTCGCACCCTGCAGCTTTGAGACCTTTCCGGTATCAACAAGTTTAACACAGACCACGTCTATCCTGTCCTTGGTGGAATGTCTACTTCCAAACGTTGAGTCTGCGGGAAGGTCCCTTCAACTCTTTACATGCTTGAAGTGGTAGCAAAGACTTGGCAGTGACCAAATATTACTAAGGGACATTTCACAATCTGTCTCTCTGTGGCAATCAAGACCTTCCTACCTCATAAAAACTATCACTGGGTCTCTTAAAATGAAGCCTTTTCAGAGATGGGTAAATACAGGAGAGGATGGCTGGGTTCTTTCTTTATTCCTCTTGCCTGAGGAAGTAGCTCTCTCTCAGAAAACTCAGGACAATGAAATATAAACCGCTTGGCTGTTTGTTTTGCTTTTCCGTATACATGAAATCTGTGTCGCTCGGAAACTGAAAGAATGTTAGGAGTGACTGACTGACTGAGGGCTCCTTCTAGTGGATCTGAGGGAGTGATGGGGCCAATGGAGTGACTCTCAGATTCTAGTCCTAGCTACCTCCTGTTGAAATCCTAATCAATGCACATCCTTCTGCCTGCTGAGTGTGTGACAATGACATTTGCTACCCTAGGTGTTCCCAGAGGAAAACTGTGTGACAAACAAGGGTGCAGAGCAGGTAGACAGAGTGGAGCAGGTACCCGTGCACAGGAAAACATTCTCAACACTCTTGTAGCAACCTACCCTTGCTGCAGTTCCTCTGCATTCTGTAGCTTGTCGCTCTGCATTCAGCTCTTGCTACCACATTACAGGTTTAGTGCTCCTGGAATCCAGGATAACTGTAGTGTCTCTATTTCCCAAACTTGTCTCACATTAGTCCTATGTAGTAGAACTTGCCATGAAAACGGAAACGCCCTACAACACACCGAATAATACAGTAACCATTAGTCATGTGTGAGTATTGAGCATTTGAAATGAAGTGTCACATTTCATTTAATTAGTTTACATTTATTTTGAAATAGCTGGGTGTGGCTGATGCTTATGTTATATTGGGTAGCATAGCTTCCAAAAATAGAGTTGACTGACCTGTTCATATGTGCTTATCACAGATACAGATTTCTTTCACTGGCAGCTAAAACAAAATTCCTACTTCTTTATGTCTAATATACTATGTGTCCACATGCATGAGTCTTATCATATAAACTAAGCCTGCCAGGCTATTTCTCAACCATTTTCTTTTACATTTATTTAAGCATATGCATTCATTAAATGCCAACATTGACTATAAATTAGCGAATCTCATGTTGAAGCATTGATGACCTTGTAAAGTAGTCAAAAAATTCAGTTTATCTAAAGCACTGGTTCTCAGTCTTCCTAATGCTGCCACCCTTTAATACAATTCCTCATGTTGTGGTGACCCCCCAACCATAAAATTATTTCGTTGCTGGTTCATAACTGTAATTTTGCTACTGATATGAATCATAATGTAATTATCTTGTAAATAAGATATCTGATATATGCCCCCCTAAAGGGGTAGAACCCACAGGTGGGGAACCACTGACCTAAGTCATGCTTTTGAAATAATTTTGATTACTAAATTTTAGGGTACTCCACCATAGGTATATAATTTCATCAGTCAGTTTTATTCAGCTGAATGTTTTATCTGTGAGATGGCAGGGTTTCTTTTCTCAAGTAGATTATGCTTATGTCATTGGGGTCTCATGGTTCTCACTGTCCCCTGTGGTACAAAGAGCAACCCCCAACCCTTGCTCCCATTCTCTCAGGACGACTTTTCTCATCCTCAGAGCATAGGCTTTGTTTCACAATGTATATTTACCTTCTACATTCCTTCCTCTCACTTCCTCTCAAATGTTTATTACAAATGCTAATCTTCAACAGCTGGACTTTATTTTTGTGGCGAGGGCATTTAATCGATTCTAGGAACACTCCCCTTAACCAAAAGTCTGTTTCTTTGAGCCAAGGCCTGACACAATATTTCCTCTCTCAAACACTCCTTTGTATAGCTGTTTGCTTGTTTTCCATTTACATTTCTCCCATGTTTGGCTCCAGTCCTCTTGGTTTTCTACATGAAAATGTAGTTCTTGGATTCACATGTTGATATGTGTATGCATTCATTGCTGGGCACAGCAGTTCTGCTGTATGTGTGTCTTCTTCCACTTGTGAGGCCATGCTGCACTCTGAATTCTATTAGGCAAAAAGAATTCTGAAAAAAAAAAGCATTCTTTATCCGACTGGCTAGCAATTAACTTCATTTTAGTCCTTCATTCTCAGTAGAGTCTCAGTCTATGCTGGTTTCTGTCCTTAGCACCTCTATCTTGAAAACTCTCAATTACAATGCTGCAGAAAGTTCCAATTTGTTCATCCATGATGTGTCATACTTAGCTCCTGAAGTCACAAATATATTTATTACAGACTTAAAATTTGAAAGTGGCACAATCAAATGAATAAAAATACAAAAAAAATCCATGACTCTAATGAAGTCATACTTTCTTTTTATGGGCATGTTAGCCCAGTGTTATAGTAATGATAGCCACACATTTTAGGGTCTTTCTTTAGAATCAACTTTTTATTACAAGATTTTTTTTTTCATACAGTGTGCCAGAGTTTTCACAACTTTCCTTTCTTGTAACTACCATTTTCCCAGTTAGGGAATAATTCTGAAATTGGGAAGAGCAAATATGGTGGTCTGCATGAGAGTGTCCTCCCTGGGCTCATGTTTTGAACACTTGGTCCCCAGTTGGACTAGTCTAAGAGGCCATGCCCTGTTGAGGGAAGTACTTCATTGAGGGTAGCCTTTGAGGTTGCAAAGTTTTGTGCTATTTTCACCTTCTCTCTGCTTTGTGCTTGGGGCAAAGCACATGAGCTCTGGTGTCCCGCTCCAGCTGGCATGCCTGCCTCTTGCTGTCATGCTTTTCCACTGTGACAGACGCTTATCCCCTGGAACCCAGAAGCTCATTCTTATCCCTCTGGGACCAGAAGCACAAATACACTTTCTCCTCTTATGTTGCCTTTTATCACATCAACAGAAAAAAGTAACTATTACAGTAGGCCTCTTGAGGAAGACAGGGGCTGCTTCATCTCAGGGGGACTTATTAAGGAGTTAGGCTCCAGAAACTTACACTCACACAAAACTTCCACTAAGTCAGAGGTCCTCATTTCAAGAATTCGAAAAAGGATTTTCATGCACCATGGGGAAGGGGTGGTTTTAGGGAGGAGTTTATAGGGTTTTAGATGAGAGTTTAAGACAAAGCAAGCAAGCAGAGCCCGGATATACCAGGAGCTGTTTTTTTATTGTAGATAAACTACATGAACTCATAGATGTACCCCCTTCTTGGAGTTACTGAGGCATTTGTGGGTTGAGATGAGGGTGTTGGGCTGGTCATGCCACAAGCTATGCATTCAGCCCACCCACGAGGTGTCCAGAAGCTTCTTAGTTTTGATTATATTTTCCCATATAACTTTGCAGGCAGCTGTGCTCATCCACCCAGTAGAAAAGAAAAATAAAGATAAGAACCCAGAGCAGAAACCAGAACCGACTTCTGGCGTTTCTTGCCTCTGGCTTTTGGCCAAGGACAAAAATCAAGGTCCCTCGCTCCAAACTGCCTAAGCAGTTTCTATCTCCTATTTTCAGCATTCATGGTTTGTTTCTGATAAGGCCTTTCTGAAGTACTGTCTTGCCACTTCGAGTGGTGGAAAGCAGAAGTAAATGCCTTTAGGCTTCTTCTTCTTTTTTTTTTTTTTAATTATGTGTGTTTATGTGTGCATGTGCCTGCATGTTAGTATGGTGCCTGTGTATTCAGGTACTCACAGAGCCCAGAAGACAAGGTCAGAGCGCCCTGGAAGTGGAGTTGCCGTCAATTGTGAACTGCTGCACTTGGGTGTTTGGATCAAAACTTAGGTATTCTAGAAAAGTAGGAAGTGTTCATAGTTGTTGGGCTGCCTTTCCCAGCCCTAGGCCTATTCATAATGGCACTGAGTCCACTGAGTGAGAACTCTGCTTGCCCAAGGTGCCCCACCCCTCTGTTCCTTGGGTTAAGACTTCACCGCCTGAAGTGGGTGAGGGTACAGACATCACCAGAAGAGGCACTGCCTCTGCCTTGACAGCATCTAATCAATGTCCTCACAAAGGAGGAGTTAGCAGAACCATAGGGCATGGGAGAGAAAGGTGGGTTAGGAAGAAAAGGAAGCAAATCTATGTACAAGGGTTTAGAGGAAGAGTGTGCTAGGGAGGAGACTGTGTATAGGAAATGTGACGCTTTCTTGTGCTTTAACATTCATCAGTAACCATCATTTGTTAGTCATCCTTGGTCGGCTGATGGATGGTTAAGTTTATTGAATAAGTTTCCTTTCCACCAAAAGTCAGCTCACTTCAATACACAGCAGTGCATTAGTGACAGGTTTAAGTATATATTCCCAATACAAAATGATACAACTTAGGCTATTTTAATAGCCAGGGATTTAAGAAGAAGGCATTTATGTTTGTAACTACTTTTTAGGCCATATGCAATGATTTTAGAAAAATACTCAAGAGATCTCTCAGAATTCTTTTTTGAAGGCTAAAATTGCCATGGTTGCTTCTTTGGCTTAGGGTATAGAAAACCCTTGACAGTCTGTGAATTTGACATTGAAAAGGGTAATGTGCTAAACACGTCTCATTCATGAACACATGTGAAAGCTGTTCCTTAGAGGATGGATCTCACTGGAGTTTCCTGGATGATAAAGTCTGACGCGGATATGGTCCCTACTAAAGTTTCTACTTAGAAAGCAAAGCATGGTGCTAGGCCGATGAAGAATGGAAAAATGGAAAGGTACCATAGAAAAGAGGTATTGCTTACAAAAGTTGGAGAATGGAGCTCATTTGTGGTATTTTTGTCTTTTTTGTTTTGATTTACATTTTTGCTTTGTTTTTGAGAGAGAGAAAGAACATGAAGCTGGGTGGGCAGGGATGTGGGAAAGGTCTGGAAGGAGTTTGGGGAAGCGAAATAATATTATTAAAAATCTCTCTGAAAATTTTTAACTTAAAAAGCATACAAAAAGAAATCAGAGCAGATGGAAATTAAATATGTATTCTTATAGAATGTATAGCCTCAAAAAAAGCTGATGAGTGGCTTGGAATATTATGTGTATGTGTTTTTCTGCCAATAAATAGTTGTTCTAGAGGAAAACAGAAAACACCTATGAGAAGATATTCTTGCCGAACATCAAATGTTTTCTATTGCTGTTGGGTAAGCCAACATGGCTGTGCTTCCCCGTATGCTCTTTGGCTATTAGCATTAACAGACTCACTCAGTTCTTGAGGAGGTCATGAAGAGCTGCTCCGGATAGGAAAGAAAGCAATTAATGTGGTTGCCAGCACCAAAACGAGGTGGACATTTTAACTTCTATTTGACTCTAGAAATCATGTTAACCAGTATTTGCAGGCTGATCATGTGACATTTACGGCTGGTTAATTCAGTTCTGTAGCTGCTGCTTGTCTCTGGAGAAATACTCTGCTTCTCCTTCTGCCGAATATATCATACGCACTCTACTTCCACTCCTTCCTTAACCTGTGGCTTGATTTGGACAAAACCAGAAGGAAAGTGTGAAGCACCAGGTACCAGGAACTGCAATGAGATGGACTCACTTTGACCTGAACCCATTCAGCAACCATTGGGAAATACAGAACCATCTGGACTACTGACTAAATAAAAATAACATCTTCGAGTAGTCACAGCCAGAGGAAAACAGACAATCACAAATAAGCGCTCATCTGGGTGCATTCCATCTGCTTTGTAGATAAGCCAGAAATCTTCAACATCTGCCAAAGTAGTCCCTAGAGTTCCCAGGAATCGCTCGCTGTCTTTTGCAGCCAATTTTTCCCCTCAAAAATCACTGTTGCCATGATAATGAACAAAGCAGATGCTCTTTCAGTAATATAGCCCGGAGTTGTCCACGCCATCACACTTGCTACTCCTAAGACAAAATAGCAATACCATATACCAAGGGCAATGGTATCTAGACAAAAAGTTATTCTGACACTTTTAATAAAAATATCCATTTATATCGCCATGGAAGAATTTAGCATGAATATAGCAGTGCTGTGTAATTTCACAGACCTCCTTCACTTTATTTTAATTATTATGTTCATTGTCTTCCCCTCTCTCCACTGAGCTCAAGTATAATGTCATGGCAGCTAGGTCAGAGTGCCTGCAGAAATGGGCCTATGGTCAATAATCTTTCCTTTGTCTTGATCTCCAGTGTGCCCAATAAACCCACACAACCAGAAGAGTCTTTCTTCCCTTCAGATCGCTCACCTATGAAGTGTTTTCTTAGGCTTCTTGTGCACAAATGAATGGACTCAGAATAACATTTCACTAGATGCATCTTCTTGGGATGATCGTTACTCAAGCCATTGTTGGGTGCTCCTCTACAAAATACTTTTGAAGAGTTCTAGAAGGCTTTGCTATTACTACTATTAGGTTATTCCTAGTAGAATTTGACTAACCAGAATCTGTTGACCAGAATGAAAGAAGGTGCTGAACTAAATAGAACAGAGCCAGACTGAGTGGGAAGAAGAGAAAAGACTTCTGCTGTGGAGTCAGTATAGAGTTTCTGTACAATGCTATATTCTATTGGGGGAATTAGCATCATTATAAAGTGGGAGAATTATATCCTAGTGGAAACTAAACACCTGAAGCTGTTGCTAAAACATAATCAGTTTTTAAAAAATCATGATTATGCAATCTTCCAGACGCAGCTGACTGACTAGTGAATATGATGGAGCTCCTGTGTCCCCAGTGCATTTTTCATTTGTCTTTATCGTCATCTATTCTTTTATCCGTTTGGATGCTCATAATAGAATGGTGGGAGCTTGAGTGCCTATGGTGACCCTAGGAAGAAGCCATGTGATGGCGGAGCAACAAGATGAAAGATATAAAGCTTAAGAGTCTAATCCTATGTAACTACATCTCCATCCTGAACTGTTTGCACTCCATCTATTGAAGTTTAGATATGCTTCTAATTTAAGCTACTGATATTTATTTTTGCAGATGATAAAGTTGTAGCCTAACTCATGAAACTGAGAAAATTGAGAAAGTAGACCTAAAACTACCCAAAATTTGGACAGAAGTGTATATTCATTCTTTGTGGGTAAAATACATTCAAGACAATGTAGAAAGATTTTAAGTGTATTTTTGACAAAGTTACATCCCCTAGTGTTTGCTCAGTATTGGAAGAAACAAATGCTGTACTTAAAATGCATATTAGCTAACTTGTTGTCTCACAGAATTTGCAATTCTGTAGCCCATGTCTTCAATATTAAATATCAAAAGATATCCTTTGGGTGTCAATAACTTTCACTAGATTGCTATGTTCTCAAGAAATCTTTCTCCAGAAACACATGAATGTTTTCTGATCCTGTTAGGCCCCAAGACACAGAATTGCTATTCCTCAGGCCCAGTAAGAGGTGTCCATAACATTTGCTACCTGATCAGCTGATTACAAACTTAGTTTTGATCTGATCTACTTAGTTCTTGTAATAAATAAGAACTGCTGGTAATGTGGCAACTGGTGATTTAAAGTATATTAAATTTATTCTATTCTACTAAACAACATTCTGTTAAATTATATACTATTAAATATTCTATTCTATTATGCAATTAAAACAAAAATTAGAATAAAACGATTCCCTTAAAAAATGAAACAAGAGGTCTAGAAACAGTTACAAGATTATGACTTCAACGACAGGATAGCATCAGCAAAGACCGAGGGACTTGCTGTTCTCCGATGACATCACTGTTCCTGCTTCCACTATGACTCACACTGATACAGACCCCTGCTCAAGTCCTTCTTCAACCCTGTTCCAAAGACAGAAGCTGGAGAGGAGGATGAAAAGCAGATTTATCCCCCATGTTTCTATACAGCGTGTTTGCTGGAGTCTTAATATGCCATTACTCAAGCTGTGACCTCGAAGATCTCAGAACCCACTATCACCTGTAATCTTATGACAATGCAACGTTCTAGGCCTGAGCCCAATTGACCAGTCATATTTTGCATCTTAACAAAACTAAGTAAAGTTTGGAAATACTCACTATATTTATATTTTTTCTAGGTACTTTAGTTAGGCACTGGAGACGGGACTACCCTGAAATGGAAGAGAAGATGGGAAAGTAATCTTTCTTGGCCTCTTCAATGGAAACCGGAAAGAGCACACAAGATGGAGTGGCTCTTGGGTAAGTTGTTTACAGAGTCTGACGCGGTATTTTTCCATGGACAGAGTTGTATCACACAGCACGCTCCCTGCACTTGGATCTTGCCTGCTGTGACTCTGTGCCTTTCATGCTACCCGGAGAATGAAGCCTGGTCTTAGGAGCAATATTTTCAAGAGAAGTTTGAGACTTTAGTCTTGTGGTTTTGGAAAGGTTTCTCAATTTTATAATCTTGAGGTTTAAGAGTGCTGTCTGACTCAGGGGAATTCAAAGGAAAAACATTAAAGCTGGCAGGAATTGAAGAGAAGGTGAAGCTTGTAAAATAGCAGGTCTCTTTTTAGTTCCGGTTGGTATGATTTTTTTTTTCCTACACTGGAATAGCTAATACAATTTATTCTCATGTACATTTTTTCCCTTTTGTTATGCATTAGTTCTAGGGATTGATGGGAAAAGCTTAGTAAGACATATGAAATAACTGCGGCAGAGGAGTTTAGACTGACTTTTAAAGTGAGAATTGCACTGATTCACAGTGCGGCCATTAATAAACTAAGTCTTGAGGGTTTCATAAAGTAAAATTGTGACAAGCTTTCCAATTATATAGAGCAATAAAACATAATGGTAAATGGGATGAAAAATAATGAAGAGGGAAAAATGCGTAGTACCTGATCTTGGGCCAATGAGATTTTAAGCTCCAGTTTGAGTCTGTTTAGTTGACCTGATGACTGACTCGCAGTTACATCCGTAAATGTACTTAGTGTACTCCTAGGACATGGTCAGTTCTACCAGCTAGTCAAAGGTACTTTGAAGATCAAATTTGGCCTCCATTTTCTTTCGCCTCTGGAAAATATGTCTTCTCAATATACCTACCTCATTATAGCCATACCAATGTGACATGAAACCAATTGTTGCCTTACCGAGTGGGTGGGAGGCCAAAAGACACTGTCATATTTACGGGGGGGGGGCAGTGGCAGGATCAGAAAAGCCTTCAATATCAAAATATACTTATCTTCAGAAACACTGCTAACATACACGACGTGTGTTCCTAAGTCGAACATGTAGATAGAGTGGCAGTTTGCAGGAGAACCACACAGCAGGGGACAAGACACCCTTTACACTGCTCGTCATGTTTTGGGTGCACATAGTTCCCATGGAATTGACTAGGAGGCCCCTGCTGAGATCTGCTGGCAGACTGTAGTGCCCACTAAAACAACTGTGGCTTTCAATAAAAGCTCATGCCATGCGAGCCAAAGCAAATTTGTGAAAATTGCCCACTTTCAGGCAACCCGGACAAAACCTTAGGAGGGCTAGAGTCACTATTTAAAGGCCTTTTTAAAAGCCAAGTGAAATGTACCCCTGGTTTATTTGGGTACTGGTTCTTGTAAATGGCAAAGCCACAATGAGCCAATTTGCGATTCATACCTACAACCTGGATTGAGCTCAGCTTGATCTGGCCAGTAGAAACAGGGAGAGTCCTTGGCCCTTTTTTTTGAGATCCTACCTTGAGATTTCATAGATTTGGAGAAAGCTGATCGTAAATGTAAAGACCCGGTCATTAATTGGTGATTTGGAAGGAGTCCCATTTGTATATTTTAGATAATGCTTATTGGACTAACAAAAAATAATATTTACAGAAAAGCAGGAAGCAGATTGGACTATAAACCTTAACTCAATATGGTTCCCTTTTTTTTTTTTCTTTTTGGTGTTTGCATTTAAGAGTCTCATTGTGTTGGTTCAGTCTAGTCCTAAATCAGGATGTCACCACTCAATTCTGGCACAGGTACCTGGTAATGAGGATGCAAGGTACATGGAACAATTTCTGTCTCTCTGAGTCACCGAATGTTCCTTCAACAGCACAAATGTGTCATGTGTTTTGTCATGTCTGGTCTTGAGCAACAGAAGCTGTGGTATCCACCACTGGGGGGTGGAGGTGGGCAGGAGCTGTTCCTCAGGATATGGGACAATAATTATACATAGAGATTTACCCATAACTTCATAAATTTGTCTGGAAAGCCACAGAAGAACTGACTATTGAAATGGAGGCAGGAGCTAGTGAATAAAAGTGAAAGGAAACTTACTGTTTTTATTTTAAAGTTTGCAACATGAATGTATGGATGCCTTGCTGGGTGGATGAATATGCAGATATGGATAAATAATACACCCCAGAAGAAATAATATCAAGACAGAGAACAAAACCCACATTTTTGTTCGTCTGTTTTCAACTAGGTGTATAATTTTCTCCCTCTAGATTTTAGTTGTCTTTTTTCTAAAATAAGGCAAAGAAAGTGCAAAACATCTAATATTTCTTAAAATAGTAACTCCATAATTGTAGAAAGACATCTTTTTAGTGAAGGCTGGAGAGAGAGAATATACCAATGGTAATGTAAAATATCAGCCATACCTCTCTAGCCAAAAAAAAAAAAAAAAAAAAAAAGTTAAAAATCTCACATTGAAAGAAAAGAGGAAGAGAAGTCTGTAGAAGTGCGTAGAAGCTGTAGAAGATGGGAGAGATGGGTTGTTCAGGCCAGGAGAGTGTAATAAATAGGGCATATGCTAGAGCAGAATCAGTGAAGATGAGGTTCGTCTGGCTGGGATCATCACCTTGTAAGAAGCCCCTGTTATGTTCTGCTTTAACTGGATGCTAACTGACTTGGGTGAGGTTGCCTCAATGAACCCAGCTGACCTTATCATCCCTCTTTTCTGAACTTTAGCTCTGGTCTTGCATCTCACAGTCTTAAGTTGCAGCCAACCCCTGCCTCTTGCTGATACCTGCTCTAATGATTCCATTGCAGCTGCCGTGGGAACGAGTGGCTTCTGTTTTGTGGCCTATACTTTCTCAAACTGTCCAGTGTGTTTCAAAAGTGATTTTCCTGGTAGTCACACTCTTAGTCACCTACACTTCTATGCCTGTAGCTCATATGCTTGAGGCAGATGATGTTAAAAAGAATATGGGGCAAAAACCGAGCCTCCTGGGACATCATTCATATGTCAAGGTGTCCTCAGAGGTAGAAATAAGCGTGAACTGTGCAAACTCTCTGTGCCTGCTGTTTCATATGCAGCGAAAGCCCTTAGCCTCTTGCTCTGTGTTTGGAAAGAGCCCGTTGGCTCATCATATTTTAGAAACAAATCATTCTTGCTTACAGCCCACTTCACGGGTAGTCCAGAGCACAATGCTCAATACTGGCACTATTACCACTTTTAGACTAGATAAATCTTTTTGCTCAGGACTGAAGTGAACTTTTTAAGATATTTGGCAGTACCTCTGGTTTCTAGCCATGAGAAACACTCCCCATGCTAAATGTAACAATACAAAATATCTCTAGGGCTAGACATTACCAAGCGTCCCCAGAGGTAGAGGAATCATCGCCACTAGGTCAAAACTGATGAAGAATGATTTTCCTATAAAATTTCACTTAGGCTCACATAAAGCTTTGTGGGTGTTTGGGCAACATTAGCTTTTTCTGGCATCCTCGTCCCTGTAAGTGACAAGATTCCCCATCTGGCTGCATTAAGCAGCTGGCTTGAGCCAGGAGCACACAGTACAGGTCTCCACATAAGTTAACTTACGGTGTTAGAGGAGTCCAACATGGCATCTATATATATATTGGAACCAAGCTTATTCTTGCTAATACAAACACTCTGCCTCTTAAAGCTTTCCTATGTGATTCTTGGAACCTATTTGGCATCTTATCATAGAAATTTGAGAAACCAGGAAGTGGAGAGAGAGAGAGAACGAAAACCCCTGGCAAATGGAGGTCTTAGTCACACACTGCCTGGTGTGTGACTGCCACCACTAACCTACTGCCACTCTCTCCTCTACTCTCCGAAATGATGACACCAGGATCTGTGACTGCAAGCTAGGGGTTGGCTATCTTACTTCTCAGATGGAACACACTGATCCCACCCTGAGTTAAATCTGAGGAATTTTGACTCACCCCAGCCCCATGTGCTGGAATGGAAGAGAATGATTTTTAGTGGGTAAAGGGGTGACAATATGAAGATTCTGAAACCTGTTGCAGGGCAGGAATAGGGTAAACTCAGGAGTGGACTGACTGACTCAAGAGGCCACTGATGAAGTTATAAGAGAATGTGTCAGTGTGAGAAAGGAATAAAAACCGTATGATGGTAGAGAGATGGATAAAAATGAAGGGAATAGCAGAGGTGTGGGACACAGTAGCTTAGACCAATCTTTCTTTGGAAGACAATGGGAGCGTGTATTCATTGCAGAGGTCTTTGTTGTTCTTTGATAATAAAAAGTTTTGTAAGAAATACACCAAAGGAAATATCTCTGAAATTACATATAAAGTATAATGTTACATACGCCATAATTCCAGAAACAGCCTAAGGCCATTAATGTTAATAAATAACGAACAAAATTACTTAAAAGTCAGTGCTTTAAAACTAGCAAGGTCAGTGAAAGCAGAGATGCAGCCCCAGTGTGGATTTTACTTTTCAAGAGGAGACACCCAAATCTGGTAAAGAGGAAGGAGTTGCAGAATAAGAAGAATTAAAAGTGCTCCAGAGGATAAATACCAGAGATATGAGACATCTCTTTCTCTGAGAATAGTTGGAAAATGGACACAAGATGGAATTGTCTAACAACCCACTGTCTTCAACAAGAAATTGATATAGCTGGCTGGTCCGTAGGTAGTGATCTCAACTGATTGTCCATAGTCAGTTACAGATTGACCCTGTTCTACGCTTTCTCCCTCCTCACTACTGCACTTAGCTAGAAAGGAAAGAAGAAAAAAACTGAAATGTCCATAATATACCACTGAAAAGTCAGGATATTACATTGTCACCGACCATGAATACTAATTTAAACCAGCTTTGAAATCTTTGGGTAATAAACTTACAGATATGTATATATTGAACCTTCACTGTTTATATGCCATAATGCTTCAGACATGCCAGATGTCAGAAGAGAGGCAAAATATTTGAAAAAGTCCATATTATATTAAGTACTGACCAAGACTTAACATTTTATATTTTATGTCATCTTCAACTGGTCATTATTACCTTTAAAAACTGGTACCAGAACGTGCACATTTGGCTAAGGGACAAATACATGTATTCATTTTGTACAAGTGTTGTATTTGGTTGTGATTTAAGGGAGCTGGAAAAGGGCTGGGGGAGCTAAGTCGATAATTGCCAGGATGAAAGGAAAGCCAGAATTGCTTAGACTCAAAGCAAACATTGAAAACCTAGAATAGCTGTTCCTTGAAACACTAGGTTTTATAACACGATGTATACAAAGCACATAATTATCACCATACACTAAGCATAATACTGAAGAAATAGCCAACTGGCAATGGAAAGAAAGAGCCAATCCTTCTATATAAGGTGAGAGAAAGGCTTAAGTGGGTGTGGGAATGTGCTGGCTAAGGGAGGAAAGACGGGGTAAGAAGGTTAGCCAAAACTAAGGAGGTATAAAAAAGCTGTATGAAAATCTACTACTGTGTAAGTGATTTTAAAACATGTTAACGGTAAAGTATGGATACAAGGTCAGGCGGGTAGGGGACAGGGGCATGGATTTTGGAAAACATCAGGGTAATATGATCAAATATAATGTATGAAATTCTCAAAGAATTAATAAAAAATCTATTAGCTGTGAAATCTTCAAGCTACAACACCAACCAATAAGCAAGATGTGCGTGCCCTGGTGCAATAGTGACATGACTGTTAATGGATAACCACATGAATTCTTACTGGACTTCAGGTCCTTTTCCGATGAGGGAATTCATGTTGGGCATGGGAAAAATGGTTAAAAGCCCATAGCTAGGTAGTTCCTAGGTCCTAGAGGGGAATTTACTACTGTTGCTTTGCTAAATATACATGGTGTCAAATTGCTTTTTATTTCATTTTTTAAATTTATTGTAATTTATTCATATTACATCCCGGTTGTTATCCCCGCACTAGTAACGTCTTGTTTTCACCCTCCCCCCCCTCTTCCACCTTATTCCCCTCCCCTAGACCTCTGACAGGGGGACCCACCTCCTCCACCCTCTGACTACAGCTCAAAGTTTATGATTATACTCACAGACTACTGCTATTCTCAACGTTGGTCTGAGAAGCTTCTGCCTGCTATCACTGGGAGTTAAATAGCCTGCAATATATCTTCAGGTGCTGTGAAACCCAGCCAGCAGAAAGGAAGCTTACAGCTCAGTTTCAGCTTGATTTGTCTATGTCTTACAACTCATAACTGGTCAACAGTGCCGAGAACGAGTGACTGCTGAGTGTTCAGCACTAAACACAGCAAGTATAGCACCCTTCCCAAAGATCAGGGAGCATCTTATATGTAAGGACTGGATGGAGTGGAATGACATGACATGTTTCCTCTCTGACAGGACACAGCTATTGCACCTGTGAACCCACAGCAGTTATATGCACAAGACTGAGCTCATCAATATTCAATCACAGATGGGAGGGGCTCATGAGACCACACCCTTCCACAAGGAAGTATAGGCAGTTAATGATTGTTCAGAAAAAAGCAATCATTCCTGAGTGGTGTAGCTAGTGGTGAGTGGCTAATTTCCCTTGCTTAAGTAACCCACCATGTTCATGTGAACAATTCTAATTAAATGTAGTTGGGCACACACTCAGAAACATGAAAGTAGAAAGGGAACTTGTTGGAAAGAATCAGTTCAGTGGTATAGGAAGGGGTAAAATGGGTAATGTAGTAGAAGCTTTGGTTTCTTTACAAACTCCGTCATGCTATTTATCCATGTTTTTGTTTTCATCTCAAGTGTGGGATATGGGACTGCCATAGTTTGTCCATAGCTGATGATTGCCTTCTGTGGGGCATGGTCTATGACAGCTGGAGTTAGCGGAATTCTGAGGACTCTGGGAGAGTAAAACTGTCAGCTCCCAGAGAGGGAAAAGAGGCTTCGAGGAAACAGATGGAGAAAGGAGAAGGCTGCCGAGTGAAAGTTAAGTCATTAGGTGAGAGAAAAGCATTCCCTTGAGATTTCCTTTGACTTAATCTTGCCCTTAATTACCCCGAGGCCCAGTGTCTTTATCTACCAAAGAATTATACTACAGCCAGACCTTGGGAGTGGTTACAGAATTTGAAGTAATTGATGGAAAGTGGCTGGCACTCACTGTTTATGAGCTCGATAATAAAGATGAAGCAAATATTAGAGTAAACTGGAGGCTTGCCATGAGTTGGAGGCCAGCCCAGGCTACAAACTGAACTCAAGGCCAGCCTGGGCTGCACATCAAGACCATAGCTCAGAAGAAGAGAAAGAAGGGAAAGGAGGAAAAGGGAGAGGGGGAGGCGGAAGAGAAGAGAAAGAGGCAGGAAAGGAGGAGGGGGAGAACGAGATGGGAGAAGGAAGGGGTGGGGGATAGAAAGACCATAGCAGAGTGGTGTAGAGAAAGGTTCTAGGCAGAACTTATTTCAACGGACCTCAGAAACATCTTATTTACATTTTGCTGCAAGCATGGTGTGGGGCTGATCTGTGCACACAGAATAAAGCTCCTGCCAACTTTAAATAAATGTAAAAGAATTATCAGCAGCTTTGAGGGTAAAATCCAGGCTTTCATCAGTGAGGAGACATGATGATTGTCAAAACTACCAGCAAGGAGAAGAAAGCGTCTCTCCTGCTCTATAAGAATCACTGTGATTTATTCTTTTAATAAAAAAAAGCTTAGGACGCCACACCAGCTGTGGTTTATGAGGGGAAAATGAGCCAGAATTCCTTGTGGCAGGGTCATTGCCACAAGGGGTCAGATCTGGGTGGAGGCTGGCATCACCCACATTGACAGAGCATGCTCAGGCATCACACAGGCTGTGGTAACTAGCTAGGCTTTTGGGTGAGATTATGCCAAGCAACAGCAAGGGTGCCCAGCTCTCTCCACTGGTGTTGAGCACCTTGGGTTGACTGTTTGGGGCTGGGTAGAAGCAGCAGGTTTATATTGAAGCTCTAGCTGGTTGCCCACTCAACACGTGTGAGTAGTTTAGCCATTGCTGTAAATCACAGCCGTTCTCTCAGTGTTATAAATAGGGATGCGTAAATATTTTGGACTCATCAGCCTCCAAATATTCTTCAGATGTCTTGGGCTCACCCAAACAGAACACATCATTCAAGCACATTCTCCCTCACTTTTTTTCTTAAAAAAAGAACTGTCTGTAATTTATGTGAAATAGAATCCATATGTTCCTGCCTCGTTTACACTTAAATAATCAAAAGGTTGTATGTCGTAAGAGCTGCTTGCTGTTCAAGCTGTCTCTGAGCGTGCTAACCCTCCCCTACTCCCAGAAACACAAGTAGTTTGGTCCCTTTAAAAAAAAAAAAACAAAGAGAAAGAGAGAGGAGGAAAGAGGGAATAACCTAGCAAGGCCTGTTTTGCCAAGATGAAATAATCTTAAGTACCACAAAGTTCAATTTAGGCAGAAATGGCAAACCCAAGAATTTCAAATGAACAGAACATGAGTGAAAACAAAGGTGCTTCTCCAATCATGTTCAAAAGCACGCACGCACACACACACACATTCACACATACACACACATTTACACACACACTCACAAACACATACACATTCACACACACATATTCACACACACACACTCACACATACACACACATTTACAAATCCACACATACATTCATACACATACACATTCACATACTGTTGGTTCTGTTTCTTAATAATTAAACTTTATTATACAACCCAACTAGCTTATACAACAAGGAAAAAAGGTAAAAGGGACAAAAGAGTGAACCTTCCCGTATCTGTTCCACCGGACAGGTACTTAGGTGTCTCTCTGGCCCGCGTGCTGGTCCAGCCTGTTCGCTGCTCCACGCGTGCTCAAGCCTGGGCTGAACCTGTTGTTCTCTCCTCCCCACCCGCCTGAGTCACATGGGAAGGGTGGTCTCCTTCTCCCATTGAGGGCCCCTTAGACAAACAATAGCCCAGGTGGGGTTCCCAGGTCTGCTTCCTGAATTCCAGGCCCAGGATGGCTCCACTCAGTCTGTCACAAGGTATTCATGGGGTGCCCCAAGGGTAAAGCCCGCCAAGACTGCTTCCACTTGTGACAAAGCTTAATCTTTCCCACAACATACACACACACACACACACACACACACACACACACACACACACACAGAGAGAGAGAGAGAGAGAGAGAGAGAGAGAGAGAGCTGGCAACTTGATGGCCATACCCTGTAGAGATGGAAAGAGTAGGCCTACAAACTTTAGCTCCCAGCTAACATCTGCTCCAGCCTGACCTTCCTGTTTCCCTAAGAGTATCCATTCTGTCCAGTCCAGACACAGAATTTGCCCCATTTTAGCTGTGGGTTGGTGTCCTAATGTCCTAAACCTCACGTTGCTTGTCATTTAGTCATCTGGGGCAAACAACCGTGGTACTGAGTGTTTGTGTTTATTTGGAAGTGTGTGTGCTTATTTGCCATGTAGTTCTTTTAGAGATAGCCTTTATCCCCTAATAGGGCCAACATACACACGTTGGGAAGTGTGAGAACTGCGTTAACTACAGACCTGCGAATCAGCCAAAAGCCAAATGTAAGGTTACTTTTGTTTTTGTTTTTGTTTTGCCTCAACATTGCGTCACTGATGTCTTAGCTACTCTTTTGTCACTTTGGTCCTGAGTATTAAGTAATGAGAAGAAACATATCCAAATTGGAAATACTATAATGATAGTATAGCCTTTAAATATCTGTGGAGGATAGTGTGACCCATTTTTACAGCATTATCACAAATTAATATGAAGGATTTCATGGTCCAATGTGATCTTTATATGTGAAGTTCGCAGTAATCCCCCAAGAATTAACAGTCCTGTAGATTACTAAGTCTGCTGGGCAGTTTTGCAAACAACACACCTAGGAAGACGGACCCTGAGTTGAAGAATTGCCTCATCACACTGCCTTGTACCCATGCCTGTGAGGCATTTCCTAATTGTGGATTGATGGAGAGGACCCAGCCCACTGTGGGTGGTCCCATCTTTAGACCAGTGGGCTTGTGTTATGTAAGAGGCTGTGCAAGCCAGTAAGCAGCGTTCCTTCACGGTCTCTATTTTAGTTCCTGCTTCAAGTTATGCCCAGGCTTCCCTTCACAATGGGCTGCAATCCCTCTCTCTCTAAATTAGTTTTGGTCAGAATCTGATTCTAGTAACTGAAAGTAAGCTAAGGTACACACACACACACACACACACACACACACACACACACATTGTAGTTATCTAAGAGGCATAATATATTGTTTATTTCCATGCCCTTAACCCTAAGAAAAACTAATAATATATCCCTCAGTCTTACCATAATGGGTAATAAGAATCAACACCTTGGTGTGATTTAATCACACAGATGCACACACCTGCTTGTGCACACGTACAGTACACATACATGGAGTTTATTGAGCTCCTGTGACAATGCTAGTGGGTTGTCCTTAGTGGCAGAGGTTTTTACTTTCCCTATAATTATAAGCTGTTTTGACTCACAAGCTTTAATGCAGGCAGAAAATTCCAGTATAGAATGCCACCACAGTCACCTTAATATTGCTGAGTACTTTTATACATGAAAAAATATAACTCATTATGTCATATATATTTTTTTCATGTTGAACTTAGATTTTAAAGTACTCTGAAATATACTTTAGGGAATGTTAGAAAAAATAAATTAGGCCTAACTTCTACAGCTGGTAGTTCCTTGCACTTCTGATCAAAACAGAGAATTCCTTTTGAGAACCAGACAGGATACTGTGTTTGGGGGTGGGGTGGAGTGGGGCTGTTTGATACAGAGATGTAACAAGTAACTGCTAGGGACCTTTTCTTCTGCAAAGAGTAAGTTGTGTTTCCACATGATGAACTGTGGCAAGCTCACCACCAGCCTCTGCTTCCTGGGTACTCAGTACCTTGGTCTAGTTTGCAGAGAAAGCCAAGGTCTCACGCGCCTTCCAGTCCACTGCTGCTTCCTTCACCCCTTGTTTTGAAGTTTCCTGAGCAGTTGCTAGAGAGCCAGTGCTGTCCCTTCTGTTGACTGGTTGCCAAGATATATCCAGGCAACAGAGGCTGGGGTTCCTTTCATGCTGCAGCCATACCTCCTCGTTCTAAGTCCCACACGGGAAATGTGAGCCTTGGAGTTCTCAGTTCTTGAGCCCTCCTCTGTGGATCCTCACAGGGGGGCTAGAATGCCACAGTAAAGGCCAGACACTGAGAAGAGGACAGGTACAAGGTAAGTCTGTGAGAATGTGCTCACTCTTGTCTCATAGCTCCTCGGTCAGAAGCTTTACCGTCCCCCAGCTATTACTTATTACCTTGTTTCCTCCACACACTCCTTCCTTGTGTGCAGTAAATGTTTTTCTGTGAGGGAAAGGAAATTCAAATAGAAGATAGTGTTAATAATAATGGCATTTCCCAAAATAATGTTTTACTTCCTTGGATGGTGTTGACAATGAAGCATAAACTGTTACTTAAATGCAGTAATAACTAAAAGATAATCAAATTTCACTGAAAGACACAACCTAGATAATTTTCTTCAAAGTAAAGTATATTTTTAAAAATTATTTTATTTTACTTGTGTTTGTGTTTTCTCTCCATGTATGTCTGTGTGAGAGTGGACATTACAGGAACTGGAGTTACAGACAGTTGTGAACAGTCATGTGGGTGCTGGGATTTGAACCCAGGTCGTTTGGAAGAGCAGCTAGTGCTTTTAACCACTGAACCACCTGTCTAGTTGCATAAATATGTTTTTAACACTAGTGCAGTATTAAATATATTGGCCAGCTTATCCACAAAAGAAAGTTGAGCTCTAAGTTTCAAATTCCTAAAATCAACTAATTTGACAGAATATAGTCTTGTAGAAACCCTTTCAATCAAGGCAGGGGCATTTCCATCACCCTGGAAACCGTCCTTAGGTCCTTCCAGTCTGCCTTCTCTCCATCATGCTGGCTTCTGTCACCATAGAATATGCCCCCAATGAACTCTGTATGTCTCTACTCTTGCAACGTGCGCTCCTGTTTCTGATTCCCATGGACGTGGAGAATGTTTCTAGGCTGTTCTGTGCTGCTCTGTGTACTGTGGCTCAGCACTTTGATGGGTGAACATAACTCCATGACTGTTCCACATTTGTTTAGCTAAGCCATTCATTGGTATTTGGCTTCTTTCCCGTTTGGACTTGCTTTAACCAAGCAGCTGCAAACACTCTTGCACAGGGCTCTTCTTTCCACCAATTTCATTCTTTAAGTCTTCCAGCTGTATTGAGATTCATCGGACAAAATACCCATGCATTTAGGGGCTATGGTAAGGTGTTCCCATGAAGTGTGTAGCAGGAATTGATTGCCAGAGTCAGCTGTACTGAAGTGTCCATCATCTCATATAGTGGCCTCGTGTGCTTTGTTCTTTCTTGGTGGGATGGATACTTGTGATTGTCTAGCTTGGTATATTTCAGGAATACACTGCATCATTTTTATCTTCCATCAGTCTGGTTTGTGTTAGGTCCCAATAATTAAACTCAACAATTTGGACCTTTTACCTACTATCTTCCCTTTACACATAGGCTCCAGATGCTGGGAAACACCATTCTGCTCACATGACTGAAAGGTTTAAGAAAAAAAAAAAGTTAAACATCAGTAATCACCAAGGAAATGCAAGCCAAAGCCACCTCACATATGTTAGAATGGCATTTAGCAAAAATCATTTACGAAATGCTGGCAACAATGTGGTGAAAGCTGGACTCTTAGGGGCACACTGTTGGTGAGAATGTAAATTCATACCACTATTATGGCAAGGTGTATGGATATTCCTGTGAGATAAAATTAAAACTACCATATGACCCAGCCATCTAATTTCTGACGTACATCCATAGGAAATGAAACCAATATGCCTTGCTCTATGCCTGTGGCAGCATCATTGCAACACCAAGACAGGATACCTAAAAGTCCATCAAGGGATGAATGGACAAGAAATTGCAGAATGTATGTAGGGCATTGTATATAGTATATATAATAGAACAGTATTTTGTTTTAAAAAGGAAGAAATCCCCTTGAGCTGCACGAGGGTGAATATGGCGGTCATTAAGCTAAGCGAAAATAACATAGGTGCAGAAAGACAAAGGCTGCACAATCCTCCATGTTGACTCTGAAAATGTGCACAAGCCTCCTGGTGGTTGCTTTTATTTATCTTTGGTTCAGACCTAGAAGTGAAATTGGTAGGTTCAAGATGAATATTTAACCTTTAGCAAATATAAAATGGTATCTTAGCATAGTAATAATTTGAATTTGCCATTGACTCCTGAAGTGGGGCACTTCCAGGTAGGTCTTTTTTAAGTTGCCTATTTACACCTTTGTCCATTTAATTTTTTTCCTTATCTTTAATAAGCCATAAACCACACACTAGACACAGCCCTCTTGAATAGCCACACTGATAAGTTAGGCAGATGACATCGCCTAAGATGTCAGCATGACCATTCATCCTTTTCGTCAGTCACTTCTACAGGTACTCACAATCACACCAAGCAGAGACTGCTCAGTCCTCTGTCACTACTACTCTAGCATGTCCTATGTCACATGTATAGAACAATTAAGACATATTCTTTTGTATCTGACATTTTTGAGCTTTGTGTGCTTGAGACAACTCCTGTTGTGTCTTGGTAGCTTGTTGTATTCTATGTAAGAATATGCCATAATTTTTTATACTTCACCTGCTGATTTGTAATTATGTTTTAAATTTTCATTGAGTAAAGATACCATGGGTACCTATTTGAATGTGACTTTTCGTAAATATGTAATTTTATATTTTATACAATGTGCAGCCTATGCATATTGCTAAGAGCCAAACAGTTCTTCACAGTGGTTGTAACAATTCACATTCCTACCAGGCAGATTTCCTACATCCTTATTAACACCTGAATTGACAATAGGTTTACCTTCAGGCATTGTAGTATGAATGTCTAGGATCTCTTTGGTTTCTATTTACATTTTTCTTTTAAAACATTTTTATGTGTATGAGTGTTTTGCCTGCATATATGATGTCACTTGTCTTTTAATTATCTTAATTTTGAAGATCAATTGTTTCTAATGCATAAGTATCATGTACTATACTTTTATATTTTCATCCCTTTTTATTTTGTCTATGAAAATTTTTGCAAATATCAACATCACAAAAACATTTCCTTGTGTTTCTTTCCAGGAACCTTTTACTTTTAACTCTGTAGGTTATCTGTGAGTGGTGAAAGTAGAGAGCTGTCACTTGTTTTCACCTGTGAAGGCTTCCAGTCTTCCACTGCCATGTGTTAGAGATGTTACCTTTCTTCTACTGAGTCATCTTGGCAGTTCTGTCAACAAATGAACTGGCCATAGTTGACTACATATCTCTTGACTCTACTACATGAATTTTTGCCTATCCCTACTAGTACTATTAATTTTAATAAGCCAACTTTTATTGGCTTATAGGTATGAAAACAAGTATTTGAAGGATGTATTGGGATTGAACCTTTTATGATCACTTGCCAGTGGTCATTCATGAATGAGACTGGGCCTTCTTTACTGAGTGTCATCTACACATCTTTCTAGGTAGGCAACAAATATATGTGATAAATTTATTCATAAAACTTAATACTAAAATTTTTAAATTTTAAATTACATGACAGAGAAAAAGAGGAGAGAATTCTTGGTTCAGAATTTACAGAGACATTATTTGTACTAGGACCACCTTGCCTACTTAACAATGTATTTTTCACAATGACAGTGAAAAATACTAACTTACTAATATAGCATAAAATTACAAGTTTTAACATCTTCAGGTGAACAAGAGAAAATTATCAATGCACAAGTGTTTACAAAGCAAAATTATTATGTATCCATTCCCAAGTTGGAAGCTTCTGTCGTAAATAGCCACTTTGAGCCTGAAAATGAAAAGTATAATTTCTGTTAGTTGAGCTTTCCTGATTACTTCAGAACCTGAATACCATATAATTGTCTCTGATAGAAATTTAAAAACTGTGAAGAATGTACACAGTTCCAGAACACCTCCCCTGACAGAGCGGTGATGGTCTCTATGGTGTCCTAAAAACAAGGGGAGGTGTTCTCCAAACGACAAGAGCAACACGCCATGACACAGCAGGAGGGGGGCCATGAAGAGGTAATTTGCTAATGGGTTAAATCTGGTGACATACTGTGAATTTTATGTGCAGGGTACAATGAAGCCAAACATTTGTTTGAGAAAAGACTGAGAGGATCCTGAATAGAGTTGGGCACAAACAAAATTTGATAGGGATCTGGTTGTATTTTGAGTGTTATTTTAAAGTCTACACTGACTAACAATTGGATGCTTTGCTTAAAAAATTATTTTCAAGCATGTATGTTTTGACAGCATGCATGTTCACTCCATGTGCATGCAGTGCCCACAGAAGCCAGATGAGGGGGTTGGATCCTTTGGCACTAGAATTACAGACGCCTGTAGTCACCATGTTGGTGGAGATTGGGAACCAAACCTAGGTCCTTTGCAAGAGCAACAAGTGCTTTTAACTGCTGTGCCATCTCTCCACCCCAGACACTTCACTTTTACATCAAGTCTTATTTGTATGTTTTCATGCAGGGACTAGACATTTTTCTCATGTGTGTATGAGTGGTAAACAAGTTAGCTTTATAGGCCATATACTCTGCCATTATAAGACAAATGCAATCAAAGACAAATATGTAAAAGAATAAACATGACTATTCTCCAATAAATATTTGTCAAACTAGGTGGGCAGCTGGCCAAATCTGGCCTATAGTCTCTAGTTTGTGTTCCCTTGTCCTAATGTTTGAATAATTATGGTGAATTATCTTTTCCAAGTCCTACATAATTTAGAAAGTCTGTCCTTCCACTGAGGACCAAGTACTTGGTGAACTCTTCAGAAGAGAAATGACTTTTGAGGAGAATTAAGTTTGAAATTCCTAAGTACTCATAATGCCTATGTATAAAAGAGACTATGGATAAATAATCTCTAGTCAGAAAACCCAAACATTCATTTTCAGATTCTGCTTAAGCATGCAGCTCCCCTGGCACATGTGACTAGCTGTCATAAGGCCACCATTAGTGCCCCTTTCACTGTCATTTCTGGAGGCTGGGGGCCACAGCATCCACTCTGGTCAGGCATTACTTTCTGAACAACACTACCCTGAGGTATACTGCTTGGCCGAATGCATAGCCTTTGCCTGGGGTCTTATTTATCTTGGACTAATCATAGTTCCATATCCAGGCTAAATAGAATAGTAATGTCTTTATGAAAAGAAATTAACAAGATTTAAATTTGAAGTATTCCTAAGACCTAAAACAAAACAAAACAACAACAAAAACATGAAACTCTTCATTTCTAAAAGTCCCTTTCCATTTTTAATTTTTCTATTTAAATAATAACCTAGAGTTCTGTTGAAAAAATAATGTAAAATGAAGCTGATTTCATTCAACATAGGGTGTGTTTTGTTAGCACCTACCATGGGCCTGGCAATAGGCCTTGCGCAGTCTGTCCAACTGTAGCGAGCAAATGAGTCCCCAGTGTTTTGGAGTTCATGTCCAACTGAAGAAAATGGATACCACACGTGCAAATCAAAAACCAAAACCAAACCACATGTTGTAAATGTAGTTCAGAAAACAAGCTGTGATGTCACTGAGCAGAACTGGTGGTGGTGGCGGCTGCAGAACCGGGCTGTGTGTGCATGTGCCTGTGTGTGCAGGTATGTGTCTGAAAGAAAGTGACAACAGTTTCAAGAGGAAGGGCAGCCAGGAAAGGCCTCTCTGGGTTGATAACATTTGCAGAGAGAAATGAAAAGAGAAACCAGAAAGCCAGTCAAAGAACTAGAGGAAGGTTTTAGGCAAGGGAAGGCTCATATATACACAAAGCTACATTCCAGGCCCCACCCTGTCAACTGAAAGTTTAAAAAAAGACTTTGACTTGTTTGAGAAATTGAGGCGAAATGAGTGAAGCACTGTACAGAGGAGGAAAAAGGGAAACCAGATGGAGACCTGGGAGAGGGAATCCCAGATTCCAAAGACTACCATGGTCAAGAGTTTGAGCTCTACTTTGAGGAAGGTGGGGCATCTGTAAGTATCTAGGCTGGGTGGGGGCACTGGGCTCTGCTTGTGATTTGAAGAGATAAATGTAGTTGCTAGGAAAATAAATGACTTAGTGGAGTCAAGGCGAACATGGTCCTTCAACGCCTTGGCTGACACAGGGCGTGAATGGTTAGGCAACCTGCCTGGCAGTGGTATGCTGAGCACAGGCAAACACTCAAAAGCAATAGATGGACATGTAAATGTGGGATGTAGAAATGTTCCTGAGACTTAAGGCAGCATCACATGGTATCCAAAATCAGGTGGGCTGAATGAACACAGAGGTGAAATCATTTGAGAAAGGAGACACACCCAAATTCATAAGCAGGAAAAAAAAAAAAGTGGACCACACAAAACGAGTTACTCTCTTTCCTGTGACTTTAGTGGATGATTTCACAGGGAAGAAAAGCTGCTCATGTACTTAGTTTGCGGTTGTCTTGTGCCTCTCTTCCTGTGCACGCCTCATTGGCCCTGAATCTCACATGCAAGCTGGGGTCAGACTGGGACTCTAGCTGGGGAGTTAAAAGACTTGCCAAAAGAGCAGCTTATGATATGAACAAAGGAGAGAGGGGGGTGGGGTGGGAGGGAGGGAGGGAGGAAGGAGGAGAGAGAGCACGCAATCTAGAGATAGAAGAAATAAACAAATTGGAAAAGCCTCAGACTTCAGGTTTCAGCCAGCAGCTGTCCTTGTGACCTAGTTACAGCCCAGCACGTCAACTGGTAGATAAGAAGGCATCCTGGATTAGGGAATTGCTAGACAAAGGCTACGTTTATTATTAATACATTGCCTTACATAATAACATATGGAGAGGGAGGGGTGTGTGTGTGTGTGTGTGTGTGTGTGTGTGTGTGTGTGTGTGTGTGTTAGCAGCTGAGGAGTTCCGTGTTCAGAGAGTGACAGTTAACAGCTGAACACTCAATGAAATGATAATAAGCTCCTAGCCCACTGCTAGTCATAGATACTCATTAAAGCATATAAATACACATAGTCAAAGAATACTCATAAATATGTAATAAAAAGTTAATATACTATCTGACTTGGTTCATGGCATTTTTCCCTTCAAAAATACTAGGTGATTGTGCAATGTTACAATCAGATAAATCTTGGATTGCATTATCTGTTTATTTCTAAGTTAGCCATCTTATATATGAAACACATGAGATTCAACAGACCAAAATTAAAACCACATTTTCCTCATAAGTCAGCCTTTCCTATGTAAAACACAATATAAAATGGAATTAAATTATCCTAACTATTGGGGCATGAGTGAATGATAAGATATTCCAAAATAAAGGTCTCTTCAGAGACTTCTGGGAGAAACTTGTGGTAAATAAAAAGTGCTGTTTTAAATTAAAGTTACATAAATGGACACTATGCATTCTTTGACTAAATAAAACGGGTGGTGTTGTGATATGCTCACAATTTGATTATCTCTAATATGACAAAATTAATTGTATTATTAATTTTATTTTATGTACAATTAAAATGTAACTTTATGTATAATTATACATAAAACTTAATTTTATGTATAATTAATTGTATTATTAATTTTGTAACTAGAACTTTACAGTTAACTAAAGGGAATCAAGGTTTGCAGCTTAAACTTGTGTCTTCCTTCACGGGGCATTTGCAGGATGAACCTCCATGTGTGTCTTCTCAAATACTGAGTCCAGAACATCTTGAGATGTTTCTCTAGACTCTAAACGTTTTTTCCCCACGCAATATGGAAGTTAAAGCTGCCGAAGCTTGAGGCTTGAAAGACGATTCAATGGAGAAAGCACTTGCCACCCTAGCATGGGGACTAGAGTTTAGATCCCCAGAAACCACATATAAAGCCAATACACCAGGAGGGTGTGGTTGCCCACCCACAATCCCCGCTCTCAGAAGACAAGGAAGACACAGTCCCCTGAGGTAAATTGGCTAGCCTGGAGTAGCTGGCTAGGCAAGTGCTAGACTCAGGGGAAAAAGGGAAGAGTGATCAAGGAAGACACCCAACACCATCAACTGACCCCCCTGCATGTACACATGTGCCCACACACACACAACGCAAACCCACATACACATATGCACTCATACCACACATTGGATTACAACAATTAGGAAACAAAGACCATAAAGCTGGGAACCAGGAAGTCAAAAGCAGTGTGCCACCCTAAAGGAAAGCTAACTGCAGGAGACGATGACTGAGTACACACACCATGCTGAGACTGCAAAGCTCACAGAGCGAATGAGGGCCTGGTTAGCTGCAGCAAGTCTGTACTTCCAGGTGGAAAATTCTGCCATTATTTCTCAAAGCACAGAGTCCCCTCAATGCATCTGAGGATCAATTTTTCTATGCTTATCACTTAATAGGGCGACCTTGCTGATGGACTTGTGAGTGTACAAGGAAAACACACGAAGACACAGATGTTCTTGGTGCCATGGCCCATGTTTTGTGAGCCTTGTCTAATGTGATTGCTAAAATTTCACCTGAGAGCTAGGTAGCCACCTCCTGTCACACCGATCTCAGGTCAAGAGCTGGGTTAGACATAGGACTGAAGTTACTAGGGTCAGTCCATCTTTTGTGCACCAAGGGAGCAGAGGGAGCACTCTAAGCAATATAGCAAGAACACAGCCTTTGCAGTCCTGAGGAAAAGCCTGCAGCCTTGGTGTTGCTTAGCCTCTGATTACCTCCAGACTTTCTGCTTTGATGCGAAAGATAGAGTTCTCTTTCCCTAAGTGACTGACGTATGATTTTCTTTATTTACATCGACAAACAGTCCTCACAGATACAGATCAAAGCAGGCAGACTGTAACAATTAGCCTGTGAACTCATGAGTGGAGGGGATGGGCTATTACGAAACACTTGCAGTGGATACCGCAGTAATGGTGATGGGAAAGCAGGAGTTACGCCACAGAGATCTTCTCTGGACTCCACTACAAGGTGCTGCATGAAATGAATTGGTCCCTAAGCCCAGTTCCAGGTCCTTCTTATCTGCTCCAAGTGTCCTCAGGTGATGGGACAGATGTCATCAGGGTACACACACAGGAAGCCACAGGGGACTCTACCACCAGGCCTGGCTCAAAAGCACACAGAATACCTGCTCTGGGGCAATTCTTAGCCTGAGTATAGGAGACTCTCTTCTCAAGTCTAGAATTCAGAATAATTCCTCAGCCAATGCCCATCACTTTCAGAAGGCTAAAATGCAAGTCTTATTGTTGCTGGACAAACCGTAAATCACACATTGCCCAAAGTGAGTTTTCAACTTCATATTTGCTAAAGTCTCGTTTTTTGAACTATTTTAACATTGGGGGAAGAACTAGAGAACACCCCGAGTCATTTTGTAAGAAGAAATTGGGAAAGGCCCAGTCTCAGCCAAGTGCTGCATGCCAACCTGTGTCCAGTGCCCAGCGCTGTGCCAGTCAGCTGCAGTGCCAGGGAATGTGGCCACCTAGGACCAGCTAACTGAGAGATGGAACAAGTGTCTTCAGCATGGAGAGCAGAGATGTGAGTGAGATTAATGTTCCATATGGTTTGGATGAGGTCAGAGAACACTCGTGTTTCTGTCAAGGTCTCAGTATTTCCAGGACTGTAGCTGAAATGTCTTTCGGTCAAATCTAAATAAAATGTGGTTTGAGTTAGCTAAAGAATGAAAACTTGGGAACTTCTGAGGGTAATTTAGCAAAAAGGGGAATACTTTCAGAAACGTTACTAATTACATGTTCCGGTCTGCTGCATTATCTATAATGGTGTGACCGTGTATGAAGATGTCACTTGGAAGCGTTGTAATGACAATCATGAGATGTATCATACCTGGCACCTGCCAGCACTTTATCTTACCTTTAATCTCCATAACAACCCAGCCAGGTGACTCTTACATCCTACAAAACAGGAAGAAACTTGTCCAGAGACATTACGAACGTCACTCAAAATTCCATAGCCACTAGGACTTTTGGAGCTATGCTATGAACCAAAGTCCAAGCTTATGCAGACATAATAAAACAAAACAAAGGGACGACAACAGCAATAAAAACTCTGGACACTCGGGAAGCATTTCTGATACTTTGGTAAACTACTTTTTCTGCTTTTGCTTAGAAAATTAGACCTTAGCAATATATTTAAGTCATTGGCTTGGCTCTGTACTTTCCCCCTACTAATAGTGACAACTCAATTACAACTAAGAACTGACGGCCTAGAGACATGACTCAGTGGGCAAAGTGCTTGCTGTGCGAGGGTAAGGACTTGAGTGAGAATCCCCAGTATCCATTTAAAAATGGGGAAGCTTTTCCCTATAACCCCAGCGGTAGGAGTGGGAGGGGAGAGAGACAGATCCCAGAACTTGCTGACAGGTCAGTTTATCAGAAACAGAAAGCTTGAGGTTCAGTGAGGGGCCCCATCTCAAAACACAAGGTGGAGAATAGTAGAGAAGGTAGCCGACACAAGAGCAGATCGGAATCTATCTCGGCTTCCTAATAAAATATATCATGGAAAATTAATTCTCTCGTTATTTAAACTCTGTATAAATGAGTCAAAACAATACAGTAAAATAGTTCAGAGGTGTCTGTCAAGATTTTAGGGAAGCTGCTTAGGCATATACCAGCTGTTTGTGACACGAGATGGGGCACGAATCGAAAGAGTTAAATGGGTATCGCACATGGTTTCAGTATTGGGAGGAGCATAGAACTCTTAGTAGCTGGGTATGATTTGTATTTTTGTAAATTATACCGATCTCTCTTCCTGCTGAAAGTTTGCTTTTAGAGGGAACTGTAATATGTCTTAAAAAGCTGAAACTTGCTTTACCTGATCCCTAAGAGTTAGAAGCTGAAGTTCTTAAGAGTTCATAATCCACGCTCTTTATTTCAAGCTAATGTGACACCTATTAAAATCTGTGGAATGTTTCTACTCCCTAGAGGAGGATCAAGATTCCTGATATTAACTGCAAGCCAGCTCATCATTTGTTTTCAATGTATCAACTTTCATCACTTTGTTTATTTCATCAGTACCTCTCAACCTCCCAGTCTTCCCCCTCCCAAGTCTGTCACACCTCTCTCCCTCTCCATCTCTCTCTCTCTCTCTCTCTCTCTCTCTCTCTCTCTCTCTCTCTCTCTCTCTCTCTCTCTCTCTCTCTCTCTCTCTCTCTCTCTCTCTCTCTCTCTCTCTCTCTCTCTCTCCCCTCTCACATTTATCTCATGTCACCGACTGGAACTTGTCTACACATGCTCATCTACATGTATGTACATTCATGTACTCACATTTATTTATGCATTTAGGCATGCGTTTACACTCACAGCCATGTGATTCACAGCAACTAAATGCATCTATCTACACTTCTATACCTCCAGTGGCTCCCTTATTCATGCCTACCTACCTACCTACACCACACACACACACACACACCCACACACACACACACACACACCAGTTCATACACATGCTCACTTATAATCCCATGTATGCCTTCCCATTAATTGTATCTATCCATACATTCACCCACTCACACCTAATTTTATACTCAAATATTCATCTACTCACGATCCTATCTTGCCATTTGCCTACAAACACACTTAAGCTCCTTCCTGACAAAACCACAAGCATCATGCAGACACCCTCCCGTCCCTATAAGCCAGGCCCTGCCATTTTATAAGAATGTCGTGTTTTGGGTACCTGTATCTTTGCATGTGCTGCTGCTCCGTTGACTAAAATTATCTTTCCTTCCACTCTCACCTGACTTCCATGCATCCTTCAAAAATTAATCCAATGCTTTTTGTTATATGAATGAGCATAATAACAAACTTACCTATTCAAAATTCCCTTCCATAGTGAAACAAGGTATGATATGTACATAAAATCCTACATCATGCAACTATAAACAGTAGATTATTGAAATATATAATGTGGTTGAATCTCAGAAAATTATGCTAAGTGGAAAAAGTTTATTTTCTGTCTAAGTTCGTTTATATAATATTTTGAAATGATAACATTTTCAAAATGAAAGGCAGATTTGTGGTGGGGATTTGAGAAATAATGGAAAGAAGATGGGTAAGAGTAAATATAACAAGACAGGGGATTTTTTATAGTGTTGGAGCCATTTGTTACCTTGTCTGTGGTAGGGGTGGATACTTACACATGCCTTAAAGTTATATCGAGCTTAATGCACATACAGAGACAGACAAATGAAATGGGTATTCTGGATTTTATCCATGTCTGTTTCCCTGAGCAGACATTATACTGTAATTTTGCAAACTGGAGGAAAGTGAACAAACACACAAGGGATCTCCGTATTATTTCTTTCAACTATAATGAATCTATAATTATGTTAATAAAAATTACAATTAAATGTAATTATAATGCCATCATCGCACCTAAAAGCTTAATGTAATTTTTAATATCTGGGCAGCAAGATACATTTTAAAGGCCTACAATATTAAAAAAAAGGATAACACGAACCATGGCCAGTGGAAATCCCCTCAGTATATGAGAACAGTCAATTCTGTTCCACACAGAGGGGAAACTTGGCACACAGCAAACCATATGGCCACAAGTGGGATCTGCAGGCATGATGAGAAACAGAGACCGACCTTTCACCCAGTCTTTAAGCAACAAACTCTGAGACTGAATATCTGTCCACATCTTCCTTCCTAAATGAATACACAGCAGGAGAAGAGCAAGAGACCCCAACTCTCGGATGGGTACATCACGCTAACAGCAAGCATTCTCCTTTGTGTGACCCTTTTCTCACTTTAGAGAAGATTCAAATATGATCCACTTAAGAGCAAAGTAATCTCTCACGTATTAAAATGAAAGACTTTTTTTTCCCTGAGTATCACAAGTGACAATCTCTGATCTTCTCGTAGCTTTGGTACAGCACACTGCAGTTTTCAGCGGTGGTTTGCTCATGTTGAGAGTATGAGCTGGGTAATCATAATGCCCATGAACACCAGAGGGCATGAAACGGGGTTACACAGGAAGGCTAAGAGAGCAGACAGCAAAGTGGAAGATCTATATTGTGCCAGAACTCCATAAGAGAATGAATGACCCAACAAAATGGAAATGCATTTTCAGATCAGAACCAAAGCAGACAGTGACTCTTCTACTCCACAAGACCAAGCACCTACTTCCACTCGCTAGAGAAGGCTGCTTGCAGAGCTGACAACATGGCTGCAGGAAGAAAAGTGACTGTTACATGTGGCACATGGCATTAAGAAGAAATGCCAGGAACTGGCTCAAGGAAATGCGCATTTAAGTCAAGTTTCCGAAGGTTGTACTTAATGAAGATTCTCTCTGATGCAAATAAGAAGTGCAAAACAAAAAAATGTCATCAAAGAAGAAAGAGGATAATGTTTATGAACCAGGAAGGACATACTGACCACAATTGGTGAGGCGGGTGGGGGGGAGGTCAATTAAAAGTTGTCAGGGACCATGAATGTTCCTAAAGGGTGACACTAGGAGTCACTGTACAATGTTGTATATTTGTTCATCTGTTGTTACAGAGTGAACTTCATTATTGTTCATTCAAGACAGCCAACGGGGGCATCTCACCAAAGCACCGACTTGTTGCCTGTGGAAATGAGCTTATTGTATCATGACTAAAAATTCTAAGGCAAAGTGTGGACAAGACTGGCAGAATGACCTTTATGCAGAAGGCTGCTGCACTCACAAAACTGAATTCATCTTTTCAAGATGATTTCCTTTCTTATTATGAATTGCAAGTTAACTACAAAAACAGTGGCTTAAAAAATTACAATGTTGTTATGGGATGGTTCTGTGTCAGAGGTCCAGCAGGGATCTCAGTGGACACAAGCTTAGATGTTAAAAGGTCACATCCTTTTTAAAAAACTTTTCTACTAGCCCAAGATTCCAAAGGCGATCCACATGGCTTGGTTTGTTTGGTTTTTCCTCCAGCCTGCCTCAAAGAAGATGAGCACCAAAGAACTTCCTGATGGAGATGGCTTCAAATGTGGTGAACTAGCCACTGGGCAAAATGTCCTCATTTCTGCCACAGACAGAATTCTGCCTAAAAAAATGGGCAAGTTTAGATGCAGGCAGAGTCAACAGCCAAACTCTGCCAAGACAGGGTAAGCAAGTCCTCAATAGTTCCTGCCTCGCAAATATGTCTGTTGATATATTGGGCCAAAAGACTGAAGATGATGCTCCAACGTTATTGAGAGGGTTGGGTGACTATTCAGGCAGTAAACTGTCCCAGTCATTTTTTCATTTTGGAAGCTGCTAACCTCCACTCTGGGTTCACTCACATATTTAAGTTTTACCCTTCTCAAGTCTCTGATGGGTTTGAAGAGCAGATGGTTTAGTCTTTCAATTAAGCTTAGTAGGTTAGGGGTTAAAATGTTTTTAAGTCAAGATAGATGTTTTAAGTTAATAGAAATGAGATGAGACATGATAGATCTTAATCTCCATTAAGAAATTTAGACCCAACAAGATAGGAAAGATGCTTTCCTTCAAGTTTACCAAATACAAATGGTCAAATCACTATGAATGTAACATTTATATCATTCCTGATTGTCTCGTGGTTCTGCCTGCTGTACGTAGTTTCTTTCACGCATGTGTAATAATATAAATGCATATGTTAAAAAAGAAACATAATAAAAATTTTTTTCAAAAAAAAAGTCAACAAGTATTTGTTGAACTCTCCTCATGCTTCAAATTTCTCTTTCTGCAACTTGGAGACAGGCAAAACTCGTAATGTTTATGACTGGGAAGAACCCCCCACTTCTAAATCACAGTTATCTACTTTCTCTAAACTATAATCGAGTTAACATTTAAGTGACATATTTCTACTTGGGAGCTTGTTGACACTGTTGTGGTCACTCCAGCCAAATTATTATAGCTATAGGGTCAAGCATAGGATGCCTCATTCTCTATTCATTTCCAAATTCTGCCCTTATTGCATTGGGTAGTTGTAGATATAAAGCAGGATGGTGCTAAGAGTGACTTTGGGTGACAAAGACCATGAGAGGTGGAATAAGAAAATCCGGTTAAAACATAAACAAAATCAGGCAAATAACTTGGCCTTTGCCGTCTTCCCTTTCTTTACTACAAGGAAACAGAGCAGATACTCTGACATCTGTGGCATTGGGTAGTAATTCAACATGGGGTGGCAGGAAGCTTCCAGGACATCGTAAACCACAAGATATCTAAGCCATAAGCTCCAGGGTTTTAAAATAAAGAGCTGTCACCATATTTCACGCTTTGCTTGGGCTCGTGGGACACAGAGAGGGAGCAAATTCCTCTCAGACAGCAAGAGATGGATTCTAATGGTTTTCACCAGTAAAGGGTATCCTGTGTAAGTTTTCCTGAGAAGGGAAAAGATACGTTACAGTGGATTCTGAGTCAATATCTCACCATAAGGTCTGTGAAAGTGTCTTCACAAGACTTGGCAACACTGACAGAACAGAATGACAATAGCTTTTGGGTAACATATTTGCATAAAGAAGATCATTGGTCTGCAACAATAAAAGCCCACAGTGAGAAACAGTGTTTAGCTTGTGGGCATAAGTGAACTACTAAGTCTGCAGACTCCCTGCCTGTCAGTGAGTATATCAGAAAATAGAGCCTCATTCATTGACTGACACGGTAGAAATCCTGCCTGCCCGTGGGTCCCGGTCTGCTTTTGACTTCCTGGCCAAGGACTTTCTTCAGATACAGCTTTGGGTAAAGAGAGCATTATTAACAGTGTTGAGGTCTTAATGATCAGTTTAAGAGTTAGCCAGGCTCTGGGAGACTCTGACTCCCTGGGGGTAGATAGAGCTAAGGCACAATGCTGGGTCTGTTATTAAGTCAGTGGAGAGTATGGCTAGAAAGGTCCCTCTAGGACACAGTGACAGCCATCTGTCTCCTGCCAATCTGTGCCAGCCAAGGATAGCCCTATGCATTGTGTTTGTTCCCAGCTCCAGAAGTTAGTGTAGTGACTGCACTACAGACACTGTCACCCATGGCTTGGCAGCCTATGTTGAAAGTATTGCACAGAGTGATAATGAGTCAAGAGAGTTACAACAGTGGAACTCTGTCAGGCATCCCTGTGATGAGGCTAGTAAAATATCAATTGATTTGAAATTCTTTTAAAATTTGAGTACTAAAACCTGAGTATCTATTTACTCGTCATTTTTGATGGTAATTGATTTTAGATGCTGGATAGATTAGAGAGATCTCATTCTAGGTTGAGAATTCTGTTCTTCCACACTTTTAGTTCAATCAAATTTATACTCACTTCTTGACAAAATAGCTTAGCAGAGGAAAAAGTAAACCAAATTCTTCAGTTGTCTCCAATGAGGAATTTCCATATCAAGTCCTGAAAACCCAACAATTATTCTTATTGATAGTAGATTATTTGATTCTTTCATTGACTAGTTCTTTAGAAAAAAAAAACGATATCTAACATCCCACATAAGGAAAAATATTGAGTGGTAAAGCAAAGTCCATTTGCTCATACAGAATAGCTCAAATTACATGAACTGATAATTAAATATGCAAATGACTTCAAAATATTCAGATGAGCCGATGAAAGCACTTCTTTTCTGTTCTTGTTCTTCCGTCTGTTGTCTTGTTTCCTAACTACAGGGTCCTTTTCTTTTTCTTTTTGGAATTACATGTGTCATCATTCTGACCTAATAACTTAGGAACATTACTCCTTATGTCACTGATTCACTTCTCCGTGGATCTTCCCCTCACTCCTCAACCCTGCATTTCATCTCCAGCCCGCTTTCATTTGCATGATTTTCTTCTACATTTTTACCAATAAGTATGTTGGGACTTTAGCACTCATATCTTTCAGAAAAGATAACATATCTTCAGCTGGATCCTTAGTTTCTAAAGAGTTGGCATTCACAGATCCTTGAAATGGTTTTCAAAAATCCAACTAAGAGGAAAACTGTAAGAAAGGGTCAATTTCAAGTGAGGTTCACAGGAATCTTATAGACTCAAGTGGCCCTAGGGTGAGCCTGGACTATAAATTAGTGAAGTGACCTGGTTGTGAAACTTTGGCCATCTGACCTATGCCTTTCACTGTGCTTTGGCTTAGACTGGCTGTGTGACAGGAATGGAGGCTCTTTAGACTAGACCTTCTACTTTGTCAAGTAAATGCAAACCACCATGCATGTGACATCTCTAAATTTAAATGGAGTGGCAATTAATTCCATTTTAGCACTTTGAATATTACAAAGAATGCATATACCTGGGCCATATTTGGCCTCTGAGCCAAAATTTGGGATAGAATTTTCTGAAATATAAGAAAACAGTTATGTGAATGTGCTAGTTAGCTTGTGGCTATTGTTGTTATTGTCATTTTGACAAACGTTATCATTATCTGGGGAAAAGAAACCTCAATTTAGGAATGCCTCTATCTGTGGAACCTTTCCATGGCTGATGATTGGCATGGATGGGCCCAACTCACAGTGGGAGGTATAAGAAAACACGCTGAGCAAGGCATGGGGACGAGGCCCAAAGCAGCATTTTCTCTGAGGCTTTGTTTCAGTTCCTGCTTCTGGGATCCTGCTTCCAGCTTCTTGCTCTTACTTCCCTTGATGAGGATACACTGCAACTTATAAGCCAAATGAACTCTTCCCTCTCTGCATGCTCTTGGCCAGTGTTTCGTCACATGGATAGAAAGCAAACTAGAACAGCGATACTCCTTCGAACAGTTCCCACTAGCCTGAGTCCTCCCACCGCACTCTTTCCCTCTCTTTTATTTCTTCTTCTTCATCCTTTTCTACACATTATAGGCCTCTTACATGCTTAGATTGGTGATGTCCATAGTTATCTCTCTACCACACCACATATTAGTGTGACAGTTACGTGGCCATACCTATGTGGCATTTATACCCTGTTATTTGGATACTCAATATAGAGTGAAAAGTACAGGCTGGGCCTAATACTAGCTTACACGGGGTGATATTATGAGCCTTAGCAACACAAAGTGCCCATGCAGAAGACTCTACTTAGAGGCATAAACGTCCATTTCTCTCCTTTCCCTGGGCTTTTCTAATACCGCAGACGATTGTGTCCACACCTGGAAGTCAAAGTGAATGAAAGGAAAAGAACTTTTGGGTTAACTGTCTTCACAGTGAAGAAGAACGAGGAAGGGAGTTTTTTAAACTAGTGATTGAGATGCAGGTTAGAAATGTCCACATTCTGTCAAGCCATGCCTCCAACTACACCACATGGCTTTCTTTAAAGCATTCCTAGTTTTTACTTCATTCCTATTTTTACCTATTTATTTTTAGCATTCTGGTAGTTTTCAAGCCATAGAGCTCCCAGGTCCCAGCTATTCTCACAGGACCTTTTGTCAGTTCCCCTCAGATTCACTGAGGCCCACAGATATCCATTTCCCTAGTTCTTTCTAGAAGAATATGAGCCACGCAGCTGCCATCATCCCTCTGGTAATCCTTGGTCTCCGGGAGGGATGCTCTGACTTCTTTCTGTAGTATTGTGGAGAGACTGGATAGAGAAAGAGTCATACAAAACTAACAAAACTATAGCTAGATTTAAAAGGACAAGTTTCCCCTTAGGATTTAGTTCAATTAGTAACCTTAGAGAGCAGATGTTTTGTAGCTCATTTTGTTAAAGTTACAAACCCACATTTTCAGCGTTCTAAATGAGCGTTACTGTTGAGGCAGGTACCTGAATTTATAACATGTTATGAAAGAGTTCCTTTACATTTGTACTGATTGCAGTAATAAAATTATGTGTAGCTCAAATAACACAGATTTTTTTTTAAATTGCTCATTCTGAATTGGTCTGTATCCATCAGGAAACAAAAACTATATAAGCTATTTGGAGAGAGGGGATTTAAAGTGCTGCTGAGGAGGAGTGAAGCTGTTACCTAAGTAACGAATAGTAAAAATGAACACTGTCACGGAGGTAACCGCTCCATTGCCAAGACTGGAAGATGAGAAGGAACAAGCCTGAACCACGCCCACTTAGGCACCTAGAAGAGGCACCTAAAAGAGGCACCTGCAGGTGATGCCCAGTAGGGGGTCTGTAGGTCTTCCCAAGCGTTATAAG
Organism: Acomys russatus; assembly: GCF_903995435.1. NCBI lineage: Eukaryota > Metazoa > Chordata > Mammalia > Rodentia > Muridae > Acomys > Acomys russatus. The sequence goes on from NC_067156.1 coordinate 39,774,874, forward strand.
AACAAAATAGGATTCCCTTGCTTCTGTAAGAGAGAAGTGACCTGGACGGTAAAGACGAGCTGCAGAGTGATGTTCACAGCCATCACAAGCAGACAAGAAGCTGTCACTGTTGGAGGGTCCAACTTAAATCCAACATAACTCAAACACCAGGTCAGTGCGGATGACGAAAATTTAGTGTACTCAAGCTGTTATGATTGATCAGGGTCCGAGAGCAGACTCAGGAGCTGAGCTACGATGCTGAAGGAATGTTGCACAGCATGTTTAAGGGATGAAACCATAAAGCAATGGGGGGCAGGGCTGTAGCATTGTCCAGTCATATTTTGACATAAGGGTTTGAACAAGAGAGTTTCCATTGATCAGGATAGGAGTTGGTTCCTGGGCCTGAGAACAGGAACTTAGTTTGACCCTGCCAGCAAGATGGAGAAGGTGTTCTTGAAATGGCTGGACTCAGAATCGTCTCCTTACAAGTTGTTCCTCAGATGGCTAAACTTGGACAACTGTCTCTTTACAAGTTGTCCCTGAGAAGTCTGACCTCCAGACAACTGTTTCTTTACAACCAAAGCTGTTCAGCTATTGGGAAGTCTCTAGTTCCCCTTAGGCCTGGAACCTTGAACTTAGTTTCTCCCTACGATTAAGTGGAGTCTGAAAACAAAATGGTAGTTTCTTTTGCTTGTTCCCAACAGTCAACAAAGAGCACATTGGCTCTTCCTCCTGCAACCTGGCATTCTCCTCCCATTCCCAAAATTGCAGAACACAGCAAGGGGCCCCTGTGGGCTGTGCAGACTCAGGGAGAGCATCAGGATGCACACTGGAGAAAAAAGGGTGGGAGCGTAGACTTCACTAAGTCAATAAAGAGCCCAATAATCATTCCTCCAATTTCTTTAAGAAATGCATGGAAAAAGAAAGCTTTTGTTTTCTTGAAGAACAAAAAACAATTATTTGTCAGCAAATAATTTTCTAAGACATAAAGTTGTGTGAATAACTTTTTAGAAATAACCATTGATTTGATATTCATAGTTTTGAGTGTTTCACATCTGATTTTTCAGGAAAATTATGTGTTCCAGTAAGTTAGCTTTGCACTAAACATATATCCCTTGAGTTATTTTATTTAAAAAGATTTTGAAATTTGAAAGAGTATAACTAGGACTCATTTTAAATAGTATTTTATATTATTTGAAATTTTCATCCATGTATACTGGTACCTTGGTAATTTCAACCTGGACTCTACTTCTCCAATTCCCCATGGGACCTCAAATGTGTCTCCCCTCCAGTTTTGTATTATCATCATCGTCATCGTCCTCATCATCATCATCACCTTCTTCTTCTTGTTCTTCTTGTTCTTGTTCTTCTTCTTGTTCTTCTTGTTCTTGTTCTTCTTCTTCTTCTTCTTCTTCTTCTTCTTCTTCTTCTTCTTCTTCTTCTTCTTCTTCTTCTTCTTCTTCTTCTTCTTCTTCACCCTCTGAGTCCAGATAGTACTGCCCGTATCATATGCACATGGATGTAAGGTCATCCACTAGGGTCATGGGCAACCTACCAGGAATTACACATCTAAAGAAAAGTGACTCTCCCTCCTTCAGCTGCCAGTAGCTTCTCAGCTAGGGTGGGACCTCAGTAGTCCCTCCCTCTCTCCCCCAGGCTGGAATGTTCATCTTGTCAGATCCAGTAGAGGTAACCACAGGGTCTGTGAGCTACATATGCAACACCATGCCTTGTCAAGAGGATAGTATGTCACAGTACTCCTCCTCAATCTCCAGGTCTTACATTTTCCCCCCTCTTCCATAATGTCTTGTGAGCCTCAGTGATGGGGGAAGGGATCAGGCTGATACAGATCTTCCATTTATAGCTAAGCACTTCCAGACACTTACACAATATGTGCTGTAGCAACAATGACCATTATTAAATCACACACACACACACACACACACACACACACACACACACACACACACAAATCTCAATTCCTATTAGGGTTTCATGAATAAGGGACCTCTAAAATATACAAATTGACAATTGTCTCCTGTGAATGAATTCTAAGAAAGGTACTTTAGAGCTCATGTAGTGGGTCTCACACTTAATAGAAACTGAAGTTCATTCAAGCCTGTGCCCACTCATATCAAGTGTTACATGGATATGAACCACTCCAGATGCTGCTAGGGTTTCAGGCATTGTGTGTATGCTCCAAGCACCAGCGCCTATAATCCTAGCACTTGGCAAGTGGAGGCAGGAGACCATAAGCTTACAGCCAGTCTGGGATACCTGCTGAGACCTTATCTCAAAATAAAGAAAACTTTCTCAGATCCCATCAACGTCCACTAATTACAAAAGAACTCACTGGCTTTTAGCTGAGAAACCCGCCCAGCTAAAATTTAGGGCTTTTTGATAAGTAACAACTACCTCCACCAGACTCTGGGGGGTCAGATTACCTCACCTGCCACAAGCCTCCCTGGAGGAGACTATATTTGTTCCTTTTGAAGAGCAAGATTTCACAGGTAACGAAGGCCAGCAAGTATATTAGGAGACTGTTCTCACACAGATGCTAGAGGGAACGGAGGGTGTGGCATACAACGGTCAAACTTCCTTTGCCTTTGAACTGTGCCCATTCGGGGCAAACTTCAACTTTTTCTTCTATTTTTGTCCCATTTGAAGAATGTGGGTTCTATACTTACAGAGAAAGGGCTGTCTCGTGTGTTAATTATATTTATTTTAAAAGATTACGGTAGTTTTAAAAGACTAGGTCACACTTTAGTTGCATTCTATAACTCTTCTTGTCACGAACACAGACTAAAGCTAAAACAGGCTCTGGATTCCCACAATTATTACATTCAAATTTGTGTTTGTTTCTCCCCTCTCATGAACCCTAAAGGGAGTAGAAAGGGACATAATCTTGATTTTAAAAAAATGTGATCCCTCCAAGGCATTCCTTAAATGTTCAACTTGTAAATATGGCTAAAATGCCTAATTCAGGTACAGCTCTGTAGATGCATGGAGTAAAGCTGGCTGGCTTTGTAAAGTGCTGCTCTTTATGTGCTAACAACATTGCTTTATGATGTGTCTGGATGACAGGACATTTTTTTAAATAAATTAAATGTATGTATTGAGTGCTTCTAGCATTTTTGCTTTTATAACCAGCTTGCAGTGAACAGCCAACCGTCCTTGCCCTGGCATGCTGCTTAGGCAGAGTCAGCAGCAGGTATGATACATACTGTTCCTTGGCTCCCCCAAAGTTCACTCACTTCCAGATAACTCACATTTTTTTTTCATACCTTCACTTGTGGTGAGAAATGTCTGCAGGACACACGGAGCCAAAGATTAAAATGAGAACCTTAGATGCTTCATTGTGCTTCTTCCAGAGACTGTGTTCACAATGCATATGCATTCTCCTATAGTGAAGACAGTGAAAAAGAGGCTATAGGCATTTGGCTTTATTGAGTAGTATTCATGATCTATTGTAAAGACAGACTAAATGGGACATTTCTCAGACATCTCTACAGAATACCCCGCCCCTCCCCTGCCCTATTACATAGATAAGCCTGAGGGGAGGCTGGGGAGGTTCAGAGAAATGATACATTGCATTTCAACCAGAAGAAACTTCTAGCAAGTCATATTTACTGGGGAAAAAATGACCCTGCCTCATAAGGAACATCCTTGTCTTTGGGAGTGCTGTGTCCCTGTTCTGGTTTTTCCATCTGTGCTCTCTCCTCCCACCTCCCTTTGCCTCTCCCAAAGAGAGCACAGAGACTGGAGAACACTTAATCACCTGCCCAGGAGGCATATGAATAGTGCATTAAGACAGAGATGGAAGCTAAAAGGAAGAAGCTCTGTGAAATTCAGGCAGAATGGGTAATGGAAAATGATGCACAACCCAGCCAGCGAGAACTGGAATTGAACCCCAGTCCTGCCATTTAGAAACTGTCTTGGGCAACTTACTTGTCTTTTCTGAGTTCAAGCTGGTTTACAACTTTGAATAGTAACATATGCCTCATCACTGTATCAGAATTAACTGAATTCTTTACATGACTAGTGCAGTGTTTGGTCCACAGTTGGCACTCACTTTTAGTCTCTTACCTCATGAGAAGGGAGATAAAGGAGTCATTGTAGGTCACAGGGCTTTCTCAGTATTCTACAGAAAATTCTCTGTCTCTGTGTGTGTGTGTGTGTGTGTTTGTCTGTCTGCCTGTCTCTGTCTGTGTGTGTGTGTGTTTGTATGTCTGTCTGTCTTTCTCTTTGTCTGTGTGTGTGTGTGTGTCTGTGTGTGTGTGTGTGTGTGTGTGTGTGTGTGTGTGTGTGTGTGTGACAGAAAAAGATAAAGATAGACGGATGGAGAAGCTGTTTAAGGGAAAGGAGCCTACTTCATTATATTGAGTTTTCTAATCTCTTTCACTACTTTCAGTGTCTGTAACTTCTTGGTATCAGGGGGGAAAAAAAACTAGGTCAGAGTAGTCAGTGGCTCCGGGCATTTTTACCCACATGATGATAAATGTGTTTCCTGTGTTCCCTAGCCCACTTTCCCCATGCCCCGGGTGTTCCAGAGTCCTCTGCCTTTTCTAACGGCACTGAGCAAGTGGTCCATTTTTCTGAGTTTCATTTTCTGTGCTGGCCACTCTGTTTGGGCCAACACATTCTTTTGTTGCCACGTGTTAGCATTGCTGTCTCAGGAGCTGTCAGAATGAAGAATCACCTCCTTTCTCTGTGCCAGACCTGAGTTGATCCTCTCAACTACAAAGATCCAGGCCTTTCTTAGCACCAAAATATAGGAACTGGGCTCAGATCTTACAGGGATTTGTTGGAGTTTTGTTGTTGTTTGTTTGTTTTTTGTCCTTTATAAACTGTATACCTGGGCTTTTCATATTACCAGTCTGAGATCATATGTGTACTGACACATGCTAAGCCTCAGATCTGGTTCTGGGGCCTAAATGGATGCTTTCAAGATCCAACCCTGACTCAGTGACCCAGGAAATGAGTGAGGCCCCAAGATTTCTGAAAACAATTTTTTTTAGAATTGAGTTGTTCACCCACAGTAAAAGTTACTCACAATTTACCTTTAGATAAAAACACCTATGCTTCTGCCTATAAGGAGATCACGTTAGCCTATGAGCTTTTTTCTAATTTGTTTGAGAAAAGCAAAGACCATATTACCCCCTCCAAAACCTGGTTGGCAAACACACATATATTAAAAAAATGTGATGTGCACTAAAAGAGCATCAGGCAATACTTGAACATCTTAGTGCCAAGGACAATGTACAGCCATCTCATTTGGGTCCTTCTCTAAGTCCATGAATATTGAAGAAGCCTATGACAAGACATGTCTCCATGCATAACATCACTTCAAACAATTGATACAGTTGAACAAAATTTGCTTCACTGCTTAATAGTGAAAACACACACTCTTTTGTTTTTAGAGAATATTCTTAGTGTCACCTAAAATATTTGGCACATTTCAACAAAATTTGCTTTACCTTAGTATAAAAAAACAACCAATTTGTTGTTTTAAAATAGCATTCTGAGGAGCCTGATGTTTTCACAATTATCAAAGGGGTTTAGCACACTGAAAGGTTAAGAATTTCTGAAGGTTTTCTCCAGGGTCTGTTGATTCCCTTAATTTCAGTTTTCTCTTCTTTGGATAGTTCTCTTCTTGGGCTCAACCTGCTAGTTTGTGTCATCCATGTTTATGGGATGTCATTCTCAGCTGTCTTTGCGCACAAATTTGCTTAGCTAATTTCAGTATGTAGCAGTTTGTAAAAGAATTATTCACCAGGGGTCCTGCTCAAACTAAGGCACCAGCCAAGGACAATACAGGCGGTAAACTTTAAACCCCTACCCAGATCTAGCCAACGGTCAGAACATTCTCCACAGTTGAGTGGAGAGTGGGATATGACTTACTCTGGTGCCTCACATTTGACCATGTCCCCTGGACGGGGAGACCTGGTGGCACTCAGAGGAAGGACAGCAGGTTACTAAGAAGAGACTTGATACCCTATGAGCATATACAGGGGGAGGTAATCCCCCTCAGGAACAGTCATAGGGGAGGGGAATAATGGGAAAATGGGAGGGAGGGAAGATTGGGAGGATTCAAGGGATGGGATAACCATTGAGATGTAACAAGAATAAATTAATAAAAAACAAAAAGAACGCTAGTGGGCCATGCACAGAAATAAAGTCCCTGACCTACAAAAAAAAAAAAAAAAAAAGAAAGAAAGAAAGAATTATTCACATTTGTGTTGTTATTTCTTGAATAACGTACTGCTTACTAAGTTTAGCCAGAAACTACATGGCCAATTTAAAAATACTTTTATCAGTATATGATCTAAGGGGTTTGTGTGTGTGTGTGTGTGTGTGTGTGTGTGTGTCTGTCTGTCTGTCTGCTGCCTGTGTAGTAACTTCTTGATTTATGTCCCCCACTCCTTGCAGATCTTGGAGACATCTGAGCCTTAATGGGGACTTTCCAACATTCCAGACTGACGGCTGCCCTACAATGAGCTGAGTCACTGACCCAAGTACTGGCAACAATGTGGAAGGCCGGAATAGCCGGCATCACTAACCTTCTCTCTAAGCAGCAACCCAGAACCAGTGTGGCCTGAAACTCCAGCAAGCGGTAGAGAGAGCCTCCTCTGTTCATGGAAAGGGGAAATGAAAGGATTCCCAGCCAATCACAACGAACTTTCCACACCTCCAAAGAGCCTACCTTCCTCATCCATCAGGAGGTCCTGCCTAGCGACTCCCACTCAACCCTCCTGCTGGAAGCAAAGTGTGACGATCTCACTGAAAACGTAAAGGCCAGCATTCAGAAAAGGAGACCCGGAACGGTGATACTATCAAAACGCTCAAGTAGAATTATGTCAGAAAGCCAGCCTAGACCGCCTGTGATCCCATCCCGCAGGCCAGGCTTCCGGATATGCTACATCTGTGGCCGAGAATTTGGGTCCCAGTCAATTGCCATTCACGAGCCCCAGTGCTTGGAGAAGTGGCGCGTTGAGAATAGCAAACTACCCAAGCACTTGAGGAGGCCAGAACCCTCCAAACCACAGCCCGTCCGTGGCAGTGGCTCCTACAGCCTTCAGGCAGCCAACGAGGAGGCATTTCAGAGTGCGCAGGCTCAGCTGCTGCCCTGTGAATACTGTGGTCGCACGTTCTTGCCAGATCGTCTCCTGGTTCATCAGAGAAGCTGCAAGCCAAAGGGAGAGAGAACACCAAACGTGGATGTCCCTGATGTTCCTACTGGTCTCAAGAAAACTTCCAGCGGCACCTCAGCCCGACCAAGGACTCTCATCTGTTATATTTGTGGTAGGGAATTTGGCACTCTGTCCCTTCCTATCCATGAGCCCAAATGCTTGGAAAAGTGGAAAATTGAGAATGACCGGCTTCCTAGAGAGCTGCGTCGGCCCCTGCCCCAGAAGCCTCAACCCCTTCCAACGGGACAGCCCAGCCAAGAGGGGGCGAGTCAAGCTGCGCTTGTGCCTTGCCCAAATTGTGGCCGGACCTTCGCCCTGGACCGCCTACCTGTACACCAGAGAAGTTGTAAACCTCAACCTAATGGGCCAAAAAGTCCAAATTCGAACCTAGAAAGGAAAGGTGATCCACATGCAGCCACCAATTCCAAGCAACAAAGGAATGTGGCAACACCCACTGAGGACAAGGTAACTGCCGTCGTATAAGATGAAGGAGGTGGACCAGGGACGCGTTGCATCTTCAAAGAGATGAAATAACTGTTCCCTGAGTCATCTACCTCAGCCCCAAGGAAGGTTCCTCTCAAAGCCTTACTCTCAAGGCAGTGTGTTCAAGTCGATCTCCTGGACTCCAGGGGCTGTATCTCTTTTGGCAAAGTAGACCTACCCTCCCCTTCTTGGTTCATAATCCTTTCGGGTCTTACAACCTGAAAGAGATGGACTTCCCCCACCCCCCACCCCCATCTGATCCCTCATCGCACTAATCCCTGGGAGAGACTGTTACTTAAAATGAGTCATTAATGCTGTGTCTACATTACAGAGATATAATTCCCACTCCAAGAGCCAATGTTTATTGCGGGTTTATTTTAGTCATCCACCTTAGGAATTCGTTTTTGGCAACGTTGGGTTATGCTGAGTTTATCTTACTAAAATAGAATCTGTGTCAAAAAAAAAAAAAAAAAAAAAAAAAAAAAAAGCCAAATGACTTTGGCAGTAATTAAACCCTGGAGCACTTGCTAGGTCTATGTGCTCTGCAGATTCACTGTGGTTTTGTTGAAAGCATTCATGATTATAAGTATGTGTCAGTTGGTGGGGGTGGGGAGGGCGTGGCAGTTAACTCCTTTATGGATGCTGAAGCAACTAAAGATGTGTGCATGGTTCTGGGAAGTGTGCTCAGTCCTGTGTTGTTCCATACTCTCTTTTGTGGAACTGTTCACAGGATCGTGTCCCCCAACTTCAGTCATTCTAAACAAGCATGAACCCAGGTATCATCAGTTTGTAAAGTTGAAGTTACTTGTCTCTTACTTAAGGTCTCACCATCAGCAGGATTGGGCAGGGACAGTTAGGAAGGTGGCCAGATGAACAAGAGTATGCGGGACATGTCCTGCCACTGGCCTGTCACATCTGACATGTCAAGCTGTAAGAAATAGGAGATGGTCTTTTCTCATGGCTATTTGAATTTCAACCACGCTTAACACCGCTCCCCCAACCACAGCCCCCTGACAGCAGCCTTTAGCCAGATACTGCTTATACATTGGATAGTTTAAGGAAACAAAAGCAATTCAAACTGTTATTAAACTGGGGTGATAGGAGCACATCTTTTATTGTGTTCTAATTTCTCTAGCTTATATTTTTTTTATTACTCTGAGGATCGTCTAGTCCTTATCTCGTTTGCATGACTAAAACATCATGAAAGTACTGGTTTTAAAGGTCCCATGGCAGTGACCCTAGAGCAGAGGAGTCAGACTAACATGCTGGACAATTTTCCACTGACTATTGAAGAGGAAAAAAAAAATCAAAACAGCCAATTCTTTGTCCTATTAAAACCCAAATGCTTAACTGTGGCCTGGGCCTTGAGCTGGTCTCATGGACCTGATCTGCTTTCCCCATCTTCTTCTGCCTGTTGCTTTTCTTCCAAGATGTGTGGGGTCTGGAATCAGAGAGTACACGAATCTGTGTCTCAGAACCACCAACCAGCAACCCTCCCAGCTTTCTAACTTCCAGGCCCACTTCTGGATTGCAAGCTTTTGCTTTGACCATCCTCATTATAGACCCAGAGCTAGGAAGGAGTGTGGGCAGAACGCTTGTGCTTACTCTGGTAACACGTACGTTGTGCTCCATGACTGGAGCCAACAGGCTGAGCACGGCATGTTTTCTCAATCACAGCTGCTAAAAGAGACCGACTGACTGGGCCCGCGGTGTTGCAAAAAGACACCTTTCTCACTCACCAGTTTATCTGGAGGAGAAAATAGCAGCAGAAGCCAGTGGCTGTCTCTCCGCAATGCCTGCATGCATGTGAGGGTCCAGGGAGACCCCGCAGATGACCGGGTGTTGCTAGTGTGCACCCAAAACCCTCGAAGACCTCTCCTGCCATGTCTCAGTAGGAAAGTGGCATCCACCACTGTTACCTGTGTGCTGGTATATTTGGGAACCATACAGGCCTCCAGGAATCTACTGAAAGGCTCTCTAACCAAGAGGTCATAGACAAATATTAATCAAGCTTGGGTATATTAAAATGGAGCAAGTTTTAGACTTTACTGAACCATAAGATCTTCTGGAAGGGATTGGTGTTATCTGTGCCCTTGGGCATTGCTTTCAAGGTGCTTTCAGAAGAAAGCTTTTTCTGACTAGTTTGCTTTCCAGATCCAGTTTGCAGAAATTTTAGCTTCCTTACACCACTCACAGCTTCATGCAATGAGTCACTTGTTTTTCATAAAGAGCGCTGACCTATACATCATTAGAATCTGGAATTGAATCTGCCTGTGACGGCTGACTTTTGGCTGACTGAAGCGCATGGCTTTTTTGGATGCTTGCTCCATCACTTTCTCTTGTCAACCAGAGCAGTTTTACTCTGGAATTCTTGATCTGATTTTGGACAGTATCAGGTATCTTGCCTGACATCCTCTAGGGGCCCAACCTGAATTCTAGAGAGGAAAAAATATGTTCACAATAATAGCCATAGTATTGGGAAAGCAATTTGCTCCAACAGGGTGACGGTGACTTTTGCTGGCCAAGTGCAGTGTCAATCAGAGTGTTCCTCTACTGTGGAAGGTTCCCTTATGAAGCAGCTGCTGCTGTTTCCCTTCAATCAAAGAGAACAACAACAACAACAAAAAACAAAACAAAACAAAAAAACCAAATGCCGGTGAGGCAAGCTCTCCTGTGAGACCTAATGTGGGCATCTTGCTTCGTCCATATATGAACTTGAACTTTCCTGTCATGTGTAACCTGAAATACGGATCCAAGTCTATTCTTTGTGATCTTACAGAAAAGTTCTGAGGTGATCTAGCAGTATATACGAGGAATAAGAGCCTAGCATGGAATTATGTAAAAGTTGGTTATTCTGAGGCTATCATTGTTTAGTTCTATGATGTTATGACCAGCATTGGGGCATGTCCTTCCTCTGAGAGAAGAAGGACTTGGGTGAGCTACAGCTAATTTTAAACATTGTTATTAACTTCATATGAAGTTTTTGTGCACAGTGTGGAAACACACAGATTCTTGTTTTGGTTTTTACTATTGTGTTTGCTTAGCGGAATACTCTGATACTCATTTTGTGAGTGACTTTCTATGCTATCTAGAGAGGAGTACGATAGAGGCCATTGTTATGGAAGGAATACATGTTAGCAATTGGGCTCTTTTTAGTAGCTTGTTGTCACAGTCTTTAGTTTTAGTCCCTTTCCAGATACGTGGAACACAGGATGATAATCAAACACACAATTATAAACCCAAATACATTCTTTGCCCAGTGACCTTCATTAGGTAAGGCGAGGCAATTATTGCCCTAGGATTTTGCAGGCAACACATGAAATGTCCCTAAAGATGCTTCCCTGTGTTGCAAAGCAGACATTGTTTTTATTAAGCGACACTATCTTTTTGGCAGAAGGCTCTCTCTCTCTCTCTCTCTCTCTCTCTCTCTCTCTCTCTCTCTCTCTCTCTCTCTCTCTCTCTCTCTCTCTCTCTCTCTCTCGGAACATAGCTCATTGGCATCCCCTGGGCTCAGGTTGCAACTGAACGGTCCTCAGACATACCACTAGCATCTGGTGCTGCCACCTGCTGTTTTCTCTTAGTGGCTTCCACACTACCAAATATGTGACTGCCTTTCTCCTTTACAAAATATTTCTGTTTTTAACTATGTATGGGGTGGATAGGTGCCTGTCTATGCATGGGTATGTGTACCTGAGTGAAGATGCCGTAGGAGGCCCAAAGTGCTCAAGCCCCTGTTGTGCAGCTGAAGTTACAGGGGACTACAAGCTATCTGATGTGGGTGCAGGGAACTGAACATTAGTCCTTGAGCAGTAAAGGCTAGCAACGGCTAAGCTGTGTCTCCAGCCCCTTCATCTCTTTTTAAGCTATGTCTGTGTGTTTTTTTCTTTCATGCACATTCATATGTGCACCACATGCATGCCTGCTGCCCTCAAAGGCCAAAAGAGAGTATCAAGTCCCCAAGACCTGGAGTTATGGATGGTTGTGAGCTATCAGGCAGGTGCTGGGAATCAAACCTCCCAGTCCTCTGCAGTAACAGCATATTTCCGTAACCACTGAGCTGTTTCTCCAGTTATTCCAGCCCCTCTTTTCTTTTAACTTCCAAAATGTGACGAGGTCCCTTTGTAATACAAGCACAAATTACAGTTATTTGGACTATGGTTACATTAGATTTGACATTGGTGCTGTTTTCTGGAGAAATTTCTCGTTCCCTGAAGGCAAAACATATGAGGAGACTGTCACAACAAGGGAGGCAGAGCAGATATTGTCCCCTTTTTATATCTGAGCACGGGCATGCATTACATGTAAAGAATATGGAATTTAGGGACAGGGAAGAAAAATACAAACTATTCTCTATTCAGTATTTTTATGTATTCACCCATGCTACTATGACAAATGCCTGTGGTGGCATGATTTATAAAGAACAGAGATTTGATCCTCACACTCTGGAGACAAGACAGTCCAAAATCAAGGTACCAGCAGCACTGCTGTCTGAGAAGAATGTTCTCTATGTCCAACATGGGGCTCTGGAGTGAACACTGCTTGTCTTCACAACGGGAAATGACTAGAAGGACAACGAAGTATCTGCTTCGAGTTTGAACTCTTTCATGGAGGTGTTCGTCTTATTCACAAAGGTGGAGTCCTCACGCCTCAACACCTCCCACAGACTGAACCTCAGTGTGTGTTGCGCTGAAGATCAGGGTTCAGCATGACTTCTAGAGGGGACACTCAAGCTCTCCTGGTGATCAGCATTTGTATGTATAATCTACTTTAAAATGTCTCTGATGTTCTGGTGGGAAGTGTGAGGTTAAGCCATGGCCCAGAGTGAGGTAGCAGGTTCTAAAGTAGCTAGGGTCAGTTCTAAAGCTAAATAAGCGCATCTTTTAATGTCACTGTGAAAGAGCATAGGGACGAGATAAGCAAGGGTCCAGAGGCATGGCGGAAGTCAGTGGTAACATACCTGTGGTTTCAATTCCCAGCATGGAAATGCGGGAGCATGGTAACCCTTTGAAGCCTGAGCATTAGGCAAGACAAAGAGGAAAAAAGTTTGCTGACTTATGACTGTTCTCCATTAGGCAATGTCCTAAGCACTAAGTGCATACTCAATTAAAAAAACAAAAACAAAACAAAACTATAGACCTAGTTCTTAGTCCTAAGATGAAATGATAGGATAATTCAAAATACAATCATATTGTATCAAATCTTGATAGCACACTGTTTTGTGGTGGGAGGCAACAGTCAGGACCTTGCCTAGAGAAAACACTTCAGCTGAGACCTGTGCGGTGTGAAAGCATTAACCTAGCAGATGTGGAGTGAGGGCATGGCTATAAAGGGAGACTGTGCACTGACCTTACAGTGGAACTCAAGAGCCCAAATATAGCTGATGGGGGGACGAAGGAGCACAGGAAGAAGCTGTAAGGGTGGCATCAGGCAGTGGTGGTCCCTCAAGTCCCCCCCCCCCACACACACACAGAGCAGCATACCAACTGTTTAGCTAGATCAGCAATTTGGTGGTTGGTAGCCAACTTGTAGATGATGTATGCCAGGCATACCTGGTGAGAGTTGAAATGTGGAAGGGTGGGGGGGGGGAGCAGGCCAAGGAGAACTCCTGGATCTTTAGCTGGAGAAGCAGCTTTAGCTGGGCCACTTCCTAAGAAGGAAAGGAAGGGCCATCGGGACTTAGGATCAGTTGCTCCCTTCTGGAGACGACAAATAGAAATGCTGCTGAGATATATCTAAGCAGTCTGAGCTGAGCTGAGCTGTATGAGTTTGGGATGAAGAAGAGAGTTCATGGCTGGGATTTCCATTTGTTGGTTACTAGCAACTGCAGAGATCTGAATGGGTACAGGATTAGAAGACCAGACTGGGGAGCTGGACAGGTAGCTCAGCAGCTTAGAACACTTGCTGTTCTTGCATGGGGAAAGAGTTTAGATTCTAAGACTCACATGGTAGCTCACAACCATCCTTAACTCCCAGTTCCAGGGGATATGCTGCCCTCTTTTGGCCTTTGGGCCACCAAGGACACACTGACACATATGCAGGCAAAACACTCGTACACATAAAATAAAAACAAATAAATCTTAAAATCAGAAGGGAAGAAAAACCAACTGACATTGACCCGTGGAGGCATTGAAGAATGAATATCTGAAGATACAATTGATCAGTAAAGCCTGGAGAGTGAGATTCCATAGGAAGGTAATATCTGAGAAACTGTCAGTCCAGTGGGAACAACAGAAGGCGTGCTGAGAGAGGAAGTAGACTCAGAACTGAAAATAACTGTGTGTTATTGCAAAGTACACACCTATTTGGTTGGCGCTGTGGAGTATGGGTGTGTTTTGAGAAATTTAGCTCTCTAACCTGAGAAACAGTGGATAGGTTAGAAGCGGAGGTTTCTTTAAATAATAGATGCATGGAGACTAAGCTGAATGATTAATAATTCAGTGGAGAGGAGAGAACTGAAGTGGGCAAAAAATATCAAGACCCAGAAGGGTAAGGCAGGCACCAAGGCCTGGGACTGCCGGTGTGTGGAAAGAGGAGTTTGTAGGAGGGGTACTTCCTTATTCTGGGAGGATGTTGGATATAGAAAAACCACCACCCCTACCACCACCAACAACAACAACTAGCAGTGGGAAGACGGAGGTGCTGCAATCTGTTTTCTCAATTAAATGTCAGGCAAGCTTGGCATAGTATTCACCCCATGAGAAAAAGAAAGGCTAACTCAGACTGTTCTTCATGCTTGGCCTCTCTGTGACTTCTGTTAAATGGAGTTCCTGAAGTCAAGACCAGGACTCTCAGACCTACTCCCCTCTATGATCCCTAAATCCAAGAATGATATGAAACTCTTTGGAAATGGTAGATAATACATAAAGTGGCCTAAGGGTCTCACAATTACCTTCAGTGGTCCTAGCTCACCAGCTCAGTAGCGCTGATGTCATCACAGCCAGACTTACCTCATAAAGTACCCTTTGGTGATGCTGCCAGCTGGGCTACTTAATGACTAACTCCACATGACATATGATCATCTTTCCTTGGGGCCAACCATGCCTGAATATCAGGGCAGCATCCTTGGATCCCGTGGCTCTCAGGTGTATGAAGAGCAACACTAAGGTAACAGTCTTGGCTCTTTTCTACTCTGTCAGTTCTGAAAGCCAAGCCAGGCAAAGCTGTGGATGGCTGTAGGTGTACTGGGAAGAGTTATAAATTTTCAACAGAACACTTACTCTATAAGTTTCTCATATGAAATTTAAAGGCTAACACTTAGGTACACAACTGATAACAACATATAACTTAAAAAATAATTGATCTTCCTCAGGTTGTATCAGAATTAAACAAGACTCTGATAGAAACTGATGCTCCTTTACAGGATCTTTGCATTGAGGCACCTGTATTTTGCTTGCTGCTTCTTAGGAATGACAAACGCTAATTATTTGCTACTCTGTGAGATGAAAGGATTATGTGTCCACAAGCCAAATGCTATTCAGAAATAAACTCAATAAAACTATACCAATGGCTACATTATTTAAAAGTTTGTTCGTCTTGGGCTGGTGAGATGACTCATTGGGTAAAGATGCTTGCTGCCACGCCTGACAATGAGTTCTATCTCTGAAAGCCACATGGTAAAAAGAGAGACTCCACCCCTACAAGTTGACTTCTGGTCTCCACATGCACATGTACACAATAAATAAATATAAATATGGCAATTATCTTATATGTCTTCCTAAGCCTGATTCTCCCATTAGCTCATTTCCTTGCTTCCTGTCCCAAATGCGTACATCTGTATTTCCTTGTTATATACACTAATGACTCTTCATGGTTTGGAACATGATTTCTACATACTCAAATTCCAGCCTCAGCACTAAATTCTTCCCCAAGTTTTAGAACCACATCAACGTAGTTCAGTATGCCCTAGCAGTAGTTCTTCATGAGCAGGTATGTCTCTGACCAATATGAGGCACACACTCTGCCTTATGATTGGGTGGAGAGCATGGAGAGAAATTTTCTCGAGCCTTCATCTCTCAATTGCCATTTGTGTTATGTAGTATTTCTCATTTCCTGCATATATTTATAGCCTTTACCGGAACCATGTTGTCTTACATGTGATGTACAAGGACCCAATCTAGGAATTCAATATGTTTCTAATATCCGTGTCTAGTTACCTGCCTCCAGTGCCATGATCCCATCTTTAAAGTCTTCAAGGAACATATGCATCTCAGACTAGCTCTAAGCAGAGAATGGAAAAATCATAGACACATTGCTTCCAACTTCAAGATTGAGGAAAACACGGGCACTATGGGGAATAAGAAAGAATGGCTGCCATGATGGGAAAATTTTTAAAGAAGCTTGCCTCTTAAAATTATAATTATTTCTGACCTGTCTGATGTGATAGCCTTTTAAAACATGGAAATCTCCTTCTAAGCACACTCCCTGAGCTAAAGACACCTGCATCTAAACCATAGAAAAATCAGTCATGGAAACCAACGTCCCACCATAAGTCCAGGTGGCATCTGGTCTCTTCTTTGCTCCCTCTATGGTCACTGGATAAGTTGGCTACTGTTTTGTCTACTGTGGGTTTTGGCTACTGTGGGGTTCTCTCATTGTTTCTTTCTTTCTTAATTTTACTCTGTGACCTAGAAGCCAGCTAACTACAAGAGTTGGGTCTATTGTCCAACTGATGAGCTCAGAAATGAGCATCCTGTATCAATATTATTCTAAGAAAGTCATGTTTAGGGCAAGAATTTGTCCAGAAAATTAATATCCTCTAAGGTAGCAATGGCAAGGGCAGTTTTTTTTTAAATCTCAAAATAAAATGAAAAATGTCTAAACAATATTTGACCTTGGCTGGGGAGATGGCTCAGGTGGCAAAGCGCTTGCTTTGCACAAAGGAGGACCTAATTCACTTTTAAAAAGCCATATGTGTTGTGGTGTTGCAGGTCTATAATCCCTGTGTTGGGGAAATACAGGTGAACCCCTGGGCTTCCTTGGCCAGCCAGCCTGCCAGCATCAGGGGGAAAGACATCCTGCACTGCAGGAGGAGAACAAAGAGCATTTCTTGAGGGCAAAACTTCATGCTTCAGAGAAGGCTGCATTTTGTGAAGAAGCAAATTCATTTAAAGGAGAAGCCTAACATCAAGAGGTTCTCTTCTCCTCACAAAGCAACTGCCTAGGAAAGGGCTTTCCAGGGGCCAGCACTCACAGGCTGATATACCTATAATCCAAGGGGAGGCAGGCTATATCTTGAGCTGGTACAAGAAGTTGGCAGTGCTGTAAGCATTGTGACTTTTCACGGTAGTTGTGAGAGCAGACCAGAAACAGAAATGGGAGCTTTGCTGGTTTCTCCCAAAGCCAATGGCTGACTTAGAGGCAGGACACGGCCCTCCATTGACAACAGATGGTGGTATCAGATAGGTTCAGATTAGGATCCCAGATGCATAACCAAGTCATGGCTTTCACGTGTGTTACTGAATTCACCCCTTAATGCCAGCTCCCTGTTCCTGAGGATAGCTTCATACCTCCCGTGACATTCTGCTGCAATTGAGATTGTTTCATGTTCATTTTGTGTAGGCAACCTATTGGTTAGCACTGAAAGCTGCACTAATTTATGGATAAAGCGATACATATTTAGAGGACAGTTTGACTTAGTAAAGTCTATTTAGTGAGTTCACCCATAGAACCTATGAGCTCCTCAGCCATGGATTCTTGGCCAGTTTTTTACTACCATGCATGAGTTTCCTCCTGTGGAGCAGGCATTAAATTCACTAAGAAAGTGTTTAGCCATCCCCATAACAATTGTGCCATTATTGCACCTATAGGAAAATTTTAGGGGTCTTCTTGTTGCTTTTTTTTTTTTTTTTTTTAATTTCACCACCAGCAACACACTGGGTTTCATTGTTACTTTTAGGAGATTCTACATTTAAAAAGCCAATTTCGTAGACAAGTACTAAGGCTTTCTTAGTTACTGACATGTTAAAGCTATATCTCATGTCTTAGAAGCTAAATATTGGGCAACTTCTTTTTATTAGGATGATCAAAAGATTGGAAAATTAAGCTGCATAAAGTCACACTTCGAATGCTTTCAGGGATAAAACAGGCTTCACGGTGAGCAATCAAGGTAAATGCATGTTGCATCTTAGAAAGTAGGAACTGTTGCTGTTAACTTACCAGTATGGCCTAATAATGTTTACTATCAGGCCTATATTATTATTATGGCAGTATTTTCTAACCCTCTAGCAATCAATAAAGACACAGACACCTGTTATATTTTAAAATAGCCTTAGTTAACCTGGGGCAGGGCAGATATTAATCCCCTAAACTACTTCCCAAAGTGGGGCAGGTATGGGATACCTCTCCCAATCCCATGCCATCTGGTTCTAATAATTTCTATCAAGCTACCTCCCACCCATAATCCCAAATACTTGCTAATATTCTTCATCTGGGCCAAATCCTCCATCCATGCTGGCCATGTGCTTCTCCTCCACCTAACCCATGATGGTGCAACCTTCTCTTCTCCTCTCCTCTCCTCTCCTCTCCTCTCCTCTCCTCTCCTCTGGTTTCTCTTCTTCCCAAGATTCTCCCTGTCACCCTGCACATGGGAACCTTACCTATGCCTATCCCATTTGCCCTGCGCAAATGTGATGGCATTTTATTGGTCAAACAGATTAGGCTCTTAGGCAAGGTGGGTCACAGAGACAGCAAACAGTAATTAGCATCAAAATACATCGGACCAACCTCCAACAAGAAACCTAAGATAGTAATTTGTAAACTTTTGGGAGCAATGGGATAAACCAACCAAAGCAGTGGTTCTCAACCTTCCTAACCCTGTGACCCTTTAGTATAGTCCCTAATGTCAGCCCCCGCCCCAAACCGTAAAATTACTTTGGTTACTACTTCATAGCTGTAGTTTTGATACTGTTATGAATTCTAATGTAAATATCTGCATTTGCTGATGGTCTTGGGCCCCTATGGAGGAATCATTTACCCCAGATTGAGAGCCCCTGAGCTGCAACACGCTACTCACTGAAAGAACTGTGGTCCATCCACTTTCAGTCTGAGATTTAAAGATGAATACTGACAGAGGCAGGTCTTTGGGGTCCCGGTAAAGAGGGAAGCCTGGGACCTCATAGCCAGGAAGGGTGTGATAAAGGGATTCATGTGACCGTGCACGGTGAGTAAGGGCTTACCCATTTTGCCACTCACCAGTCACCACGCGGATGACCTGTGGGAGTTTCTCAACCCATGGGTCGTGACCACTGCTAGACACATTTCCGATGGTCTTAGGAACCGTGACACTGACCGCTCAGTAGCAAAATTACAGTTAAGAAATAGCAACAAAGATAAATTAATGGTTGGGGTTTCCTAAGAAACACTGTTCTAGACCACAAGGCTATTATTATGGGCCAAACACCTGGGAACTAAATCTCATTAAAAAAAAAAAAAAGTTTGAGAGGTCACAAAAGTTTAGCAGTCTAAAAAGGTTCCTTGCCTGAAAACCAGTTCTCAAAATGATCAGTCTGAGCTCAAACACATCACTGGGCAGAGAAGTCAAGGAAACACTGTCTCCCCTCAGCAGAAGGCCATCTTGTCTGTCTTCCTCTGCTTCTTGAATAGTTTCATGTGTTAAGAGCTCTGCACAAGCAAATGGGAATCCATCACCCTGGTATTTGCGCAGAGATATAGCCAAATAGTATTTCCCAAGTAAAGAGACTTGGGTATAGTTATTCCCACAGCTTAGAGCCAGGTCTTGGTTCTGTTTCCTGCACAGGGCCTGGCACATGGCAATGGTATTTCTAGAGAGACAGTATTTCTGCTGCAGTTGAATCACTGAGAGAGGCGCACACTCTCCTCATCACGTGTCATTTGGTACAGGTCTCATCTGAATCCATCACAGCTGCGCCTCCAGCAGGTGCCCTTCCTTTGTTTCTACTCAGAACACATTGGCATCATCAATATTTAGAATACCATTGTCTTACTGGCTTTTGTAAAATTGAGAAATAGTTGATTAAACCCAGATAGTCATGGACTGGCTGGGTCTGTTACTACTAATCCTCCATCTGAGAGACAAAATACACACAGATACAGGGGTTAGCTTCTAACCCAGTTTTGAGACAGGGGAAGGATTGTCGTGTCTGTCTCTTTTATGGTCACCACTGTTTTGAATTTAAATGTTTTGGCTTGGATCATTTACAGATTAATGATTACAACCATATGGTTGAAAAAATATCTGAAAATAGGTATGTCTTTTGCTAGATTGCTATGAGTTGTGGTTAGGTCCAATGCTCTCCTTCCTTATTAGGATGCTTTCTTGTTTCCTGGTGCCTTTGGTGGCTTTTTTTTTTTTTTCTATTTATTTTAGGATAACCAATGGCCTCAAGTGAACAGAAAGGATAGGGATATTTTGACATAGGGATGTTATGATGCAATCCCCAGACAGGGATGGAAAAGCTCCCTGTTTTTAAGACAATTTCCAAACAACATATAAATCATGTTGAGGTATTTCATTTCATCTGAATACAGATTTAGTAATAAGAATATAATTTACACAGTGATGTGGTTTCTTTGGCATAGATCTCACTAAAATGGTCTCCTCATTTAAGAAAGAAAACCAAACAAAATCTTCAATGATAAGAAATAAATCTTGTCTGGTGGCAGGGCTTGGCAGATCAAAGGCACTTGCCACCAAGCCTAAGGAGTTGAGTTCAATCCCGGAGATGCACACAATGGAAGGAGAGAATCAACCCCTGTAAATCATTGCTTGATGTCCACGTGCACTCACATGGCACATACAGCAGCATGGATTCAAGCCTGGCAGCAATGTCTCTCTCTCTCTCTCTCTCTCTCTCTCTCTCTCTCTCTCTCTCTCTCTCTCTCTCTCTCACACACACACACACACACACACACACACACACACATACACACACGCACTCTTAAAGCTATGTATTTGAATGACGCTTTCTTAAATATCCTGGACTACTGTACCCTGTTCTTCACACTGTGACAGTTGACTTGGTGTTCACTATGAAGTGGGTGTAAAACCTTAACTGGTGCAAAGATTTTGCTCTTTACTAGAAGACTGACTTCCATTTTGATTTTCAGCACTACTTTCACTGTGACTCGGGTAACATTACTCTCATTTTCCTTCTGACCAATGTCTTCACCTTTTAGAAGCTCTTGGCTATTAAACTGCACATTTCACCATGGCTTCCGGTACATTGACCCATGCCAAGGCCATCAAGAATGCTTAAAGCACTCTCTCCAGGTCCTCTGAAACGACCATGATTTTTCCCCTTCTATCTTAACCTTTTCCACTAAGCCAGTTTTTTTTTCTTGGTCCTTATTTTGCCCTCTTATCTTCATGGTGCTATATAAATTATTAATTTTCATTGTAAAAGGTAGCATAACGGATGGGTGGCAAGTTATGTTTCACTGATAAAGAGAAATTTCTAACCGTTCACTTGCCTTTTGTGTTAACCAGATTTGGCCTCAGCCATCGAATGCCAGGTGTTTCCATCAGAGAAAAACAAAAAGCATGAACAAAGAGTAAAAGATGTTGCATGGAAAATAATATTAGAATTCTTCCAGTGGCCAGTAAAATTATTAAAAACACATGAAAAGTTAGTGGATTCAAGTTAAAACACACACACACACACACACAGACACACACACACACACACACATAAAAGCTTTCCCCCAAAGCATCTTTGTCAGTATTCAGACTGAATTAACTTTCCCACCAACCAGAGCAGAGCTAAAAGGAGCCTGGATAGACACATCAGGGTAGCAGCTCTGTCTCACCCTCACACAGTGCTTCCCACCTGAACAGGACTCATGTAACTAGAGATTCACTTTTTAAAAGTCATTTCCACAAGTACTGCTATCCTGTTGGCAGGAAAACTAAACCTAATCCTCTGTTCTGTACAGAGTTCAGGCTTGTGGGATCTTCTTTCCCTTCCTTTGATTTCACTCTCCAGCAGTTGACTGGCGCTGGCAAGCCCCGCATGGTCAAGGTTCGCTGTCCCCCTCTGACCTCTAGGGATGTCCTTCCACCGCCCCGGTCCTGCTCTGATGTGCTATGTCATTCCATGCTGTCTGCCGCACATCAGGCAAGACATGGAACTCTGACGGCTCTGCCAGTGCAGGGCGGAGGGGGGGGTCGTTACTTCCTGTTCTTGCTCCCCTCCGCTCCCCCTGCAAATCCCTTTCTGCCTATGAACACTGAAGGAAGAAGAACTCAACAAGTAAATCCCTGATAAGTAGGGTAACGGCATTGACCACAAGCCACAGATTGCTCAATGAAATTTCAGACTAACAACACTGAAGTTAATAAAAATGAATAAATCAGGTTATTTTATCACTCTTTAGACCCACTAGGGAGCATTTTGTCCTCAGCTGTAGCTGGGGAGCTCACACCTGCCTATAGCTAATGCTGAGCAGGAAAATCCTCCAACCGGAGAATAGGATGTATGCTTCAGGTCAGCTGAGGTTCAGCCCCAAACCGAGAGCATAGGGGAAGTCCTCAAAAGAATAATATAGAACATTATGCCCTTTTATGGTGGTAATTATCTACCACACCTTTGCGGTTGTTCTGAGTGTCTTCTAGCCTTAGGCCACCCTGTTTGCTCACAGCTTTCCCTTGCAAAGGAAATCCTATGACAATCTGATGTGCGTGTGTTCATTTAGGCACCATGCCATTTCATTTGCTTGTTGTGGCGTGGTTAAATGCTGAGCTTGGCTCATGACCCAGATTCCATACGGAATCTTAATACATACATTCTTCTCAAAGTAAAATGAGCAGCATCTTATTTCTCAACTGAAAAAAAAAATCTGTATTTGATTAACCTTCCAAGTGAATACACATGAAAATGAAGAGTAGGGGACCTCAAGGTGTCTTGAAAAGTGGGACTTATGCTTTGTACTTCCTCTCATATCTTGAATTCCCTGCTTCCCAAGTCACTCTGCATGGGGTAGGTGTGAGATGCTACATGCCATGAAACTGTGACGCCCAAGCACCTGGTTCTTTTGACGGACACAGTCCCTTGTTGTAGTGTAATACTCAATGAAAATATTATGCCTCAAATAAAAGCCACATTTAAAGGAGGCACTCCAAGTTCAACTTTAACTGGCCTCTTCAGTTGCTGATCAGTCTTTAGGGTCTGTTTTGCCTCTGGTAGCCAAAAATCACAATCGTGATTTGGCTTGTTTTTTTAATTGTGATCTTGTTTCTTGTTTTCTGTTTTCTTCATTTCAGGAGACAGCCCAATAGCTGTGGTTAAAGGCAGACTGATTCTAAAACATATATATATATATTTTTTTTCTTTTCATATTTATGTATTTATTATGTATATAATGTTCTCCTGCATATAACAACTGCAGGCCAGAAGACAGTACTAGATCTCATTATAGATGGTTGTGAGCCACCATGTTGCTAGGAATTGAACTCAGAACCTTTGGAAGAATAGCAAATACTCTTAACCTCTGAGCCATCTCTCCAGACCCACAATATAGGTTTCTCTATGTATCCTTGCCTGTCCTGGACTCACTTTGTAAGACCAGGCGGGCCTCGAACTCACAGTGATCTGTCTGCCTCTGCCTCCGGAGTGCTGGGATTACAGGTGTGCGCCACCATACCTGGATATATGTATGTGTGTGTGCGCGTGCATGTGTGTGTGTGTGTGTGTGTGTGTGTGTGTGTGTGTATTTTTTAAGTTAAAAAGTTCACCAGGCAGTTCCAACAGCAGGACTACATAGTCCCTGTCTTGAAAGGAAGAAAACAAGCTAACCAGCTGTGATGCTACATGCCTGTAATCCTTCTACTCTGGAGGCTAAAGTCAGAAGGGTCATTAGTCTGAGACTTGTCTGGATTTCCTAATAGTACACTACACCCCCCACCCCCACCCCTTACCTCCCTCACACCCACCCCTCACCTCCCCCACCCCCCACCCCATCCCCCCACCCCCACCAAAACTTTCAGTGATAGCTCACAGCCTCATTTAAACGTGTAAGAAAAAGGTACCTGGTTGGGTCAGATGTAGTGAGACAGGAAAATATTCCGTATTACCTTTGTCCCAAGGGTCAGCCACTGGGCTGGATTTCATGCTCACCTCCACCCGTGTCAGTTCGGATAGTGCTCTTGCACAGCCCTGTTTCTTGGCCCTGTTTCACTAAGTCCTTATGGTAAGAGGAAAAGGCCATTCAGTGGTTTCCTGGGCCATTTCTATCCTCCAAAAAGTTTCTCCTCTTAAAGCCCCAGTTCACGGTTGCTCTGCTCTGTTTTGTTTCAGCACAGGGGACTTTGTGCAACTAGCCTTGGATCACCAGGGTGGCTATTTCCCACTCCTACCAGCCTGGGGATCATGCCCACTTGTGATAATAATCTGCCTAAGGGTGTTTCATGGGGGGCCCCCTGTTGGGGCTGCCTTTTAGGCAGAGTCAGGGATACCTGTGCTGTGTGAGCAAAAGTAGCCGTGCCCTTTCCGTCATGAAAAGAATATTTAGGGTCCATCAATGAGGCGAGACTAATAAATAATCCCCACATAATACTGTTTGTTCTTCCTAGATTCCACTCGAGTCCCTCACCTTGCCCTCTACTTATGAACATCTGGCTGTGTTAACCTTTACCTGAACTACAGGCACCTGCGTGTATTTAGAATAGATATCCTTTAGTACCCTATACCTTATTTTAAGTAAGTGTTGAGTTGGGAAACATTTTGGACACGGTGACTTCTGGCCAGTACTCTGTTTTTTTTATGCCCCCAAAATAA
Organism: Acomys russatus; assembly: GCF_903995435.1. NCBI lineage: Eukaryota > Metazoa > Chordata > Mammalia > Rodentia > Muridae > Acomys > Acomys russatus. The sequence continues at coordinate 39,799,277 of NC_067156.1, forward strand.
AAATGAAAGCATCCCTCTTCCAGAGTTTGCAAATGGGGCAGGCCAGAGGGTAGAGGTGGGATGGCCAAAACTCAACCCAGCTACTTTAAGCTTCCTAAACCAGACCCAGGCTCAGTGCTTTGCTTCTCACCCACCTGCCCCGTGCCTGTCGAGACAGCGGTAGGCTTGGGGCACCACATCGAGGGCGCCTCCCCCAAAGTCTTACAGTCCACGGAGACAGTGGAGAAAGGCTTCTTCCAGCCACGTGCAAGATGACAGCCATAGAAGCCACAGGGCTAGCCTGCTCGCTCGCACCCCCACCGCAGGAATGACAAACGCAACTTGCCCTCTACATCTCCGTGCCAGAGGTGACCTGGCCATAGCCCTGGACTTGGGGCACCGCCCACATTTCCCAACTCGTCACTTATAGGTTTAGGGTACTAAAGGATATCCATTCTAAATACATGCAGGTGCCTGTAGGTCAGGTAAAGACTAGCGCAGCCAGGTGTTCATTAGCAAGAGCTCGGTGTTGTAGTTTCGAGCAGGGCGCCGGCACCTGGCTTGCCTGCACTCTGCATCCCAGCGGGCGGCGGGGCGGATCTGGGGTCTCCAGGGGCGGGGCCGCTCGTCCTTTTAAACCTTTCAGGGCTGCTCGGAAGGTGGCACCTGGAGACTTGGGCACGAGGGTGCCGAGCAGGGAGCTCTCGCGGCCTCCAAGGGATCGCCTGGGGAGCACTGCTGTGGAGGGAGGGGATGTTGTCGCTGGCTGCGGACTCCTACCCAAGCTGGGGTCCCTGTGCCCATGGGAGCGAGACCAAGTCAGGCTTCCCTCGAGAACCCGCCCCTTTGCCAGGGTACAGTGGCCTGCACCCAACACCTCCCAGCCTCTCTGGGCCTTCCCAGGCTTTCCTTGGCATGATCCCCTTGACTGTTTTAACTTCAACCTTCACCAAGCTGGTGCCCCTCAGGCCGACCAGGAAGCAGGGCTCTCTTTCCAGCCTCTCAGCGCACCCGTGGCTTTTAGTAAACCGTGGAGGCCCCAGATGGATAGCCAGAGGTTACCATGTTCTTGCTGGGGCTCAACCCAAAGCCTGGACACTCAAATGCCCAAGGAGAGCTCTGGATTAAGTGTTGCCCACCCTCCCCCTCCCCACCCGCCCTGGCCAATCACCAGACCCTGGAACTTGATCCATCTCCCCAACCAGGCCAGGGCAGCTGATGATTGTGGCCAAAATATCTCAAGGTAGCTGGGCCTGGCCCCTGTTCCCCACCTACCTGCTGTCCTTACCCCCCAAACTACTACCACACTGGCGCCACTCCCTCATGACCTCCTGGATCCCCCTTCTTGTCAGCCTGTCAGCCTGTCAGCATTCTCCATACCAGGCATATGCTCTAAAACATCTTTTATCATGTTTTATTTCCTTAAAGGATAAAACACCATTCACCTAATTTTTTTTTTCTTTCTTGTCTTCGTGCCTCCAAGACCTGCTAAAGAGCGTGTGGAAAAGGGGCCTTTCATGCCCCTGGAGTCTCTTGCAACTCTGATTAGTTGGTCTTTTGCTTTAGTTGATGATGAGCTGTTAATTTACCAGTATGGCCCAACAATGTTTATTATCAGGCCTATATTATTATTATGGCAGTATTTTCTAACCCTCTAGCAATCAATCAAAATACAGACACCAATTATATTTTAAAATAGCCTTAGTTAACCTGGGACAGGGCAGATATTAATCCCCTAAACTACTTCCCATAGTGGGGCAGGTATGGGATTGCTGCCCCAATCCCATGCCATCTGGTTCTAATAATTTCTATCAAGCTACCTCCCATCCATAATCCCAAATACTTGCTAATGTTCTTCATCTGGGCCAAGTCTCCATCCACGCTGGCTATATGCTTCTCCTCCACCTAACCCATGATGGTGCCTCTCCTCTCCTCTCCTCTCCTCTGGTCTCTCTTCTTCCCAAGATTCTCTCTGTCTTCCCACACCTGGGAACCTTACCCATGACTATCTCATTTGCCCTGCCCAGGTGTGACAGCCTTTTATTAATTAGCATCAAAATGCATCAGACCAACAAGGAATTTTCCTAGTTGCATCACTATTACATTCCACAATGTCTGATCCTATTATTTTAATTCTTGATTTCCCCCAGTCTGAATCTTCTCACCCCCTAAGATCATGTGAGTTCTACCAATCCTGACTTTCCTATGACCACCTTTCTCTAACTTCATCTACTTCCTCCCTCTCCCCATTCCTCCAAGCACCACATCTTCAATCCCCCCTCCCCCCACCCTCAATCCCACCTCTCACTGACTATGGAAGAAGACCCTATTTTATAATCCTGTCTTATAAACAAGTCTTTCTTGACTCCACTCAGCTCTCATTTCCTTCAAGAATTTTGAAAACACTCCCTTCTCTGAGCTCAGATTTTGAATGCCTAACAATTGAGGTTTATGTGGTTTGCTGGTACTGGGAATCAAAACAATTTAGACTTTTCTTTACTCTTCCTGCTCCATCGGAGCTAAATGATCACCGACCACTGACATCTGACCTGGTAGTAAATCTGATGGCTTATGCTCACTTACCCAATTCTTTTTTAACATTTTTACAGAGTGATGACTCCACTGGAAGCCAGGAAAGAGTGTTTCCAAAATTCTGGATAGATCTTTTTCTCTTCAAGCCTCATTTCTTATAAGCCGAAAATATGCCCTTTCTTTGTATTTTTTTTTTTTTTTAACCTACAGTTTTGTTTTCAACATTCTTATTATGGGGGCATTCTACCTGCGTTTTTTTCTCCATACTCTTTCTAATTCCTTTATCTGAAATTTTCCTATTTAAAATATTCTTTTCTGCATGAATAGTTTCAAAAACTATTAACATTGAATCACAGGCCTATGTTTCCTGTTTTGGCTGGGTTTACTGAGGTTAAATTCTGTGACTATATCAATCTTCTCAGGTCTGGAACACAAAGTCTTTCTGTTTCTTCAGTTTGCTTTTCGCTTTCCCTTTCTGTTCCCTGAGGTCACCTTCCAGGGTAAAGTCTTGCCATTTCTGCTTCCCTTGTTCCCACTTACTGGATCTCAGTAGCTACAAACTACCAGGCTAGCACCCCTGATGCACACTTATGATTTAGTTCCTGATAAACGGCTCCTATCACAGTAAGACCCAGATCTCAGGATGGCTTTCATAGCTATCCATCACCCTGCAGTTTATTACCTATCTGACTCAAGCTGCCCACACTGAGCGCAAGACATCCCAGCTTTTTTTCTCTTACTAGTCGCATGGATTTTTTTTCCCCATTTCTTTTACTTGATACCTGTTTGCGTGGTTATGTTCATAGAATGTGTTTCTTATAATAAAAGCACAAAGTTGAATGTTGTCTTTTTTTTTAGTCTAGCATGAAAAATGGCCTCTCTTTTACTTCTATTACTTCAAATTTTCATTCTTCTGGCTTTTTGAGACAGTGGCTAGCTCTTTAGCACAGGCTGGTCTTGAACTCATTGCAATCTTCCTACTTCAGCCTCATATTTAGGAAGATTGGGTATGAGCCACCATGCCTAGCAGCACGTTTTTTAATTGTGTTGTTGAGACTATTTCTATTTACTTCAGTTATTGATTTGCTTAAAAAAAAAAAAAAGAAACAGTATTTGAGGTACACTGCAAGAGGTAACAGAGTAGGCAGTAATGAGAGAACTTCCTCTGGCTAACTATCAACATTTTTTTTTTTTACCTTATTTCTACCTGCCTTCCTGTTTTAATGCCATTAATCTCCATATTTTGCTTGCATATCTGTATAAACTAGTGTTTACTATGTATTTACTAAAATAAATACCTTTGACTTACAATATTTATAGTCACAAACTATTTCAAGAAAATACAAACAAGTGAATAATTACCTCATTTGAACTTATTTTGTACAAGTACATTATCAACTATGTCTTGGATACTTCAGCCTTAAAAAAAAAACCATAATCTAAGAGACTTAATATTCTGTATGGCAAAACTATGAATATTTTAAAGTTTATTTTATTGATGGACTTGTGTTTTATAGTGTTCTCCCAATGTTTCTTACAGAACTAGCCTACTTGCTGATATTTCCGTTTGTCACTTAAAACATCTCTTAGAAGTTTTGGCTCAAGTCTCTCAGAATGAATTCTTTAACTGTCCCTCCAGCCAAAGATATCTTTGAAGCATCTATTTGAAAATAATTTTGAAGACTGTTTTAACTGGTTTCAAAGTCTGAATTGGCATTTTCTTATAGCAGGCTAATTTTTTGTTGTTGTTTTCTCTTATCATTTAAAAAATATCAGGTCATTATTTTGTGGCCTCCATTTTTTTTTCTGCAGAGAATCCATGGAAGAAGATAAATGGAAAAGAAAAAAGCTTGTATAGTATGCATCAGATATGAAACAATTTTACTAGAGACTTCAAGAAAACTGTATGGTTTAGCCTTAGTGAAGTATTTATCCACCACTTCTCATCTGTATTAGCTACTCTTCTTATGGTTGTGATCAAATACCAGACAAGAAGGGAGGATTGATTTTGGCTAAGGTTTGCAGGAACCATCACCATAACAGCAACTGGAGACTTCTTCACAGACACACCCAGGGGCATATCTCCTGGGTGACTCCAAATCTAGTTGACCATGAGGATCAACCCATCATACCACCATTTTCCAACTTGATACTAAGCACATCACTTTCAAGCCATATCATTCTACCCCTGCTTGGCCTCAAAGGCTTCTACTTTTCCGAAAATGAAGAGTTCATAGCAGTCTCAACACTGTTCAAAAGCCAAGTTCAAAATCCATCAGAGATGCAAAGTAACCTCTTAACTGTGAATCCTGGTTTTTAAAAAAAGCCACAAATATCTAGCATCTAATGACAGAATATGCGTTTCCACTCCAAAAGGAAGAAACTGGAATAGCAAGCAGAGATCTGACCAAAGCAACACTAACCAAGAAAGCTCCAACTCCTGCAGCTCGATGTCCCATCACCTAGAGCTTTATTTATTTATTACTTATTTATTGGTGCATGTGCATGAGTGTATGTGTGTGTTTGTGTGTGTGTGTGTGTGTGTGTGTGTGTGTGTGTGTGTGTGTTCACATGCTCATGGATTGCCACAATGTGCACATGGAGGTCACAGGACAACACATGGCTTCCAGGGATGGAAAGCCTTTGTACTCACTGAGTCCTCTTGTTTCCCAGTCTGAGGCTCATTATGGTATCATACTGGATTCCAGATACAACCCACATTTAATGTGTCTTCCCACCTCAGTTAAACATCTTTGGAAATTCCCTTAAAGACATACTCAGAGGTGTGTCTCCAGGGTGATTCCAAATCCAGTCTACTGGTAACGAAGATCACAGTGAAGTGACTGAGTGTTTATCTACCAGCTTGGTCGGTGCTCTTGCCTATGGTGGATCTCACTCCAGATTCAAAAAGAAACAGAAGTGCAGGCACTTGCAGTAGCAAAAAGCTGATGTGGGAGAGTGAGGGTGGGTCGATCGCCTGCTCTCTAAGGGCGCTTCCATTTTCAGATATATTGGCACGTTAGATCTTGAGGTCATTGGGAGGAGAATTCTAGCTTCACTTCCCATTGCATCTCCCAGCGCTATAACTCCAATGTAAGCGTTAGAAGATCAATCAATCTTATAAGCAATAAAAATATATTTCAGATAATACAAATATCAAAAATTCTGGTTGGCTCTTTTTCATTCCCCTCCAAGCTCATATCCACTCATGTAACAGCATAGTTAGATCTTTTAATGGCCAAAGACGTCAAATTAACCAGACTTGGAGGCTTTAGTTGTTGTTGTTGTTATTATTATTATTACTGTTATTACTATTACTATTATTACTATTGTATATGTGTTCATGCCTGTACATGCCTGTAGAATTCAGAAAAAGGTGTTGGATCCCCTAGAGTTATAGACAGTTATTACTTTCTGGAAACCTAATACAGCTAGCAAGGGCAGCTAGTACTCTTAACCATTAAGTTATCTCTCTCTCCAGCCCCAATAATTGGAAATAAAAAATATTAATTTGCCAAAAAAATTGATTTTCCTGTAACTTTCAAGTAAGATTTCCACACCCTTACTTTATCTAATGAATTTTATATTATTTTCAGCCAACAATGATAAGGCGTCCACCGACAGTTGTTTGTTACATCTGTGGCCGTGAATATGGAACCAAATCTATTACCATCCATGAGCCACAATGTCTCAAAAAATGGCATAATGAGAACAATTTGTTGCCTAAAGAACTAAGGAGACCAGAACCCAAAAAACCAGAAGGTAGAACCATTACCGGTAAGTTTTGACACACAGAGAGAGATATTAATTTTTAAAATACTAATTCAAATATCTACAATCAACAGCACTTACTGTCTTAAATGAAGTCTTAAATTTGACTTTTAAAAGATATTCTGGAATGTCTTTCCAGTGTTGTCTTCAGATGTTGAGACATAAAGATGTTATGTGTCCTGGAAACACCTAGTGAGAGGGACCCATGAAAATTTACCATGATTTTCCTAAAGTTATTTTTATATATTAGCACACATAATATTTTTAGAAACGATTCTGAAAGACTTTTGGGAATATTCATAGCCTTGTTTTCATATGTAAATGTGTTGTGATCTCCTCATGGAGCTGGAGAACTAAACTCAAATGCTTCCCGGGTTACAAAATTGAAAACAAGTGTTTCTTGGGTAAAAGAGGGAAGATGCCTCCATCCAGACGCTGCTGTCATTAAGAATTTTATTCCAAGAGGGCCAAATCTTCCAGTGAATGCAATGAAAGCAGAAATCTAGACATCTGGAGGGAATGTTCAGATTTATTTATTTATTTATTTATTTATTTATTTATTTATTTTGCAATCAATATTTATAAAGTGCTATCACTGTGACCGAAGTACACATGGAGCTGTACTGTCTCACATGAGAGTCACAAAGTGCTGTTTCCTCAGAGTATGAACAGAGTTGAGACAAGAAAAAATAAATTATATATGTAAATATATATTTGTATAATTGCCAAGCATTCTCAGTCTCAATTATCATATTTCTTTTTTTTTTAATATTTATTTGTTTTATTAGTATACAGAGGGCACCAGATCTCATTATAGATGGTTGTGAGCCACCGTGTGGTTGCTGGGAATCGAACTCAGGACCTCTGGAAGAGCAGCCAGTGCTCTTAACCTCTGAGCCATCTCTCCAGCCCCTCAATTATCATATTTCTATCATTGATGTTTTTCTCATTTGGTTTCCATATTCCTTAAGGGATATTTGATTTTAAGAGAAGCCTCTTTCAATGGAGTTTTCCTATGCAGTCGTAGCAGCTACTGTGCAGGCTGTTGAGCATTGACTAGTTCACGGCTCTTTTTAAGGTGTGATCCAAGAAGAGTATCACAACCCACAGAAGAACTCTATGAGCTCTAGATGTATTGAAATTCAGCTATTCACAGTCCTTGGCAATAGAGGACTTAGACATTGAAGAATAATTTAGAATGAATATTTGGGTCTGGAGGGACAGTTCAAAGGTAAAGGGCACTGACTGCTCTGGGCAGAGGACCCGAGTTCTGTTCCCAGCACCCACCTGGCAGCTCACAACCATCCATAATTCCAGTTCTAGGAGACACAACACCCCCTTCTGACCTTCTTTGGCATCATGTACACGTGTGATACACATACATACATGAAGGAAAAAATACCCATATGCACGAAATAAAAATTAAAATACAGAAGAAATATAAAACCACTTACCCATTGAAATCATAGAATTTCTCTCTAGAGAGGCTACCTACCCATCTTAATAGAACTTCCCATTTGGTACAGAAAATAATCTCTCCTAATTCTATCACTTTTACTGTTTGATCTTTACCATTATACGGCTAAAAGAAGTGAGAATAATAACTTGAAAATCCCTGGGGGAGGGGCGTTCATTGTGGATCCTGTCACTTCACTTGCCTGCAGTTTTCCTCTTGGCTTCATGCTACTTTTATCTCTGAAGGTGCCTTTCTCCTCTAGGTAAATAAAATGGGCAGCCCTACCACACACGCGGTACAATAATTCTTTTCCTGGAGCCACAGTTAAAGCCCAATGCAGAAACATTGCAATGAAAAAAAAAAAAATCAGTGCCATCCTTTTCTCTAGAGTTTTCAAAGCACTCAGAACACACATACACACATTCATGTGCTGGAGAAATGGCTGAGCCATTAAGTACACATAATGCTCTTGCAGAGAGTCTTGGTACACTTCCCTGCACGATTGTCTGGCAGCTCACAACTGCCCTCCCCACCAGGCACATGTCTTCATGTGTACACACACACACACACACACACACACACACACACAAACACACACCAAATCTTTAAACACATATTCATAATCTGTATAGTAGTGATACCTGCTTTATCTAAAGGAGTAATACCAGGCTGCACAGGGCTGAAATCACCATTAAAAGCAAGCATGCTAAGAATCTAAAGGTTTGTTACAGTTGTGTGAACCATTAAGATAGAAATCATATGAACGTAGCCTAGTGTTTAATGAACTAGCATACACTGGCCAATGATAAAAACAGATACTTTTTGAGTGCTTGGCCACATTTAAGGGACCTATTTTCGGAGATTTTGGGACATAGTCAATTTAATGTACTAAACTCATTCCATTTAAACAAGGCTTATTAACGTTAAACCCCACATTGTTCCCCTAAAATAAAGCCATATGCTTTTTCTCTCCCATGTACTGCTGAGGAAGATTACACATTTCTCAGCTCGCTTCCCCTCAGCCTATTTTGTTTGCATTCTTCGCTTTAATTAGTTAAAGAGTCTCTGAGTTTATGGCCACAAAGAGACGATGTTTTTGAGGGTATAATTCCCCTTACATTCACCCTCAGTTGTCAGTTTGGTGCTCTGAAAACATTCCAGGGAAGGATTGTGTAAGAGGAAAATACAAACACACGTTCTTTTCCCGTTGTAAGCTTATATTTATAACCAACAGAAAGAAAGCCAAAAGTTATATTTGCAAGATAACAGTAAGCAAAGATGTTAATAATTAGTGAGGAATGCATATCACACACAAGGAAACTCTATCTTTCCCTTTTTAATATTCAAAACGTAAAAAGCCTCCAATTCAAAGCTGAAAGAATGCTCAACACTATTTATTTATTAAATTCTGCCAAAGTTCACGTGTGATTTGTTTGAAACTGCCAGTCAAAAGGTATTTCCTGCGACTGTTTTCCATAAATAGTAGAATAAGGTTTCCCAGATTGAAAACTAACTAATCCTTTTACCCTTTTATTCTCTCTTTCCCTCCTCCCCTCCCTCCCTCCTGTCTCTGTCTCTGTCTCTCCATGTCTCTCTCTGTCTTTGTCTCTCTCTCTCTCTCTCTCTCTCTCTCTCTCTCTCTCTCTCTCTCTCTCTCTTCGCCCCCCACACCCTTCCCCTGTTTCCTTCTTTCTTTGCAGCCAAGGGGTTCTATGATCTTGATGCCTTAAATGAAGCTGCTTGGACAAGTGCCCAGAGCCAATTGGTTCCCTGCAACATTTGCGGGCGCACCTTCCTGCCAGACAGACTGATTGTTCACCAGCGATCTTGTAAACCTAAAGCCGCCAAGTAAAGCCCTTTCCTCAGCACAAGTGTTAGGATTGTTTCTGGAATGAATGCCTTCAAAAAGGACTGAAGTTTAGTGGGGAGGCCAAGGGGCAGGTGGGGAGAGGAAGCTGGAAGATCAGGAGTTGACTGAGCAGTGGCCCAGCCCTGAGGACCCAGCTCTATGCAGAGGTGGACAGGCTCCATCCATGCAGCTGTTAGGGAGCCATGTCACACTTTTGTCAGGAGGAACGACTATCAGGTTGTTTCTTATCAGAGCAGGAAGTTTTGTCTAAAGGACATTTCTCAGGCAAATTGTTGCCAGCCAGTTTTCTCCCATACTAGTTTCCTCAACAAGGTTTTGTACTTCAGAGTGAGGCTTGCGCCCAGCAATCAAACAGAGAACAGAGGCTTAAAAGGAAATTTGAGACCACCTTAGGTAGCAGACAACACCAATTTCCTTCCTAATCCTTTGCTTTCTGACCCATGGTCGCTTTGACCCTGAGTTACTGACTGCGAAGTTTCTTTTCCTTATAGACTCCTTTGACAGGATACATAAATTTAAAAAGGCTGAAGACTTAGAATTTCAGAACCGTATTTAACTCTTAACTCTGTTTCTAATAGGAAAAAATGTTGTGGAGCTACTGCCTTAGCCAATAGCACCAGCCTCACTTGTCAGCAGACCAACTCATCAGAATGGGTGGTACCTAGCTCCTTCCTCTTGTAGAGGTCTAGCAAGGGTTCGTTATGCCCGCTTTGGGGTTTTATAGATTCTTCATTGTTTTGTCTAAAAGCCTGCCTGGAAGTGCTATGCCTCCCCGACACAGGTCCATGTACTATAAGCAAGTTGTGAAAGAACTTTGTATTTTAGACGCTTTGAATGTGTTTTAATCCAGGGATGGCTGTTAAATTAGAAGGAGGAGGCCTGGGGCCAGAGAGGTGCTCTGCTGAGGAAACTCTGCCCTCCCAGGCAGTGTGGCTTTGCCTAGACTCCCAGGATTCTACTTGGGATCTTTGTTCACGATTGAGATGACTTCCAAACCCAGGAGGATCCACTGGGTCTCTGGCATCCTTGCCTCCACAAGCTTACACAGCACAGCTAGTTATAAATCACAGGCAAAACCATCCAACCTAATATTTTTGTCCCACATCTGCTTATTAATCTGGGGTTGGGTTGGAGTAAAACTGTACTAATCATTCTGTTTTCTTTTCTGTCTGCCAACGGAGGCAAGAGATGATTTTCTTTTTTTTAAAGCCTAGAGATACTCCGAAACAAGAATCTTGTGAAAGAGTTGGCATTTAACACCTCATAGTTGATGGCTCCGTCCTTTCAGCTTGTTAACGCAGGTGATGAAGTGTAGCGTAGTGAGTGTCCTCAGGGGTCCAGGCATTGTGTGAAGGGCTTTGTCTGCAGCAACACATGTGCATCTTATATCAGCCCCACAAATAGATGGGGTTATGTTTATTTTACGCATCAGGGAACCGATACTTAGACTAAACAGCTAATTAGGGGTCAACGCTAGGATTGAGATAAGCAACAAAATAAAGAAACAAACTTGGGCCTTGCTGAGTTTTCAGGCCAACTTTAGACCTGTTGCTGTTTGTGACAAATGGCACCATCAATAGGACTTCCCACCAAACATGAGTGACCTGACAAAGGTGACATTTCTCCCAATGTCAGGTAACTCCAGCAAACATAAATCTTGGCACCCTTGTCATTCTCCTGCTGATCTGGGTTTCTCTTGGACTGGGGTGGAAACAAAACTTGGAAGTGAGTCATGTTAGAGGCGTTTGGAAGGTATTTGGTACTTTGCTGGTGTTCTGGGAATAAAATGTGAGGGGAGGGTAAGGTAGAGCAAACGTTCTGGCCTCAAGTTTGAAAGGAGTTGTAGGTAGCATCATAAGGAGGTTCATGGGCATAGCCAGGTAAGAGCAGCTACATCTTCGTCTATGTGAAATGGGCCTCCGAGTTTCTGAAGTGTTTGAAATCAAGGGGCTTTTCCAGGGGTTTTCACGTTCTAGGAGAACTGGGAAGGGGCTTGAAAACCCATCATGGAAACTACTGTGGGATTCCACATGTGGTTTCACCTCAGTGGGTCTTCAAATGTTCCATGGACTTAAACACGGAGAAAGCTCAGTTGTAATGACATCACCCTCAAGTTCTGGTCCATTACGAAGGCAAGTTATATCAATGTCTTGCCATGAGTAGGAATGAGCTCACAAGCTCCTTGCCAACTACCCCTTCACCCCAGGAAGTTCACATCTGTTGAAGATCTACGCAGTTCTCAAAAGAAAATAGTTTAACAATGGCTGGCACCTTCACGACCCATGAATTTGAACCTTGATATAGTTTCCATAGTAACCCCCTACATGCTAAAGGAGTAGATAAAGGTGCTTAGAACTCTCCATTAGCCCAGGCAGCTATTGATGTGAGATATGGTGCTATTGAAAACACCAACAATCATGCAACGCTTTCCACACCCTGTTACCTACTGCGGTACAAACTTTATTTGAATAATCTTCTGTGAGGGGATGGAGAGGTTTACAGGATTTCTTGATGTTCCTCAACTTATTGAGTCTACATAAAAGTTACAAGTTGTGTCTTACCAAAAGAAGAATGACAAGTGTCTTGTAGAAAGGGGCATTGCTATTATATGTAAGCACTTAAAACTTTTTATATCCATTATGCGGGCTCTCCAGGCAGCCACGTCATAGTATTTTTGTAACAAGTATTTCCAGATGGTGTTTCAAGGCGATTCTCCGTTGAATTGCTTTGGTTTGAGGACCATGAGTCTCACTCAGTTCCTTTGTGAGAAAAAGAAACTGCTCTCCGAGCTTCTTTGGAGTTACGAATATGGAAGAGACATCAGACAGCCAGTGTCATCTGCTTCCTGAAAACTGTCCTTGGGCTTTCCATTCTGGTCTCCTTCTGGAATTGATTTCTTCTTTTCACTTGCATCTCACACCAATTAGGATAGCTTGAACCCCATGTGGAGACAGGAAACTCCACCCTTTCCTGGCTCCACCCTGAAAGGGCCTTCCCCTAGGCTGGCAGCACTCCATCCTCCCTTATCGCTTGCCTTCCCTACAGATTCTCTATCTGGCCTGTACAAACAGTTGGCCTTGTCCCGCTTTCTAACAAGATCTGAAAAGTAAGGTTGTCTCTGCACTTGGAAAAAATAGCACAAATAGAAAAAGCAATCGGGCTCTCCAGCAGGGGCCAAGCTGGCTGGAAAATAGGAAAACTCCGATAAAGTAGAGCAGGGTGGCACATCTTTATTCTTTAAAATCATGATAGAAAGATATTAGACCTGATACCCTCAGAGACCTAAATAGAACAAAATCTCTTGTTCTCCATGTCCAGGTAGATTGATTCTGCCGTCACACTAAGGCTGCATCTGAATGGTTTAAATCCCGTTGTTATCATCTGGGGCAAAAAATAGAGATGAAGATGCCTGAGAGATGTGCTGTTGACACATGATTCCGTGGTGTTGCTCTAGAAATGCTTTTCAGTCCTACTTATAAAAGCATGTTAGTTAAAATGTGTATAAGCTTAACTGTAAGGTGATTAAAATAAGAACTGACACAGGTGTCACAGAGACAGGTTTTATCATTGAGTCACATTGATCACTCTATATTGGTCCAGAGTAGTAGCTAAGATGCCTTTTGGCTAGTAGAGCCTGAATAACACAAACCATCGAGGATGCTGGTGCCATAGTCTCCAAAACTACTTAAAAAATTTTTTTAAAATATTTATTTACTCACTTCAATTCACAATAGCAGCCCTCTCCTGCTCTCCTCTTGGCACCACCCTCCTCACTTTCCCCTTTCCTCTATCCCTTTCTCCTCAGAAAAGGGAAGCCCCTCCCCCCACCAACCCACCCCAGTACATGGCACATCCAGTTCCTCTTCTACGGAGGCCAGACAATGCAGCCCAGCTAGGGGAAAGTAATCCAAAAGCAGACAACTGCACCCATGTCAAAGATATGGTCCCTGCTCCATTTGCTAGGGGACCCTCATGATGCCCAAGCTGCCCATCAGGCACATATGTGTCAGTCCAGTCCATGTTTGCTTTCTGGTTGGTACTTCAGTCTCTGTAAAGTCTGCTGGGCCCAAGTTAATTGACTCTGTTGGTGGTCTTGTGGAGTGCTTATCCCCTCCCATTCCCTCTATCCTTCCCCCAACTCTTTCAGAAAATTTTCCAAGCTCCTCTGATGTTTGGGCTGTGGGTCTCAGCATCGGTCTTGACCTGCTGCTGGGTGGAGCCTCTCAGAGGACAGCTAGGCAAGGCTCCTGTCTGAAAGCATAGCAGAAGATCATTAACTTTTCTGTTGCTGTTATATAATACCCTGACCCAAAAAAAAAATTTCTTTGGGGAGAAAGGTTTTATTCTGACATAGAATTGCATATTGAGGAAAGTGTCATAGTGAGAGCTTCAGGACAGTCTGTCACATTTTATCTGTACACAGGGAACAGAGTATGGAAAGTGGGACCAGGCTATAAAACCCCAAAGCCTGCCCCAGTGACATACTTCCTGCAGGCAATATCTACCTCTTACAGGTTCCCAAACAGTGCCACCAATTGAGGATGATGCTCTAAAACACATGAGCCTGTTGAGGACATTTCACATTAAAGTCACAGCAGATGGCAAAGGGACTTTATAGATGTGACTAAAGCTGTTAAGTACCATGAATGGGAAGACTGTGTGGATTATTCTAGTGGTACCAATCTAATTATATGATTCTCTGAGGAGAAGGGGGAGATGGGGGAGGAGGTGTGAGAGGGAGACTGGGAAGGGACTGTGATCAGACTGTGAAGAGATTAAATATACAACTTAATAAAAAAGAAAACAGAAACTGAACACTGAGCTCCCTGCTCCTGCCTGCCTGTCTGTCACTTGCTGCCATGATTCTCCATGATGGGCCCTTATCCCTCTAGATCTGTAAACCTAAACAAACTCTTGTGTTGCCCTGGCCAAGGTGTTTTATCACAGCCACAGGAAAGTAACTGACATAACATCTATGTGGGATGAGGTAGAATCTCATGCTGAACAGAGAGGTATGGCTCTCAAATCCACAAGGAAGAATGGGTGTTCCACTGATGGCTCTGCTAAAAGATAACTGAACAGTACTCCTGGGGGGCAGATATGCTAGGAAATACTGAACCAGTGACCCATCAAGACAACTGGAAGAATACGGAAGGGATGAATAAAGGTCCTTGATTGCTTAGTTGATAAACTATCAAGTAGAAAATTTACCTGGAGCCCTTCCATCTCCATACTTTGAAGCTTCTTCCCTCTGTGACCCCTGCGTTATTCTCATCAGTGTTTTCACTTTAACCATATACCCCACAACTTCCCAGACTTTACTTTCTGTTGGAACAAAATGTAAGTGTCTCGTGCCCCAGATATCCCTCTGCATGAAGTACTTCTTTGTACCTGTGGATTAAATATCTAATAGAACAACTTAAGAAGGATTTATCTGGGCTCATGATTTCAGGGACATTAGCCCATCAAGGCGAGGAAGGCATAGTGAACAGCGTTTATATCATTACCTAGGAAGCAAGGAAGATGGAGAGAGGTGTCCAGGAGTAAGACCTCACCTTTATGGATCTTCTTCCCCCAGCTGGACCTACTGTCCTAACATTTTCAAACTTGCCAAAATAGCATCACTAGCTGGGAAGACCTATGCTTTAATAAGCAAGGCTGCAGAGGCTACTTCATATTGAAATTATGCCATCCTTTCCCTGGCCTCCAAAGGCTCTCAAGATGGCCTCATAATGAACTCAGCCTGTTCAAAAGCTCAGATTCAAAGTCACTTCTGCATCTCAAGGCAAACTATTACCTGTAAGATCCTATAAAAATGACACAGAGAAAACATTTCCATCTCAGATGGAAGGAGTGAGGACATGGTAAAAGGAGATGGGACTACAGCAGGGCTGAAAACCAGCAAGGCAAACATCAAATCTTATACCTCTGTGTATGGCCCTAAGGGCATGTAGTATCACAATTTGACCCGGAACAAGCTTATATAGCCTTGTCTCTGATGGACTTGACATTTTCAGCACACACAGTCTCTATGTGAAGTTGACTCGACTCATTGTCTGTAGCTTTCTTTAATGGATGACCCATGTTACTGACATCACCAACACTCTGGAGTCTCTGCTACAACTTAGATTTCAACCTCACAGCTTCATACATTGTCTTCTGGGGGGCAGTACCTACAGCACTAACTCCTAGTGCTGGGGGTTCTCGAGACTTCTTTTGAAATGTGTGTGAAAGCCTCATAGCCCTATAACTTTTGCATGCTGCACAAGTGAAAAATCAGGATCCCATAGTCTACAAGGGCATTATTTCACACACACACACACACACACACACACACACACACACACACACACACACTCATGGTTGTAATAGCCTCTCTGTAAAGGGGACCCATGGTAGCTCTCTCAGGGGACTGTCTTTCAAATGCGTTTACACTTTTATTCCCAAAGTTTGTGTTGAATATTTTCTAGCCAATTCACGAAATGCTTTCAAGGCATCTTTTCTAATATCCCAGTGCAAAATGCCTTTTAAAATCACCTCCTTTACCTGCCCCTGTGTGTGTGTGTGTGTGTGTGTGTGTGTGTGTGTGTGTGTAGAGAGAGAGAGAGAGAGAGAGAAAGAGAGACAGAGAGACAGAGACAGAGACAGAGACTGCTGTACAGCAGTTTCCTTCTAGATTAAACTCTTCCGTCTTGAAGGGGAAGCTCCTCTGTCTTAAATAGGATGTTTGCAGGGAGGCAAAACAACAGGATCTTCTAAGAGGAGGTGAACTCATTGCTTCACCTGGCTGGACTTTAGTGGTACCGATACTTTGGTTTGTCACTGGTTTCTTATGGGGGTAAATAGATGTTTGTTCATGTCACTGCAGGAATAAAGTTACACAACAGTCACACATAACCACAGCGTGGTACATGTGTGGAGGTCAGGACAAGTTGTAGGGAGTTTGTTTTTTCCTTCCACCACATGTGGCCCAGTGATTGGACCCAGATGATCAGATTTGGTGACACATGCATTTACCAGCTGAGCCATCGTACTGGTCTATCCCTTCCAGTGGCGTTAATTTCCTTAACAGTCACACCCGTTCCTACAACTTTAGACAAGTTTTTTTTTTTCCTGGCCACACTTCATATTATTTAAATGTTTTGGCCCTACTATTTTGTTTCTAATTCTCAGTATAAGCCAATTTATAATTGTCAAGCAATGCACATCCATAGCAACTGCTCGGCTGCCTTGAACTGTCTTTTGGCCAATTAGCCTGTTACTTTTAAATTTGGATTCATTTAAAGTCATGGGACACTGAGAAAATGTAAATTGTATTAGCTATGACTTTTCTTGTTGATGGGATAAAATGCCCTGATAAAAGGAACTTAAGTGAGGAAGGGTTTATTTGGGCCCACAGTTTGAGGGCACAGTCCATCACATGACAGGGGAGTTATGATGACAGGAGCTTGAGGCAACTGGTAACATGGCAGCCACGGCCAGGAAGCAGCTTTTTCCTCTTTATGCTATTCAGAAGGTAAGTTCAGAAGGTGTGATGGTGATTATTTGAGTGCTTGGTCTTTTCACCTAAGCTAACCTGTGCTGGTTAGTTTATGTCAATGTGATACAAACTGGAGTCATCTGGCAAGAAGAAAACTCAATTGAGGAACCTCCTCCATCAGACTAGCCTGTGGCGCATTTTCCAGATTAGTGATTGATATGGGAGGACTAAGCCAAGGACGGGTGCGCTGCCTCTGGCCAAGTGGTCCTGGGTTATATAAGAAACCAAACCAAGTAATCCAGTAAGCTGCTCCTGCTTGAGTGACTGACTGCCCTAGCTTCTCTCAACAGTGGACTGTGATTGAGAAGCATAAGCCAAATACACCCTTTCCTGGCCAGGTTGGTTCTTGTCATGGTGTTTGTCGGAGCAACAGAGAACCAAATGAGTACCTCACCCAATGAAGAACGTCCCTTACTGGTCTGTCCAGAGCCTTGTCCCCTGCGTGATTGAGTTTCTTACTCTTGGTAAGCTGGTGACTGTTATGAAACATCCCACATATCATGAGAACAGTCTTTATATTTCTATTGATGGTACAATTTTTGGGTCCCTCTCAGAATCATCCATCATGTTGTGTTTGTGGAACTCCAGGGTGTCTCTATCCTGACTCCTCAAGTGTTTCCGAATTCTTCCTAAATTGAATTTCAATGGCTTCTTTGAACCACATTATCAGGTAGCTGCAGCAGGAACCCCACTTCTCTGGCACCAGTTTTTTTTTAATATTATTATTTTTCTCATTGCTATGACAAACATCCCCCCAAGAGAACAAAGGAGTCATTCTAGCTCACAGTATCAGAGATTTCAGTCCATTGTGAGGAGAGGAGCATGCTGGAGCAGAGGACTCTACAAAATGACATCTAGAAGTCAGAGAAAATGGGAAAAAGGGTCTGGTGATGACTGACCCCCAAGTACTCATCCCTGGCAACATGCTTCCTCCAAGCTAGGTTTTTCCTCCACCAAACTAAAATTTCCAAAATAACACCACCAGCTGGAGAGATCTAAGCTTCAACATGTGTTTAATATAACGCTTTTCATATTAAAGGCATCACATTGTCCATCTTTCCTAGTCAATCCTTCATAATTTACTCCCTGTTTCTCATCTTTACCAGGCAGTTACTGGAGAATCAATTGGTAGCTCGGATATCAATGCGATAGTTATTTTAAAAGAACATTCATGGTAATATTAAGTGTAGAGCTGGGCATCGAAGTGCACTCTTGCAGTTCCAGCAAGCATTTGGGAGGCTGAGAAGTAGAGTCATTGCTAGGTCAAGGCCAGCCTGGACTATACATAATGAGTTCCTAGGCTGTGGTGAGACCTTGTCTAAAAAAAAAAAAAGAAAAGAAGAAAGAAAATGGTAGATCTTTATCTAAAGTAATTAAATCCACGCAGCCTGAAGCAAGCATGAAGCCAGTACTATCCCTAACCATTTGTGCCCTTTTCCCCACCACACAGACCTCTTCTGACCCCAGAGTAAAGGCATGCCCTACTCTTAGGATATCCATTTATTTACAGCTTGGATTGACCTAAGTTATTTAGAATAATAAACAGACCCCAAACAGAATAATTGGCTTAAAATAAGACCTGGGCTTACTTCCTGTTCTAAACAGCACCGAGCAAGATGCCAGGTTACTGAGGTATGTCTCTCTCAGGATGGTCAGGATCTGTTGCTTTCTGCAATGACCGTGAAGTTCTCAGAAGTTACTCTGAGGTAGGGGCCTCTTCTCTCAGGCTCCTCGCAGGAACGAAGAGTAAACAGTTTCAAGGCAGGTCTGGAGGAATGTCAACCATGGCTCATATTCACCAGCAACAAACAAACAAACAAACAAAAAACCCCAACCAAACAAAATACTAAATCATATAACTGTATCTACATGGATGGAGGCTGAGAATCATGTTCTGAGATGCAAGGAGAAAAGATGAACAGAGATCTGGGGAGGTAATCAGTCATCCCTCCCAGGTATGCACATGTAAATCAACACTACTTAAAAAAGAAAAAACAAAAACCAAGGAAGATAGGATACTGCTCTTGGCCTAGAGGTAAGTAAGTGGTAAAGTAAGAATGAAAGTGGCAAAGCTTGAAGTCTGTTTCTTTTTTCAATTTACCAAAATAATCTATTTCACAAAATACTCTCCAAGGAGCTCCATTGTATCCCAGCAGATACCTCCCCTACTTTCTCCTCAAGGTCAGCATGTTGGATTCTTTTTTTATTGCCATTTTTACACTTAAGAATCCTAACATCAGTCAGTTTTTAGAGGAAAGAACCTTGTTACTTGCTTAGTGATGTGCGTTATAGGTATTTTTGATATGGAAACTTTGGCTCTGAGTTTAGTCTCATTGGGCAAAAACTAGAAGAAGTATAAAAACTAAAAAGGTATACAAATAGTCACATTTATAGCAGGCAAAGACCTAATTTTGAACACTTACTAGGAAATAAATATACTGCTCATCTTCTGGCCAGCACTTAACTAGACATAAACTGGACTTTTTTTTTTTTTAACTCTAAACTAACTCTACAGGGCCTATAATTATGTTATATGAGAAGACACTGGGAGCACAGGATCTTGTCAGCAAGACAGACTGAGGTGAGAGAGCCTCCTTTCCTTGGTCTAAGAGAAGAGCGACATTCCACCACCCAGTTTTCAATGTTGCTTTGCTACATTCTACTCGGATTTTCATATATTTTCTTCAAGTCCATAGTTAACGTTTTGTTTACTCTAACTTCTGAAGAGCTGCCCAGGGGTATTGAGGTAAGCCATGAGCAGCAAGCTTACAGCACACAATTTGTTACATCTCGGTGGTTCAGGAACAAGAAGCAGGTATTCCTGAGGTGGAGGCGGAGTCAACACAAAGGCACACAGGCCAGAAAAGCAGCTGATGCTTCATGACATACGAAGTAGCAATGCCTGAAACAACATATGAGGAGCGACAGCCGAGGCAAATGTTTTAGTAAATACTTTGTGTCAATCTTCACACTCATCAGAGAGGACTTAGATTCCTGATCTCAACAACAGGGGTTCAGATCTTGACATCCCCCCCCCAAGAGATTTGAATGGGGGCAGCAGAGACGCCTCAACAAACAAGGCACTTGCAACACAGGTGTGAGGCTCAGAGTTCAGAGACACAGGACCTCTATAAAAACCAGGCACCGTGGTGGTCACCTGTACCTCAGCCCTTGAAAGGCAGAGAAAGGAGCTCCCTGGGGGCAAGCTGGCTAGCTAGACTAGGAGGAATTGGCATGTTTCGAGTCCATAGAGAGACCCTGCCCTCAATAAGTGGAGAAGGGATAAAAAAAAACATCTGATGTTACTTCAGGCCTCCACATGGCCTGTCTACATACATACAGGTTCGCCTACACACTTGTGCCCTCATACGTGTGAATACACATGTACACATGCATGCACAGTGCAAAAATATGCACAACGCATAACAAAGCAAAAAGGGAAAGGGGGGAGAGAAAAATGATTGAAATGAAAATGTCCCCCATAACATCATGTTTAAATATATGGTCTCCAGTTTGTGGTACTGCTTTGGAGTGCTAGGGAACATTTGGGACTGTGGCCTAGTTACCTGAAGTGAGTCCCTAGGGTTGGGCCCTGAAGGTGACATCTGCTTCTAGTTCTTAGTCCACCGAGATACTACAAGCAATGCTATAAATCCTCAACTTTTCCTTACTGAGCTGTCCAGCTATCATGCCTTCCTTACTATAATAAACTGGCACTACCAAAAACTGTGAGCCAGAATACAT
This sequence comes from Acomys russatus, assembly GCF_903995435.1. Classification (NCBI taxonomy): domain Eukaryota; kingdom Metazoa; phylum Chordata; class Mammalia; order Rodentia; family Muridae; genus Acomys; species Acomys russatus. The sequence goes on from NC_067156.1 coordinate 39,820,169, forward strand.
AATCTCTCATTTATAAATGGTTTCTGTCACAGAAAGAAGAAACAAGATTATTTTCTCTGGTTCAGGTTCCTGTATCTGTGAGTCTCACTTTTGAATGTCAGTCCTTTCCAACTAAGAGTTAAAACAGACCTTTTCAGCTAGTAGGATTACATACGTCCAGAAGGAGATAAAGTCTACATCGCTTCTAGCAACTAACAAAGAAAATCCATATATAGTGGGGTGATGGAAAAGGCTCTATGGTCATGTTAAGTATGGGAGCTATCTGTGAGACCAACAGAAGACAGTACTTTGGAACAGCTGAGGCGAGTATTACAAAACTTGTGTACAAAAGAGTGGGGCACTGGCAACGGGAATATCAGTTGTAGCTTCACGCCTTCCAAGGACCCAGCTTTCTGTAGGTTGGTATGCAAGTTGGACATAAGTTGTCTAATTATATGACTTGTCAATTTCCTTTCAAGAGGATATTTGACAAGATGGCTATGGTAGAAAATTGTAGAAGAACGAATGGATAGGCTTGCAAGAATTTACATCTGCCTTTTGGGTTTTACTTCTTTCTCTGTTAATTTCCAGTTTCTCACAGTATTATGCCCACCCCTTTCTATTTTTAAAGGCTGGTATTTGTGCGGCTTTCCCAATAAGCTCTCTGGTACTTTCCATCCACAAGAGGGCAGCATTTAGAAGCAACCAACACCAATCATCAGGCAGCATTTACAAGCAAGCTACATAAATCGCTGCCGCTCAGGCACAGCAGTGGTGGCCAAGACTTGGTTCTTTTTCTTTTTGTTTATATATTTGCTTATTTATTTTGTGTTAGCAAAGTACAAAAGAGACTTGCTTTTAGTCCTGAAGACATAACATGTGACCTTCTCATCTCTCCCTTCCCTGCCAACTTTCTGAAGGAATAACCATAAATATTTAGGGTATAGATTTCAACTTGGCTTCATAAGAGGCAATGTTTTGGCCAGTTTCCTAACAAAATGTACACACAACATAAAATGTAACTATCTAGATACACTGAGCAGAAAGAACATAGCAATTCAGGCAAAAAAAAGTGTGCCTGCTTTTAGGCAGTGGGGCAGGTCAACTAGTACTCTGCCTCCACCTCTTTTTCTTTTCCTTAGGTATAAGCAATTTATTAGCTTTTCTCACACATAGTTATTGAGAATAAGTGCTGGCGAGGCCACAGGAGACTCACAACAAAGCTGTGATACATTGAGTTTGAGATACATAAAAACTAGGGGATTTTTACACCTCTGAGTGGATAAAAGTAACCATGAGGTTCTGAGAATCTTGACTTTCTAGTCACTCTTAAGGCACACTTCCAGGGAGGGATGTACTGGTGGTCTGTGAATAGTCAATAGTTTATCATTTCCTATTAAAACTTTCTTCTCTGGCAAGGTAGGCGTGGTAGGAGAGGGTGTGCTGCTCTGTGCATGCGGAATGAGGCCCAATCTAGGGCATGAAGGCCCTCACTCGGGTTCAGGCTCCTTGGCCCCATCCACTTTATCTCTAAACTCTAGTGGAAAATGTGGTGGAAGGTTAAAGGGAGCCTTCTGGGCCTCCCGTGAGTTCTCTGTAGGTATTCTCTGTGTGAAGAAATGTTGCCTAATTAGAGGTCACAAGCCAGTCCTACATTTCAGTGCACTAAAATATATTTGTTGTTTTAATTGAAAAGCCCCTGATTGTTCTATTTTACCAATAAAGACTCAGGAGCCAGATGTTGTGGTGAAAAACCTACTAGCTCAGAAAGGCAGAGAAAGCACCCAGCTGACCGTCCTACAACTCAGCTCATGTTCTGATGGAAAAGGCCCCAAAGGCTCACTAGCTCTGCTGACGGCCCAGGAGGAAGGGACCAAAAAAATCCCAAGGCCAAACCTTGTTAGCTCAAAGCCAAAAAAGCCAAAGGCCAAGGAGCTGAGAGACTCAAGAGCCAGGCAGCAAAGAGCTTAAAGCTAAAGAGCTGAAAAACTCATGCTAAAATCCCAAAACCTGGGTGTTGTGGCGCATGCCTTTAATCTCAGCACTCAGGAGGCAGAAGCAGGAGGATCACTGTATGTTTGAGGCCAGCCTGGTCTATAAAGTGAGTCCAGGTCAGCCAAGGCTACACAGAGAAACCCTGTCTTGAAAAAAAAATCCCAAATGTCCAAGAGCTAAAGCCCTTTCTACTTAAATACCCATCAACTCAAAGTCCCTCATACTCTTTAACCCGTCAGCTAGTTTATTGCTCCGCCTCTTGACCTAGGGTTCACTTTATTAAACCCTGTGTACAGATAACTCTTGGACTAAAGGTGTGTGTTAGGCTCAACCATGCCAAACAAAAGACAGGTTTTTACAGTGCACAATCTCAGGGATCACAGTGGGATCAAATGCCCCGCAACATATATTAGATTCTTGCTTTCACTCTCAGGAGTATGAGACTGACTTAAAGACATTACCACCCTCCATCTCCAGTCTGTGTAGTTGCTTAAGTTTCTTTTAACAATTTTATTTTTTATACTTAATTCCTAATTCGCATGGAATTTTAATTATCACACATAGTAGAAATATAACTTTTATACCTGGTGAAGTTTACAATTACGATTTCAATTATCCTCTATATAAATGGCTCCATCTGGAACGTTCTACTGTTCCCTAATCTATTTCTCCATATCTATGGCATTACATTATATACACGTTCATATCCTTAACGTGTGCCCCGATGCTTTGTAGTAAAGGGAAAGTTCTATTGTAAGTGCTTTCTTGAGGGTTCTTAGTCATTTCTTCTTCCAGCCAAAATTTAGAGCCAAACTTGTCAAATGATTGAACAATTCTGCTGGGATACTGGCTTCTGTTGACTCCAACTGATGAATTACTCTTCAATTTTCCAGCTCTTCTGCAACAGGAACCCCTTCTTTTTGGGGACACAGCTTGGGATGTGTGTTTAAAATCATGTATTTCCGATCCAAAACACTCTCTACTCGGCCATCCTAATTTGTTTTAGCCAGGACTGTTGTTGAGTACATGGGTGGAAGCTGGAGGATGGTTAAAAAAAACAAAAAAACAAAAAAAAAACAAACTTCACATTTGGACAATTTCTGAATGTTTTTTTTATTTTTAAAAAATTATTATTATTATTATTATTTAAATTTTTTTATTAATTTATTCTTGTTACATCTCAGTGGTTATCCCATCCCTTGTATTCTCCCGTTTCTTCCTCCCTCCCAATTTCTGAATTTTAAAAGCCTATGTTCAGTTTCCAAATCCATGTTGTATGTTATTGAATTATTTGTTTTTTCACATGTTTTAGGAAATACTTGCAAAGTTTACTTTAGACGACGAATGTAGTTTTATTACTATCTACTCTGTGGAAGCATAAGGTATAAAGACATATGAAATTAATGGTAAACATCTCTGTAAATCAATATGTAGTTAAAAATACACTTCATTTCTTAAAAAAAAGGAAACACACCCTCAACAATACCTATCTGAAAAAAAAAATAGTCTTTAAAAAAAGAGTCTTAGCCAATTCACTTATTTAGTGTCTAAGACTAATCAAAGCATACGATTAAGAATACATCACTGCCTTAAAATTGCATCCTGGGAAGTGTTTTCACTTAGGTTTAATGAAAAACACTTGGCGACCACTAAGCACTGTGGAGAAGTGGTTAGCTATTACCCTTGTTTATGAAGTAGGGTGAGTTTAAAGAGTAGTTGATGCTGAAGGCTAAACTCTTTTGTTTCTTTTCCACTAGTATTTTTCCATCCAAATTGAAACTGAAACATTGAGGAACGTCAGCAAGCTAAAGTTAGCTGACAAAAGAAGCCTGAGGCAGAAATTTGGAACCAGAGATGTTTCAGCAGATAGACCGATGAAAGCATAGAGCCCAGCAGGTGGCAGTAGAGGCGCTTTTCTTCCCTCCATGTCCAGACTTCAGTCATGCAGCCACTTAACCTATCATTAAGGCAAACATCATCACTTTCTGTGGTCCCCTGGTTGCCATGGAAATAAGGATGTGAGGAGTCAGGGTTGGATAGGAAGAACACAATACATAAAACGTAAGCCTGGGAGCAATTCACTTTCTCAAGTCAGTGAACACGCCTTTGCATAAGCAACATAAGCATTCCAGTAGCCTCTGTATAGGCTAGCCATTGTAAAGACTTATTTTAGTTGGGAAAGAAAAGTAAAATTTAATCAGAAATAACCTTCAGCTTAATGGTTAGGCTCAGTTTATTACTTCAAAGGTAGCTCACAGAAGTGTTTGGGATACTAATGATCGTTATTTTATTTTATTTTATTTTATTTAAGTCCCAAGTGTTTTCATTCAAAGCAGAGATTGAGGGAGGGCTAAGATGCTGCTCAGGATATAGATATGGAGGAGGGACGCTCCGGTGATAGGACAGAGGCGTTTCCGGGTGTTTGTGTTTCAGAGCCACCCTAGGGAAGAGATTATCCCGTGTTCATTTTCTTTTTAACATACAGCTAGTGGAAACAAAGTAAACTTTGTAACTTACTGAGATAAAAAAATCCCAGTCCTATCTATGATTATATGCGGGGTTTTTAATTCTCATTCAGAAAGGCAAAGCAGTTGAAGAGAGAAGGAAAAGGACAGGAGCCCACCATAGAGGTCCTCTGAAAGACTCCACCCAGCGGGGATTGAAGCAGATGCTGAGACTCACAGCCAAACTCTGGGGTAAAGCACAGGGAATCTAATGGAAAAGTTGGGGGACAGAAGGACCTGGAGGGGACAGGAGCTCCACAAGGAGAACAATGGAGCCAACAAATCTGGGCCTGGGGTATGGATGGGTGGGTGCTGCAGAGACTGATGCACCAACCAAAGACCATGCATGGTGAGGACCTAGACCCTCTGCTCAGATGTAGAAGATAGGCAGCACAGTCTCCTTGTGGGTAGCAGAGTATGAGAAGTAGGGGCTGCCTCTGACATGGACTCTGGTGCCCACTCATTGATCACTTCTCCCTGGTTAAAAGGCCTTGCCAAGCCACAGAAGAAGAGGATACAGGCAGTCCTGATGAGACTTGATAGGCTAGGGTCAGATGATAGGGGAGGAGGGCTCCTCCTTTATGAGGACTAGGGGAGGGGACTAGGAGGGATGAGGGATGGAAGGTAGGACTAGGAGCAGATGAGGGAGGGGGCTACAGTTGGGATATATAGTGAATATTTAAAAATAAATAAATAAATCCTTTCTCTAAATATGAAAAAGTCATACTCTTATCAATCATATACAGATGTTTTCTCTATGTTATTCTGTAATAATAAAAAGTATCAGGTGTTCATAGTGGGGAAAAAAAGAGAAAAGAAATGACTTGTTCTTTCTGTGGCTCATTTCTAGATGCGCAAAATGGATTGGCAGCAGCATTTGCCTCACAAGGTTATCAGTTTAAAGTACTCAGAACAATATTTTTGCAAATAAATACTCAAGTAATATTGAGTATTATTGAAAAGACCATTAGTGTTCCTGCTTATTTATTTATTTTTATTTATCAGACATTTACCAGGACCCCTAACAGTTCATTTAAGTCCACATGCCTGACCCAGCCATGTACATTTAATGAACATAGCAGGGGACTGAATTGGGAACTGAACCGGTATGGGCTGAACTCCCTCCTTGACTTGGACGGCACATGTTTAAGTGGTAGATGGACAGGAGCCATAAACCCACATCAGGGTATGAAGAGGGTGACAGAAATGTCTGTAAAGTCATTGACATTGTAGGGCTCTTTCTTTATCGAAACACGGCACAACCATGAAGGAAGATGTGGGCTTTGACTATTTATTTGAGTTTCTTTGAGTATTGTTGCTAGTTGATGACCAATAAAGTGGCTAAATGAACAACAGAACAACTTCTAGTTCTTGTAACTAGAATGCTTTCAGAGTAGGCCTTTGTCTTGCCATTGAGACATCAGTGCCAAGAACATGTCTTGGCAAAGAAGGAAGTGGTTAAGCTCATTTCCAGGGGCCATGTGCATTTGGAATATGCACCTCATGATCCATACATTTGCAGAACACACTGGAAAGTCAAAGCATGGTCTTTTCCCTCAAGGCAACACAAAAAGACAAGCACTCCAGTCAGTCTCTTCACTCATCTGATCCTACCACAAGGCATGCAAATCAGGGGCACTAATGCTTCAGCCAAGAAATAGTATGTTTAATTGCTAATTATGAAACAGAATTTATGCATAATTAAATGATGGAGTGCTCCCTGAGGATCGCAAACAACTTGGAGAGGAAGAAATAATATCTCAATAGTTTAGAGACACCCAGGCTACTGTTAAGTTAGATGCAGAGCCTAGTGAAATGATTATAATGACAAATTTTTTAATTAATTTTTCATTATATTTATTTCTTCCTCCCCTTTCCATTTCTTTCTTTCTTTCTTTCTTTCTTTCTTTCTTTCTTTCTCTGTTTCTCGCTTTTCCTTTCTTTCTGTGTGAGCAAGTGTGCAAAGCTACGGCTTCTATGTAGAGGTCAGAGGACAACTTGTGAAGCTGGTTCAGTTCTGGCTCTACCATGTGGGTCCTAGGTTATCACTCAGGCCATCAGCCTTGATGGCAGATGATTTGCCAACTGAGCCATCTCAATAACCATATAATAAAAAAATATTCAGCATGTGGATTTTCATGTTCATGAGTGCCAACACACACACACACACACACACACACTCACACGCATGCATGCATGTGCTCACACAAACAGAGTTGTCATCTTAAAGAGAATAAGAGTAGCATATTCTGGAGCCATTTAGAGTGCCCATAGCTTGGGATCAGAGCTTAGGATCACAGATTTAGGATACCCAAACTTGGATGTTCTGATGTGGAAGCATTTTCTTGAGGGTTTATAGCTTTACAGAAAAATGAAACACTTAAATCGAGGCAAGTTTAAAATAAATTGATGGTTACCTCAGAAAGGTGGTTACAGCCAGATGAGAGAAGCTTTTCTATAGGCCTAGCATTCTATCTAATGACATTCTTATCTTTTGGGTTGGTGGAAGCCAGTGGGTCTGCTAAGTCAATAGATTCCTATCCATTTTTTAAAAAATCGGTTAGTCACAGGATGGCCGTTCGGACACACAGATAGGGAAGAAATGGCTGTTCCAAGGTATAAAGCTCATCTAAGACTCAGTAATTATCTTCCAGACCCAACACTGGCATTCTAATCCCTCATTCTCTTCAGTGACAGCTTCTCTTAAGGAGTTTTCATTCACATGAGACAGGTCCTGTTGTAGTTTGAAAGTGAAATTTCCCCACAGGTTCATATGTTTGGTCACTTAGTTCCCAGCCGATGGCACCATTATGGAAGGTTCTGGACCATTACAGAAATGGCATCTTACTAGAAGAAATGGATCACTGGCGTGTCTTGATGTTTTATAGCTGGCCTCTAGTTCCTGTCTTCTTACTACTGCCTGACTCCTAATGCATTGTGACCAGAAACTCAGTAAGACAAAGAAAAAATTCTCCTATGTATCTGTAGAGCACATTGATGCAGTATCACATTCTATACCCCAGTACTTCTGCTTGGAATGTGTTTACTGTTTAAAACTCCACTGAGGACTCTGAGTTGCCATGAGTAGAAATAGGTGAAATTTCTTCCTTAGCTCTACTAAAAATGGGATCATGTAGTGAGAGATAAATTTGATAGGAAGACAATTGAGAGTGAACGCATAAGATCATGAAGAAAATCACAGTATTTTTGCAACCTTTTACAAAATAGTACCAGGACCCTGACGTAAGGAGCCTTGTCTTATGATAAGCAGACAGCAGCTAATTCCTTCTTATCAGTCAGGTCCTAGCATTCAAGGACAGGATAGGCTCCAGAATTGAATAGGAGCTGAAAATTATGTTCTGTTGAGGGAGGAGGAAAAAAAGAGGCGGCATGGGGGGCGGAGGTTGGAGGAGAAAGTAGAATAATGAGGAGGAAGATGAAGAGGACGTTGTAGAAGAAACAGAAGTCAAGACAACAAGCATCTTATATGTGAGAACAGTGGTGAAGATGAATCACTGGATATTATTGATTTTTTCATGTGATTCAAAGACACAACTGACATACTATTCATGAACTTTCCTCTAAACTAAGAATGAGACATTTCTTCTTCCCAACATTCTTTTGATTTCTTATCTGTTGTCCCAAAGATGTTTCTGATGGCCTGACAATAGAAGTAATAGACCATCACCTATTGCGTGCCAATTGCTATGATAACGTTTATAATTTGATATAAAAAATCACCTGCTAATCTAATGAATATTTCAATGGGTCTTGGCAGAGGATAAGGTTAATTGGAACAATTCAAGAGAACTAGTGTACAGTATGGGGAAGGGAGAAGAATCTTCCAAAATGTTCTTATAACAGGGCTATTAGTTCGAGTGGGCCTGGCAGGGCTTGTCAAGGGCCATAGATGTGGCATATCTTATAATTTATAGAGGTGGGAACTTACTTAGTAGAAAGAAAGGACAGAGGGGACACCCTAAGGCAAGATATAGGTAGACAATGGGTGCTTGTAATGGCACTGAGACCGCTAAGATAAGAGTCATGTCACTTACAACCACTATCAAGAAGTATTCTTTAAGATCTCTGTCGTATGTCAAGCACTGCAGAGGGTACACTTGGAAAATATATGAAAAATTGGACTTTGTAAAATTAGAACTCAGAAATGTGGGGAAAGGCAGAAGGGACAAAACGGTGGAGAAAGACTAAAATTTGTGGTTCAGAAAAATGAAAGCTAAAGGGGGCATCTGTGTCTGTTGTGAGAAATAGCCAAGTTTCTTGAGTCATCAGGTGATCTTGTAGTTTCTTGTGGCAGAAGCACACGAGCCATTGATGACAGGCTAGAAGAATCCATCTGCCTTAGATGCAGACTCCTGGGTGTACATCCCATACCTATCTCTACAACCCGGGGTCTAGCACAATTTCTTTAGTGCCTCCAGCCATGTCTACATCTTCATAGTGAGATCAGGAATGCCATTTCAAGGAACTGTTGCTAGAAATTCATGACATAAGTCATGTGAAGTGTGGCACACAGCAAATGGCGTTCTAAGAAAAAAAAAACACGGAGTATATTTTCATATGTTGCACAACGAAGGAAATAGCAGGGGGGAGGCTAGAGCTGGAGAAGTCAAAGGGGCACTTGTCCCTGGAATCTAGTCTTTGCACAAGCTACCGCCTTTATTTCTCCAGGGAATGAAGATGGGAAAGCGCCCAACAGAAGCAGCTGAGATCCATTCTCTCTGGACTCCTTCATCCAGCAGCAGATGCCCGTATCAGCAAGTGGTTTCTTTCCTCTTGGGTTCACAGTTCACAGAGTGTTTTAGTGGCTGATAGACTGCAGCTATCCTCTAATGAAGCATATGCAATTATCTTAATTTTTGCTTTCGTAGGAATTTCTTGGACATGCTAAGTCTGAATAAATAGTTTCTGACGGATGAAACACTTTATAATCCCTCAAGAGTTTTATTGCATTACTTGAAAAAAAAAGACCTTTACACTTACTGTCTATGCCTTTCCCTATCAACATTGCAGGGTCCAAGCATGAATGACAAAAAAAAAAAAAAAAAAAAAAAAAAAAAAAAAAAAAAAAAGCCTTTTCTTTTATAATTCATGGCATAGCTGACATTTTGATTTGGAGTCTTCTCTGGCCTATGAAAATAACCAAGTAGCTGTGTACTAAGCAGAGGTTAAGTAGCCTTTGAAAGAACTGTTTGGCTTCTATATAATCTAGTTCAGAATAAATGAGAATAAAGGGAAATCATTTAACTTGCTCCAAATGATGGTATAGTGTGACAGTAGAGAATCACACACCTCTACCCACTTTCTCATTCAGTTCTGTTTTCTGCATCAACCCTTCATTTTCATCAGACACACCAAGGGCCATCGGCAGAGGAAGCATTTGCCGTCTGCTGCCTTCTTCCCTCTCATCTCGTCGTTTGACTCTATATCATTGATACCTTATCTCATCGACCTAACAGTCTCATGTGTGAGTCATGTGAGATACTGAGGGACATTTTTGCTTTTATTTTTATGCACATTACCAACTAACATAATAAAGCCTCTTGATTTCCTGAGACATGACACTGAGACAAGTCTGCATGTGTCTCATGTTTCCATATGCCGTACAAATAACAGACTTACTGGCTTGCTTTCCAGATCATGTTTTTAAGTATGTGTGTAGGGTGAGGAGCCTTGAAAGAGATCATGTGGCTTCCTTCTGAGCAGAGATGGTAGGTACTGATGTCGTGAAAGACTGACATTGTCTGAGGCCAGAATCTCTGTTTTACAACAACCCGCCATAGCCTTGAGAGCATCATGGATCTCCTTGCGCTGACCTGGAGGGCTAGGGCTCCACCACTAGCACAGAGATATTTTTCTTATTGATGTGTGCAATAAGCTCTTCTCCTCTGATGAGGAACCTGTGTCTTCTCCCAGTAGCCATGACATTGTGACATTCAACAGACTTGCATGTAGGCTAAAATCTCAGACATTCCCCATGGCGTGGTGTATAATTCCAAACTGAAAATGACCTCCCAACATCTGCTGATGGACAAAAGCCAAGGCAACAATCTTCACACACTGACCAAGGTTATGCTTTACCAAAGGGTGATACAATGTTTCTCAAGTTTGCCAAAACTTGCGTATAAAAGTAGCCATACTTAATCATGCACCCTTGAATTCTTACTCTGGAACGTTCTTTAAAATCTGCCAAAAAAGCATTCATCCCTTCAAATCACTTTCTAAATGCTGCCATGCATGAAGGATTAAGCCACTATCAGTGACTAGGGCTATTTGTGTTTAGCAAGAATATGAAAAATATCTGTGTTCCCATTGTAAAAATTGACCTCCCAACCTGCTCATTCATTTATTCATATCAGGTTATGTCAGGTTATATGATAAAATTAAAACTATTTTTCACAGACATGAATAAAACAGGTGCATTTCTTGATTTTAGGTAACTTGCCTACTAATAGAAAGGAAAATATTAAAAATTATTATATAACATGTTTTACAGGTTATGAATAAAAAATCTATCAAGAAAATAAACAAAAAAAAAACCTGTAGAAGCATGGTATTAGAGGGTAGGTAATTTTGTTTTTTATCTCAAATATCAAGTTTCATAGATTACCTTGACTCCAAAGCATTTTTCTTCCACATGTTTGTGTGTGTGTGTGTGTGCCTATGTGTTTGCATCCAGTAAGCAAACAGGAAATTAAAACTAAATCTTGGAGTGGTGACACAGGCCTGTAATCCCAGCACTCGGGAGCTGGAGCCAGGAGGATCTAGGGAGCAAAGCTATCCTTGACTACATAGGGAGTTTGAGGCTAGCTAGTAATTTATGGACCTTGACCTAAAAAAGAAAAGTTGCAAAAGAAAGAAAACTGTACTAAAATATATGTTCTTCAGAAATTTATCCACTTCCCTCAAGTACAGTGGGCTTGAAGAAGAATTCATGAAGCTTTCTCCGGAGAAAGAAAGCATTGTTCCCCTGATCGTCTTGGAGGAGAATCTGCAGTTTGTTGGTCTCCACGTGGGAATCAGAAGCTCGAGAGTCTGAGAAAAAGAACAGACACACTTCACATCCTGAAGCAGCAAGGTAGATTCAAGCATAAAGGATTTCTTCACTTTTCCCAGCAATATTTGGACCCTATTCAGATGACTAAAGCCTGTAATGACAAGTGCTTACCATATTAATTATAAGACAAGCCCATGCAAACACGAATCATTTTGAAAAAAGTTTTTTTAAAAATTTAAGGTTGATTATAACTTAGTAAATTTATAAAACCAAAAAAAAAAGCAAGAACCTATCAAATTTCCTAGGTAATTCAATTTTGTATAAATGCACATACACAACTTGGGCAGAAAACTCACTGAATAGACAGGGTTGCATGGTGTACAGGAACTATTGGGATACTCTGGTAATCATGTCTGTGTGTCTTTCCCTTGTCTGCGTGTTCATGAAGAAGTGTATGTTTGCCTTCTTGCTTTTCTAAGTAATTAATTTATTTGTTTTTGGACTATTCTACATTATGCCCATAAATTGCCAAAATCTGTACTTTGGCAAAGCTTCGCCATAAAATCTGAGTATAAAGGGCTATTTTTGAGTGTGAATGAAGAAAGATGAGATGGAGAGGGATTTGACAAAATCTTTTTAGAAGCTATTATTATGTGCGTGTAGATTAAAGGAACCTAATCCAGTTGAAATTTTTCTTTGAAGGTGGTGCCAGAAAGGAATTTATTTTTCTTTGTAGTAATGTTAGGACTTAAAAAAAAAACTTACCTAGTAATTAGTTACTTCATGGGAAAGGAAAGTATCACCAGTGTTTGTGTTACTAGAGACGAAAGCAAGGAAGCCAAGATGTGGTAGACCAGTTCTCTTTGTCCATCAGCAGCGGGAGATGTTTATCTGCTTCTCCTTGATCACTTCATGGATATCTGGATGTGGCCAAGGCTTTCTGCCAAGTGTACAGAGCTAATTCTTGCTAGCCAGAAAACCACATCGCTTTCAGCTATTGCTTCTGGCTTGATGACCCTCACTCTGTGGCTCACTTTGAACAGAGGTGGGACAAAATTAATTTCTTGCTGCTAAAAGTGAATATAAGGCACCTAGGTATAAAATCTCTGCTTTCCTTTTTGGGTACAGTGTGATGAATACATTTTCTCTAACTCTCTGGCCCTATTTTACTTTAATCCTGTCATCAAGATCAAATGAAAGGTTAAGAAGCTCTTTTTTTGTTTTGTTTTGGTTTTGGGGTTTGTTTGTTTGTTTGTTTACGTGTTTGTTTTGTTTTTTGTTTTGTTTGTTTGTTTTTTGGCTTTTTTCAAGACAGAGTTTCTCTGTGTCATAGCCCTGGCTGTCCTGGAACTCTCTTTGTAGACCAGGCTGTCCTCAATTTTTTTTTTAACCACTTCTCTATCCTTGTATGGGAGGGCACCAATAGGCACAAGATTTTTGTGAACCACTTCTCTAGAAAAGAAGGCACAATGGGCACGGTGCTTAAAAGACCTTTTCATATAAGAAGTAAGCTTTTATTATATTGCCTGCATTTGGAAATATCCACAGTTATTTGTTCAGTTTCTTTCTTCACATCCAACACTGGCTGCTTCTGCCATGTGATAAGATCCTGCTGTTTCCTGTAGAATGCTTGATGACTGCTTTTCTCCCTGAACTGCCTCTTATAAAATAATGTAAGCAGCTATCTCATATTGTATTGATGAGGGAACTTCTCCTGCAGGGTGCAAGTCAGTCTCCTGTCACCTAATATGACATTAAGATGACATTCTTAGCTATTTTTAAAAGAATGGACCTAAGGCCTGCCTTGAGCATGTTGTATAGAGTGAGCTATTTCCATTGATGACAGGGGAAACTAAGACAAATATGTTCATCTTCAGAGAGTTAAGCTAGATAGACTTAAAATTTTCCATTGGCAACATGAAGTGTTGTGAAACAGCTGTACAGGTTCTGTTGTGTGCATCTTAATGGAGTAGAGTAAAGGAATTCTGGGTGGTCTATTGGTATCAAAAGATTTTGACTCTGAGTTCTGATATGCTTAGCTATGTCAGACTCAGCTGGGAATGGTGAAAAACCAAGGTAACTGTTTTTCTAGTTTTAATTCTACTGTGGAGTATTTTTTCTTGCCTGCTGGTAGATAAGTGCATAAAATATATTTGATAGTGTAACTGTAAAACCCAGTGTGACCTTCCACAACTTTATGTTTGCTGTTCTAACTGTGCAGCAGTTCGTGGAGATGCATAGGCTTTGGTTCTCATTAATTTCATTGGGTGGTGTCTTCATCTGTCAGTACTTCATAATAAAGGTTTAATTCATTAACATTTTTAATACATTTAAAAATACAAGTGTGAATTATTCATCCTAGAGATCCATCAGTTTCAGTCAGTCTGCAGAATCTGGATTATTTACAAGCCTCCCATTTGTTTTCTTGTTTTTAGGTTTTTGGAGAGAATTTCTCCCCCCCCCCCCTTTTTTTTTTTTTTACAGATTCAGTTTTGTTTTCTGCATATGAGTGTTTTGTCTGCCTATAACTCTGTGCACCACACGTACAGTGATGACAGAGGCCAGAGGAGGGCACTGGATTCTCTGGAACTAGAGTTACAGATGGTTGTGAGCTGCCCCATGGTTTGCTAGGAATTGAACCTGGGCCCTCTGGAAGAGCTGCCAGTAATCTTAAGTAACTGCTGAGCCATCTCCCCAGCCCAGATATGCTATACGTAGTAAATAGTATTTGAATCCATAAGGTGCTCAGTTACTTTTCTCAAAATTATTTTTTCGAAAACATGAAAAAAAAAAAAAAACCAAGATAATGGTCTCTGATTGTACTAAAACAAATAGCCTTGTGCTTTTCTTCTTTTTAATTTTTAAAAATCAAATGTTGGAGTTGTAAAGTGCTAGGTTGCTAGGAAAAGCCAACTCAAGCCACCTCTGTAAATTGTTGGGAACTGCCAAGCCCTACCTTTGCCTGTGGTTGCCTAAGTATCTATACCAGTCTGGAAAAATTAGGTTATAATTGGAGAAACAGTCCCCAAATCTCTAAGGTTTAATGTAGCAATGTTTATTCATTACATATGCTGGGATGGACTGTGGTTTTGCTCCACAGTGTTTCCTCTGATCCCAGACTGGCAGAGCCGCCTCTGTCTGCAGCGTTGTTAGTTCCTGCAGCAGAGGGGCAGAACAGGCTCTTTTGTGTTTGCCTGTGAGAGTCATACAACTGTGCCTAAATTCATGGGTTATAGGCCTGATTCTGTCATGGGGAAACATGTCAAATAGTTGAGAGAGTATGCCACACGGTGCTCTAGAAGGAGTGAAGAGCTTAAGCTTCAGAAAACATGCTGAACATGTCCATACTAAACATGAAACATGTTAAAATCTTATTCAGTGCCTACCATTTCTACAGACCCCGCCTGCATCTGGGAATGTGGCGGTGCGTGGAAAACACAAACTCCATAAACTTTTGGGGCTCTCATTGAAGGAATGAAAGTGTGTGTGGTGGTGGTGGTGGTGGGGGGAGATAAATACTTTTCTTTGTAGAAAAACAAAACAGATCAGAAAATAACTGTGGTGAAAATGTTAGGATTTTAATCAGACAGAATGGGTAGAGAAATGTCTTGGGAAGAGATGTTTGAAACAGAATTTTAAAATAAGAGCGGAGAACATTCCTAGAAATGGGGGGGGCGGGTGTTGCGTGGGGTTAGGATGGGGTCCGGGGAGGGGGTGCGGGGCGTTGTGTTGAGACAGAACAGCAACTTGATGTTTTAAGGCAAGAACACGAGTGCTCTGAAGTAAAGACAGGACATCCAGTCCAGCAGGAAACTAAGCAAAAGGTATGACTAAGGGCCTCCCTACGTAGACCCCTCAGACCATCAGAAAACGCATTGAACCTTTCTGTAAATATACAGGAAACAACGAGAAGTGTGTGAGCAAGGAAGCACATGATTATATTTTCACGTTCAGGAAAAATTTCCATTCTAGAGGTTGAGTACACGCCCTTTCCGATCAGAAGCCTGGAGAATGATCAGCCAGGAGGACACTGTTGTAGGTCATTGAAGAGAAAGGTGCCAGTGACTTGTACCAAGAAGATGGCAGTACATTTGGCAAGCAACAGTAATTAAGACAGAGAACTGGCTAGGTTTGTGGTGGATTGTGTATGAGTCTTAAGAGAAGAGACATAATATGCTAGTTTGTTGGCAGAGCAGCTGGGTGAATTTAGGGCATGTCTGTCTACTGAGTTGAGAACACGGGGCAGCTGAGGGGGTGTCTCAAGTTGACTTTTGGACAAATTAAGATGCTTGCTTTAAATCCAAGGTTGGGCCTATGTATCTGGAGAGCAGGAGAGACGTAGTTAACAGGAAGTCACAGGTTCAGCCAATCGCCTCTGGTCTCGCGCCTGCCCCTCCCCCTGCCCACTGTCATCACCCTGGAAACCAGACGCGATAACCCGCCACCAAAGCTGGATTCATGGCAGACGCTAAGAAAGCGGTTTTGGGGCCGTTGGTCGGGGCAGTGGACCAAGGTACCAGCTCAACACGTTTTTTGGTTTTCAATGCCAAAACGGCTGAAGTACTTAATTATCATCAAGTGCAAATAACACCGGAGTACCCAAAAGAAGGATGGGTAGAGCAAAACCCAAAGGAAATCCTGCAGTCAGTGTATGACTGCATAGAAAAAACATGTGAGAAACTTGGACAGCAGAGCATTGACATTTCCAACATAAAAGCTATCGGTGTCACCAACCAGCGGGAAACTACTGTAGTCTGGGACAAGTTAACTGGAGAACCTCTCTACAACGCTGTGGTGTGGCTTGACCTAAGGACCCAGTCTACTGTGGAGAGTCTCAACAAAAGCATTTCAGTAAGCAATAACTTTGTTAAGACCAAGACAGGCCTTCCAATCAGCACTTACTTCAGCGCAGTGAAACTTCACTGGCTCATTGACAATGTGAGGAAAGTGCAAAAGGCTATTGAGGATGGCAGAGCTCTTTTTGGGACAGTTGACTCGTGGCTTATCTGGTGTCTGACTGGAGGCATCAACGGAGGTGTCCACTGTACGGATGTAAGTAACGCCAGCAGGACCATGCTTTTCAATATCCATTCTTTGCAGTGGGATGAAGAGCTCTGCAATTTTTTTGGAATTCCAATGACCATCCTTCCTAGAATCCGGAGTTCTTCTGAGATCTATGGCCTAATGAAAACTGGCCCGTTGGAAGGTGTGCCAATATCTGGATGTCTTGGGGACCAGTCTGCTGCTTTGGTGGGACAACTGTGCTTTCAGGATGGACAAGCCAAAAATACATTCGGGACAGGTTGTTTCTTACTGTGTAACACAGGCCAAAAGTGTGTAAGTTCTGAACATGGCCTTTTGACCACAGTGGCGTACAAGCTTGGCAGAGAGGAGCCTGTCTGTTATGCCCTGGAAGGTTCCGTAGCTATAGCTGGTGCTGTTGTTAGCTGGCTAAAAGACAATCTTCAAATTATCAAGTCTTCGGCGGAAATTGAAACACTTGCTGAAAAAGTAGGCAGTTCCTACGGCTGCTACTTTGTTCCAGCATTTTCAGGGTTATATGCACCTTACTGGGACCCCAGTGCAAGGGGGATCATCTGCGGACTCACCCAGTTCACCAACAAATGCCACATTGCGTATGCTGCTTTAGAGGCCGTTTGTTTCCAAACCCGAGAGATTTTAGACGCCATGAATAGCGACTGTGGAATCCCACTGAAACATTTGCAGGTAGACGGAGGAATGACCGCCAACAAAATCCTTATGCAGCTGCAAGCAGACATTCTGTGCATTCCGGTGATGAAACCTTCCATGCCGGAAACAACTGCCCTGGGAGCCGCCATGGCAGCGGGAGCAGCAGAAGGGGTTAGGGTGTGGAGTCTGAAACCTGAGGATTTATCCGTTGTCCAGATGGAGAAGTTCGAACCTAAGATCAACGCTGAGGAAAGTGAAGTTCGTTACTCCACATGGAAGAAGGCTGTAATGAAGTCAATGGGCTGGATCACCACTCAGACCCCTGAAAGTGGCGACCCTAGTATCTTCGGCAGTCTGACCCTGGGCTTTTACGTAGTGAGTAGCATGGTGATATTAATTGGAGCAAGGTACATCTGAGGTGTCCCGTAAAACCCAAAAGCCTTGTAGATTTTCCAGTTGAAAAATGTTAGACCTAATGAGAGAATCCAGCAGTCGTCCCAATGTAATGCCACCATTTGGACTATAAATATGTTTATGTGCCACTCGTTGCAAGGGGACCTGTGATGTGAAATAAAAAGTAGCAGGAAAAAAATGCTACAGCAATATTGGTGGTTTTTTCCTCTTGTTTAAAAAAACATTAGCCATTTTCACTGGGGTGACCACCTATGGGACAGAATTGCTCCAGGGTACTAACATCTCCCCCCCCCCTTTTTTATCTTGTCTATTGTAATCTTTGACAAAAATGAGATACTGGTGGGTCAGGGTTTCTTTGTCTGCATACACAACGTGCCTATTTATGGGCCCTACTCATCTACTAAAATGATTTTTTCTTTATCACAGAGCTTCAAAGTCATTTCTACCTATTAGAAGCCTTTTCCTAAGAGGCCATATCTGATTATATATTCCATTGAGCTTGTATGACCTACTGAGTTTCCAATCCTAAGTATTGAGTCCTCCCGTTCTTCCCTTACATGTGTGTTTTTCCTTCTCTTACTAATATTATTTAATTCATTTCTATTTATTTTTTACATTATTAAATATTTTAGGTCTGGCTTTTTCATCATCCCCTGTGGTTTTGCATTTTTCAAGTGAATAAGTCACCAATTTTGATCTTGCTCCCTTTATCTTCCCATTAGGAGTCTCAAATTTTATTTGACTGGATTTTAGCTGGAAGACACGCCACTATGGCTTCTGATTTGTGGACTTTCTTATGAGTTTACTTTCAGCTGAATAACCTATCATTGTTAGTGAATCATATGTTTGAGGAAATTTTCTTTTGTGGATGCATGCCTACTTTTTCAAGTATTTTATTAGATGTACATATCCGTTCCAGTTTTCCGACCACTTGTATTTCTAAGAGTGTTGTATTAAAATCTAAGCTGCGATCCTTTTCTTTTGTTCTGAGTACCTGTCCCAGAGTATTAGCAGAGTACCTCCTATGATTTTTTCATAACCAGGTCAGAGACCTAGAGAGAGAGAGCTGGAAAGACAGAACCCAAAGGGCCTTGCTTCAATGCCTGTTGCATCTCGGTTTTGCTTCCCTAGATATATCCGGGTTGTCAGATTTGTCTAGACGCTCTTGAGCTAAATACCTGTAGTTAGGAAACAAAGCAGTCTCTTTATATACAACACAATTTCTAAGATGTATATGAACGGATGAGAGAAATTGCTAATTCCCTAAGGAAAGTCTTTGAGTATATTCCAGGCATTTGTTCTCTTCCAGAAGATACAATTTTGTAAATGACTGAAAGAGCAGATGACTTTGACAAATGTACTTTCCTTTTAAGTTATATAGTTATATTTGATTTGTAAAGCCATTGAAAATGTCACAGCTTTAGAGACATTTTTTTCCAAATCAAATTAAAAGGAAAGCACATTACAGTTCTCATAATATTTTCATGTGTTCTAAATGATTTTGTAATAACATCAATCAATGACAAAAGTCATCACCATTCTGATTGATGCTACTGATTTCCGGGGATCAGAAGTGACACACTCACAGGTAACAACCATGAGTTGTAATGAAGCCAGTGTTGAAATACGTTTCTTATGACGGCAAATTTCAACTTATTCAAGTTTTCTCCAACCCAGAGAGTAGATGTCTATGGGTAAATTCTCTCTGGGTTCCAGTTCAGCATACAGTGAATTTATGGAAATGAGAGATTCCTTGAAAGCAGTCAGTGAACAAACATTTGTTGATTTATTACAAACAAGCTTGATCCTTCCAGCTCTCCCATTCATAAAAGAGGCTCTCTTGCAGCATCTCCTGGCTCCACTACCAACTGACCCAGCCTGTCAAGTCTCATCAGGACTGCTTGCATCCTCTTCCTCCATGGTGGCATGATAAGGCACTCACCAGGGGAAATGAGCAAACTGCAGGCAACAGAGTCCATGGCAGAGACAGCTCCTGCTCCCCTTAATAGGGAACCCATATGGAGACTGAGCTGCCTATTAGCTACATCTGAGTAGGGGGTGCATGGTTGAAGACTGTCTGTATACCACCCCCACAGTTGGGGGAAGGAGGGAGGAAAAGAGTGAATGAGAGAGGCGGGTGGGGTAGGGGAGTCAAAGGCAAACTTTCAAAGGAAACGTGTGATTATAATAATTCATTTTGGTGCTTGGGAACTAAATGAGAATGTGAGTTATTATTCTTCTTGGCCAGAGCAGGGCAAGATGCTGACATCCTTAATGTTTTCTGCCAGTCGTTCACAATTCCGGTGGGAGGGAAAGGTGCCCTGCTCCCATTCCCCTCCCTCATTCCCTTGCCATGGGCTAATTCTCAATACAATGTCATAAGAAATGTTATCACTCAAAAAATAAGAAAGGAACAAGGTTACATGATTGCTTGATTAATACTGGTAGACTTCCACTGTTGAAGAGGACCATCAGCTACCAGTGGTTTTCCTGCTGTGTACATAATAACGAGACTGGCCACATCTGTTCTGTTCTTTTGCATTTAATGAAAAGGAAATAAAAAAAACAAAACAAACAAACAAACAAAAAAAAAAACCAAAAAAAAACTAAAGTACTAATGGCTGAAGTCACCAAAGAGTGTGAGGCAGAGCAAAAAGTAGTTCTTGTGTTTTAATCTGTTTCAGGTTTTTAAAAATCAGCCCATATTCATTTCAGAAAACAATGGCTTGCATTTGACATATCCACACACAGACATATGCTTTGCTCATACTGATCTCCCACTTCACTCATTTCTCTCCTCTTCTACTGGTTCATCCCATCTCGTCTTACCAAATGGTGCCCCTTTCTACTCCTCTAGTTTCAGGCCACGTGTGTACTTACATGTCTCTGTGCACAATCTAGGCTCCACGCGTGAGAGAAGACACGCATCTGCCTTGTTTGCTCACATGAATATCTCCAGTCCTACCCATTTCCCTGCTAATGACATAATTGTCTTCTGCTTCATGACTGATTAAATCTCTCTGTGCATCTATCCTACATTTTCTTTACCTTTTCCTCTGATGGTGCACATCTACAGTTGACTACGTTCTTTGGCTGTTGTGAATAATACAGCAATAACTGTGAGTGGCAGGTATGTCAGTGGTATGCTGACTTGGAATCCTTTGGGTTTGCCAGATGTGGCACAGCTGTACCATTTTATACTACCACTTTAAGTAATTTGAGAACCTTGATGAATTCGCACTGTTGTCACTCAAGACTGTGAGCTTTAGACTTTGTAACCTTGGGCAATTACTATGGGGAGCAGAGAAGTCTCAAGTGAATTTGTGTGGTTGACCATGGCATGAGCACAAGGACCCTAGCCTTAGGTCCATGGGAAAATAACAAAGGATCCTCTTCCCCAGAAGCGCCTCCCCCAGGTGAGATTCAGAAAGATGGCTAAGCTAAGCCAAGTTTGAAAGTTGATAGAGAGTACAGAAAATGGCTGCCATAGCTAACATCCACTCTGGATGTTTATGGCCTGAAGACAGCTTCCCTACAGAGGCCACTTATGCCAAGATGAGCTAAACCTGCCCCTTGATGCAGCTGTACATGAGAAACCTCACTTCCTTCTTTATCTGAGATGTAGTAGCCCTGTTTCTTGTTCAGTTGCATGCAGTGGCCTCAATTCCCTGTTAAAATCTGTATAATAAATGTGCTGTGTCTCCCATGTGCTGAGGTTCCTCTGTCAGCAAGCACAGTCCTCCTGATGCCAGCTTTTCTGTCCATGTGTCTGTCTGTCTTTTCTTTCTTCCCTAGTCAATACCTTCTCTGTCTCAGTCATGTCTGAGGCAGTGCAAGTACTCAGCAAGTTATTGTAGGCTGCTAGTCCCTTGGTTATGTTTTGAAGGATGTAATAGATATTTACTCATGCCTCCAATTTAAGGGGAATAACTATGCTACAGAATAGCAAAGAAGTTTGTGGGTCCTTTTTACCTGGTCTAAAGAATAGGAAATGAAAATAAGCTCTTAGAAACTAAAATTTTTAGTGTTTTGTGAGAAAATAAACCAAGTATCCCTCAATTTCTCAAACGTAACAGAAATAAACTTTGGGGGATGGATATTGAGACAAAGTCTCTCTTTGCAGACTTGGCTATGCCGTAACTTTCTTTCTCTGTGTAGACCAGGTTCCTCTTGACCTCACAAAGATCTACCTGCCTCTGCTGCCCAAGTACTGGGATATTAAAGGTGTGTGCCACCATTGCCCAGATAGAAATAACAATATATTTTAAACCTAAATTTCCACAAAGAAGTACAGGTAAACAAGATGGCCAACTAGAAGCTTCTAACACACTCATAAATAGCAATCACCTTTCACACAAAGCAAATTAAGCAAAGCACTGGAAGAAGCAGTGTGGCTGCTAAAACCCAACAAGGCCTTGCCTCTTCCTTCTCTCCCCTGAATGAAGATCAGCTCTGTAGCAGAGGGGAATTGAAGGTGAAAGGTAATGAAGAGATTCTAGCACCCTCCCAGACTATTGTGATCATCAAAGCCTCTGAGCCTGGCTGAGGGAGCGCTCCAGATTCCACATGCTAGGTTTCAAGCTATAGTTCAGATCAATAGTAACAAAAAACTGGTTCTGGCATAGAAATAGACTGGTTGATCAATGTAATCAAATCAAAGACCCAGAAATAAACCCACATACCTACAAACATTTGACTTTTGACAAAGAAGCCAAAGCCATACAATGATAAAAAGAAAACATCTTCAACAGATGGTTCTGGTCTAACTGGATGCCTAGATGTAGAAAAATGCAAATAGATCTATATTTATCAACTTGCACAAAACTCAAGTCCAAGTGGATGAAAGACCTCAACATAAAACCAGATACACTAAATCTATTAGAAGAAAAATTGAGGAAGTCTTGAATTCATTGGCACAAGAGACAACTTCCTGAACAGAATAGCAATAGACCAGGCTCTAAGATCAATGGGACATCATGAAACTGAAAAGCTTCTATAAAGCAAAAGACACTGTCAATAGTCTATACACTGGGAAAAGTTTTTCACTGATCCTACACTCAACAAAGGGCTAATATCCAAAATATATAAAGAACTCAAGAAGTTAAACACCAACAAACCAAATAATCCAATAAAAAAATGGGGCTCAGAGCTAAGCAGGGAATCCTTAGCAGAGAAATATCAAATGGCTAAGAATCACTTAAAGAAATGCTCAACATCCTTAGTCATCAGGGAAATGCAAATCAACATGACTCTGCGATTCCATTTTACATGTCAGAATGGCTAAGATCAAAAACTCAAGAGACAGCACATGCTGGTGAGGATGTGGAGGAAAAGAAACACTCTTCCATTGCTGATGGCAGTGCAAACTTGTATAACAACTTTAAAAATCAATCTGGTACTTCCTCAGAAAAATAGAAATAGCTCTACTTCAAAACCCAGATACACCACTTCTGGGTATATACCCAAAAGATGCTCTCCCACACAAGGACACTTGATCAACTATGTTCATAGTAGCTTTATTCATAATAGCCAGGAACCAGAAACAACCCACATGTCCATCAACCAAAGAATAGATAAAGAAAATGGAATACTACTCAGATATTAAAAATAAGAAAATCATGAAATTTGCAGGCAAATGTGTAGAACGAGAAAATATCATCCTGAGTGATGTAACCCAGACCCTGAAAGACACACATGGTATGTACTCATTTATAAGCTAATTTTAGCCATATAGTACAGGATAAATGTATTACAGATCACAGACACAAAGCAACTACATAATAAGGAGGACCCAAGATAAGATGCTTAATTCTCTCTCAGAAGGGGAAATAGAATAGACAGGGGATGAAGAGAGGGAACAGGGTAGGAGTGGGAGTAGAGAGGGAAATAAGGGTGGGGATCAAATGTAGGGAGAGCTGGAGCAGAGACCAGAGGTCTTAGAGAGAAGAAAAACCTGAGATCAAGGGTATCTCTGAGACATGCTGGAGACCAATGATAGGGTAGGCTCCTGGGCAGATATGGAGGTGACCCTAGCTAAGAATCCTAGTAGCTGGGATTGTGGAGATTGAATAGGCTACCTCCTAGCCAGACGGGACTTCTAGTGGAGGAAAGAGAACACCATCCCACCCACAAAAACTTTAACCCAAAATTTACCCTGCCTACAAGATATACAGGGATAAAAATAGAGCAGAGATTGAGGGACTGCCCAACCAATGCCAGGCCCAACCTGAGAGAAAGAGAAAGACACCCAACCCTTGACAGTATTAATGATACTTTGCTATGCTTAACATAGCTATCCTCTGAGAGGCTCCACCCAATGGTGAATTAAAACAAATGTTGATATTCACAGCTAAACATTAGGCTGACTGCTGGGAACTTTATGGAAGAGAGGGTGGATGGATAGAAGGAACTAGAGGGGACAAGAACTCCACAAGAAGACCAAAAGAGTCAAGTAACATCAGCTCAGGAGGGCTTACAGAGACTAAAGCACCAACCAAAGACCCTGCATGAACTGGACCTTTGCCCCTTACACATATGTACATGATGGGCAGCTTAGTCTTCCTGTGGGTCCCCTAGTAGCAGAGCAGGGGTTGTCTCTAATATGAACTCTGTTGCCTGCTTTTTGATCACAGCCCCCTGGTTAGGCTGCCTTGTCTAGCCTCAGTGGAAGAGAATATGCTCAATCCTGGGGTGGATTTGGGGGGGCTCCCCTTTTCTGAAGAGTAGGGTGTGGGGAATAGGGGGAAGAAGGAGGGAAAGTGGGGCCAGGAAGAGAGGAGGGAGGTGGCTATGATCAGGATTAAAGTGAAAAAATAAAATAATGATCTGTAGTAGAAATTAAATAAAAGCATAGTTATAAGAACCAAAAATAAATAGTAGAGTTGATGAATCAGTAAGTAAATAAAAATTTTAAAATATATAATATACAACACCAAAGTCTAGACAAAGCAGAACACATAATCTCCACTTGTGAAGACATACCATTTGATATGATTAGGTCAAATGAAATTTTTATAAAAGGAGTGAAAAATGTGAAGAGAGCCTTGAAATAATTTCTTAAATATTCCCAAGACTTGGAAGAGATGTGGGCAACTAGATCCCTAATGCCCCTCCATAACCAAGTAGTTCCTACTTTAAGGAGTCCTCTTTGAGACATGTTGCAGTTAAATTCTCAAAGGTCAGAGAGCTGGGCAAGGTGGCTTATTCCTGTAAGTCTAGCATAAAGAAACAGACAGACTGCCATAAGCTGATGACCAGCCTGGCCTACATAGTGAGTTCCAAGCCACCTTGGGCTTCAGTGTAAGATCCTATCTTAAAAACAAAACAGACAAGAACTCTAACAACAGCTATAAAAAACACAAGTCTAATACCAGTAATTCTAAAAGCACCCATCGAAAATAACAAGCAAAGCTCGAGTTTGCAGAGTTCTTAGCAGAAGTCTTGAAGATAGAAAGAGAATTAGAAACTGTATCCAAAGTCCTTAAAGAAAAAAGCTACCAATTAGAAAATTCTGTAGCATTCAAAGTGGCCTTCCAAAATGGAAGAGGAATAAAGGCTCTCATAGTTTTTCACACAAAAGTTAAAGGAATTGATTGTCACTAACATCTCTTATAATAGATGCTTAGGGACTTTTTAAGGATACTAGCTTGTCATGAAAATGTATGCAATTATAGATACATATGATGAGTAGTATTAAGTATATAGTGAAACTCAGAGTACCCTAATGGCTTTATTACCACTTATATCT
Source organism: Acomys russatus (assembly GCF_903995435.1). Taxonomy (NCBI): domain Eukaryota; kingdom Metazoa; phylum Chordata; class Mammalia; order Rodentia; family Muridae; genus Acomys; species Acomys russatus. The sequence goes on from NC_067156.1 coordinate 39,845,514, forward strand.
GGTGTGTCCACCCACAACACTTGTGTTGAGAGGGCTTATGTACTGTAAGCAGTGTTCAGAGCAGAGGCTCTTGAGAAATGTTTGAGTCTCGAGAGCTCTGTCTTTTTTTTTATTATTAATTTATTCTTGTTACATCTCAATGTTTATCCCATCCCTTGTATCCTCCCATACCTCCCCCCCCCCATTTTCCCATTATTTCCCTCCCCTATGACTGTTCCTGAGGGGGATTACCTCCCCCTGTATATTCTCATAGGGTATCAAGTCTCTTCTTGGCTACCTGCTGTCCTTCCTCTGAGTGCCACCAGGTCTCCCCCTCCAGGGGACATGGTCAAATGTGAGGCACCATAGTACGTGAGAAAGTCATATCACACTCTCCACTCAACTGTGGAGAATATTCTGACCATTGGCTAGATCTGGGAAGGGGTTTAAAGTTTACCTCCTGTATTGTCCTTGGCTGGTGCCTTAGTTTGAGTGGGACCCCTGGGCCCAAATCTGCCTATCATATTGTTCTACTTGTAGATTTTTAGGACCCTCTGTATCCTTTTATTTTGCTATTCTCCCATGCGTCTCTCTTTAACAATTAATGGATTCAAAGATCCAAACAGAAGGCTAGCATGTCCTACAACTATGGAAGGTGAGGCCTAATTGAAGGAAGTGGGCTGCCCTTGAAGAGATGTATATATGGATCCCGGCAAGATTTTTCTACTCTCTTGGCTTCTTGCTGGTGTAAGGTGAACAGTCTAACCACCATTGATATTCAGCTTCACCTAAGGGCCATAGCAACAAATCTAACTTATTTGGCTAAAATCCGCAAGGCACAAATAAACCTTTTCTCCTTTAGCATTATCTCTTTTAAGTATTCATCAAAGTGGTAAAGAAATGACCACAACTATAATGCTAGTACTTAAATTGCATATAAACCTAGTATAAACATGATAAGTCAACCAGCCAAAAGCTGGTAACTATATTCATTTGTTAAGAAAGTTTCAACACAACTATGTAAGACTGTGTCACTATACACACAAACTATGTTGGGATAATACAATTCTAAAGCTTTTGTGTGCAAAGAAGCAGACTTATTATCAGCCTAAAATGATAGATTATACATTTTAAATAACAAGGGAAACACAAAACAAAATGCACACCAGATGTACAAATGATGGAGAAGGGAAGGGAGACACGGTGCTGGGGAATCACCGAGTCACACAGACACACAAACACAGCACAGAAGAAAGAGGCAAGCTACAGAGCACCCACAAAACAGCAAAAGTAGTGTTAGTTCCTTTCCTTCCACAGTCACCACTGTAGTTGTATTAAATTCTGAAATTAAAGTATAAAGAGTGGTTTAATGGATTAAAAGAGCAAATGGAGATGCAAGTATGTCCTATAACACATCCACTTACGGCCTATGGACACATGTAGGGTAAAAGTGAAAGGACAGAAGAATGCTCATGAGGACGGTAACAGAGAATGAGGTGGTTATACCTGTATCTTATGAGATGGGCTTAAGATTTTTTTAAAGTTGCAAGAATCAAATAACATTACTATTTAGGGCTAGAGAGAATCCTCAGTGGTTAAGAACATGTGATGTTTTGTCCAGCGACCTGAATTCAGATCCCAGCACCTATTCCAGATGGCTTACAACTACCTGCAACTTCAGCTAAAGGGAATTTGATTCCTATTGTAGCTTCCACAGGCATTACATGTATGCGCACGCACACACACACATACACACACACACACCATATATATATACACACACACACACACACACACACATACATATATATAAAGTAAAAATATTATTATTCAATGAAACTGCAAATACATAATAAATATATAGATAGCCAAGTTAGAGTATGAAAATTCATAATAGATATTAACAGAGGTAAAGGCAGAGATGTATAATGATACAATAAAGAGTGAGTGATTTAAAAACCTAATACCTACCACTTTAATGGCTAGAAAAGCCAGAGAGAAAAACTAATGAGAAAATACTAGAGGAATGTCAGCTTATACCAAATGAATCTGACAGAGTTATACAGTACTGTCTCCCCTAATAGCAGGATGTACACTTCCCCCTAACACACATGGAATACTCTCTATGCTCGACCATTTGTTAGGCAACAAAACAAGCCTTAACAACTTCACTAGGATTGAAAATATACACAGTCTGATCTCAGACCATGATGAAATGACGCTAAAAGTCAATAACATTAGGAATCTTAGAAAATCCACAGATACATATATAATACTCCATCTTAACTGAGAGATAATTAAGTAAAGTATTGGCTCTAAGCCATTGGTGGAGCACACTTGCAGATGTGTCTGTTTCCAGACAGAATTAACTAGGGTAGGCAGAATTTGCCCATGATGGATGAGAGACCCAAAGGAGTAAGAGGGCTCAGCCATTGTTTCTTTCTCTGCTCCATGAGGCGCTACACCCTTCTCCTCACAGTGAACTCACAACTGTGAGCTAAAATAAATATTTTCTCCTTTAAAGTTGTTTGTCACGATATGGAGTAATTAATATAATGTGGAAAAAATATATAAACATGCCCCTGAGTAAAAGGGAAAAATGAACATATCTTGTGACAAATGGCAATGACATACACACTAAAACCTAAGTCCACAAAAAAACAAATTCCGATACATAAGTTTATAGTAATAAATGCGTACATTAAAGAAAGATGCAAAATAATTAGTCTTAACAGTTTTCTTCAGGGAACCAGAAAGCAGAACAAAATAAACTCAAGACTGCCAGAAGGAAAGAAATTAATACTCAAAAGAGAAATCAAACGCAGAACAGATGCATAAAAAGATAAGTAAGAATGAGGGATTCTTTTTTTAAATTATGTACCCACTCACTTTACACCCTGATGGAAACCCCCTCTCCTCTCAGCCCTTCCCTTGAAGCCCTTCTGTAGGCTCCAACTTTTCCAATCCGACTTCATTTGGGCTCCTTTAAATGCTTCCCTTCCAACCCACCTACCCTCGATAGGAGAGAAAGGAGGTTTATGGGAAAAGGGGAAGTAGACCTTGTGAGATTCAGTTCCTGGGAGGGATTCCCCTGGAATAGTTGGCAGGATTTCAGCAGACCAGCAATTTCTCAAAAGCTGCTGCTGGAACCTGGAGCAGTCAGAGCCTGGAGCCCGGAGCCTCAAAGCCTTAGCTGAAGCAGTCTCTCTAGGAGTGTCTCTAAGTGGAGTGATGAACAGCCAAACAGCCAATACCAAGACCACTCTATTCACTGCTCTTAAGTGCATTACCATCCTTCATTTTCCTGATTTCTTCTTTACAACAAACACAGGGGAATTTCACGGGCTGGTAGAGTCTTCTATATGGTGAGCCTCCAGCTGCCCTTGTACCAATTGTTGAAGTGCCTGCAATTTTTCTTTTGTTATAGGCCACTGCTCCCCACACCCTCCCCTCATTTTCCTCTCTCCTTCTCTTCAGAAAAAGAAGTCTCCCATGGGTACCAACCTGCCTTGACACATAAAGCCACTGTAGAACTAAGTGCATCCTCTCCCACTGAGGCCAAACAAGGCAGCCCAGCTAGGGGAAAGGGGTGCAAAAAGAGGAATCCAAGATTCCTGATGTTACTGACATTTACCTTCTTATCATTCTGGTCTGAGATAATACTATGTATGATTTCAATCAGAGTCAGAAAGGACCTCTGTTCCAGTTGTTGGGAGATCCACATGAAGACCAAGCTGCACATCTGCTAGGATGTGAGGATGTGCAGTCCATGCATGCTTTTTTTGCTAGTGGTTCAGTCACTGTGAGCCCCTATGGGTCAAGATTAGTTGACTCTATAGGTATCCTTGTGGGGTCCTTGATTCCTCTAACTCCCTCAATTGTTCCCTCAACTCTTTTATAGGGCTTCTTGAGCTCTGCTAATGTTTGGCTGTGTCTCTGCATGTGTGCAATGAAGATTGAGGAAACTGCCAACCAAAAACTGGCCCTATTTGAGACCTATCCCATGGGGGTACTCTACTATGCTTATAGACAGAGGCCTAGCATAACTCCATGAGAGTTAGGAATTTTTTTTTAAGTAAAAGGAAACAACAAACCATTGGTTATTCTAAAAAAAAAAAAAAAAAAAAAAGACACACACACAAAGAAATTACAAAACAATCTGAAATAAAAGAATCAAGATGAATTTCTATACATGTTGACATTAAATAATCTGAAGGCAATAGTTGTACTTTTCACAGTTCAGTGCTCCTCCTCTCTCTCCTCTCTCTTTCTCTCTCTCCTCTCTTCTCTCTCCCCCCACCCCACCGTGTGTGTGTGTGTGTGTGTGTGTGTGTGTGTGTGAAAATTTACCCTGCCAACAAGGTATGCAGGGATAAACATGGAGCAGAGACTGTGGGAAGGGCCAAACTTCTTAGTATAACTGTCCTCTGAGGGGCTCCATCCCGCAGTGGACTGAAACAGACGCACAGACCCATAGCCAAACATTATTAGATGGAGCTCAGGGAGTCCCATGGAAGAGCTGAGGGAAGGAAAGAGGGACCTGGAGAGGACAAGAATTCCACAAGAAGACCAACAAAGTCAACTAACTGAGGGCCATGGAGGTTTACAGAGACTGAACCACCAACCAAAAAGCATACATGGACTGGACCCATGTCCCCTACGTATACGTAGTTGATGGGCAGCTAGGTCTTCCTGAGGATCCTCTAGCAATTAGAGTAGGGGTTGCCTTTGACGAGGACTCTGTTGCTTTCCCCTAGCTGGGTTGCCTTGTTTGGCCTCAGTGGGAAAGGAAATATTATCCTGAGTGAGGTATCCCAGACCCAGAAAGACACACAGGGTAGATATTCACTTTTAAGTGGATATTCACCATATAGTACAGGATAACTAACCATTCTACAACGCACAGACTCAAGGAAGCTAAGTAACAAGGAATTCCCAAGAGAGGATGCTTGAATCTCCATCAGAAGGGGAAATAAAGTAGACATCAATGCCTTTCTTTATAAAACTCTGTATTAGTTTATTTCATTTAGACATGAAAGGAAGTTTCCTCAATAAAGATAGTTATGAAAACCTCATAGTTCACATCACAGTCAATGTGAGGGATGGAAAACGTTCCCTCCTAGAGATGGCATAAGGATTAGGTGATTTTTCCTACCATCTTCTACCCAGAATAATACTAGAAATGCTGTTAAAAGCATCAAACAGGAAATGAAAATCTTTAAAATAAAGAGATACTGTTCCTTCATACAGATAACATCTCCTTTGATGAACAGAACTCCAAACGCTCTGCCAAAACCCAACAGCAGCAGCAGCTATGGACCTGATAAATGAATTCAAGAAGATTGCAGGAAATGAATCAACATATAACACTTGATAGCATCTCTACTCACACTCGACAACCAAGCTGAACAACTACATTGACAACAACATAAGACAAATCACTAGGGATACATTTAATCAAGAATGTGAAACACCAGTAGACATGGAAAAATACAAAATATTGAAGAAGACACAAGTAAATAGCCATTCCATGATCATGGATTGAAAAAAAAAAGGCAGACTGTTAAAATGCTTATGGGGTGCATATGCACACACACACATGCACACACACACACACTCACACTATATATATATATATATATATATATATATATACATATATATATATGATTTATGCTATAATTATATTTTTTCTATGTTATATACATTATAATATATATTAGACTCAATCAAAATCTTAATTGCATGCTTCACAGAAACAGAAAGAAAAGGTCCTGAAATTTTTATGGACTCAGGAAAGACAGTGACTAACAAAAGTTATTCTAAAGAGAAGAAAAATTGGAGGCATTACATACATACATTGCAGTAAAATTACGTGGTGAAATCATTATAATCAAAACCGCAGGGTTCCTGCATAAAAGCAGACATCAAAGCTAGTAAAAGAGAACAGCAAACCCCAAAATAAATACAACCCTATAGGGATAACTTTTTTGAAAGAACACAATAAGGAAAGGTTAATTTTTTCACTAAACAATACTGAGAAAATTGGATATCTTCACAAAAAATAATGAAATTGAATCTTTATATACAAACTCAAAAGTGGATTAAAGACCTAAATGTAAAACCAGAAACTATTAGACTGAAGAAAAGAGGTAAAGTCTTCTAAACATTGGCCTTGGCAATGATATGTTTGTCTATAACACCAAAAATGTACTGACTATAAAAGCAAACATAAAATTAATGGAACTGACTCCAACTATAAAGCTTCTGCATTGCAAAGTAAATGATCAACAAAATAAAATTGTAGCCTCAGGCTGGGAAAAATATCTGTAATTCATATATTTAATAAGCAGTCAATATCAAAAAGATATAAGAACTCACACGACTGTAAAGAATTACTCAGCTAAAAATGAGCAAAATAGAGATTTCTTCAATGAAAGAATAACAATTGCCAACAGGTATTGAAATTTACTCATCATTAATCCTTAGGCAAATGCAAAATGAAATTACTGGAAGCTACCACATGACACTGATTAGAGTGACCATTTTCCTAAAATCAAAACATAAATGCTGGCCAGGAAGTAGAGAAAAGAGGGATCCTGTCAACTGTGGGTGGAAATGTAGCCTGGTACAATCATTATAGCAATTTGGTGCCTCACATTTGACCATGTCCCCTGGAGGGGGGGACCTGGTGGCACTCAGAGGAAGGACAGCAGGTTACCAAGAAGAGACTTGATACCCTATGAGCATATACAGGAGGAGGTAATCCCCCTCAGGAACAGTCATAGGGGAGGGGAATAATGGGAAAAGGGGAGGGAGGGAAGAATGGGAGGATACAAGAGATGGGATAACCATTGAGATGTAACAAGAATAAATTAATAAAAAAATACCAAAAAAAAAAAAAAAAAAAGAAAGAAAGAAAGAAAGAAAAAAAGAAATGAAAACTGTCTGCTTTCTTTTGGGTATCCACCTCCAGAAAATATAAACATCATTTTCTTAAGCTATCTGTAGTTCTCAGGCATGCAGAGCTGCCAAGATCTAGAAATAAGTGTCCCAACTGAATGAATTCTCCCTCCCCCTCCCCCTCCCCCTCTCCCTCCCCCTCCCCCTCTCCCTCTCCCTCTCCCTCTCCTTCCCTTCCCTGCCCTCTGTTTCATTTCCTCCCTCCCTCTCCCCTCAGGCTCTTCCCATTTGTCATAACATGAGTGAGACTGGAGGACACTATGCTAAGTAAAATAAAACAGACACAAAATGACAAATGTCTTTCCAGAGACTTCCGGGGAGGTATGGGATCTGCCCCATAAACTCGGGAACACCAAAACAGCAATGGGCTAGAGACTATGTTGCATGCCATGTAAGCGGGTCAGGATCGGCAGTGACAGCTGTTATACGGCTTTGCTGTGGATGGTAAGTCAGGCAACCGAGGTGAAGCTGTCGGCTCAGAAAGAATGTGCATGTATGTATATATGAGAGGAATTTCAGTGTGAACGGGACATGTGGATGCTATCTTCTTGCATCAGCCTCGATTTGGCAGGAAAAGCGGAAAACAAGGGAGGATGAAATGGAGGTATTGGCTTGCCATTTTTAGAGCTGGCGTGATGCAAAGGAAAGGGTACACATTACATGTGTGCTGAGGATCCATCTCTAAGACTGCAGGGGAATAGTTGGACAATGAAAAGGCAGAGGGGGAAGTACAGCAACACTGGCTATCTCTAGGCCAACCTTTATTGCAGAGAAAGGTAAAATTCATGATTCAGGATACATATTATGTCCTTAATGGCAGTGTAATGAAGAAAACCGTGAAAATTAGGGGCAACTGTGCATCAGAACCACTCAAATTAAGGAAGATTGCCACAGAAGTGGACAAGCTGAGAAATATAGCTGCTCATCCTCCGTGGGACAAAGGCTGCAATTGTCTGCAGCAATACAGTGGAAAGGAGTCCCTTTCAAAGTCTCGGGTCGACACTTGATTATCCCTGGCTGAGGTTCCCATGAACATCATCCGTAGCTGTCCAAAACTTGAACAACGTCCTTCAGTAGTATATCCTGGCATGACAGTTTTTCTGTAATACTGTGCTTGGATTTTATTTTGATGTCTTGTTTGATAGGCTACCCTTTCTTTGTAATACTATGAAATATTACTATCCATAATTTGTATATTTACATTATCCCCTCTTTATAGATAATACTATAAAATCTTACCGTCCATCATTTTTATAATTAGATTATCTATTTTCATGTAAAGTAAAACATACACATATTTGTTTCTCCTTTCCATGCTACTTCTTTGTGTTGTCACATTGTCTTCCACATTATCTTTCCTGTAACCCGCTTTATAGAAATAGGTGTTTCCTTCTGTTGTTTTGCTGTTATCCAGATATCCAAAGTCCTAGGTAAGGAACCTGTGCCAAATGAAGGCATTCGCTGTCAGGAGCCTCAGAGAAAAAGAAATGCCGGAATAAAGAGAGACAGGGTGGTTCCAGAAGACTTGAAAATAATTTTAGGAGTCTGTGTTTTGAAGTTATATTTGCTATGCGAACAATGTGCTTTGAAGGAAAGTTTGTGTCTGGTTGGTGGAGAGAAGAGTGGTTTCTAAGGTCTAATTTATGGGCCTTTGTTGAATGATACCCAGGGCATCTTCATGAACACTTGAGTCACCTAGGGACCTGTCAAAAATGCAGGCTCTAATCTACTCTACCTTTGTTGAGTCCCCAAGTTTCATCATCTTTCACAGGTTCCCATGAGTTTTTAATACTGTAATTTAATAGCCTACTCAGATAGCATATTCATATCAATAACGGATATTTTATATTTATATTTTATATGTATATTTTATAGTCTCATTAAAATTGGAAATATGAGAATATATTTTCAACTCTTTCTGGTTTATCTATATATGCTATTTTTTTCTATGTGGGGCTAAATAAAACAAAGTCTACAAAATTTAATTCCAAATTACTGTTTAAAAGGTAAATATATCAAGTTCCTCCACATTGTAGTACAGAATACATAATTTGTTCTTATACTATTTCATAAGGAGAAAAAGATCATACTTTTTCTCTACCTCAAAAACAAGGTTGTCATTCTGAAGCCAAAAGTAATTAACTCAACTTTTAATTACACTATCATTGAGTGGGAAATCCCTTACTGCTTGAGATTTATTTGAGGTACAATCTTGAGCTATAGGCTTTTACCCTGCGTGATGGCTACTAGTTTTTGTGCCAACTTGACATATGTAGGGTCATCTGAGAAGGGGAAACCCTAACTGGTTGGTAGGCAAGCTTGTGGGGTACATTCTTGACTGGTGATGGATGTAGAAGGGGCCATCCCACTGTGGGTTGTGCCACCCTTGTGCAGGCGTTTCTGAGTTGTATGAGAAAACAGGCTGAGCTTCTGCATGATTTCTGCTACAGATCCTACTGCCAGGTTCTTACCAGGGGTTCCTGCCTTGCATTCCTGCCCTGCCTTCCTTCGATGACAGACTGTGATATGAAGGTGTAAAGTGAAAAAGCCCTTTCCTCTCCAAGTTGCTTTTGGTCAGGGTGTTTTATCATGGCAACAAAAAACCTTAAGACATTCTGTTGTCAGCAGTATGGGCAATAGCATGAGCAAAATGCTGAGAACTTCTCTTTGAGAACTCCGGGCAGATGACTCAGTTGGTAAATGCTTGGCACTCAATCTGAGGACCTAAATCTGGCAAAAGAAAAAAAGAAAAAAGAAAAAAGAAAAAGAAAGAAAGAGAAAAAAAAAAAAAAGCCAGAAATAGCAGCACAGACCTAGTCCCAGCACTGAGAGAACAGAGCTAGAAGGATCCCTAGGGCACTAGTTTCAAAACTTAGATTTCCACTTATGCAAAATGGTAGTTCCTTTTCCTTGTGAGTCTATGTGAACATAAGCATTAGACAGCCTAACCTTAACCTTCAACAGTGATAATATCTGAAAGCCTTTTTTGGTTGCTGAATACCGAATTCATTTTTTGTTACAAATATTTTAAGTGATTTTTACGTTTTTAAGCTTCACATGCCCTCAGTCACTCCAGGCCCATTGCCAGATGTACTTGGCCATGCTAAGCTAAGTGGAATATGGAAACTAAGGTTATGAGCAAAACGTTGCTTTATTCAAGAGAGAGGAAAAGTGAAGGGGGAGTTGAAGTGTTGGGGGAAAAGAGAGAGAGAAAAACATTCTTATTTCATATTTTCACCTTGTCTTTCATATTTTTCCTGCAGACCCTCTCTCAGCTTCTGTTGCTGTCTTCCCATAGTTCTTACTCTGGCACTTGCAAAGAAGACAGTGTGATATCAATAACAAACACTTATCAAAACAAAAAAGCTGATTACTGGTCTCGTTTCTGTGACAAATGGCCCAACAGAAGCAAATCAGGGAAGGAGATTAAAAATGTGCTTGGCTCAAAGTTTGAGGAAACAGCATCTATCATGGTTAAGAGGTGTGGTGTTCGGAGCATAAGGTGTCTGAACACATTTAATCCGCATGCCAGAAAGGAGGCAGAGCTGGAAGCTGGTGCTCAGCTTGCTGTCTCCTTTGTCTGATTTTTTTTTTTTCAGCCGGGGATACTAGATCCTGGGATGGCGCTGGCCACAGGCCCTCAGTTGATCTGCTCAGGGAACGGCATCATAGATTTCCTGCCCATGAATCTCTCTAACACCCTAGAGATTCTTCTTAATCAAATCAAGAAAAATTAGCAATCAAAACTAGCCAGCACAGTTGACAAAGAATCACACAACAACCGATAATTAATTATGTTTGGCAGATTCATTGTGCTTTTAGCAATCAAAGTTTTTCCTTTATAAGTGTGTGTGCGTAGCAAACACCATTTTACTGTGAAATACTGGCCTAATGTGATGTTAATCGTTGGCATGACCCTTAGTACTGACAGCTGCCTAATATATAAGTCTAAACATTATCCTTTACTGTTCTTGTTTGCTTCTAATTGAGGCAATTCCTCTATGTGACACCCTCTTCCTGGGTGATTCTAGTTTTATCAAGTGGACAAAAACTACCAGCACACCATAATATCCTCCCGTGGCTTACCAGTTCTCTTCCCACTGTTTCAAAGAGTTTAGTGACTCAATAGTTTCCTATGTGAGTACAGGAGAGGCTGCAAGCATTGTAGAGTTTATGCCTGTAGCATACACACATGTCACATCACATTACAATAGCACACAGACACACACACACACACACACACACACACACACACACACACGGGGGTGGGGGGGGAGAGATTGAGATGGGGCGGGGACTCCTAGATGTACCCGTAATTACTTTTTTAATTCATAAGAAGAAAGTAATGTTTTAAGCTCACTGATTTCTAAACATGAAGCTATAGCTACAGAAGAGAAGAAAAAAAAGCAATCAAATAAGTTTTGAACAGGCATTTATTCTAGAGCATCTGGCAACCATAAACTTAGAAGTAAAGAAGAACCTCCATGCTAACAATGGCCACTTTCCAAAGAACAATGAGAGGCATATATTTAAAAAACAACAACGAAAGTGCAAACCACAATCATCTGCCATGGGAGTGAAGGCGGCGGAGTCACAGAGGATGCGGATAATAAGCCCAAGGTTATGCCTTTGAGGGCTGCCTGTAAAATCCAATTTAATTAAGCAAAGGTTCAATTACGAAAACAAATATGACTTTCACGTCTATTTTTAATTTTATGGATGAAAAGTAAAGCCTTGGAAATATGAAAGAACCAAATAAAGTCATCAAATAATCATAACTTAAGCTCGTTTTCTGGTCCTGGCCTGTAGAGCAGTGCAGCCGAATGTCATTTGGCAGACAAGAGATAAATACAGGCAGGCTGCGAGTCCTTGGTTTTGCCTTAAGTGGCAAAATGCAGATGAGAAAAAGACTCGAAGAGTTCAAGTTGATAAACAGAGATGCGATTGTTTTTCTTATTTATTGGCTTTGTGAGGACATCTTGGTTAGTGCAAGGTGCTGTGTTGAAAAACAGAACAGCCATTACAACCCTCAAGTGGAGACATTTGAGTGTGGAAGCCATGCAGAGTATACTAATGTCCTCCAGAAAAGAAAGTATCTTGTTTAGAAGCCTGTGTATGGAAGAGCTTAACTAAATAAGGAAAACAGATCTACAGTGAGTGCTGTACCATCTGCCAAGAATGCCAATTACATGCTGAACCTAAGCAACAACAACAACCAAAAAAATGTTGGCTGAAGCCTTGAAACACAGTAAGATGCTTAAAATCAAATTGATTCGTACTCTTATCATTTTAGTTTAAACTTTTTTTTTCTAAGTGAAGGATTATGGAAGCAAAAAGAATCTTAGGAGAAATGCCACAACGATCAAGGGTTGGGGTGGGGGTTAAACTGATCCAATGGCTCTCAGTGGGAGGTCTGTATCATACTTTTTACATCTTGAAATAAATCCAAAAATTGTGTTGGTCTTTTCCCCCTAAGCTGGTAGTGTTATGTGGCTGTGTTTGTCCGTACAAGCTAAATAGGCACAAACATAAACCAAAAGGCTAACGTCAAAACCCTTGTCTGTCTCCAATATATCTTTAAACTAATTTCTTTTCCTTTCCATCATCATTAAGGAAGATTATTTAAACAGAAGCATAGTATACTTTGTGAATATCCTACCCTGGGACTAAAATTAGCAACTAAACCCTCGAATTTAAGCCTTTCCAGGTTTGAGATCTGATCGCATTAACCTTTCTACCAGGTTTCCTGCTCAGTTGAATCTGATCGTCCCAGGAGATGGGTTGGGAAGGAGCGCCTGTTCAGTGGGGGAAGGAAGTGGTTACGAAGGAAGAAACACACATTTGGCAGAGTGTCTGAGCATGCAGTGGCTCTACTCAGTTCGGGAGCATACAGAGCCTCATTGTTATCCCATCTAAAAGTATAATTTCAGAGTGGCAAGCAGCTTATCAGCTCAGAAGTACTTGATAACCTTGTAGTAAGTTCACTTGGCTGGGAAAATACACCAACCGGCATTTGGAGGGGCATGTTTGTGTTTGGCATTTATGTACGGGATAGCTAGTGAATGGAACCTGGTCTTTGATTTTATTAAAAGACCCATCTTCTTTTTGTCAGATCCTGTCAAGAATATAAATAAAAGTCCTTACACTATATATTTAAATATATAGAAGCTACAGCTTAACTTTTTATTGTCTGATTGGTTGATAGAGGTATTTTGAGTTAAAGTCTCCCTCTGTAGTCTAGGTTGAAGTGAACCTCACTGGGTAGCCCAGGCCGGTCTTGAATTCATAGCAATTGTCCTGCCTCAGTGTCCCAAGTGCCAGTAGGCATGGGCCAGGGTGCTTGACTTCTATAAAGCAGTCTGTGTGTTTGAGTGTTCATGTTGATGTACATATGGTCATGTATATATGTACATGTATGTGTATATGCATACAGAGTCCAGAAGACAACCCTGAGTACTGTTCCTCAAGAGCCATTCACCAGCTTTTCTTTACACTGGTTGTCTCCCTGGACCTGGGGCTCATGGAAGGTAGGTTGGCTGATAAGCCAGCTTGGTCTCCCTAGCACTGAGATTACAACATGGACTTTAAAAACAAAACCAAACAAACATAAAGCACAAGTTCTAGAATTGAGTTCAGGCCCACACGTGCGTGTGGCAAACACTTTACATACTGACCTATCTCCTTATCCCTAAAAATTATTTTTTCAACATAAAGTTTTTCTGTGTTGCCCAGGCTGTCTTGAAATTTGTTCTGCAGATCAGGCTGGCCCTGCCTGCCTCCACCTCCTGAGTGCTAGGATGAAAGGCATGAGCCACCACCCCTGCCTTACAAATGAATTTTTTAAAACAAATTTATTTAAGTAAAGCTGAAGATATTTAAAATCTGAAAACTATGAAATGTCATTAAATACACTGATAAAACAATTTTACATTTATACCACTTAGTTTCTAGTTTGTTGTCAATGTTAAGATTTAGCAGCATGTTCCATGTTCATTCTGTTTAGATTTACATGTATTAGGTGAATTGTCTAATATTTCAGTGCATGCTTGGACTATTATGGGAAACCAATGTGACTATCTTATCACTGGAGATGGCAGTTGGTTAGGAGAATAGAAAAGGAAAGGTTTTGGGTACTACAGGAAACTTTCTATTTAACATGCAAGATCCCAGTGTGTTCCTGCTAGAGAAAAAGAAGAATTTATCAAAACTTAAATTTTTGTCTTTTCTATCCTCTGTGCTACTTTGAATTGTAAGTGTGACACAACCTAGGAAAACAGTTTCAATGAGGAACCTTCTAGATCAGGTTGGCCTGGGGGAACAGTCTTGATTGATTGTACTGGTGTGGGAAGGACTGGGCTGAAGGTGGGCAGCTCCAGCTCTTGGTTTGGGACCATAGATTGTACAGAATTAGGGATCTAGCTGAACACTTACGTGCTTTCTCTGTGCTTCTGATGTGATGTGACCAGCTCTTCCGAGTGTCTGCTGCTTCGACTTCCTTGCTATGATGGACTATAGGCTGGAACTGTGAACTACAGTGGACCTTTTCTCCTTGGGCTGCTTTTCTTTGGGGCATTTCATCACAGCATCAAAAATTAAGCTAGGCCAGTCCTTCAGCCCAATGATTATTCTTTCACTTCACAGGAGCATTTGCTTTTGCGATCAACAGGAGCATAGCCAACCAACCCTTACCACACTAAAATCCAGTCATCTTACATTGAGGACAGAGGAAAAGGCACAGGAATAAGGAATACAATGGCTTAGTCACTGACAGGGTAGCAAGATATGTCACTCACACATATCCGAAGTAGACTCTCTGGCACCGTGTGTTCCTCAATAAATCTAACATTTTGCTATTTGTGATATTCATGACCCGTCACTATAACATGCATCCTGTAGGGACGGACCGTTGCCGACCTTAGTCCAAGCCAAGGGTGGTACCCATCCAGAGCCTATAACGCTGCAAGGGAACTAGACACATAAAAATGAATTGCAGAAGGAAGTAAAATGAAAGGCTGCTATTGTTAAAGCACAGCAATGATATCCAGCTTCCATCGCCTTCTACGAGCCACTCTAGCACAGCAATGGTACCCAGCTTCCATCACCTCCTATGAGCCACTCTAGTACAGCAATGATACCCAGCTTCCATCACTTCCTACGAGCCACTTTAGCACAGCAATGATACCCAGCTTCTATCACCTCCTACGAGCCACTCTTAGTGGGCTTTATAAAAGTTACTTCATTCTCCTTCAAAACTAAGAACAAGGGAGCTATGACATACAGACCAGAGGCAGAAATACAGTTAGAGACATTTGGGGCACATTTTTAAAAACTAAAATAAAATTATATCATTTCTCCCTTCCTCCTTCCACCTCCCACACCCCGACTCACTCAACTTCATGGCATACATTGGTTTGACTGTTATTGTTACATATACATATGTGTGTGTAAATATATAAACATAGCCTGCTGAGTCTATTTACTGTTGCTTATACATATTTGATTTCAGGGCTGATAACTTGAATAAACAACTGGGGGGGGATGGTCATTTCTGGGGAAGATTAATTCGCCGTCTCTCAGTATCCTTTAGTTGTCTGTAGTTCTTTGTGTATGGTTGGGTCCTCTGAGATTTGCCCCTTCAACCTTACAATGTCTGCTGCATTGTCATTGTTTGGGTCTGGTTTAGGCAGCCATATAATTGAGGCATAATAAGTATAGCTTTGCTGCCGTTTTGAGGAGACACAATCTCACAGCAGCAGCTGTTTTAATCCTTATGACTCATTTATTCACAATTCCTGGACCCTTGGGTGTGGGAGTTTGCATTGTACTTGCTTCAGTTGTGGCTGGGTACCTCATGGTCACTTGTTCTCTGATTTTGAGCAGCTATGACTTTCTGTGAGGGTGTTGTGCAAACGTTTCATTGGAAATTGAAACATTCCATCCTACAGGGAAGCTCTTTCAGAAGGGAGGCAAACAACTAGATACAGCTTCAGGAAGTCCCTGAAACTGACTAGATTTTCTTGGACCCTCACTTCCAGAGTAAGCAATAAAACACTGAAGAGTCACTGTCAGACAAACCGAGCTGCAAAGGAGACTCTGGGGCCAAAGCTGCCTGGAAGAGAGTTAAAATCAGAGTCACTTAAAAAGGCGACGCTTCTTTGAGGAAGGATGAGAGCTATATTCACCTGTGGACATACAGTTAAGTATTTAGAATGTAGTTAGGAGTTATAGTATACTAGTTTAGTAAAGTGGCCGCAGAGGGTTTCTTCTAAGATACGTGATGTCACTAGTCCGAGGTAGTTGGCTAACTTTACATCATTGGGCGTGATTTCTCTCCTGTTGAGGAGTAGGTCTGAAATACAATTAGAAAGGTGTTAGTTATCTTACTTACAGTAGGAGTGCCGTTATTGCACATTTAGGAATCTTGCCATACTAATTATTGTTGTGGCTCACAGTCACCACAGGGGAGTAAGACTGCTAGTTGCTTCTCTCCTTTGGCAGATTGCATAGCACCTTCCGGTGCTATGAAATCTGGCCTTTGGGGAGGAGGTTTTTAATCACACATCTGATGAATCTAGTGAGCTGTCAAATACTATTTTAGGTGTTCTTTAAATGTGTTCACATGTAAAATGACATTGTGCTTTTGTCAGGTTTAGAATTTTAAAACAGTTGTGTGTGTGTGTGTGTGTGTGTGTGTGTGTTTATAAACAGAGAAACTGTCTAAAATATATATGGAAATATCAAAAACCAAAAGAAACCCTGACAATATTGCAGAAGATTAAGGTTGGAAAATTTATGTGAGTGAATACTAAAATATATCATAAATCTACAGTTACTAAAACAATATGGTGCTTGAAGAATAGAGAAAGAAATCAAAAAAACATTGCAAAGGCATTGAAAACCAGCCACATCCAAGATTACCTTTGATTTAAAACAAAAATGGCATTGCTCAGAACTGAGAAAGAGCATCCATTTTTAAACATGGTAACAGGTTAAAATAAGGAAAAATTTAGTTTCATTTCATATCAAATTCAAACATCTATTTTAGGTATGGTGTATATCAAAGTACAAATATTTCTAGATGATAGAATGAGAACATATCTTGAGGCGTAAATGTGTTCATATTTCTAAAAAAATATATATATATATACCAACCATAAACAAAATATTTATAAATTGAATTGTATAAAATCAAGTTACACTTATCAAAATATACAATGAAACATTAGCCAAAGTGTAGCAGAGGTTTGCAATATATGTGCCTTCCAAGGAGTCATATTCAGAATATGTAAATATCCTTACAAATTAGGGAGAAAAAAACAGATAACACAGAAAAAAATGGGCAAAATACTTGAGATAGATCTTCAGTGAAGAGAGAACATTCAAATGAAGCATCAACATGAAAATAGACTAAGATTAATTAGTCATTAGGACAATGTGAGTCAAAATCACAATGAGCTGTGAAACCATACCCTCCTCCATAGTGGCTTTAACTTTAATTGTTCACTATTAGGTGTTGGTATGCGTGTAGCACTCTCATAGTTTGGTGGAAGATTGGAATAATTGAACCACTTTGGAACAGTTAACTGCTGTGCATATTAAATACCATAATTCCAATTCTATAAGTTAGTAATTGATTCCTAGATATATACCCCCAGAGAAATGCATATATACACATATTATATATTGAAACATGGGGGCCAAAGTTTTCATTAGCAGAATTACTTGTAATAGTCCCAAATTGGAAACATTATTCATTAATGGTAAGAATAATAATTATATTACAGCCTATTTATATAATGAAACATATTTGCTCAGCAAAGGAAATGAATGAGCCACATGGAATGCCACCATAATAAATGAAACAAGAAAGTCAGACACCGCCCCCCCCCAAACCACACACCACTCCATAAAAGTAAAAGAGTGTAAACTAGTGTATGGTACAGAGAACAGCACTGTAACTGCCTTTGAGGCAAAGAGAATGCGTGAGTGTCCTCTCTGTAGCCCTTGCAAGTGTCCTACATCTGGAACCAATGGAGTTAACAATGCCATTTGTCAGACATCTATCAAGACCTACAGTTTTGCCTTGTGTACTTTGGTAGACATTTAGTAAACAATTCTTTTATTAGCATGTTTAAGCAAACACTGATGGAATAGGGAATCAAGGAAGAAGAACTAAGGAAATCTTTTTGTGGAAGTGACACTTGAAACGAGTGCTGGAGTGAGAAGCATGAAGGCAGTGGGGTGGGCGGTGGTTGGGGACCTTGCGCTCTTTGCAAGACTGAATACATTCTCTCATTTCCATACTTACAGGGAGTGGCTTTATAATTAATTTCATACTGAACTTGTCAGATGCCAAGAAGCAGGACCCCATGACACAAAAATGAAGCCCTTTCATGGACTACAGGACTATGGAAAATTCAGAAGCATGAGATGCCCTGTAGTGCCATAGACCTGCTTCTGGTACCCACAGTTCTCTGTTTCTGTGCATTTGGCTTTTTTGATGGTCCACACAAGAGATCCTGTAGTATATTTCTTTCTGTGCCTGATTTATTTTACTCGATGTAATGTATTCCAGAGTCACGCACATCACTTCAAATGGCAGAAAGTCTCTTCAAGGCTTAATTCTACTCAGTAGACACATATTAGTTTATCCTTTCATCGGTTGATGGGCACTTCATTGTTTCCATATCTTGGCTATTGTGAGCAATACTGAAGTATGAAAGAATTCTGCCAGCAAGTGACTTCATGCTCTTTGGGTGTATAGGCAGAGGCAGAACACCTGAGTGCTATATTAGCTTTGTTTTAAGCTCTAGAGAGTTTCTTTGGAGGCCCTAGCAGGTGACCACAGCTACTCATAGTCCCTAGACTGCAGCCTGGCCCTTCTGTAGCAGGAAGTTCGTCCTCTCCAACCATAGACACAGCTTCATGTGGAATGCACAGGCAGCCAGATTGCCATCGCATTCATGCTTTTAACTCTTTTAAGAACATCACATCTGTTTGCCACAATGGCTGTGCCATTTTGTTTCCACAGATATTACCCAAGGGCTCTCTTTTCTTCCCCTCCTCACCATTTGTCTTGTCCCTTTGACAGTAATAGCCATGCTGACAGCTGAGAGGCAGGCCCTCATGTGTGTTTGCTGTGTATTTTTCTGACGAGAGGAGGTTGTGCGCCTTTCCTTGGGTCTGCTAGCCATTTTTATGCCTTAGTAGGCGAAAGTTTTACTCACATTCTTGGCTCCTTTAAATTATTTGTAGATTATTTTGCCATTGAGTTGTGAGAGTTCCTTACAAATTTTGGAGATTAACTCCTGAGTACACGTTTACTCCAGGTCTGTAGGCTGTCTTCTTATTTCACTGAGTGTTCTCTTTGCTGTCCAGAAGAGTTTTTAGCTTGGCATTGTTTGTGTTGCTTGCATTTGGGTGTAAATGCCAAAGAATTGTTGCTAGGGTAGATGTTAACTAGCTATTCCTCCGTGATTCCCTTTAGTTTTGTCTCTATCTCAGGCTTGTAATCCACTTGGAGCTGAGTGTGCACAGTGTGAGCAGAAGGGTTAATTTCCTTCTTTTCCATTTAGAGTCTCTTTTTTCCCAACAGTCATGAGCCAAGAAACCATCCTTTCCTTATCCCTCCCCCCACCCCGTCTCTCTTTCTGGTACCTCTTGTCAAAAATTAGCTGACTATATAGGTTTTGATTTATTTCTGGACTCTCTATTCTACTTCATTGAAAATCTCATTATTTTCATATGGAAAATAATAAAACACTGCAGAGCTATGCAACCTCTAGACTCAAAACAGAATAGCCGAAAAGTTTTAACCTATTAAAATAGGATTCATTATACTTATGCCTTACAGCTAAGAAAACGGACTGAAAATTAAAATAGCACCAGTAATTTTTAAGTTCTTCAAGATTCAAGAAACAAAACAGAACTACTTGATACTAAAGGGAAGCCTAATTAAATCATAGTTTTAGAGTCTTTTCTGTATACAGGCAAAAAAAATTTAAGTAGGAGAAATATGACATTTTATAATTTATACCCATAATTCAATGATAATAAAGTATTATTTAAGAAATATTGTAATTGTACCACTTGCAAACACTGAGCTCCCAATATGCGTTCCCAGTATGAACACATGCATTTATCTCTAAATTAATACATTCTAATTTGTAAAACAAAGATAAGAAAAAGAAATCAGATGCTGTCTGCATTCTATTTACCTTCAGATAGAACATAGCTGTGGAGAGAGATAGCCCAAAGGTGCACAGGATTTTTTAAAAAATGGGAATCACCTAATCCTTACCACATCACATTGCTTGACCACAGCCATTGCGTGGCAAAGGAGTGGCCAAAGTATTAAGAAGATAATGACCAGAGAAAAAAATATGATTATAACTAGCTACAAGATGCCTGGTGATGGTACTTGAGCAGTATGTGTGTAGAAACCTGTTTATAATGTCACATGGCTAGAGATAGCTATGAAAGAATAGAGTAGACAAGACAAGAGATGATATGAGGTTTAGAAAGGAAAGACGTAATTGATGGAGATCTCATCAGCAGAGTCCTAGGCCTGAGGCCTGACGCTGGAAGTCTCACCAAGGCAGGCTCTGCCATCCACCATTGCCAGAGTCCAGTCAGAGATGTGAGGGGTAGGTGGTGATGAGAGAGGGGAAGCTCTTTTTTGTTTGGCCATGAGGCAGGTAGAATGTCTCAACTCCCAAAGTCATTTGGCAGGAGCTGAGCACTTATACACTGTGAAGTGCGTTGACGTTAACAACAGATATTTAATCTTTTTTTAAAAAGAGATTTTATTATTTATTTTATGTATACGAGTGTCCTTATCGGCACGTACACCTGCTCGCCAGAAGAGGGCATCAGATCACATTGTACATGGTTGTGAGCCACCATGTGGTTGCTGAGAATTGAACTCAGGACCTCTGGAAGAGTAGCCAGTGCTCTTAACCACTGAGCCATCTCTCCAATCCCAGCTATTTAATCTTAAATACCCTATGTTTATGTTCTTTCAAATAGGCTAAGCCCTCAGGAGACTTGGCCTACTTGGTTTTTCGTCAGACAGAGAGAACAGCCCCTCTTCTGGTGAAGAGCTGGGCTGTCATTCTCGCAGCCTACCTTGAGGTCATAAACACCTTGAGGAAACCACATGTCAGCTGGCAGGAGCACTGCAACCTTGGCTACCTGGCCACAACTGTTTCAGGAGGGCTCCCTGAGTCGCAGCGTTCCAGATGACCCGAGTGAACTTTGAAAGATTACATGCTTGCACCTAGCAAAACAAGCCTTGCTGAACTCGGGATGACCTTGGTCACCTGCAGCTATGTTTACTCAGGCCAGGGAACGGGTGTGTCCACTAGGGACTCAACAGAGAGCTTGGGATTTATGTAAAGCGAGACTCAAGATTGGATCTTACAGTAAAGCTTGTGACGGTGTAACTGGAGGATATGCTATGATTGGTGCCAACAGCAACCCCAAATTTGCATGTCACACCTACACCACTCTCCCTCCTCTGGCTGTACAAATAAGCTGCTGAAGATCTGTTTGATCACCCTGGAAGTCCTCTCCTGTGTGTTGCAACATTAGACCAAACACGAGACTGGTCACAGTGGTTTTCTCTAAGCCTACTTGTGGCTTTTTTACCATGAGTAGAATGAGCTGAGCTGGTGACATAAGAAGAGATATCAGCAGCCACTGTAAGCGGCAGTAGCAGTGGGGATGGTGGTGATGGTGGTGGTGAGAGCAGTGGGGACAGCAGGAGGTGAGCTGAAGAGCTCCAGAGTCAGGAGAAAAGGCAGATGAGGTGATGAAGAATAGCAGAAGTATAAAAAAGAGAGCCACGGCAGAAAATCAGACCCAAAGATAAGGCTGTGGACCTCACCTACTGCTAGTGCTATTGGAAGGGGCCAACTCCAAAGGGCTCTAAAGAGCTGTACCTCTCCAACTTGTGCTCATTGCTGCGAGGAGTGGAGGGTTACACTAGCTGCCAGGTGCCTGGCTGCTGTAGTCAAGGCTCAGAATAGAAGGCATCTTAGTTGGCTGTCTCTACCATTGTCACTCAAGAGCTCAGGCCACTGACACTAGAAGAGCTGCCTTTTGCCTGCTCAGAATGTCCACCAACCGGAGCCCAAGAAGCCAAGTTGAGTGATTGGAACAGCCAGACACATGGCTGCTAGGGTAGAAGATGGTGGCTTCCCTTAGGACAGGGACTCCAGAATTATACAAAGATAGGACAAAGGTGGGAAGCAAGAGCTACAGCCCTGAATAAAGTAGATCTGATTCTGTGGGTCTTCGACATAGGCCTCAAAGGGCAGTTTCTGCTTCCAGCATTAGGTGAAGCTGGAAAGGGAAAAAAAATGGCAAAGCCAATATGTTACAAGGGACAATGACTTGGATGCCCCTTTATAATATGAAAACTAGATACACAAATTTGTATGACATCATCTAGGAAGATATCTATCCCTTAAAGACTGTATCATGGGGCTGGAGAATTGACTCAGTAGTTAAGAGCACTGGCTGCTCTTTCAGAAGTCCTGGGTTTGATTCCCAGCACTAACATGGCAGTTTGCAGCAGTTTATAACTCTGATTTCAGGGGATCCTATGCCCTCTTCCTGCCATCACACACATGATACACAGACACACATGGGGAAGATTACTCATACATAAAAATGAAATAAATATTTTAAAGAAGATAATTAGTGATGTTATCTTGGAGTCTATAAGGAAGTACAGCAAGATAAAGCAATGGGCATATTTTCACTGGTAATACTTACCCCTTATCAAATTAGGCAGTAGATATGGTATTATAATAAGAGGCCCTCCATTGAGGGTCCCATTTCCTGTGTGTCTCTAGTTTGTGTCTGGTTGACAAGACTAACCAACACAGCAAGGGACACTGCTCCTTTCAATCTCTAGCCAGGAATGTTCATGGAATTGTTCTATCTACAAAATAGATCCTAAAATGAAGAACTTTAGACGAAAAATAAAACCTCTGGCAAAGCTAATGCTTCTGCCTCAAGGATTACACAGAAACCATTAAGAGGCAACAACTGACAATGCTTACGGCCTCCAGGGCTTCCATACAGAAATAAAATAATTAAAAGTAAATTATAGCAAGGCATGCAAGTGTGTAATTTCCCCTCTGTTATACTTGGAAAGACTCACAGTCAGATTATGGGGAGAAGCCCCCTAGAGCTGTGTTACGGCTCTTTCTTCTTGGAGGGAATGTAAACATGGCCTCACACAGTCACAGTTGTGGAATGCACTTGTTTTCCTGAACAACAACATCAACAACAGTCTAGCACTAAGTTGAATACTGAATTCTGTATCTACACTTACTCCCTTTCAGCGTTCTAATGGATGGATGCTTATCTTGTGAATTGGCTTATGATAAAAGTAGGGAACTAAATTAGTGCTTAACTGTGTTATTCTGGACAAATTTCCCAAATGAAAGAAAATACTGTCATCCTATTTGAGCTAGACCCTAGCTATCACATTCATATTTTACTACTGAATTCTATCAGCTGTCTCCTGATGCACACTTCACTATGTGTTTGTGGCATTTGCGTTGGTGATGGAGCCAAACTAATGTCTATATCACTTTCCCAGGTTTTTGTATAGGATCAAAGAACCATCACTGGTATTCAGTGGGGACTGTGACAGTGAAAATAATCCTCTGTAGGTACCTAGTATTTAAACATATGTGGTTTGCTAATTTAAAAAAGGAGAGGGCTATATTGTCACATTCAAATTTTCATCCCTTGATTGGAAGCTCAGAGGTGCATTGTCTAAAGTCATTTTCAAGTCAATTCTTCTCTTTGTGTCCAAGGATTCTGTTTCTGCCACATTAAGATAACCAATACAAAGTTATGCCTCATAAAGCTAGTTAATAATTATATATGAATAGAAGAATTTTGTGCTGAAATATATAAGAAATATTTTAAATAGGGAGGGATATGACTAGAAAAGGAAAAGGATGCCACTTACTTATTTAAAGTGAGTACTTGATTTCAAGAGCACACACACTTACACACATGCATTTGCAATATCACGAAGCTTGAGTTTTTCCAAGTGGTCACAGAATCTTCCTGTTGTGGGATCTTCGGGGATTATCTGGTGACCCTCTACTTTACTTTGCATCTCATCTATATGCAGAACCTGCTATAAGAAAGCGGCGAGCCGAGCTTGATGGGGCAGGACTGCAATCAGGAGACAGAGACCAGCTTAAAAACTCAAGGCCAGCATGCACCACACAGTCTGAAACTATTTCAGAAAAAGAAATGAGAATCATGAGCAATGGAAGAGGGAGGGCTGATATGGAAGAAAGGTAGATGGAAAGGAGAATAGTTTTTTTAAAAAGACTGTGGCACCAATATCATTCCTATAGTTCATGAAAACCAAACTAATGGCCTCACTACCAGAGTTAGTTTCTCGATGAGAAGAGTCTTCATTTCCAGTATGCCCTAGGTGATGCTGATGCCGCTAGTCCTAAAGAACGCACCACGAGGACCTCTGGACTTTCCCACCCTTTTATTATATCAACGAAAATCCGCTATTCCATACAGTGCCCAAAGCTAAAGAATTTAGGATTAGCTCGCCCTTTGTTGTTGCTGTGACAAGATGACCTGAGAAAGGCAGCTATGGTGGTTTGAGTGAGAATGTCACCCCTAGGCTCATACATTTAAACATTTGGTACCCAGTTGGTGGCACTATTGGGGAAGATTAGAAAATAGGAGAAATTAGAAAATAGGAAGAAGTATGTCACTGGTGGCAGTTTTGAGAGTTTAAATGCTCATGACAACTCAAGTTTCCACTCTCTGTTTCATAGTTAGGATAAAGATACACAGTCTCTGCATCCTGTTCCCACAGCCAGGCAGGACTTTAATCCCATTGGACCATAAGTCCAAATAAAGTCTCTCTTCTATAAGTGACATTGGTCATAGTTTTATCACAGAAACAGAAAGTTATCTAATGCAATAACTTGAAAGAGGAAAGCTCTATGCTGGGTCATGGCTTTCATGAGTTTCTGTGCAAGGTCACGTGGCTCTATGGCTTTCGGCTTAACACAAAGAAAAATATCTTTGTGGCAGATAAAGGAGACTGCTTAGGGTAGGCAGGGAGAATGACAAGATGGGAGAAAGAGGAATACTAAGAAAGAAAGGGAGAGAGAGAGAGAAAGACAGAGGGGAGAAGGAGAGAGGGTATAAAGGAGAGGGGAGAGAAAGAAATATGATGTAGCTTTCTGGTATCAACATTCTTTAATTAAGCTATATCAAATCATAGTTTACTCAGCTATGGATGAGTTTGTCAATACCTTAATTTGGAGCCCTCCATTCCAATAACCTCTCAAGATCACACCCCAGAACACTAAGGCATTGAAAGTCAAGCTTTCAGTATCTGAATCCATAGCACAATGACAACAATGTCAATGTCACTGAGGTAAGAAAAGCAGATCACTATCCTTCGGCACAGCTTTGTTTCCAGTTTTACACCACAGGAACCTAGGGTATGAAGGACCCCACCTTGATTCTTCATGAAGGAATGAACAGGTGTCTGTTTCTACACGTTTCCGTGGACTATTTTGAAGGTAGTGCAATGACACAGAGTCATAGCAAAGTCCTCTGCTGTGTTATGCAGTACTGTTGACTTTTAAGTGTTCATACTAAATAAATAATGCAGGATAAATTGTTTTACTGAAATAAGCCTTTTAAAGAACAATTTTAGGTTTACAGAAAAAGTAAGAAGATGCATAGATTTTTCTTTCATAATATGATTCTCACCCTTGCTTTCCTGTCCCTTCCCACTGTCTGTACGCCTCACAAGCATTGTCCTTTTGTCATAATTGATGAGCCTACACTGACTCATCTTATCAACCCGGAGGCCATAGCTTACACTATGATGTATATTCTAAGTCTTTTAACAAATACACAATGGTGCGGCGCCACCACTACAGTAACACAAAGAATTCTACTTTCATTTTCCTTTAAAAAAAAAAAGTCCTTCATCATTTTTCCTCCCTAACCTAGTAATCACACAATAATTATCACTGTATTCAGACTTTCACCTTTTCTAAAATAATCATGCCATTAGAATCAAACAGTATGCACCCTTTTCAGATTCCTTTCTTTGGTTTAATGATTTGCCTTTAAGGATCCTCTCTGTATTAGAATCACTGCTTAGCTCATTTCTATTTGGTGCTGAGGGTCCCATTGTTCAGATATATCACAGGTTATTCATTCGTCTCCATTTAGCTTTTAGGTTTTGGAAGTCATAAAAGAAGCTGCTGTAAATATCTGGACACAGCGTTTTATAAGAACATATGTTTCTAACCCAGTTGGATAAATACCAAAGGATGTAACTGGGAGATTGTGAGAGGAGAGTATGTTTACTTTTGCGGGGAAAAAAATGAAAGAAAGAAGAAATGCTGCCAAACATATTCTAAAATGAGGGGTCCATTTTGCCTTCCCACTTGCAATGAACAAAAATTCCTTTCACTTGCTGTCTTTGCCAGCATTCAGTGTTGTCAGTGTTCTGAATTCTAACGAATCTAATAGCTGTAACATGGCATCTTGCTGTTTTGATCTTCCCCTTGATTTATGGAGTGGAATATCTCACCTTGTGATTATTTGGTATCTGTGTATTTTATTTGTGAGGTATCTATTCCTACATCTGCCCATGAGTTTTACCTTATTAGTAGTTTGAATAAATCTTGATGGCCTCTTAATTTTTCCTTTTAAGCAAAAGCCTTAGTTTCTTTCTTGGGATTTTGTTTGTGAAGAAGCTTTGCTGCTAGTGCTGAACTGTGTCCTGAAAATATATTCATTATTCCGATTTTAGCCTACTTTATAAAAGACGACCTGAAAATGTTTAGTAATTTGGTGTTTCTTAAAAACCACTTTAATGAAAAGTTGTTAGATAATGTTTGCTGATTTCAGATAACTATCTATTCAGCATCTTTTAAAGAATAGGAAAGCTGAAGTCACAAAAACTTAACTTCTGCCAACAAGTCTGCTTAAGAAGGCAAGAGTAAAACAAAGCAGTGTGTTCATGACTAGAAGGCTCTGTCTACGCAGCAATGAGAAGATCTGGAAAGGAAAATGGCCTCTTAAGAGGATGGGATTTGGAAGTACACACCAGAACTGGACAGATTTTCAAGGGGCTGGAGAGAGGGAAGGTCTGAAATTCTAGACTGTGACATGGAATATAATATAAAAAATGAGGAGGAGTGTGAAGACAAAACATTGGAGGAGACTTACTTTTGTAGAAATGAAGGAAAAAGAGAAATCAAAATAGAAGTGGACAGGGCATCTTCAGAGACTCGGGCCATGCTAACATCTGTGGTTATCTTGGAAACTGGTTGCTCGTGCAGTACAGCAGACATAGACAGTGAGCATGCTCTTGTGGCCCAATGTTTAGTCTTTAGGACTAATTACTAACATGGACACATTGTCTGAAGTCTGAGGGCTTGTTTAAATTTCTAAGTTACAGCTTTTAAAAGTTTCTATGTCTTTTAAGTAAATAAAATACAAATTAATAGATGAATATCCACCTTAAGGAAACTGTACTTTAAAGTGAACCAACAAACATAATTAACTGTAGAACTGTAAATAGAACTAATAATGTTTAAAGATTTATTAATGAGTATTTTACTTCCAATGTTGTCCTTTACCCCCTTAGAAACATATATTTTTTAAATGAAGGTCTTCCTTTCTCTCTACATTTATTTTTGCCATGGTTCTGCTGCAAATCCCAGCTCTTTTTGGCAGCAAGTTCTCTTCAGGGAGCAATCTTTCTCTGACTCAGGCATTTCTGTCTTTCGTTCTCTCTCGTGTATGACCTCTACCCAAATTTTCCAACTGTACTTGAGCTGAAAGATCCCTTCTTTCCTGTGTGGGTAAGTCATTTCTCTCCGGTTTGCTTTCTGCTCGAAGGGTCTCTGTCCCTCCTTGGAAGAAAGATTCCTTATTAAATGTTTTCAGCTCTCAGCATATTTTAAGAATAGTGATGCTTAAACATGTGTTTTGGGGTTTCTTTTGTTGCTGTTGTTCATTGGAACATTATTGGTTGAGAATGAGTACTTTGAAATACTCAGAATTACTTTATACGGAAGTTTAAGTAGAATTTTAATTTATTACGTGTGAATGAGGTAATTCTCCTTTTCTTCTTCTTTCTTTCTTTTCTTTCTTTCTTTCTTTCTTTCTTTTTTTTTGCATCATGTACAGCTAAAAACAAAACATTTTTAACCCATACAAGTATTATTCAGTAGTTAAAATATCTTAAATTATGTTGATGAATTATTGTGTCGATTCATAAATAAACACATCTTAAAAGACAAATCTATGGAGAGAAAAGGGAAACCGAGGGTGGAGGCATCACTGATACAAGCTAGAGGCTTGCGACAGGGTAGGCTACAGGGAGGACATGGGGATGTCTCTAGCTGAGCCTCCTAGCAGCAGGGGACAGGAGACTGAGGAGACCCTCTTCTAGGCAGGCAGGACCTATAGTGGTGGGAGGGGAACACCGATCCACCTACAAAATCTTCAACCCAAAATTAACCTACAAGATATGCAGAGATTAAGATAGAGACTGAGGGGATGTCCAACCAATGTCTGGCCCAACCTGAGCCCCATCCATGGGAGAGAGCCCACCCCTGACACCATTAACAATTCTCTGCTGTTTACAGTCGGGACCCTAACTTACCCATTCTCTGAGAGCCAACCCCCAACTCCCCAGCAGCTGATCAAATCAGACTCTGAGACTCACAGCCAAACATTAGGCTGAGTTCGGAGAGTCCTGTAGAAGAGTGGAGAGGTGGGAGAAGAACACAAGGACCCAGAAGGGACAAGAACGCCGCAGGAAGACCAGCAGAGACAACTAATGAAGATCCATTGAGGCTTACAGAGATGGAAACACCAACCAAAGAGCATGCCTGGTCTGGACCTAGGCCCCATACACATATGTTACCAATGGGCAATTTGATCCTCATGTGGGGCCTCTACTAAGTTGAGCAGGTGCTGCCTATGACATGGACTCTGTTGAATGCTTTCAATCACTTCACTCTAATGGGAGCTGCCTTGTCTGCCCTCAGTGGATGAGGATGAGCTCAGTCCTGATGTGACTTGATGTGCTGGGGTGGGTTGTGGGGGCTCCCCTTTTCTGAGGACAAGGGGAAGGGGAAGAGGGGGGAGGGAGGGACAAGGAAGAGAGGAGGAAACAGGGATAAAGGGGCTCTGTCTAGTAGATTAGAAGAGTTAATAGTATTAAAATTATTTACTAAAAGCAATCGGTAGATTCAACACAAAAAAAGGGCAAATATAAATGTTAAAAATATGAGCTTTTAACACAATAGAGACAGAGGAAAGAAATAATAAAGATAAGAGCATTAAACAATGAAATTGGAAATGGAAACAACAGAAAAAAATCAATGGAACAAAAAGCTAGTTCTCTGAGAAAAGTCAATAAAATTGATACGTCTCTAGTAAGACAAGAAAAAAAAAAGCAGAGTTTTCTAATATCAAGACTAAAGAACAGACCATCACCATATAGCCTGAAGACACCAGAGAGATGGGACAAGAATATTACAATTTTTAATGCTCATGAAGTTGACAAGTCAGAAGATATGGGCTTGAAAATCCATCTTCTGAGACTGAGCCAAGATGAATTAGGGCAATGAATTGAATTAATAATTTGAAAGCTTCCAAGAAGGAAGAAAGACGTAAGCACAAATAGTTTCATCAGTGAGTCCAACAAACATTTCAAGGATTAAAACCATTGTGTGTCGCCTCTACAAGAGAACAGAGAAGAAAGCAGCCTGCCCGTTGCAGAAAAGAGGTAAGTGCTAACACCAACAGAATCAGACTGTCGTAATGAGGCAACATAGAACAGCCAGGCCAGTACCACTCATGAACTTAGGTGGAAAAACCAGTCAACATAATATTAACGAATTAAGTCCAGAACAAAAATAAGTATATACTCCTATAGTTTGGATCTGAAAAAAACTCCCAAGGCTCTCACTGGTGGCACTGTTCAAAAGCAACAGAATCTTTAGAAGTCAGAAAGAACATCCTGAGGAAGTTAGGCCATCAATGATATGCCCTTAGAGGAGTTATTGGGGACCCGGGCCCATCTTTCTTTAATTTTGTTTCCCAGCTGCAGGGAACAGCTTTTCTCCACCACACACTCCTGGCCATGATAGTCTTCTTGCCACAAGTTCAAATTCAATGGAGCCAAACAAATACTGGCTGAAGCTTCTGAAATCACAAGCTGAAAAGACTTTGCTTCCCTTAAGCTGATTTTTTTTTTTAAGTTTTAAATTTTTTATTTATTCTATTTTATGTGTATGAGTGTTTGACCTGTATGTATGTACATTCCCCCTGTGCCTGGTGCCCACAGAGGTAAGAAGGAGGCACTGGATCCCCTGAAACTGGAGTTACAGATGGTTGTGGGCCACCATGTGGGTGCTAGGAACCAAACCCAGGTGCTCTATATGAACAGCAAGTGCGCTTAACCACCTAGCCACCTCTCCAGCCCCTTTTCTAAACATTTTACCATATTTTCTTCCTCTCCAGAATTGCAGCGATGATTATTTCCACACTTCTTCTTAGCTGCCTAACCGTTCTTCCCTGAAAGTTTCTGCAGCATCCCACTTTCTAGTGAGCTACCACCGTTCTTCCCCGGCTTCCTCTCCTCCACTCCCCTCTGCTCCCAGCTGCAAGCCCTGAACTCATGTTATCTAGGAGACTCTCTTCCATGGGGAATAGGGTGAAAGAGGGAGGGAGGGGGGAATAGGAGGATACAAGTAAGGGGGTAACAATTGAGATGTAATCCAAATAAAATAATAATAATAATAATAATAATAATAATAATAATAATAATAATAATAATAATAATAAAAACATCGGGGCAATGGTACCAAACATCTTGGCATGGCCCCTGGTAGCTCTGTCCTCTCATTAAAGAAATGAGCTCTTGGCCCTAGAAAAAAATTACTCTATGCACGGAGCTTTCATTCTACATGGAGATGGCCAACGACCTTCTCACCTCTCTTCATCTTTTCAAGCATAAAGGAGCCACTGTCTCTTCCTTCCATGCCTCAGGATGAAGCCTCCTTGGGTATCACTAATGTACTCAGGGCTGTATCTCAAGCCCCTTGGAGACCCCCACCCAGAGAAGACAGAAACGCTTAAGCTGATTTACCTCAAGCATTTTGTCACAATAATGGTTACCAGACTAACACATATAATATGACCACATGATACTTATGCTAAGTATGCAGACCCAGTTCAACAAAGAAAAATTAATATAATCCATAATATATTCGGGGTAATGAAAAAAAGTTATCATATAGTTAAATGCAGGGGGACAAAATCCCATTTGGCAAAATTGAATATCCAGTCATAGTGAAAACCCTTGGTGTATTACTTTTCTTATTGCTGAGGTCAAATACATGCCAAGAAGTGAGGTAAGGGGAAATGCTTATTTTGGCTTACAGTTCAAGGGGATACAGCCCATCAGTGGTAGGTAAAGCATGGCAACAGAATATGAGGTAGCTGGTCATATTGTATCCACACTCAGAAGGTAGAGAAAGATGAATACTGGGGTTTGGCTGGTTTCTCATTCTAATTCTGTCAGAAATACCTGAGGTGTGTTTCCTTGGTAATTCTAGGTCCAGGTTGGTTATGAAGATGAACCATTACAGTTAATAAGGTAGGAATAAAGGGGACTCTTCTTCAACTTGATAAAATAATATGTCTACAGACCGCCTCCAGTAAATATCGTGTTTAATAGTAAAATAATCAGGAGAATATTTTTACCACTTTTGGTCAGTACAGTATCTGAAGTACAGACATTTCAGTAAAACAAATAGGGGAATAAGAACATTAAATGAATGCATATTAAGAATGCAATAAACAAAATTATTTCTATCGGAGCTGACATTTTTGTCTGCACAGAAAATTGTAAGGAATCTAGCTAAGTTTTGCAGTGCTGAAGAAAGCAGTATCAACATAAAGTCACCCATCATAGTCTATATGTAAGGAAGAATTATACAGAAACCAAAATTAAAATATCATCACCATTATCAATTTTTACAAATAAAATGAAATAGGCATAAACTTCATGGAGTTGTGCAAAATAGCCATGTGCTGGAGGCTACAAATTGCCGATGGAAAAAAATTAAAGACTTCAGCAAATAGGAAAGACTGCATTCATAAATTGGAAGGACAACATAAGAAAAACATCAACTCTCCAAGTACATCTTAGAGCTTTGTACCATCTCATGAAAATTCCAGTAAGGTTTTCTATTTTATTTCATTTTTTTTTACATTATTTTATAAGAAGAAACAAGAAAAACATCCCAGTACTTACAGGGAAAGGCATTAGTTCTCAACATATCTAAAACCATCTTCAAAAAGCAATAAGGTATAAAAAATTATTCTATTAAATATTCAGGCACAGAATGAAACTGAATGGAACAGCACAGAAAACACATCAATAAACACATGAAATAGGCATAACTGGTCTTTGACAGAGACACAAATTAACCCAACGAAATAAATCTTTTTTTTTTTTTTTTTACTGAACCCACAGAGATCCACCTGCCTCTGCCTCCCATGTGCTGGGATTAAAGGCTCAGGTCAGTTTTTAATCATCTTTTCTCTACCACTTGCTTCTTCCTTTTTTTCCATCCAGCTCATAGTACCTACCTGAGACCCCAAGATTGAGAATGGAAGTCCTACCTCCTGTCTTCTCTCGCCCAGCTATAGGCTGTCCAGCTTCTTTATTGACCAATGAGAGATAATTGGGGAGCAAAGTTTACACAACCTTGATCAATGTACATGACAATGCCCTCATCCGAACTACAACCAGATCTGGGACTGTAATCAGATCCCAGGCCCAGAATTCAGCTTCTGAATACACAGAGCACCAGACCAACCTCCAACAGTCTTTCCAGGACTTTTATCATGAAGATCAGAGCATCTATCACTGAACCTTCATGAGAGAAACTTCTTGCAGTAGATGGTAATTAACACAGAGACCCACCCACACCTGGACAATGCAGAGTGGAAGACGGTTGGGGCACCATCAAACTCCTCCCCTCAGTCCGGGGATCTATATGGAAGAGGGGGTAGAAAGACTGTTAGAGCAAGAGGTGATAGGGCACTCCAAGGAAACAGCATCTTCACATATAACAGCGCTAACACACAAATGAACTCACAGAGATTGTGACAGCATACATAGGTTCAAATGAGACAAAATCCCAGCACTGAGAAGGCGACACAGGGATATGGTTCCAGCCCTAATGAAGTGGTTTTTTATAATTCATACCTGTTGGGAAAGGGAAAACAGGTTTTCTTCAGTGGAGTGTCACAGGGTATACCAACACTTCAGGGCAGGCACTATGCCCAGGAGTAGTTGGCCAACACAAAACATACTTCATGGGTTGTTTTGTTGTTGTTGTTGTTGTTGTTTGTTTTTTGTTTTTGTTGTTGTTGTTGTTGTTTTGGTTTGGGTGGTGTGTGTGTGTGTGTGTGTGTGTGTGTGTGTGTGTGTGTGTGTGTGCACGCGCGCGCACGCGCTTGGTTTGTTTGGTATTTTTTGTATTATTGGATTGTTTGGGTTTTTTGTTTTTGTTGTTTTGATATTATTTTTAGAGAGAGGAAAAACATGAAGGCGGGTGGCTAGGAAGGTGAGGAGTATTTGGGAGGAGTTAAGGGAGGGGAAAGAATACCATCAAAATATAGTGTGTAAAAAATTAAATAAAAGTGACTCATATACTTTAGAAAGAAAAAAAAAGTAATCTAATTTTTTAACTTTTCGGGTGGGAGAACCATGGGATAAAAGTAAGTTTTAAACTGCCATACCTGAGACAGATATTAACTCAAAATGCGCCACAGACTCACTATTGCAAATGCGTAAAACCTTAAAACTTTTAGGAAAAAAAGATCATAAAGTTTTGAGATGTTGAATCAGGCAAAAGTTCTTAGTCTTGACACCAAAATAAAAACTTATAAAAAGAGAATATTAACAAATTGGATTTAGTCAAAGTTTTAAAATTTTTCCTATAAAAGGTCTTTGATGAGAATTTATTACAAGAAATGACGTTTACTAAAAAAGACACTTTCAGACTTTTGGCAAAGAACCGATATGTAGAATATGTTAAGAACATTCAAGACTCAACAATAAATACATAAATAATAGAAAGGATGTGAAGAGGGTTGTTTTGTTTCTGATGTTTTGCTGTTTGTGTCTGCAGAGCTCAGATCAAACCCAGGAGCTCATACTAAACAAATACTGTATCACAAAGCCATACTCTAAATGTTTTCCAGAAGATATAAAGCCAGCAAATAAGCATGTGAAAAGATACATCTCACCATTTGTTAGGTGGAAATTATAGCTAGTAAAATATCACTACATGCCTATTCAAATGACTAAAACAAAATTTAAAAAAATAGCAACACTACCAAATGTTGGCAAGAATACAGAAAAAAAAAATCTGAATCACTCATACATTGCTGATGGGAATAAAAACATGGAAACACCACACTATAGGAAAGAATTTAGTACTTTTCTTATAAAATTAAGCATGCAACCACCATATGACACAGTAATTGCATGCTTGGGCAATCCCAGAGAAATGAAAATTCAGTGTACAAAGAAACCAATAGCATGTTTTATTCATAATAGCTTGAAACTGAAAACAACTGTCTTTTAGCAGGTGGATGGTAAAACAAATGGGTCTGCCCATATCATAGTATACTTTTTTAGCAATCAAAAGGCTATTCATGACAACTTGAGTGGATCTCTGGATATTGCACTGAATGAAAAAGTTAATCTTAAAAGGTTGTATGTCATAGTACTTGATTTGCATAGCATTCTTAAAATGTTGGGATTATAGAGATTAGGTTGTCAGTGTGATAGGGTTGAGATAGTTGTATATAAAAAAAAAAATTCAGCAAAGGGCTAGTACTATAGCTCAGCAGTCTAGGGCTTCCCTGACATGGGTAAGACCCTGGGTTTGATCTCCAGCACAAAAAGAGGCATGATGCTTGCAATAATAATTCCATCTACTCTGTATTTTGCCTGTAGCAACATTGACATGGAGTTATAACTATTATGCTATAGTTTTGAAGCTGTTGTCATTAAAGAGTGCTGTGCTTAATCTCATTTCTCAACTAGATTAGAGAGAAATGTCTAGTACAGCATACCTATGGGTGTGTCAATAGGACATTTCCTGAGAGGATTAAATGTGAGAACGCCCATTCTGAATGTGGGTGGTGACATCCCATAGGCTGGGGGCCAAGACAAAACACAAAAGACAGAAAACTAACCATGGCGCCCAGGCAGTCTTCCTCTCTGCTTCCTGGCCTCAATCAGGTAAGCTGCTTTACTCCCCACACCCTCCCTACCATGATGGACAGGAACCTGTAATATCAAAATCTATCCTCTCCTTTAGTTGTCTAAGGGAGTGATGGCCACAGACACTGACGAACACAATGAAAACTTACAGTTTCTATGTGATTTCTTAAAAAGAGTATGCAAATCTCTAATTACCTGAAATTAGAAGTTTTATTTAAAAATCATTCCTTTTTTTTTTTTTTTTTTTCTGTTTTCTCATTGGTTAAATTTTTCTGGCGACTAAGAGAAAACAAGGATGTCAATTTATCTTAAGAAAAGGCAGTGGGGGAATTACTTATCTATTTTACACAATACTGAGTGGTACGTATACATTAATGGTCTATATTATAATTATGTAATTATTGTATGATAATTATGTAAATATTGTGAAATATTGAAAATCAGACTTAAGATGTCATTGTCTACACAGATCTTATAGGGAACAGGTCAGTGTATGAGAAACCAAAAGCATTGGTGTGAGCACATCTCAGGCTTTCCATACAAAATACTAATGAAGTTTTTTTTCTGTCTCAATCCTCCAAACTATGGATTTACACCATGTTTCTTCTGTTATCCTAGCTCACACTTGTTAATGAGTTTTATTCTCTGAAGATAACACCTTAAGCCAGTGTATGTGAATTGTTAATTGGATTAATACTATGATGCAAAGAGAAACTCTTGTTCCTTCTGCAAAGAAATGAATTGGAAAAGGGCAGCTTAGAACTGGGTTTGACACTGTAGAGCTGAGGCTGCTGCGGCAGTGGCTCTCTGAGGAAAACTGGGTCCAAGAGAAGAATCATAGCAACCTTCAGACAAAGTGTGAGTTAGAGAGATGGACAGAACAACGCGATGAGAGTAAGGCGTGAGAGTCACTCAGGGAGAGCAAAAATCACTCCTTTAAGGTCCCTTGGTGTTATGGCTTGATTGTGAAGAGCCCCCCACGCCCGCCCCACGGGCTCACGTATTTGAACATTTGGTCTCGGTTGGTACCAGTTTAGGGAGGTCATGGAACCTTTAGGGTGTATTAGAGGTCAAGCTTTGAGAATGTACAGCCTTGTCACGGTTCCAATGTGCTCTCTAGGCTTCCTGGGTGGCGAAACGTGATGAAGCAGCTTCTTGCACTACCTGCCTGCTGCCATTGTTTCCTTGGTATTACGAACCCTGGAACCGTTAAGTCAAAACAAACTCATTCTTCTGCAAGTTGTTTTGGTCACGGCGATTTGCACAGCAACAGAAAAGTAACAATATACTTGAGAGAGCAAGAAGGGGAAAGGTCCTGGTCCTAAAGAAACCGGCCTGAGGACGGCTGACCCAACCTAATTAAACTTAGAGGCATTGTGTTTTCTTGCAGTTCTGCCTGAAGCTAATGTTAAAAAATAAAAAATAAAAAATCCCAGAGAATTAATGGATAAGGGACCCTAGAAAACAATGAACCTAGTTACCAGGCAACCAGGCCAGGCAGTTGTGTCTGCAGCCCTCCTCCACCTTGGGCTTGTTTCCTGGAACTGCCTTGTCTCAGGAAGGAGTGGAAGTGAGAGGGGGAGCACCAGCTGTTGGGGAAATCTGCAAATGGATTAAGACAGAAGGGGATGTGGCTAGGCTGGTGAGGGACTTCACACTACCTAGAGGATCTGCGGCCTCTCAAGGATTCCTTACCATGTCCATCACCACGTACCCACGTTGATTCCGTATATGCTGTGCCAGGTGTATGTTCTGATGTCTTTCCACTTATTAATTCAGTGAGTATTTATTGAAGACATGATAGATTTATAAAGCGTAAAGGTAAATAAAGTTCTTTCTCTCTCGAACAAACCTCAAAATGGCACACAACAAAAGCCCTCAACAGAAACTTTTGAAGTTCAAGGTACAGTTGATCCAAGAGAAGGGCAGTCAGTTTTCAGAACATGTGTCTTTCTGACCCAGAAAAGACAGGAAATCTTCATGGAAAAAGGCAATTGAATAGGCCAAGCTCAAACAGACCGAGACAGCAAAGGGCTGGGTCAGAACAGGGGTCCCGACTCTCTGAAATTGCAAGCAATGCTGGTTAGATTTTGTCAATTTGACACAACCTGGAATCATCTGGAGAGAGAGAGAGAGAGAGAGAGAGAGAGAGAGAGAGAGAGAGAGAGAGGAGGTGGGGAGGAAGAGAGGGAGGGAGAAAGAGGGAGGGAGAGAGAACCTCAGTTGAGAAAGTACCTCTATCAAATCGGCCTATCGAAAAGTCTGTAGAGCATTTCTTGATAAATGATTAATTTATTGATTTATTATTATGATTAATACATATAGATGTATTTTTTACACTATTTTATTTGGGTTCCTATATCTACCACCCTTCTCCACCCCAATCCTTTCCAACACCACCAGGTAGGAAAGACAGAAAGTTATTGGGGAGAGGGGGCGGTGAGATCTTTTTACACTACATTCTGCTGGTTAGGGGAGTTGAGTTCCATGGGGCAAGCCCAATCTTCACCTTGTCAGGGTGTCTCCAGCTCCTTTTTCTTATCCTGTCACTCTGGACCACTTGACAAACCAGCAGCAGCAGCAGCAGCAGCAGCAGCAGGAACCAGCATGAGGAGCTGCTGAGCCTCCTCTCTTGGCCTCTGGTCTTTTTATACTCTCTCTAAAGTCTCCAGAATTAAACTATCTTCAGCTGGCAGAACAGGCTCCTGCCAGAGGACTGACAGAGCACTAATAAAGCAAATGGTCCACTTCTGTGGACAGTCTGAAACTGCCCCATATCCCACACCTGGGATTAAAACAAAAATATGTTTACATAACATAACTGGGTTTTTTTTAAGACACCAAATTTCTCACTACAAGGACCCAGTCCATTGTGAGTGGTACCACCCTGGGGCCAGAGATCCTGGATATAAGGTAGTGATGGAGAACAAGCCAGTAAGTGGCACTGGTGCCTCTGCTTCAATGCCTGCCTCCAGCTTCCTGCTTGAGCTCCTTCCTGGTCTGACTTCTGTCAATGATGGGCTGCAGTAGAGAAAGGTGAGCCACATAAACCTTTTCCTCCCCAAGCTGGTTTTGGTCAGCATTTTATCACAGCGATAGAAAACAAACGAGGACAGATGCCTAAGCTTGACAATGTCCTCTATCTCATTGCTCACTTTTGTCTGCCACACTTGCTTCAACCCACAGTGATTGGTCAGTGACTATTTCCCAAAAAAATTTCCTTAACCATCAGTGAATGTATTGGTGCCTACCTCCCTTAGAGCACATAAAGTGAACTTTATAGAAATTTTAAAAATACAATTATCTAAAGGATCTTAGCCAATATTTGTGTTATTTTCATTAACAATGAAGATGCAGAAAATGGTGTCTCTGGGACCTGTGTGTGGAGAGGGCAACATTGGAGTAAGAGGGTAACCTGCGATTGCAAGGTGGCGGCGAAAAAAAGCAAAGGAAAACCTAAGGTTCTTCGTTATAGCCCAGTGTCGGAAACGGCCTGCCTTTCCCCGCTTCCCTAGACACTGGACACCGGATAGTGTCTAAATGCCAACAGGGTGTTTTCTCACCAACGTGAACTTTGTATTTCCCTGGTCCTCCAGATTCTGAACATGAAAGCACAAGGATAGATTTGTTTTTTAAGGACTTTCCAAATAAACCCTTCCCCCTAAGAGGGCCGCCCTGTCTACGCTCCATAGAAGAAGATGCATGGCTTGTCCTACTTGATATGCCAAGGCAGTTGATATCCATGGGAGGTTTCCCCCTTCTCTGAGAAGAAAGGGAGGAGGGCCTGGGGGAAGGGCAGGGAGATGAGAGGGAGGGACTGGGAGGAGAGAAGGAAAGGGAAGTTCTGAAAGTGAATTAATTAATTAATTAAAAAGAAAAGAAAAAATGGAAAAATTCAAGCCATTATTAAAAGCTCTTCAGAGGAGTCACAGGAAACATAAGCACTTAATTTATTCCTCAGCTGAGTCTCACCAGGCATGACCAGCAGGAAGTTGAAGGGAATTCATATCCAGGAAATCCTCACAGGGATTTGGGGTGTGTGTGCGTGTATGTTTGTGTGTGTGTGTGTGTGTGTGTGTGTGTGTGTGTGTGTGTTGGAGACAGGAGACAAAATGAGATAATAAAGGTAGCTGTGCACACAATACATGAACTATTAGAAAACTAGTCTTAAATTTTCTTAAGACACTCAAGTCACTTTTATTAGCTGAATAATGATTTTTATCCTCATAAAAAGTAGTCTGATCACAATTAATGAGCCCTTCCATGGTTTTTGAATGTTACTAAAATCACAAACATAATAGTTATCAATTAGTTCTTGAAACCGCCAAGTTGGATTCCGAATTTTTCTTAGACATTAAAAGTATTACCTTTTATCATGCTCTACCTTCAATGGTATTAATTGATGAATTAATTAAACAACATGTGCCTAAGAATTTCAATGTAAACATAAGTAACTGTCATATCCAAATTTACTCCTCCTCTCTAATATCTAAGAGACAGTATGAATTCATATAACAGACTTCTTTGTCCTCAAACATTTAAAAACAGAAGAAAAAAAGCTGGTCACATTGATGCACACATATGACCCCAATATTGGGAAGGTAATGGAGGGAGAACCAGATATTCAAGACCATGGTACACTACACAGAGTCCTAGACCAGTCTGAGCTACACGATGCCTTGCCTTTCTTTAAAAGGTTAAAAAATAAGGTGAGAGAGGGGAGAGATGGAGGAGAAGGAAGAAGAAGAAGAAGAAGAAGAAGAAGAAGAAGAAGAAGAAGAAGAAGAAGAAGAAGAAGAAGAAGAAGAAGAGGAAGGAGAAGAAGAAGAAGAAGAGATACATTTTTATCAACAATAGTGTTTTTAACTTAGCCTGATGTGCTGTATTTCAAGCACCCACACAAAGAAAAGATGTAAGAGCCATTTGTTCACACATACACACACCACAAAACCGACCCACTGAGTGATCACAAAGCAAAGTCTTCTAATCACAAGACGGCAGAACTGAACTTCCTGAGAGACATCCCACATCCTCACAGGGAAATTTAATTACTGTGCTGTTCCATGAAGCTCACCCTCTCTTCCAATGTGTGGACTTTGCATAAACCATAAAAACAAATTCTCTGAACACTCTCACACACATCTGCACATGCACGTGCGTGCACACACACACATACACACCGTGGCTCATAAGTTGATGTTCAACACCACGTGCCATCACATCCATCCTTCTTGTGATGGTCTGGTTCTCGCACCTGAATAAACCAGCTTCTGATATACATCACCCCATGGGATCAGAATTTTCCTCCTTGCATGATGCTTAATGTGGAAACATGGGAACTTTGTGCTTCTTTGAATAGCTGTGGTTATGATTATTTCAACATATGAGTATTTCAGTATTTGAGTATTATTGAGTAAAGCTTGAGGCACTGACTTGAAATTATGAATTCTGCACATTGGAGAAGTCACTCAGGCCAGGAGTCTTGACAACTGTTCTCAGAGATCAGCATGGTGGCACTTTCCCCTGGCAATGAGCTTTGCTCCTACAATCTATGAAAGAGGTTCAAAAAATAACAAAGTTACACAGGAGACTAAAGAATTAAAGGAAACTGGTTGTTCTGAAAGTATCTTTGTCTTTTGTAAGTGTTAACAGATTGGAACTGTGGGTTTGTAGCTTTTGGCAAGCATGTTTATTTTGTACTGACAGAAATATTTGGCTTGGCAAAATGTGTTTTGGTCAGGTAGACCCATGACCCAGGCCATATATCACTAGGTCAATGTCAGGACTGCTCAGAACGCCTAAGAGAACACGATCCACCCAAACACAGACTAAGGAGTCCGCCTTAAATGAGCTGATGGCCAAGTGCAGACAGCAACTGCAAACTGTGTAGAACTGAAACTACAGAGTGGTTGAGACCTACTCTTGCTGGCCATCCTCCCTCCTCGTCTGCCATGCTTGCCCTGTGGCCAGTCTTCACTAAACAAAACAGTCCAGTACAGTAAGTCTGGGTACATGGCTGCTGTGAGAGGGAGAAAGTCAGGAGAGGGAAGGAAGGTGCTGATGATAGAGACCTACTACTGTTGTGGACGAGCATTGGTTTTCCTCTGCGTGCTGTGTCAGTCAGTGCAAACGGTAAAGTTGTCCCTTCAGTCAGCTTACCATACCTCACTCACACTGAGACTGTCTACATACATGAAAAAAAACAAGCACATGTGCAAACACACACACACACACACACACACACACACACACACACACACACACCTTCCTATTGCATGTACTGGGAGCCACGCAAGAAGGGACATTTTAGGAAGCCCTAAATGATGGTGCACTGCCGCACGATGTTGCAGCATCACTACCACTGCACTGAACAACACAGTGTGTGTGTGTGTGTGTGTGTGTGTGTGTGTGTGTGTGTTCCTTGCTGGGACTTGAACATCCAACCTTGTGTTTCCTCACAGACTCCTACTTACACACCCTGTGAGCACATACAGAAAAGTGACCATCATCTGTACATCTACACTACAATAGACATTAGCAGAATCAAATGTGATACTAAGACATTTTCACTTTTCTTTTTCTTTTTGGTCCTGTATGTTTTCCTTGTGCTTAAAACATGCTCGCCCCTTCAATTATATGCCAGTACTGTTGGAGATAAACTCCTGACATAACTGTCCAGATTTCTTGGCTTGGAAAAGCCCCTCAGCAGGTGTGTTGCCGGTTTGAAAGCTACTGGTTTTTTGAACAGCCTCGTGTTTCACCCAATATCATGGCAGGTTTGTGTTTTTAGCTTATGGATCTCTATTCATGCTGATGGCCCTAGTTATTAAAACACTACTGAACAAGGATTCTCCATTCCCTTCCTCACTGAGTCTTGAGGCTCTTTGTGTGACAGTTGTGACAGGGGTGGCACCCTGATGAGCAGAGGAAAGATGAATTCCAGAGAAGACTGTAAACTGCATGCAAATCTAGGTGATGATTCTGTCCTCAGTTCTGGCCCGTGGGGATGAAGTGGGTGTTGCAGGCCTAATTGCTTATTGTCTCACCAGGAAAACATTCCCATTCTGAAAAGTCTGCATTTTTCCGTGTCATGTGATTCTTGCAGCTGATGTAGTCCTCTGTAACTTGGCTCTATTACATGCAAAATATTTTAAATCTGATACCCAATAGTTACCTTAATTCCATTCTCAAAGATAAAATTAACAAAGGGCTTGTTTTCTTTATCAGGACAGGGAGGGGCTCCCCACAGGGCTAAAGGGATCCAAATGTTTAATCTTGGCTTGATCCCTAGTTCACTGCCTTTATTGTCCAACAATTTTTCTTTCTGATCAGCTTGTGTTTCCAGGGTTTAGGCAGTTTTATATGTGAGAAACAAAGATGAAAGTGTTCCTAAAATAACATACTAGAAAGAAAAGCCGTACTTATATAAAGCTAAAATGCTGATTTATTCATCTAATTTCTCAATCATTTAGGACGGAGACATTCATTAGTGCACTCACATCTGAGTTAGTTTAGTACAGTGCGCTTATACTAAGCTGTGCTGTTGGGTACAGGGACCAACTGTAGCTTTTCGGGCTGAAATCAAAGGAAGGGAGGAGCAAATTCCAGAAGCTGAGATTCACTGGTGACTGCCAGGCCTGCAGTTTCTTGACTCCCCCATGCCCAGGGAGTCTGAATCACCTTCATTCTGGGAAAGTTGGTCGCACAACATGGCTCTAATAGAACAACAAACAGGTCTGCTCCATTTTGAGGCACGCCAGGACAATGTGTGTTACGGGGAAATATTTGAAACTTGGGCTTGGAGTTACCTTCAGGGAGCCAGACTTCTTTTACTATTTAAATAAATCACATCAGACTCCAGCCGCCGCGCCCCCCCCCCCCCCCCCCCCCCCGTGACCCTCCCTGGTGCTTCTGATTTCT
The DNA here is from genome assembly GCF_903995435.1 of Acomys russatus. Taxonomy (NCBI): domain Eukaryota; kingdom Metazoa; phylum Chordata; class Mammalia; order Rodentia; family Muridae; genus Acomys; species Acomys russatus. The sequence continues at coordinate 39,888,739 of NC_067156.1, forward strand.
TTTCTACTTCTCTCTTTTACAAAATACCTTTGCCTCATTAGCTTAACCCATTCTACATCGCCCAACCACTGGACAGCATTCAAGTGAGTTCATTGCACAAAGTTAGGGATACGCCTAGGTTTCTATTTGTGGAATACCTTTTAAGCATGTCCAAACATAGGCAGTGTCCACTAGAGCCTGGCAACATGGCAGCTCAAAAACAAACAAACAAAATAACCTTTTTTGTTTTTTGTTTTGTTTTTACTTGCTAAAATTTCTACTAGCTGAAGTTTGGTATACATGCTACAATTTTTTAGAAGGCCCAGTGCTGATGAGTAGAAAATGTTACAGAGTCGGGAACACGTTTTAGGCCTGTGAGGGGAGAGATGAAGGTCTACTTTCACAGCCCCAAAGAATCCCAAATGATTAAGGAACTTTTTAAAAAATCTTTGCAAATAATTTCACCTCCTTCCTAATCAAAATGATGAAATAGTGGGTATTTTTATTGCTTTTACACATGGTTAAAGGAGAAAAGATGAAAGATAAGCTAAGACCCTATGGATGATTTGGAGCCCAAGGCAACAGACCCTTGCTGAAAACCTGGAGGCCCTGGGGTGACCCCCTCTCTGTCACTTCACACTATATTGTCATCCTCTCAAACTGAGACCAAGGAGGAAATATGGCTCTCAGGCGGGTGTGTAGAAACACACTGCTCTAATCTCTCCAATGTCAGGCAATTGTTTACTCTATTGATTTGAAAATCTCTTTCCCACCCCAGGTCTTGCTTGTATTGCCAATTAGCTTACTCCTAATGTCCTGCCGCCTACATTAAGATCCCTGATTAGGGAATTTATAAAGCACAATCTCGTCTTTCTTGATTTGTGAAGTTTCCCAGTGTGGTGTCACTCCTTCTGAAAGTAATTTGTAAACACATCTTTAGTACATGAGAAATAAGTCCGATTTAGGAGAAGTAACACAGAGTCTTCAATTATTCTTTAATCCTCCAAATTACCACTCACTCTGCTGGGTACAAAATCAACCAATGTTGCATCTATAAATTTTGTTTATGTGGTACTAAAGCTAAGTAAATTGGCTCTTTATTTATAGAAAAATTAGAAAACACTGTGCTTAGATGGTATCATATCTAAAAGAGTTGAGCAACCAGGGAAATCTACTCTTGGACATTAGTTCGCTATGTCTAATCACCACATAAAAGACATCAGACAGAACCAGAAGGATTGGCCAGAGAACTAATGACCCACCAAGCTTAAAGAAATGGGAACTTTTCTTTTCTTGTACTTTCAGAAGAATCTTACTTATATTTAGGAAATATCAGTATACAATGTTATTAGGACCGTCAACAAATTCCTTCTGCCTATGTTCTTAACTGAAAAGTACACCAAGTACTATAGTTTCAGTGGCTGCTTCAAATGCATGACTGAAGATCCACTGGGTATATACTGTGAGAGAGAGACACAAATACAGTTTTGAAGTGGGGGACTTGAAAGCATCTAAAAGCGGGTGCTTGAGACAAAAGACAGGAGAAGTGTCCTCAGGACATCAGCTGGAGCAGTTCTTTCTTTCTTCCTAATCCCATATTTGACACCTTTGAGCTCTCTGGTTGAAGCCATCGTCACACTTTGTCTCAATTGCAGACAAGGGCACACTGGCCATGGAGGAAGTAAGATAATGCGTGGGAAAGGCTGACTACTGAAATCTGCACGGTTCATACACTGTCTTTCACTCTGGCTCCTGAGCACCGAGGGGCTGCCTCCAGCTACAGTCTCTTTCCTGGCAGAGCTCTCCTTGCCTGCTGAGGGGAGGAGGCCGCAGCAATGCTGCACCGTGAAGACTGCTGATCTGGAGTCTCCAGCTCAGTCAGGAAAGCACATGAAGTTTCCTGTCAGAATGGCAGAAAGCCAGGCCTAAGTCTGTGAGGCAGGGAGTGGCCTCTAATGGGCTTTGAGAGGTTTTTAAAAACACCCCTGTCACCAAGTACTTCCCGGAGAAGGTGCTTGAAATTTTCACTTTTTCCCCCTCTGCCATAAAGGAAGTCCTAAGCAGACTCAAGAGCTTCTGGCCACGCAGTTTACTCAAGGAATACATCGCTGGTGACCATCACTTGCGAGGACTGAGCAACTGCATGCCTGCTACTGTGCAGAGGGGTAGGAAAAAGTTAAAGTATGTTTTATTGGCAAATATTGGATGCCTGAGAAATGCTATTCATCTCAGATCTAAGACCAGAGATTAAAAAGTGGGGTCCTGGACAACTCAGTCCAGAGGTGGTGTTGTTGTTGTTGTTGTTGTTGTTGTTGTTGTTGTTGTTGTTGTTTTAAAGGGGTGGGATGTTTTCCTGGAGGAAAGAAGAATGACTAGTTTGAGAAGTGGAGAGTAGCTAACAAAGTGAGGTGGCATGAACTGTGCTCACCCACAATCCTACAGGCAACGCTCAGCCTGCAAGGGCCCTACCTCACTATACTCATCGATGCTAAACCACTTAGGATAGCCAACCTAAGAAGCAACAGTCACAGAAGTCAGGCTCCCGTGGTTCGCAGGCTCACTCCTGAGTTTGCTTTGGGAACAGGAATGTGCCTTAAGCCTATCTTCTTTATCAACAGAGTTGGGGCTTACTGTTTTAATGGCTACCATACCAGTCCCCTGCCGCAACTGGAGATTTCATTACAAAATCGCCTCCTACTATTTCCATGTTGTCAACAGGACCTAAGAAGGCAATAACACTGAAATGAGAGTGGGTCCTGCTGGCTCTCTATGGTCACAGGCAGGCCACTTCACACCCTGCAGCAGTCAGATCATCTGTACACGGAAGGGGAAGGAGCAAGTTCTGCCACCAGTCATCGCATTTGATCCCATTGCTGGTGCACATAAAAATGCCAAAGTAAAGAAAAGGCAGCCTGACAATAAGACATCACGGGAACAGACGGCCTTCACAAGTCTTTCTTGCCCAAGGAAGGCAGAGCAAAACAGGACAGGTAATTGGGTCAGGCTTCAGCAACCTTAAGTGTTATATCCCAGCCATTAATGCAGTCTGTGGGTTTAATGATGATTCCAAAACAAGCGTGAAAGAATGAACGTGTATTGAATTCTACAAGTTTCCCTGGAAAGGGATCCTTGAAGAAGGTAAAATAAATGATTCCTGTCTACTGGGCTGATTAAAGAACAGAGATCGTATTGTCAGTCTGCCAGGACTCAAACACGCCAACAGAATTCAGAATTAGAGGTATTTGTAAGCCTCTTGATCCAGACAAATGGACACCAGCCATCTGCCTGAAGGTGAAAAACTGTTTTACTAACTGCCTCGTGAAGTAATTGACAGCAGCTGACAATGAAAATGACATAGATGTAGGGTAAGAGGTCAATCCTCCACCAAGACCCGTAAGCCCGGAGCATGACTTAACTGTTACACACAAACAAGAGGCAAGGCAGCTGAGCATGTGTGGACGTGAGAATGAACTCGCTCACCCTGGGGTCACACTCTTTACTGTGATGCTTCTGTCTACATCACACTTTAAATTACGCCTCCCAGGACCCCGTGTTTGTAAGGATGCGGACAGCACCAACTTTTCATTAGTTTGTAGTTTGTGACTAGGAGACTGTTGCACCAGTAATATAAGCACTGTAATTCCTTTCAAAGGAAGAATGCAAAGAATATAGTGTAAGAGGCTTATGCCACCATGCTCAGTCTAGGTTTAGCTAATTTTTATTGTAGTTACCTAGTTGTTGTCCAATAGTAATGGATAAACTAAAATGGCGGTCAACATGCCAGGAAGACTATATATTCAAACTCAGTTTGAGATACATGACAAGTCTAAGGTCACTTCTGGCGACATTATAAGGCCAAGCAGTCTCAAAAAGAAATTTCTGTATGTGGTCTGGGTGTAATTTCTGAGTTAAAAGAAAGGAAGAGAAAGCAATACATTTCTACTTTTCTTATTTTTGTTCTTTTCTTCTTCCTCCTTCTCCTCCTCTTCTTCCCCAGCCCTCGTAATTTTGAGAATGGGACTCACACTACAGTACACATTGGCTTGGAACTAACTATGGTGTTGGGGCTGACCTCGGGTTTGTGGTGACCCACCTTGCCTCCAGAGTGCTGGAGTTGCAAGCTGCAGCCCTGTGCCTGGTCTCATTCCTTTTTGGTACACAGATCTTCCTTGCAATCAAAGATCATGTATTAGTCATGAGTGTTTTGATTACAAGAGGCAGAGACCCAATTCAAACTGGCTCATGCCAGAAAGGGAAGCCGGATGGAAAGTGCGATCCTGGAAGCAAGAAAACCGGGGGCTTAATCTTTTTTTTTCCATTGGGATTGTCTTTCTTTTTCCACTTCTCAGCACTATTTTTCTCTCTATTGATCTGATCCTAAACAAGCCTGTCCTCTCAAGATAGCAAAGATGGAAGCCACAGCTGCCTTAGTCTTTTATCGCAGCCTTATGAGCTCACAAGCCTAAGAGAGCAGGAGAGACCAGCTTCTTTTCCAGCGCTCCTCCCTCTCCACGGAATCATGAGGGTCATGAGGATGAGAGTCCCGATTGGCCAGTCTTGCCAGTTTACAGTGAAAGAAGCACTTCAAGCAGTCAAGAGCTATAATGGGAGAGAAGAGAGTACCCGAACGAGAGCTGCAAGTCCTGCACCTCAGGGCTGCAGCTGGACTCAGGACATGGCATTTCACTGTCTAGTACTGTACGCAAACACCGAGCGAGGTCTAAGCTTTTTAAGCTTTTCCTACCTTACTTTTTTTTTTTTTTTTTTGTGTGTGATTTCTTAGATTTCTCCATGGGTTGCGAGCACCAGCTGCCTGTGTCCTTCCTCGGCCGAGTATCGAGTTATGAACAAAAGCACGCTTTTTCCTCTAGGTTGTCCAATTGACCTGTCACTTAGTTCTCAGTGATTTATCGCTCAAAAGGAAATTTGGGGGGGAAATGGAAATTTCTGGCTTTTAAAATACCATATATGATTACGAGGAAAGAGAGCACACCGTTTCAGATAGAGTTGTTTTTTTTTTTTTTTTAAACTGGTGAGCCGGTGAGTTATTTCATAAAAATAACTTATGTTTTTTTTCCTGAGCCAGCAGTCCTTGGAAAAGCAGGTGTTCCGGATACTCAAGATGACAAACAGCTTTATAACTGACTCAAGGAAAAGCAGAGGACACTCAGCGCCTCTGCCAAGGGTTAGAGCCAAAGAGAAACTTTCCAAAGCTGGCTTTTCTGTAACCATCCCAAAACAGGGGAAGCCAGCAGATTAGTCAAACAGTGAGCTCACGGCCGGTCACATGACATGTTCCCCTGCTAAGAGCGAGCATTTACTCAGATCTTTTCAAGGGAAAAAATTTCCTTTCAGCCAACGGTTGAGGATGTAATGTTTTTTTTTGCACCCAGTTCTCATCCAATCCCACTAACATATTTTGTACTCTACCAGAGTGAGGCTCTTGTGACAAACTTTGAGCAATGCACACAGAGCGCTTAATCTAGCAACTGCAAGGCGTTCTCTTCTGGTTGTTTGCTTCGGAGCCAGAAGGAGAAAGAGAGAGATTGGGAGTTGTAGAATAATATGTATTCATGCAGGTGCTTCAATCTGAGAAAGCACAATACATCCAACGGTCAATATATACTCTGCAATGCTCAGTCGCTGGGCACCAGGAAAGAGCAGTGCTCTCTCTCTCTCTTCTCTCTCTCTCTCTCTCTCTCTCTCTCTCTCTCTCTCTCTCTCTCGTCTTGGTTTTTTCATATATATATAATATTTTTATAATTTCTTCATATTTCATATTACACTCCAATTGTTATTCCCTCACTCGTATCCTCCCGTTCCCATGCTCCCTCGTCCATGCTATCCTCCACTGGAGCATCCACAGAACACATCAGTAATTTCCTGCTGGCATTTACTGATGTGTTTTCTACCAAGCATCTTTTTTACTTCTTCGCAAGACTGGGTGGCAGTCACATCTACCCATCACCCTCCGTGTAAACTTGTAGCCGGCTAGCCATTCCTTTTCCCCTGTGACAACATTGCTGTCCATTTTGACAGGATGGTTTGGGATGGATGTTTAGGGAGAGATGACTTTACACATTCTCTAGGAATACAGAATACAGCTGTCCTGGAAAAACACAGGACAAATAAAATGTATCATTTTACGGGGCTTAGTAACTGTGTTTAAATACAAATAATAGGTGAAATTAGGTTGAACGTCTTGTTTAATCATATATACACAGCTAGTAATGATATTTTCTACATTTTTTCCATACCAAGACTACAGACTCCAGTATGTGTGCTGTATTTACAACACACCCCAGTGCTGACTTTCAGGTGCTCCATAGCTAGGTAGACAGGAGGTATGGTAGCAAATGTGTGGATGCAGAAACACCCTGTGAGTGTAGTAAATGGCTTTCCCCGTGGTCTTGGACTGCTTATACATAATACTGAACATTTCTGAGTAGTTCTGCATGTTGTGAACATAGATAGAATTTATTCTGTTTTTTAAAATTCTGTTCCCTCCAAACAGTTCCATAACCCCAAGCTCTCTCCTCCTAGTCTGTATACTTGTTACCAGCCACTTCCGAGGCATGATAGATTTTAGAGGGTGGGGCAATCTAATGGAAGAGCAACTTTCTAGGTCATAACAACGTTTCAAAGACTCAACTAGATTATTTATTGATGGTGCTCAAAGACACTTCCTTGCCTTCATAATTGTCTGCTGCCCAGCTTGCTCTATATCTGTGTTTTGGTCTCAGTTTTGTCTGTCTGCTGGTGCACACAACATTGTTTGTTCCTCACAGCTAACAGGGCATCTTGGAAGCTCGCCCTTTCTATAGACTCACAATAGCATGGATAGTCCTTCCAGAAGCTCCTCATGCCCTCCCCTCCACCAGATTTCCACTCGTGTTTTCCAGCTGTACAATTAGTAGTGGCTGGAGATACTGACTGTGGCTCTTAGACATATGGCTGCTGATTCAAGACCCTCCTAAGTCATCTGGCTATTTGAGAACAAGTCTGAACACGGTCTTGTCTTGTGAGTGGGTGGTGAGTGGCGGCTCAGCAAGTCAAGCTGCTTCCTCTGAGTGGTCTGAGCCTCTTTTCACCATTCACACTGTTGACTTCTCACTCTTAAAAACCCAAAGGCATTGCTGACCATCCAGATCCTGTCTTCAGTTTTCTGTCAGTTATCCTCTCGTTGCCTTTATACTATTTCAGGCCACTCGAATATACTTGTTTATTAACTATGCTTGAGCACCCTGTTCTGTTATGTTTTATTCATCTTCACATTTTTCTAAATGATTAGCACATACTGTGTGTGTACCTGGCTCATTGCAGGAGCCAAGAAATATTTGGGGAATAAAAGCATAGCAAAGTGTTTTATACTTTCCCACGAACCATGTTTTTCCATTTATATAACATTAATGGAAAACATATCAAAATCACATTACATTCTTCCTTAGAACTAAAAAATGCTGATGATGCTTCTCTCATTAAAGATGTTCATTTTTTGAAAATTCTTCCTTTTCATCTGTTCCTGAATGGCTACTCAACAATGGGAAGTCTGAGGCAAATGCTGAATGCTGTGTACAAACCGAAGCTAAATATCAAATGAGAATATCTAAATGTTTTAAAGTCTTGAACTGCCAGAGAGCCAACAGCAACATTGAAACACAAACCAAAGGTTTTTTTAAAACAACTTTGCACACAGTCTAAATGGCTTTAGTGAAAGGAGTTGTGGATGGTGAAATGCACACTGCATAGTAGTACAAGATGTACCCACACAAGGTGGCATACTGTAATCCTGTTTCCTAATGGCTACACCTAGGAGACTCAGAGACAGGAGGATAAAAAATTTGAGCCCAAGCTGGGCTATTTAGTGAGTTCAAAATAATCAACCAGGCAAGCAAAACTGAAGGTGAACTATAATATGGTTTAAGAAATAATTGTGGGGCCAGAGAGATGACTCAGCAGCAACACTAGTTCAGTTGCCAGCACCCCTCAGGGTGGTTCACAGCAGACAGTAATTCCACTCCCTACTTGGGCATCTGACACCCATCTCTGGACACAGCAGAGACTTGAAGACACACACACACACACACACACACACACACACACACACACACACACGGGGGGGGGGGGCAGAGAGAGAGGGAGGGAGAAAGAGAGAGAGAGAGTTCAACAATAATAAAAATAAATCTTAAAAAAGAAAACACAATCTGATTCTATTTAATGATGCCACAATATAGAGAACATAGGTTTATAGGCTGTCAGGCTTCCTGAGCTGGCATCTGTATTGCCAGGAGATTCACCTAGAAGCTTAAGGCTTTATAGTTATTTACTAAACATTTAAAATTATATTAATATGTACATTTTAATTGTATTAATAAATACAGATTTTTTGGTCATTTAAATTTTAACATTTTAAATTACATTAATATGTATATTTTACAATTATTACAGGATATTAGGTTATTTAAGTCTTGTGATCTTTTGAAGTAAAGTCTATCAACATTCCATTTTTGTAATCTAGGAGACTAGCGTCTGGTCACATTAAATACTACCGAACACCAAGGCTAAGGTTTGAATTCAGAAAATGTGGCAAGTAGGTCAATGAGTTTAACCTCTAAGTTACAGGGCTCTCTTGGAGTTTGAATCTTTATTCCCACAAGCTATCTTTAAAAAAAATCCTCCATCATTTAAAAGGGAACCTTTTTTGAAAATCAGCTGCCACCTGTTTCCATCCAGTTTGATATGTATTTAGTATTTCCTACCCGTCTTCTAAAGGGGGCCATCTGCCCTCAGGCCAGGAACTTGGACACTGAAAGCTATATATTTGTACAAGAAACAGACACACACACACACACACAAGATAATGGTACCTAAAAGACTGAACACTGTACTTCACTTCAGAGCCAATCTTTCTTTACCCCAGAACTGTTTGGAAATTGGATTTCTTCTGGTTTGAAGCAGTGAGGATTAAAATTACACATTCCATGCACTGAGGCCCTTCTGATGCTACTTAGAAGCAACCAATTCCAATGCCTGTGCATGGCTCACTCAAGGGGGAAATTGCTTCTATTAACCCACAGAAGCTGCTTAAAGATAAAGGCAGACACCAAAGTCGCTTAGAGTTTTAATCCCCTTAAGATCTAAATCGCTGCTCTTTCATTTCTGGCCACCTGCATCATCTGTAAGCCTATTGATGATGTCCAAACAGACCTACTTAGCCTGAAGGAATTATGGAGGAGGGGCAAGTTACTCATAAGGAAAGCAGAATCCTATAGGGTTGGATATATATATTATAATACTATTTTATTACATATTATACTATTATAAGGTTATTGCAGGCTAACATAACATTATTTTCCAAATGAGAGGTGCTGATAGCACCATATGTAGCTGAGCTCATAGCTATCAGCAGAATACACTTGTCACAGATTTCAGTCTGAAGCCATGATCCACTTGAAAATGCCATGGCAGGCTTGTATTCCTTTTCACATGAGTTATCCACATTCAGACGGCCTGCATTCCCTTAAATAAGTGTATGTGTGTGTGTGTATATATATGTGTGTGTGTATATATATATATATATAAAATTTAAGTGTGTATATATATAATTTAAGTGTATATATGTGTGTGTGTGTGTGAAACATACATGTTTCAAGTTTTAAACCCTCCCCTTAGGGACTTAATCATTGGTGCACATATGCGAAATTGCTGGTGTCAAACACTTGCCCACAAATGCTCCATACTTACAGAACAGGAATCTCTTAAGACCTCCTAGGCCCAAGATTTCTGTCTTAGATGAATTTACCCACTCTTTTCTCTAACTCATGCAAATGCAAATCTCTAGCGAGGGTCAGATTGCCCCAGGTAAAGTTTGCTTTTACTTACCTTGGCCTGAAATCAGCAGGGAAGCACCCATACAAAAAGGAAAAACCTGGGTGCTGTCTCTGAAGACACCTCTACCCATACTTTGCCTCCCCACTCCCTCTTACACTCCCTGCCCCACCCCACCCCCCCACACACCCCCACACCCGCACCTCCCCCTGTCATCTCTCTTCTTCCCTCCCACTTTCTTCTCTTCCTTGCTCTGTCCATCTTATAAGTAGCCCTTAGTCTGTAAGGTCTGCATCGATAAAAACTTCCACCCTTGGCCGGCCTGCATCTTGGAAAATGTTTATCCTATTGGTCCTGCAGGTAAACTACTAATTTGGAAATTGGTGGAAAGTAGTATTCATCCCATGGGTATTAAGGATCTCTTTGATGTTTAATATTAATTATGTAGTTATATACATGCCATGTTAGAACAGGCAGAGTGACCATGTAGCAAGTGAATAGCAGTTAAGCCCGAATACTCTGAAGTAGGAGGGCTATCTGTTTCACCAACAGCAGAAATGAGGAAAATAGTGAATAATAAAGCTGTGTAATTTGAAGAATTTTTAAAATGCATGTTATATTGTTGTACAATGTTAGGTATTTCCCTTACAGATGAAATCGTCACGTGGAACATTTACTTAGAATTAACTTTTGTAGAAAGATGACATCAGGTCACATCAGTGACTAAAATAGAGAAGGGATCAGTAGACTCAGAGGAGGAAAGGATCCTATCAGAGGCAAAACTCAGACACACCGGATTGGTTTCATTCACATTTTAGCAATACGAAGGTCCCAAACATAAATATCAATGTTTGTGTGCAGAAAAGACAAGTTACAGGTGGGAAGATTTATATTTGGGATAATTCTGCAACCAGTGGAAACTTAGACTGGGTTAGATAAATGGAAGTTTATCTCGGTTTTCAAAGATCCAGAGAAACACGCCTTTTTAGTAAGAGTTAATCATTTGTGGGCCGAGAACGGGACCTGGGAAGATCCGTGTCTGAACTTGACAGAACGTTCTGACAAAAAGGAAAATGTCACCTATTCTTTTCTCAGGTAAATGAAAGCGCTATCTGGGACAGTAGGAGGAACCAGGAGAGAAGACTGAGAGGATAGTGTGCTGAGACGTCCAGCTAAGTCATGTGTGCAAAAGCGGCCTCAAAAAGGGTGGGGGGATTGGGATTCCCCAGCTGCTGCTGTTTCTAGGCTATGGCTCCGCTAGGTTTTACCATTCTCAGTATCAATGTTGGTTTCACATCTCCTGGGAGGCCCAGACAGCACTGGGTCAGAAGTGCAATGTTTCACCTCTGGAAGATCTGAGTGCTGTAGGTCTCCAGGCAGAAAAGGATGAAGTGTGGTGTCCTCAGTAAGCATTGGAACCGGAAAGAGGCCTGTGCCACAAAGTCTCTGGTCCAGTGGGGGAGGGGAGGGGTGGTGTTCTGAAATAGGCATTACTGCTTTTTTACTGGCCTGTTGGCACCAGGCTAGGTGGCATCGGGGAGCTCAGGGGTCCAAAACTGAGCCAGGTGCCAATGAGGGCCTGGCCTGACTTGCCAGAGTCAGATGGCTGCTTCAGACAGAGCTTGAGGCGTCCAATCCTAGCCAGTTGACGAGAGAGGGCCCAACTTGACTCAGGCTTAAGGAACAGCCTACAGCTCACTCCAGGAGAAGGGTACTGCAGCGGGCTGATTGAACAACAGGAACTTTCTGTGGCCAGGCAAGCTCCAGCACTATAGGCAATAGTTCTACCATGACTACCTCATCGACAGCCAAGTCTAGGGGTTCAGCAATGAATTCTTCAAAGAGAAGAGGAGCCCTTCCTTTGCCCAGTGTTACAGCCCAGAATAAACAGCCAGTTTAACTAGAGGATGTTTGCCACTTTATTTCATGTGAGACAGGCACTTATAAACCTTGGGTAGTGGGGAGGGCTTTTGAAGGTGTCTCTTTGGCTGGGACTTAGGACTCTGGCAATGTTCTGTTTCCACGAGGAAAGATAACAGGTGACAAGCTCATGTGACTGGCTACCTCTAACCACTCCCCAGGGATTGTGTCATGTGCTCCTGAGGCAGGTTTAGAAATGGGGGTGGGGGGGGGGTTGTCTCATACCTTCCCTTCTCAAGATGAGATTTTTAAATCTCAAGTTTGAGATTTCCTGGGTTTTAAACACACTCCACCTAGGCAATTCCATGCCAGTTCCTCTGGAGGCAAGGTAAGTCTGCCAGCCCCACATCAATCCTTGGGAGGCCTCAGTGGAAATATGGCCAAGGGGAATCTTTCAATTAGGGCTAAGGATGAGCTATCCTGAGAAGCTCTTATCTTTTTAAACAAATACGGAACCTGTTCAAGAAACCAATGGTAGGGGGACCATAGGAAACAAGAGAGGCATCAACTGAGCCTCATGTAGCTCCAAAGTACCACAAATTGACTTGAATCTCTTGTGAATATTCTCCTTGCCTCAAGCTGCCTCTAATCCACCTGATTTAATTTTGCACAGTCTAATTGCCTCCATTTAAAAATATTACGTTGGTTTTTTTTAAAGCCAAACAAAAGGCTGATCCCTAAACACTTGGACAAAGCAGAGTAATATGAATAGTTGCAGTCCTAGGATAATCCAAGGGAATCAGATTAACAATCTATAAACCGTCTACATCAACTCTGTTGCTAAAGATTCTTCTCTATTAAAATGCAGCTCAACTGCCAGATTTGAGTTTTTTTTTGCCTTCTTCAGCGTGCTGGCTGCCTCTAATTGTCAGCTTGACATATCTAAACTCACAGTGAAGACTATCCTATAGGCATACCTGTAAAAAAATATGTTGATTCTGTTAATTAGGTGCGGAGACACTCACTAAAAGCAAGTGAAACCACTTTCTGTGCCTAGGGTCCCAAATGTATGAGAGAGAGAGAGAGAGAGAGAGAGAGAGAGAGAGAGAGAGAGAGAGAGAGAGAGAGAGAGAGAGAGAGAGAGGAGACGAGGCGAGAGAGAGAGAGAGGAGAGAGGAGGAGAGAGAGAGAGAGAGAGAGAGAGAGAGAGAGAAAGCTACAGAACTATCTTCAGTCATCCTGTCAGCTTCCTGATTAGAGATACAAGGTGACCAGCTGCTTTAAGAGCCCGCAGCCTTGACTTGCTGTTGAATTGTGTGCCACAACAAACCCTCCTTTCTTGAGTGGATTATGTCAGGGTATTTTTATCACAGCAGTAGGAAAAGAAATGAAGAAAATTGGTACTGAGAAGCGGGGCCATTGCTGTCATAAACTTGACCATATGGTTCTTGGTTAAGCGTTTGTAACTGGTTTATAGGAGGAATGTGGAAGAGTTTGGAGCGTCAGCCTAGGAAAGCCTGTGAAGGCTGCGAGCAGAGCCTAACGGGCCATTCTGAAAGTAACTTGGAAGGTAAGACGGGGAGGGCTGTTCAGATGACGCAGGCCTTACCATGAAATTTCAGACGTAAAGAACGGGGAGATGTGGGGATCAGATAGATTCCTCAGTACGTGTGTGTTATTGAAATGCACGTCTACATCAAGGACCCTGATTCTTCAGATGGATCTAAATAGCAAAGTCTTCCCTGGGTGAGACCCAGAGGATGGCAAAGCCTTTTTCTGATCCAAGTAGAAGTGTTTACAAACAAGTGACCAGTGTGTGTAGGAACTATGGATGCTTCCATCTCACAGATATTTACAGTCTGAGACTGGCCCCTCACTGAGACTAGATGGCCCCTCCTCCTTGTGCATGCTGAGTTTCCAAGTTGCTTCGTAGGTTTCCTCCATCAGACTAAGCATAGCTTACCCCACCCTACTGTAGAGGAATTTTAATTCAGAACATGGCTGCTCTGGCAAGAGATCACAACCAAAAACCTGCTAGGTCTGTGTGATCAGGGTGGAATGCAAAGACGCCCTTAATCCAGGAGACGGAGGCAAACAGATCTCAGTTCAAGGCCAGCCTGCTATAGAGCAAGCAAGTTTCAGATAAAGAAAAGCTTAGGCCTAGGCATGGTGGTGCATGCCTTTAATTCCAAACAATGAAGGTGAAGTTAGCTTGTAGAAGGAAGCACCCATGTTTCAAAGTGATGACTGTTGAGTAGCAGAAAAAGTGAAGAATCAAAAATTTGACAGAATAGGATATGACCAACTCTCAGGAGAACAGAAAGGAAAGGGAAGCTCCTTATGGAAACAAGACAGAATGAAAGAGGAAAAGGAGGCAGTTTTACTGGGACAGTAATAGAGAGATGGGTTACAAAGAGAGAACTCAAGTGAAGACTAAAAGAGCCAAAGAATGAGAAGAAGCCAGATTAGAACAGATTGCTGGAGTTAGTTGGAGGCCAAGCAGAAAAGCCAGATTTAATAAGTCAACTGGGAGAGGAGTTTGAGCCAGAACAGCTGAATTGTCCCAGCCAGCCCAGAGCTCAGTAAGAACAAGAAAGGGTGAGCTTATTAAGCAGTAAGTCTCAGAGGCTGAAAACATTCTAGGTTAGATTGTATGGAGGCTAGAAGCTTCCTGCACTAGGCCTACGTCAGCAGAAGTAGGCAGTAAGCCCCCCAGACAACAACAGAAGCGGGCGAAGAAAAGTTCTTTTTTTCACCCTACCTCAGGTTTCTGTATGTATGTTTGTTATCTCTGCAGAATTGGGTCATTTCTTCATCCCTGAGTTATTCCTGTCAGTTTCCAAGGACCAAGATAGAGAAGGGAGGAGGACTGTTTGGTTTTTGGGGTTTTTTGGGCGGGGGGTTGTTTTTGTTATTGTTTTGGTTTTTTTTTATGATATTTTGGACAAGAATCTGGTTTCATTCTGCTATAAACTGATAACGAGTGAAGTTGAGTTGAAATGTAATGGACTAATTTGTCTGGCAGAGGAAAATGCTGAGAGAGCATCTGTAATAGTTAAAGAGATCAGCACAGTTAAAGAGAAAACATTCTGTGCTGAACTTGAACAATAGGAAAGGTGCCCTAAGAACAAAATACAGCCCATTGGAGGCTCCATCTTGCGAAGATCCAAATTCATTTGAGAGAGGAAAGCCTAAGCTGAAGGGGTTTCCTGCTCCCCAAAGACAACTGCTGAGGGAATTGTTTCCCCAGCATCAGGTTAGCACAGCTGTGCTCCAGTGAGGCCAAGTTATATCTGACAGCAGAATTTGGCAGCACTGTCTACATGAGACTGGTTTTGCAGGCATGGCTGATTTAAGATTGACATGGTGATGCAGTCCTACCCCAGAATTTTAGAGAGCAGTTCAAGCCAGATAATGTGCAGCAAAGTTGGAATCCTTGTCAATGGGGATCCTAGGATATTAGATATTCCTGGACCATGGGCAGCGCTGAAGATAGCTAGCTGCAATCCTGTAAGGGAACTTTCCTAAGAGAGAGGTTATGTGTTTAACAGGCTGCGGGGATTAAGGGCTAGGGCAACCTGAGCCAGTGGGCTATTTCATCAGGAATCCCTAATGCCAGATGTGGGGCAGTAGGATTTGATACTTTCTCCGCTGAATTTTGGTCTTGCTTCGGTGGTCCTATCATTCCTCACTGTGTTCCAGATCTTCTCTTTTAGAATAGTGATGCTTATTCTGTGACATTGTATATGGAAAGTATGTAGATTTTTTTTTTTACTAGCTTACAGTTAAGAAACTTGTCAAGTCTCAGATGAGACATGGCCCTTAAGCTCTTTTTGCAACTGTTAGGCTAGGCAGATATTTGAACTTGAATATATTCTTGCGTTATGAGATGGGAATGAGACTTTAGGGGGAAGGAGTGGAAGGTTATGATTTAAAGTAAAGTATTTGGTTGTCAAGTTGTCAAGGCATGGATGTGTGGTAGTTAGGGTTAACTGTCAACTTGATAGGATTGGGGATTACCAAGGAGTCTGCTGTGTGAGGGGTTATTCAGCCTCTAGGCATTCCTGTAAAGAATTTTGTGGATTATTAAGGTGGGAAGACCCAACAACAAGTGGGCAGCACTATTCACTGGGCTTCGGTTTTGGACTATAAGTGGTGATGGAGGTTGTGGAAAAAGAAGAGGGTTAGCATTTTCTGTGAAAGCAAAAGAACCTGATTTCCAATCCGCCAAGCATCCATATAAAAATCGCCACATGTCTGTAGATCCAGTGTTGAGGGACAGAGATAGACAGATCCTACAGCTTTCTGGCCACCGGCCTACACAATACAGTGAGCTTTAGTTTCAGAGAAAAGGCCTTGTCTCACAAAAGAATGGTAGGCATAAATAAAGGAATACACTGAGTATACTCTTCTGGTCTTTGTATAAGAATGCATGGCCAGAAGAGAGAAATGGAGAGGTAACTAAGAGCATTCATTAATCACTTTGTTTCCTGATTGTGGACGCCATGATCAGCTGTCCCATTTCCTCTCCCTTAAATTCCCTGTAATGTTGGACTGTACCCTTGAACTGTGAGCCAGTATAAACTCTATCTCCATTAAACTGCTTGTATCAGGATCTTTTATCACAGAGACAGGAAAAGAAGCTAAGATACTCAGATGCTAAGATGAAGCAAACAGCTGAAATTGTAAAGTAAAAAAAAAAAAAAAAAAACCTAAATAAAAACAGCTTTGATAAAGAAAGAAAGGTGCTGGGTGTGGTGGTGCACATTTTTAATCCCAGCACTCAGGAGGCAGAAGCAGGAGGATCTTTGTGAGTTCAAGGCCAGTCTGATCTACACAGTGATTCCAGGACAGTCAAGACTACATAAAGAAACCCTATCTTGAAAAACAAACAAACAAAAAAGGGCAAAGAAATGAAAAGAATAAGGTGATGGATGTCAAATCTCTTTCAAGCTGGCTCAGGCACACAGACATGATAACATATAAACAAGTAAGATTAAAGGCTGGGTGATGGTGGTCCATGCCTTTAATGCCAGCAGTTGGGACACAGAACCAGATAAATCTCTGAGTTCAAGGTCAGCCCTGTCCACAGAATGAGTTCCAGAATAGCCAGGGCTACACAGAGAAACCTTGTCTTTAATCAAAACAAACAAAACAAAAGGAAGAATAAGAAAAAAGGAAGTATTAAAAAAAAAAAAGAGCATGTCTACAATGTGGTACAAAATTAGGCAACACCATTTCTGTACTCATCCCTTTCTTTGAGAAACTAATAAATAATAAAGAAAATCAAGAATCGTGTTTCTAAGCATTTGGCAAAAATCTTATTTTCCTCTACTTTTGGTCCAATAGTTACCCCAGAAACTAATATAACTATAGAATACATTTTGGAAATTCTTCCTCATGACTTCCATTGACAGGATATACACAGCTCCTCACGGTGTTGTACGCTGGTATGCTGTCAGGTTGTGCTCCTCTCTACTCTTGTCACTCTGCGGAGCTGCACACCCAGTGGCAGTCAGTGACGTGTGAGCCAAAGTGCCTGAAATTAGGCATATCATTTCTAGTGTACAATACTAGAGATTTCTTGCCCCTGTTCAACAGCCAAACTCAACAAAGCTGCAGCCAGTCTGAAATTACAGTATGCTGAGAACAAGAAATACATTCTCATTAGTCTATGGAAGTTTAGGGTGGCGATTTGTATGATTCTTCATTACCACAGCACTATTGTGACTGAGGTGCACATGTTTGCATAAAACCTTCAGACTCCTGATGTGAATAATTTAGGACCAAACACGCTGAGAGCCAAACAAATGAAGCAAACTTGGCTCCAGAATAAAAAGGTGCAATCAAATTATAGTTCCCAAGCAGAAATCCGAAAAGGCCTCCAATAGGCCTCTCTTCAATGAGCCAGAATCTCTCTCACACACACACAAATGGCCTTTACCACAAAGCAGAATATTTTATTAATAAATTCTGCGCTTAAAATAGAAAACACCTTTATGTTTGATCACTAGCTTTATGGTGGTAGTTTTACCCAATCCTCATAGACCCATAAAGATATAGTATGCAAATTGGGGAAAGGGATAGAGGAGACAGATGTTTAATTGTAATAATTGAACGAGCGGTTACATGGCAGCTCTTTGGCAGATGATCTACAGTGAAATTCACTTCTTCACTAATTATTTTCGGTAGCTAACTCTGAGTATAAAAATGTGCTCAGTGGTGAGCATCAAAAGTGAATAATAGGAGCGTGCTGTCATTGCAGAGGTAACTGACGTTTGAATGGTAGGATAAAGAAGAGAACAAGAAGCAAAGAGCATACGAGCACAGGTAGGGGTATGGTGAGACGGGTAAATGGTCTGTTGGCTGGGACTTGCTCGGGCACTCTTCTGGTACTACACACAGCAGTCAGCCAGCTTTATTAGGAAACTGACTATCAGAGACTAGATGTTAATTACAAGCAATTAGAAAGACTAGGCATCAGCTGGTTAGTTTAGGGGGAAAAAAAAAAGCCAGCATTATGCTGAGAAAGCTAACATTCCTACCCTCCGATCTAAAAATTTAGCAGCTGTTTGAACCGAACTACTTCATTACTTCCACACTTAGCTGTATCAATTTGTGGTTTGGATTTGGCAAAGGCGCATACAGGAGAAGCAAAGCAACAAACAGTCTAAACAAAAGCAAACACACAGTGTATGTGGGAAAGTGTATACAAGCCGAGATTTAAATCACAGCGTAAAAATAATCGCATGGAAACAATGGTGAGTATGTAATCAAAAACATGTTGGGAGAAGAAAAAAAAAAAGCAACAAAAGAGCTATGAAAAAAAAAAAAGTAGGGAAAATAACTGAAGAAACATCACCAAGATTTCTGCCTTACACTGTGGCATGCTGGTTGCTGTGGCCAGGGAACCTCTTTACCCCCAGGCAACCCAGTTTTTGTACATGCAACAAAACCCAGTCTCTTCTTATTGAATCATGTAAACACTTGCCTCAGTACTAGAATTGTAGGATGTTTGGGGCAACTGGATGGGACCTCTACCTCTCAGTCTTTAATAACTGATTTTGATAAATTCAAATCCGATTTTTTTTTTCAAGAAAGGGATCCAGTGAAGTGAGGAGGGAACAAAACATTTCTCCTCTGTGTAGCAGTGCTTCAGAGGAGACTCCAGCTCTATCCCTATCTCCTGGAGAAAAGCAAGATGTGCTTTCTCGGGGTTTACACCAGGAAAAAGAAGTTTTATTTTAACCAGATGTGAGAAAATTAAAACCAATATTTTAAAATATTTTATTGGCATATGATGTCATCTGATTTCATATTTTCTACCACGGGGTAATATGTATTTTTAAAATTGTGAAGCCACTTCCCACGCACGTGCTTATACATGATGTTACAATAAACACATGACAGAACTGCATGATATATGCTTCGCCTGTTTAGTCAAAACCTGGGGAAGAAATTTAGTCTTTGAGTAGGGAATGGAAATAAAGCTTATGAGCTGTCTTCTGCTACCATTCAAGGCTGCCATTTCTCAGGGTGACCTTTATTTACAGTAGACCTTAAGGAAGGATTCCAGTTGGGTGCAGGGCAAAGGTTGCTTTGACTATCTTTAGTCCTAAAATTGCCTTATGTATCACATAGGAGCTGCTCACAGATTCACCCCAATCACTCAGGGCAACCCATAGGGCTTAAACATCCAGGCCCTTTCTTTCTGACTAGCGGTGTGTTTTCAGTGAGAGGTTGACATGCATTCCACTGTCAGCGCCCAAGCTACTACTAGGTTTCTCTGGGTCTCAGAGCCACTCCCATCCTTTAGAACTGGCTTAAGGCGCCCGGAGATGGCTCTGAATTGACCAGAACTTAGTCCCTCACGCTTTCCTCAGGACAACCTCAAGCAAGCAGCCATATCTTGGAACAAGAACGTAGCTGTCGATGGCTTTCCTCACATAGACTCCAAGTCATCCCTCTCCTGGGACAGAGACTATTTCAGACTTTCCAACAGAGTTGGTGTTGCTATCAATGCTTCCACTCCCCCCAGATTTTGTTTCAGAAATAGGAAAGAGGTGGTCACCCACCGATGCAGGCATCCTGATGCCCCCACCCTAAGGCATGCTAGGAGTAGAGTTATTGTTATCACAGGGTCCTGAGCACCCTGTTGATAACCAACTGTCATTTCAGACCTAAACCTCCAGCTCCACCCACTAAGGAGCACAGGACATTCTGGGTCAAAAACAAAAACAACCCTGACCCTTTACTCCTGGGTTAAGTCCTCCAGGGTGGGCGAGGATTGGGAGAGGGGAAGGTTGAAGGTTGAAGACGGTGCCAAGGCACAACACTACCAAAACGCTTCTCAGACACAGCAGTTTCCCAGGACCGTGTCCACCTTCCTTTTCTCCCAGAGTATCTTTTCCCGGGTTTATGCTGGAACCTTGGAATGGTTTGGGAACCAATGAGGTGGCAGCGGTTGATTCATGGATCGCGGTGAGAGGAGACTTCATTTCCAAGGAGGAAAGCTTTCTGGGAGGGGGGTGGCGGAGGAGGCAGGGGGAAGGCGGCAAAGCCAGTGGGGAGGCGGGGGAGAAAGTGGGAAGAGGGGGCCAAAAGTGGGAGGGGAGGGGAGGAGAGGGGAGGAGAGGGGAGGAGGGAGCCTGTGGGGAAGAGCTAAGGCGGCGGAGGTGAACGCGCGCGAGGTAGGCAGAAGCAGCAGGTTCGTCGGCTAGGGACACGGGGGAAGGCGGCTGCTGGCGAGGGGTGTGGGCTAGGCCGGGGTGCAGGGGGGACAGTCACTGTCGGTCCGAGGCTCCGCGGTTAGTCGCGTCCCTGGGCTCATCGCCCCGCCGCCCCGGGTGTCCCCGCCCGCGCGCGCCCGTTGGGGGGCCCGAGGACCGTGCCGGCCGCCCGGCCGCATTGTGACGTAGCGGGGCCGCAGCAGCGCCTCCACCGCCCGCCGGGTCTCCTGCGCCCGCCGTGTCCGTCTGTCCATCCTTCCCGCCGTCCTTCCGCGCTCCGGTGAGTCCAGGTCCCCCGCGGGCGCTGCGGGGAGGAGAGAGACGTGGGCAGCCGAGGCTGAGCCCGTGCAACTTTGCGCCGGGCGACACCCTGCGGGTTCCCGGGTCCCGGGGCCCCCCTTTGTGCCTTGGGTCCCTTCTGCCCCGGGCCGCGCGGTGCCGCTGCCGAGAGCCACAAGGGGAGATCGCTGTGGCTTCACCAGGCGGTTTCACCCCGGGGGACCCAAGTCGCTCCTCAGCTCTGTGTAGGGGATTGTTCTTTTCATTGGCCCTTGCGCCGGCTTTACGCTTGCTGCTACCTCGGATGGTCCCAGAGGCGGGGATGGGCTGTGCCGAGGCTCCAAGTAGCTCTCAGGGAGGGGCGAAGACATAGTGATAGCCACACTGGTAACCAGAACAATAACAAACGTGAAGGAAATGCCTGGTGGTGTCGCTACCCGAGAGGAGCCCCTCACCTATCATCCCCGCAGCGCCTAGGCTGCCCCGTCCAGCCTCGGCTCCTCCTCCCGGCGCTGTCCGGCGTCCCGGGCTTGTCCATGTCATAGGGAAGATATCTTTCCCGACTCAACCCGTGGCCCTGACTTTCGTCTGCAGGTGGTAAGTGGGGATGAAGCCAATGTTGGCTATTGTTAAATGCCACGTTTTGTTTATTTCATTTTTACAAAAAGAAAAGGGGGAATATTCTGAGCCAGTTCTGGCAGCCATACAGTTTCCACAGGAAATACTAGCATTCTTTGAGGAACACGCTACTGCTTGCAGCAAAGAAAGTCTTCAGGAGACAAAAAGGCAACTGCATTGTTGCTCATTTCCAATGGGCCGCTAGGAGGGTGGAAACGTGTTGTTTTTTTCCTGCGGGAACATTGCTTTCCTTGGGAAAGTTAATTAAGGAAGCATTGCTGTCCGTGCCCTTTTTTTTCACTTGCTGGAGGTGGGGCACCCACTCCTCTTGGTTGTTACTGACAAGTGTCTATCAAAGGGCCCCTAGGAAGAAAGAACCAGCGCGAGACAGTCTCGCCACACACCACGTGCTGTGGAGCCCTGCCAGGGTACAGTTTGCAAAATGAAATAAGGGCTATCTGGGGAGGCTTATGAGGATTACATTTGTGCAGACGTCAGTTCTCCAAGGTGTCAACTCTAAACACGTTATGGTCAGGCATCATTTCGGCGCTGAATCTGCAAGCAGGCAAAACCCTATTTCTCATTATGAAGCAGACATCTCAGTTGGGAGTAGGTTCAAATCTGTATTTCATTTGTACATATTGAAAAATTTAAAAGTCAAGAGAGCAAGGTGCGGGTAGGCAGTATGCTAATGTATGGGTACACACCTGGGAGGCAGCGTCTATTGGCTGATTCCGATGTGTCTTGATATTAAATTACTTTCTGCACAGCAAAATGCGGAAGACACCTTTAAGCTGTCTGTACAATTTTTTTTAAAAAAGTGTGTCATTTTGGGACTCATCACAGAAGTCTCTTTCTAAGGGAGTATTAGTTGAGTATTGCCCATAATCAAATACACATGAAAAAGATGGTGCTTCTCTTAAGGACCATAGAGCATTAATAATGTCAGTAGTACAGTCAGAAGGAAGGTCTGTAAAGAGGTTTTTTTTTTTTATCATTTTGAACATAACCTTTATTGTCCCTAAGCGGTTCATGAAGACAGTCTACAAGGCAGTATAGCTAAAGCGATAACTGCATTCGCTAATTTGCTATGTTCTGTTTGTCCATGTTTGAACGGAAGTGACTAAAGCAAGTGGATTTCTGTGTGCTATGTCACAGCTTTGCTGAGTCCAAGCAGCTGTTCGGTGCAGGTGTACAGTGGAAATAGAGAATAGAAGCCAAAAAAACTGTGAGCACTATTGTTTTGGAAGGAGTTGGAGGGACTTCACTGGCCTTAAGAGGAGGAAAAACCCACAAAAACATCTAAAACATACAAATGCTCTTTGATATTATCAGAGAAAGCCTGGAGCCATGTTTCTTGCCAGATTTAAGTTGTTTCTTGTGAAAAGAAGAAATCTCCCAAGTAGCAGGTGCAGCATTAAGAAGCAACACAAGGGACTCTCTCTCTTTTAAATGCGAAATCTAATTGAAGAGCCACAAGAGGATCAGTGACACTCTTAGAGCAAGAGCCTAGGTTTTGGCAATCTTTCAGGTTACAGATGCAAGTCCCATAGGAGAAATACACGTCTTCGGAGACAAATAATAGATGGCAAAAATCAAGTAGTTGCTTCTGTGCAACATGGGCCCTTGTAAACTTGTTTACTTTTTCTCTTCGACTGATGTGCAAATTTACTTACAGAGTAAAATTTCCTGAAATGAATAGATAATTTTGTCTGTTGGCTATGCACCGTGCATTATTTTCCAGCTAGATAATAGACTTTCTATTTTGTGGTTTGCTGCTGAATTCTTTCATTAAACCTTTAACATTAATGATCAAAGCTGTAATTTCAAATTTTGAGAGGTAGCGGGCAGGAGAATAACTACAAGGTCAAGGATCACCTGGAATACATAGTGATTTTCAAGTCAGTTCATTGTAAGAATTAAAAAAAAAAAAAATCGGAATCAAAAATAAAATTAATGACCACAAGAGTGATTGTTTATTGGCACATGGACCCTTCAAAAGTTCAACTTGATTCTTACATAGTTGCTGTATATTCATTTTGTGGGTATATAGAATATAATGGTATAAATTGCAAAGGCCAGAGGGATGGCTCAGGGTTAATAGCACCTGTGTTCTGTTCTCAGCACCCTAGTCAGGTGGCTCACAACTTTAATTCCAGTTCCTGAGTATTCAGTGCCCTCTTCTGGCTTTTGCCAGCACATGCACATGTGTGGAATCCACTCACAGAGATACATACACATAGAGAAAACAACAAAATAAATTACACACGCGCACGCGCGCGCGCGCGCACGCACACACACACACACACACACACACACACACACACATGTTCTCTTCATAAGGAAAATAAAAACAGCGACTAGGATGCCTAAAATTTTAAATAATGATGCAGAGCATGAAACAAGACATGCTAGAATTGAGTGCCCAGAAAACTAAACTGTGAAAGAGTTTGAAGAAAGCAAACATATCTGTTTAGCTATCTTATCAATTATCCGTTGACTGGCTATTAAGTCACTCCATAATTTAGCTGCTTAAAACAACTACTAAGTCTCATGGTTCTGCTGGTCAGCAGTTTGGTCTGGATTCTGCTGAACCAATTTGGGTTCCTGAAGGTGACATCATCAGTCAGCTGGGAGGATGTCCTTAGATCTTGGATAGCCCCGACTTCTTGTCTGGCTGTTATCAGGCTATTACCAAAGTGCACAGGCAGACTGGGACATGAAACTCTCTTTCTTTAGCAGGCTGGCCTGGATCTGTGAAAGAAACAGTGAAGGAGCAACCACCAGTGCAGAACAGTGCTGAGTACCAGTTCGTGCCATGTTAGCTAATCTCCATCCGGCTTGTCACGTTCTAAGATCAACCCAGATTAGAGGAGTTTAGAAAGACAGCACCTGTGATGGGAAGGAATTATAAAAAAATTTATAGCTTTTTTCAAAGTAAGTCTATGAGACCTTTGAGTCCATTTGATTCTAGAAGGAGCACTGTGCTGAGGAGTAACTCACGGGCACAGAAATGTGGAGCTTCCAGGCTATGGAGCCCTCAGCGTGTGAGTGAAGAATTGCCCACTGTTTGATTGCCTCTTAAGAATGGCACAGTGGCGATACGAATATTCCAGTAGCTTTATGAGAGTGGCATTGAGATGGAGATGGGGGTGGGGCTGGGGGCAGAATCAACAGGACATGGCTGCCAGGAGACAAAGGGTGTTTGTGGAAAATAGGAAGCAGAGAGTCATGGATCCAGGAGAGTCTGGATTTAGATTAAGTGACTGATGATATGACTAGTGAACGCACTGAGTCAAAATCATCTTTAGATTAAAAAAAAAAAAAAAAGGCTTAAGTGTCTAAAAGAAGGATTGTGGCCTTTTGAGAAATGGAGAAATCAGTAAGTCATTTATTTGGGAGGGAGAGAAAAATTTAGTCCCAGAAAGGCTTACTAAAGGAGGCCGAGTGAAGGCAAAAGTATTTTATAAGCTACAGAGCACGCGGAGTGTTAGGTATTGCTCAGGTTTGAGTTTCACTGGACTACTGTGCATAGACAACATTATTTGGGCATAGTACCAGAAAAATAGCTGTGACATCCCGGTTGCCTTAAGAGGTTAAAATGAAGTCAGAAGGACCTTGTTCAGGAGGGAAACAACTGTTCTAGGTATCTGGAAAAAGGAACTGATCTTTTGCCTTGGAGAACTAGCCAGGGTGGCATGCAGATCCCTGAGCCAGGAGCATTGCTTCTCAGCCTCCCCAAGGTGGCACGCAGTAGGAAGTCCATAAGTGCACCCTCAAGAATGCCATCCACCAGCAGTGGCACAATCAACAAATGCTCACTGCTGAAGAACACTTGAAAGCTGATTTGGGCCTAGCCATGGGGAAGTAATGCTGGAAGCAACAAGCGGGGCATGTTTAGGTGAGCCGTGGGTGCATTAAGAGGGGTTAAATCCAGAGAGTAGTTGGGTTTTCTCACGAATAAGCAAAGAAAGAGAAGGCAGGCCAGCACAGTGCCTCGTCTGGATTCCTTCACAAATGTTAGTGGATATTTTACTAGGAGGGGGTGGAATTCTGACCATGTTCTGTTCTCCCTTTCTCTTGAAGCCTTGTTCAAATGGCTGCTTCATTGGCCTCATTTATAGATAGCCAGACTGGAATTCAGGTGGGGCCCTTACCATCAAGTGCAGCTGTTGGGCCAGACAGAACACCTGGCCTCAGTGACTTCGCACAATTGCTCTGAGCAGCACATACAGCTGTGCTTTCTGGGCAAGGCTTGGATGGACCAGGTTAAACTGGAGCATACACTTTTATAGCTTTCTTTTCTCTCTCTCTCCCTCCCTCTTTTTATTGCCCAAGCCTAAGAACCCTGAAGATACTCAATAAATGTTAATTGAATGAGTGAACGTGCCATTATCTGGTGTAGTAACATTTTCTAAAACAGTCTGGTCTGGCTTTTCATTATTATTCAGGGTAGTGTTGGCTATAAAATCCCTAAGCGCCTTCTGTGGACTGAAAGGTTTCAGGGCATTTCTGCCACAGTAATGTAAGGTGTTTTTTTTTTTTTTCCCTCTAACCCATCACTCATTAAAAAGTAAAATTTCCTTTTGTGAAATAGAAATTGTTAGGGATCATGCTTTGCTGTAAGTGACAGAAACCAGGTGACAGTCTACACTTATTCAAGTAGGAAAGGACAATGGGAGGAGACATTTGAAAGACCCCTTTCTAAGTCAATGTCTCTTGCATGGTGCTAAGACTGGCTTCAAAAGAAAATACCATGAAGAAGAGAGTGAGTACTGTCGAAGTACACAGCGCAGCTATCAAGCCCATGTCTTTTCTGGAAACCTGGTCTGCTCACAGTGTCCCTAAGCTGAACTAGATCTAACTTGTTTAGTTTTCTTCTCTGCCAAGTCAGTCAGAGAAGCCTCTTGCCCCAGTTTTGAATCTTTATGTCCCCTTTATTTGAGACCATCAGTGCTCCATTTTACCGGTCACCTGAAAATGACGCCTCAAGTCTCCAGTTCTAGTCCAGCCCCTCCACAGCCAGAAGTTCTCTTTCTAAAGAAATGGATACAAATCAGATCACAGAACTGTGTTTAGAACCATTGCCTGTCTCACTGTCCTGGGGGGGGGGGGGAGTCCAAGCTGCTGCCGTGAGTCCCAAAGGCTCATGGTGTGGGCTCTGCCTTCTCCTGAGGGTGCAGGAAATGAGAAGAAGGAAGGGTGTGTCGTGCTGGATGACCTCACTTTAAGGTACTTGTTGGCATGGCTTTCTCTCATTCTTGCATCCTTGTGCTTTTGCATGAACTGTTGCCTTTGCTGGGATACTGTGGCCTCCTTCTTTGACCCAGTGAGCATCTCTCAAGAACCCTGCATCTCACTGCATCTTGTGATACAGTCTTCAGTATACACTCCAGTCTCCCCCTCTAGACAGATGTGCCATCCAGTTCTCATGGTCCTCTCTGCTTAACCTAAGGCTTTTCACATCACGTACATCCTGAATCTTTCATCTTTGGAGATTTTTTTTAAAGGATATTTTTTCGTAGGGTTTATTTGGTTTCCTTTAACTTGAATCTCATATTTGTAGCTCAGATTATTGGACATGAAATCAGATTCTCTTTGAAGTTCTGTTCAGATAGTTTATCAAAAGTAATTTTTTTTTTCATGATTGGCTTTTAATTAGTCCCTAATGACCATATCGAGATCGAGCTTGAAAGTGGAGCAAGCCAAACAAAACTTCTGGACTAACATCTATGGCTTCGAGATGAGAAAAATCATTCCTCATACCACAGAGGTGCACAGCTAGGTGGCTACGTTCGTGAGGTCAAAGGTGCTTTGCTCTAGGTACTTGCTAGATGCCTTACAATAACTTATAATTCACAGCAGGCCTGTGAACGAAGTCTTTTGTTTCCTGTGAGGAAACAAAGACTGAGCGAGTTGTAGTGGCCTCTTTCCCCTGGGTATGTCTGTCTGGGGATGGCCGGAGTACAGGAGCACTCACCTGGGTGGCTGGCCACTAAAAACTAGCTTGGTCTCTGATGTCCCATTTTATCACCCTGGTTTAAGGTTAAATGATGGCCCCAGAGAGTAAACATGGTGCTGAAGAGATGGTTGTGAGGGCTTACTGCTCTTTCAGGGGACCCTAGTTCAGTTCTCAGCACCCACATTGGTTGGCTCACAACCAACGGTAACTCCAGCTCCAGGTACTCAATGCCCCTTGCTGGCCTCCACAGGCAACTGCAGTCATAGATACACTTGCCACACCCTCCCAGTTCTCCTACCAGTTCTCCTGGTGAGCCTTCTGAGGAGATCTCTTGAGGCCTATCGTAGGCTAGTCTTTGTCCTCCAAGCTGTGGTCACAAGTGAGCAGATACAACCCTCAGCCTGTAGTACTTGCATCTAGTTTATATAGCTCCACATATTTTCTCCAGGATGGGCTCAGATATTTAAATGGCTGTTAAGATTAATGAAAACAGAAGCGCAAATACTTTTCTACTCAAGTTTTTCTGCTCTTTGCAGCTTCAGAATTGTAGTCACAGACCCCTGTCTCCTCCTCCAGCCCTGTGCTCCTCCAAAGACTTCATTTACAGAATTGGGGTGTGGGGGTGAGGCATGGGGGCAGGGCGTACATGCAGGGGGGTTCATCTCAGCCCTTTGCAGATGAGAACACAGACTGACCAAATGAATTGAGCACAGAGGGTTGAAGATGGGGTTGACCAGTTGCTCTGGCCCCCAGTAGAGATGGTTTTTATCCTGAATTTTCTTCTCCAGCTCCCTTTGCTGCAAATAAACGCAGCAGAAAAGCTACTCAGAAAGCGGTGACTTTGCCAGTCTCTCTGTGTCTCTTCGTCATGCCATGGTTACTTCTCTCTGTTGCTTGGCGGTTCCTCCCTAGAATTTCCCTTTTTGCGTGCAGACAGAAAGGTAAAAACCCTATGAATGCAAAACAAGTAGGTGGTTTGACATTTCCTAGTAGACATACCCTAAGTAAAAGCTGACATGTGACACTGATTTTTAATAATATGTTTTCCTTAACCCAGGGCATCTAAAGCCTTAATGTTTCCACGTGTCCCGAATTGTTGAACAGATGCCTCGCGTTCTTTTTATTTTTGCACACTAAGTCATTGAAATTTGGTGTGCATTTCATACTTAGCCAAGACTAGCCACATTCCCAAATGCTCACCAGATACTTGTGGCTAGTAGTCCCAAAGTGGAATACAGGCTTGGACTCTAGATTCCCCGAATTGACATCCTCTGACTCAGTCAGCACTTAGCTCAAACCTCAGCTCTTGCCCTGGTCAGGGCATGGCCATGGCTTTGTATGCTCTCCACACCCTGGTCAGGAGGTGTCCATGGCTCTATATGCTCTCCAAACCAGGAGAGAGGGTGAAGAGTGAAGCTTTGCCATCACTTGTCCTCCTGCCGTAGACCGTAATGGGCATTCAGAAGGTGCCGGATGCATTAATGAACGAAGGGGGTTATTTGCAGCCCTCGGAGCTGACAGGTTTGATGTGTGGAGGCTTGCCTCTTCAGATAGCGTACTCCGTTCACTACCTCTAGCTTTTACCTCCCAGCTCTCTCCAGAGTCACAGAGCCTTATTCAGGAGAGACGGAACGACCGGAGGCCTCCACAGTTGCACTACTGTGTATGGAGCCTACATAAGCATGGCTTATCTTTTGATTTCAGTCTCGAATGCCCAGTAGGAACTCTACTATGGTAAACCACAATACTCTTTCCAGGATAAGAAAACAAACGGACATGGGGACAGATGAAACACAAAGTGTCACCCACTAGACAAACCTCTTACTGAAGTTACCAAAAAGGCGGCATCACGTACAGAACATTAATGCGCAAGGAAAAAAGCAACTGGCAGCAGGGAGCTGCTGGAGTCATCGGGAGTTCTCTGTGACCTGGTGCTTTTGAGTTAGCCTTCCTTCCCCACAGAAAATGGGAGAGTTACAATTGAAAGACAATTGCCTTTCCATATGCAGTATTTAAATGTCTGCAAGTGCTTCTAAATGGTTAAGAGCATGGTTTCGCATTCTACTGTGTCTTCAATGATAAATGTCACTTAAAACAATCCATTCAACCACATCTAAAAAAATTACTGCTCTCATAAACCAGATGAATCACATTTGTAAAAAAAAAAAAAAAAAAATCAAAGCTTGAAAAGATATCAGTGTTTCATCTAAGTAATATAAACACTTAAAAACAGGGAGAAGAATATGATTACCTCAAGCCTATTTAAAGAGTGCTTGAGGGGAAAGAGAGATGGCTCAGCTGTTAAAAGCACATTTTTCACTTGCAGAGGACCCCAGTTCAGTTCCCAGCACCTACATCCAGCAGCTCACTACCTCCTGCCACCCCCTGTTGGCCTCTAGTGTCACCTGTACTCAACTGACAAACACATACCTGCACATGCACACGCACACATACACACACACATACACACACAATTAAAAATAAATTAAATTTTCAATAATAATAATAAAAGAATGTATAGGATAGTTTGAAGGATAAAGGTGCCTGCTGCCAAGCCTGATGATTTGAGTTCTATACCTACTGCCCACATGATTAAAGGAAAGTATTGACTCCTGTAAGTTATTCTCTGACCTCTATACAGATGAGACATGTGTGCTATGGCACATGAGACGTGTGCTGTGATGCATGTACACACACACACACACACACACACACACACACAAATAAATGTGGAGGGAAAGTGTGCTGAAATCAAAAGCACAATTAAGCCTAACCTCAGTTTGACCAACATTTGCCAGTTTTACTCTGGAGAGCCCTCCGACCTGCTGGAAACTGTGTTTCTGAATCCACACAGGAAAAGCAAATCCTCCTGTTCTGTGCTGTGTAGCGAGAGGATTAACGAACTCAGACAACAGTTTGAGTAATTTCGTAAGGAAAATTCTATGTAGGGCAACTGGAGCATGAAGTAATAGGCCAATATTTATTTTTGCAAAGTAAAGTCCTAAAAGCTAGAAAAATCATCCCATGTACCACGTGGTAAATAACTAACCATTAGCCATGTTTAAGTTATCTGACAGCCATGTCGGTAGGACACGGGCAGTTCAAGGTAGGCAATGCTTTCATCCATTGGCTCCAATTTGGGGAACTCTGCTTTCATCGGCGCCTTTAAAAAAGAATCCACATCTCTCTGCAACTTGCATACACTTCTTCAAACACTGTGGCTCTGGGGTGCTGTGCTGGTGTAATTGAAAACCTATAAAAAGGCTGAGAGCTACTTTTGAATTGGCTCAGTGAACTTGGACTGGATTTGTCAAAGTGGTGAAAGGTTTAAAGGAATTTTCATAAATGAGGTCTCCAAGCTGTGTGCTAACCATAGAATTCCGATGAACTCCGAGGCACGTGAACTCAGAGCACGGAGCCTCGGAGAAGAGCAGTCATAGGGAGATGGAAATAAATGATTCATTTTCATTCCTGGAGTTGTGCTGATGCAAGCACACTTAGCCGCTGATAATCATAATTTAGCAGCCCGCTGTGTACTGAAACTACAATTGAGAAGTCTAATCTTTAATTGAATCGAGTACTCACAGATTAACGTGGTGAAAACCTTGGGTGCTGGATGTAGTACAATGTTTACTAGTGTTGCTAAGAAACGGAGCAGAGAGCTTCGAAAGTTCCAGATTGATTTGCTGAGAAGGCGTGTTCTGCTTCTCCCTGTTGGAGGATTGGCCTCTTCTCCTCACTTCCATAAGGTCTGTAAGACTTCACTGCGATCAGAGCGTGGGTATGTGTGCCCAAGGAAGCCATCAGTGCCCGTTTGAAAAAAATGCACCCCGCCCCAAAACCTGCATGAAATAAGCATCGTAAAGTTTGGGGAGTTCAATGAAATAAAGCTTCCTGTTTATCAAGAAAAATAGAAAGTTTCTTGAAATTTAATTATCAGCAGGCTTTGCATTCTGGCGTTAGTGGGAAACTGTCAAATTATTACTTTTTAAAACTTTGATCCAGGTTGACAATTTTCCAAAATCATTAAAACGTGCATGTAGGAAACCAGTTCTATTCTGCTTCCCTTTCTTTTCTCCCCTATTTGGCCAGCCTCACCACATGATGCATTGTACAATAGTTTTTTTTCTTTCCTTAATGCAAAGCTGACATTTGCACAGCATGAGCGGGTGAAGCTATGCTTACTTGCTTTGTCCCTGAGACCAAGAGATTGCTATGTGCTATTTCAGTCAGGACCAGGCATTAAAAAGTGTCCCCTCCCCTCTCCCAGGCTCAAAAATAAAAAAAATGGGGAAAAAAAGCCCACAGGGACAATTTTCTATTGGACTTATTTCAGGCAGGCTGTTGTACTCAAGGACTGATATTTCAAAGCGAGGGGGGCAGACAGGGCATGGGGGGCTTCCTCAGAGAGGGCAAACCAGCAAAGCACTTGACTGGCTGTCTCATGGACCAAAGTTGATTGGACTTGGGCTCCTTACCAAGTTCTATCCTATATCCAATCTCAGAACAAGCTGGATAGAATTAGGAACAGGCAGCCAGTGGCTGCCGGGGGCCAGCATCATGACTATGTCTGCGAATGTCCTTGGCTATCTCTAGGACTGTTATTAGAGCACACCCATGCCTACCTTTGGCATAATTACTGGTGAGTTGCTGTAGAGAGTCAGTTGTTAATTTTAGTAAGAGCTGATTTAGCAGTCTGTAAAAGTATCTAGCCCAGTGCCTGAAGAGTAAGTATTCCATGATCAGTGTGTGCTGGCCGGAGAAGTGAATCTTTCAACATGTCCTGAAAAGTGAATGTGTTTATAATCTAAGACCCAAGGCTAACTCCAAGGCAATTAACCAAAGTTAGGGGCTTTAATTTACAAAAGAAAGTCATGTGTTTATAGCCAAAGCATCTGAATAAAGGTCCTGGCAGATAAGTAGGCAAAAAAAAAAAAAAAAAAAAAAAAAAAAAAAAAAGTGCCATTAGTGGCAGATGTCACTGTTTGGTAGGCAGTTTAAAAGGTAGTGAAACCATAAGAGATTAAAGCTAGCTTTCCAGAGAGTTTGATGCTGCTAGGATCGAACCTGGAGCTTTGACAATAATGAAGTAGAAAAATAAGACAATAAAAAGTGATCTGTGGATTACAAACTTGTTCAGAGTGTTAGCTCCAGTCATGTCTATTAACTCCCCAGACAGAGGACTATGAATGCTAGTGGATAATGGTAGACAGGATGGTAATGGTAGCACTGGGTCTAAGCATTGGGTTGAACATCAGAGCAGGGGCTGGATTATTTGGTGTGGTTTGGGATTGTTTATTAAACTTTTCAATATTCTGATACAGTTTCATCCTTTCTCAAGTTCACGCATGTGTATTAGTTACTCCACTTATTCAAGGTGAGTTCTAGTGTTTGGGGGTTCAATGGAAATCGTGAAATCAGATCCATCCTGCCTTTTCCCACCCACTGTGTGTGCTCAAGCATGTGCTAGGTATGTGGGATGAATTGACAGGCTCTTTTGGTCTTTTGCTTCTGCTTGGGTTCCCACTAATCAGAACGATCGCTTGGAGCTTAGCAAACGATGCAGAGAGAGACTCTGAGTTCATCCCCTGAACTTCCTACTGCCAAGCCACCTTCCTGTCAGCCACGGCTGGTAGATCTCTGCAGGGCTAGTCTCTGGGTTGTGGCATCTGTACCTTCCTCCAGACAATGACAACTACTTTTGAAGTCTTGGGAGCTCAGACTTCTATACTGTCTCTTGGCTTTTATACAAAACCATCATCAAATTGCATTTGTGTCTATGATCGGTTTCCTGTTGGGGACCTGATTGGCAGGACCTGTCTCAGAATTAGGAGAATGGCATGATTTGGGTATGTTTAGTGCGATGGTTTCTTTTTAGTGTGCACTCAACAAAGTTGAGTCCTCCGCTATTTAATGAAAACTCCTTCACTGGGTGGTTTCATCCTTGTGTGAACGTTGTAGAGGGCACTCACATAAGCTAAAATGGCTAGATAAGTGATGTAATCTTACAAATGTTGCACTCACGTCACATTACTGAGAAAAATGTAAGATGTATAGCTGCATTATTTGACACTCCTGCATTGTCACCATTGGGCCACACACCTAAACGGGAAGTACTTAGCATTGAACCTACGGCCTGATACTGCTGGGCTCTACTGCTCAGCTACACAGCCAACCCAGGTATGCAATATTATTATCACATTATTTAAAGCCTTCAAAATTTAAAAGGAAAACAATTATTATTTTGCAAATGTTTGAGGGTGGGGAAGGAAAGCAGTCAAGAGCCAAAGTGTCACAGTGCTGCCATGGCAGAACTGCAAATTGAAGGAAGGGTTTCAGCCTGTTTCTTAGTCCAGGGTACATGGTCTCAACATATCTGGAAGAGAAAGCTACAATTTCAAAGTATTTAGTAAATTAAAACAAAATCCATATGGCATAGTTGGGAATGCCTAAAGTAATAAGTCCCACCCAGTTGTAACTATTAAATGACAATACGATTGATCCACGAACACATCAGCATCTTTGGGCTCATTCCTGTAAGGTCTAGAATCACTTCAACTTTCTCCCCCATGTGCTAGTGTCAGAATAGACGGAGTCAGGGTGGGATTTCTCCTTGGCTCCTGCTGAGTAGAATACCAGCATCGACATGCTTGGTACACCTTTGGCCTCTGTCTTAATAGCCTTGTTCTTAAGCTTGGAAGAGGAAGCTGCTTTGTGATGTTTGGCATTATTTCACTAAACTCATGCTCGTTAAAGTGTGAGTCAAGAGTGAAAACCAGAACATTCTCTGAAGAAAAGGCCAGTTTGAAAAACAAAGTAGGACACACTTGCTATCCATTTGATAATGAACGTCATAGTTACTGAAATTTCAAACCACATGTATGCATGTGTCTTTCAGTGTCTTGGGGCAGGGGAAGGCCCATATTTCCTCCCCTAAAAATGTAGAGGGGGAAAGAGAATTTCAGAAATGCTCCTTTTTTTTCCAATTAAGTAGAGTCAAATTGAAAGTTATCTTGATATCAGTCCAAATAAGTACTTATATTTCCTCCCTCCTGAGGACAGAGCTGAGCAGGCAAAAGCAAATAGCTCACTGCCACATGACCCGATGCATCTAGGATGAAGTATTGTCATCTGGAACCCTGGGATCCTATTTTTATTTTTTCCTTTCTTTAAGGTCTTTTTCAGGTAGGAGTCATATTCTCTCTCTCTCTCTCTCTCTCTCTCTCTCTCTCTCTCTCTCTCTCTCTCTCCTATGCGTTTATATACTAAAAACTAAACAAATATTAGCTTACTCAAATATGTATTTATTATCTTTGAATTACCCTTAATTTTCAGGTCTGTTAGTCAAACCCAGGGCCCTACATCTGCTAGGCAGCTGCTGTGTTGAGCTGCACTCGCAGGCCTGACTATCCTGTCCTGAGATGTTGTGCCGTAATGCTCTAGAGCAGTGGTTGTCAACCTCCCTGATGCTGCGACCCTTTAATACAGTTCCTCATCTTGTGCTGACCCCAACCATAAAATTATTTTGTTGCTCCTTTGTAGCTGTAATTTTGCTACTGCTATGAATCGTAATGTAAGTACTTGAGGAGATGGAGGTTTACTGAAGGGGTCTCAACCCACAGGTCGAGAACTCTTGTCCTAATGTCTCTTTGGCCATCCTTGTTCTTTGCTGCTGCTTTTCATTGTTTCCTTCTTTTATAGTTTGTTTTTTGCCTTGAATGAAATAGTCACATCTTCCACTAAGGATGGAGTCTATATTCCTAGTAATTACTATAAATAATTAGGCTGTTTTCAAATCAGTTGGACTGATTCGAGTATCAGTAGTCTAAGAACACAAGGAAGTTCTGAGTGGATTGCACTGAAAACATTACATCATCCCCAAGAACCTTGCCTGACTGTTTTCCAGACAGTAGTCAGGGATTGTCAAAGTAGTGTCATTGATGCTATTTGCGGAGGGAGATCTCATTACTTCATGCACTTGTTCTCAGGATACATGGCTTAGTACATTTTCAGGCGTGGATGCAGTTTTCTTCTATCCAGCAAGGGAAAGTGCCTTGTCAAAAGTAAGAACAGGGGCCCAGTCCTATCGTATGAAAAAGGAGTAAACAGTATGTCTCTCAACAATACAAAAGGGAGATGATCAGATTACCAAAGGCTTCTCCAAAAACATGATGTTTCACCCAGAGGTAAGGGCTGAGTGAGTATTGACCAGGCAGAAAACTTAAGGGAGAACATTACAGTTCAACAGAACCTGAAAATCATATTTTGATATCATTTCATGCTAAGACATATGGTGTGGGAGTGGCAGGCGATAAGGTAAGGGATGACGGGAGCCAAATCTTGATGCATTCCCACTGAGGAGGAAGGGGGTTTATGCGCCATGTTTGCTGGATGATATTGATATTTAATGCAGTGTAGACTGTGCCCGTAATTCCCCAGGCTTAGCCTATCGCCTCCGTGGGTGATGCGCACATTCTTATTTCTAGTCCTGGCCTCGCAAGCGTCTTCGTCTTCTCGCCATCTGAATTTTTTATGTTCTCTTTTTTTAAAAATTGGGGGGTTGTCTATCACAAAGGTTATAACCTCCAAGGAAACTAATCTTTCTTTCAAAATCTTGGCATTGTCCCAATTTCCTAGCTAGTGAACGGTCCCAGCTTTCAAGGAAATTGTCTGTAATGTTATCTGTTCTCAAACATCCCCCATCTCCTAGCGTACAGAGACCCAACAAGTCTTGCTCTTTATATTTTTAAAGTTACTCTCAATATTTGTCTTTCTTCCTTACCCATTTACCTTATCTTTATTAAGGTAGTAATAATCTCTGATTATTGTAGCAGATTCTTTTTCTCTTTTTTTCATGCAGTATATTCTGATCACAATTTTCCCTTCTCTAACTCTCCCCCTCAGATCCTTTCTACCTCCCCAACCACTAAATCCATTTCCCTTCTTTCTCTCTCTCCTTACACAACAAACAGGCAAACAGAAACAAGCTAAAGAGAGAAACACACACACAAGAAACTCACTCTCTCTGTGTCTCTGTCTCTCTCTGTCTCTGTGTGTGTATGTCTGTCTCTCTCTGTCTCTCTGTCTCTGTGTGTGTGTGTGTCTGTCTGTCTCTGTCTCTCTCTGTCTCTGTCTCTCTGTCTCTGTCTCTGTCTGTCTGTCTCTCTCTCTGTCTCTCTGTCTGTCTCTCTCTCTCTCTCTCTCTCTCTCTCTCTCTCTCTCTCTCTCTCTCTCTCTCTCACACACACACACACACACACACACACAAAACAAAACAATCTAATAAGACAAAAACTGCCCAAAAAATAAACAATATGAGACAAAAAGTCTACAGAAATACCATAATAGAGTTTGTCTTGTTTGTCTTGTTTGGCCTTGGCCATCTACTGCTAGGCCTGGACCCACTTTTATTTGTGCTTAATACCATAGCAGCGTCTTAATTCTACTACTTTCTGACCTATTTCTGACATCATTCCTAAAGGCGATTTCTCCAAAGTGCTGGCAAATGTGTACTAAGTCTTCACTAGGTTTGGATTAAAAATCAAAATCCTTAGTATGACACATAAATCCTTATGATTTTGGTCCTGTCCACACATTCAGCTTCATGGAACCCATTGCCTACCCCTTCTTCTTCACCACGATTGCTGAATGAAATCAGTGTCCCAGACATTCCCAGAGACTGTCAGTTCCCTGGGCATTTCCCTCTTCTCGTTCATTCTCAGCCTCCTTGCCCTGTCAACTCATTTCCTCTGGCCTCTGCCCTCACCTCTCTATCTGTGTGGTAGCGGGTTATTTATTTTTGTCCATAGACACCTCAATGCCAGACATGTTTCAATCACATCTGCTTTATTTCTTCTACTTAGTTTCACCTCCGGCATGTAGCTGTGGCATGAGCGATAGCGTTTTTCTAAGCAATTATTACAGACCAAGTGGGATTATAATTTATTTACATACATTATCTTTTTAAGGAGTAAAAACAAGATGGCAGGAAGCTTTTAGAGGTGATAATGGCAACATTTGGGCATTAAGATTTTTCTGAACTCTCAGAATAGTATGTTAGTAAAACAAGGTAATGTTTAGACCTATAGTGGGGGTAAAGGCAATAGATCAAACAGAAAACATATTATAATGTTTCCTAGTGATATCGGATGACAGGCACACGAGTGGCTGATGATGCATACAGAACCTGGTGCATGTTCCTTAGAACTCACCAAGGAACTATTTTATTCAACTTACAAAGTCAGTAAAATTTTGAAGCGGCAAGCTTATTAAAATAAGAAAAGCAACCAACTGATAAGCACAGAAGTGGAATATATGACGGAGCCCAGGAGGAAACAAGCAGAAATGTGACAGAGACACCACATGGCTTTTAAGTATAAACTGGTAAAATCATGGAGATAAATGAAAATTATTAAATTAGACCCAAAGTTTTTAAGTAAATATAACAGTGCTTTGTGTCCTTTAGAATTGCTATATTAATTATTTGTTATTTTAGATTGTACTATAATATTATTTTTGCCTCTCCTTTCCTCCAACCCTCCCATGTACCCTTCTTGTTCTCTTTCAAATTCATGGCCTCTTTTTTTGTTATTGTTCTCACAAATACACACACACACACACACACACACACATATGTAAATGCATATGTATTCTTAAATACATAAGCACAACCTGCTCAGTCTACATAAGTATATTTTTCTGGGCTGACCATTTGGAATTGGATAGCCATTTGGTGTGCTCTTCCCTGGGGAAGACTATTCCTCCGGATCTCAGCATCCTCTTTCCAGCAAAGTAATCCTATGCTTAAATGCTTTACCAGTCCATTGTAGGGAAAGAATAACGGTTGCATGTGTGAACACTGGGACCAATGTACTTTTATTCGTTTGTTCAAGCTCCTATGAAAAGCTGAGTAGCTTACAAGTAACTGAAACAGGTAAGGAATTAAGTTGAAGAGTAGATTCAATAATCTATTTTTTGCCCTGTCATCCCTATGTATTTCTATATTCCTTCTTTCTTTTCAACCCCTATCTCCAAACATAGGAGAGAAAGATAAAAGAAAAGAGAGATACCCCTAATTCCAACCTTGTTTTCTCTCTGAATAAAACCAATAATAACTTATAACCAACTCCCAATGAAAATAAGCATCTATAGCCCAAGAAGGCAACCAAAAATTCTATCAAACCCCCCTCAAGGGAAATAGGGCATTATTCTCTTCTGGTTTCTTCCAGCTAAGTTAGAACGAATAATACCCTTGTAGGGGCCCAAATACATTTGGGGAAAATAGTTAAACAAGCTAGGAATAGCATTTGTGGTCCAGTTTCTAAATGTTGAGAAATCCCAGGCTTAATAGAAGTCCTATGTGGGACAGTCTGAAATGCTGGACCAATTGAGATCGAAGCTCTCCTGGGAGCTGTCTTGTTCTGCTGAGGAATCACAACTGAAGCTCTTGGTGCTGGAACATGAAGGATGCAGGATGTCAGTGTCCAGCATGTTAAGAGAAATGCATCCTGTCAGGTATGATCCAATGTCAGTGTCTGGTTATTTTTTTTTCAAAACATATAATTTCTCACAAGCATTATACAGTCTTAAAATTATAAATGTATGAGGTGTGCAGGATGCACAGAACAATTAAGGCTGGTTCTCTTCCCTTTGTATGAGCCATATGAAGAATGGCATCTAATAAATCACGTGGATTCTATAACCAACAAGAAGTATTGTCTATGCATATACATTCATGTCTCAGCCAGTCTCAGAGCTTTTCCCATATAATGGAATTAGCAATATAAGTTACTGGCTTGTTAGGCGGTTTGAATTCTTTACATCCCAATTGTAGCCCCTTTCCTCACTGCCTCTTGATTCCCCTTCCATCCCTCCCTCCCCTCTTCCTCCCTCCCTAGCCCTCAGAAAGGGGAGCCCTCCTCACCTAATATCTGACCTCAGCTATCAAATCTCATCTGTGTTAGCTGTAACCTCTTCCTCTGTAATCTGGCATGGCCATCTTGCTAGGGGGAAGGGATCTAAGCTTGATGCCTAGAGTTCAGGCCTGAAGTAGTCCCTACTCTCCAGATGTGGGATCCACAAGGAGACTGTGCTACTACATCCAAGCAGTGGGTCTAGGTCCACATCATACATGGTCCTTGGTTGATGTTTCTGACTCTGTTTTGTAGTGTAGTTATCCTCTATTATTTGGCTACTATCTACTTATAAGTGAGTGCATACCATGCGTGTCTTTCTGGGTCTGGGTTACCTCACTCAGGGTGATCTTTTTTAGTTCCATCCATTTGCCTGCAAATTTCAAGATTTCCCTGTTTTTAATAGCTGAGTAGTATTCCATTGTGTAAATGTACCACAGTTTCTTTATCCATTCTTTGGTTGAGGGGCATCTAGGTTGTTTCCAGATTCTTGCTATTACAAATAAAGCTGCTATGAACATAGTTGAGCAAATGTCCTTGTTGTGTGGGTGGAGCATCTTTCAGGTATATGCTCAGGAGTGGTATGGCTGGGTATTGAGGTAGAATTATTCCAAATTTCCTGAGAAAGTGCCAGATTGATTTCCAAAGTGGTTGTACAATTTTGCACTCCCACCAGCAATGGATGAGTGTTCCTGTTTCTCCACATCCTCACCAGCATGTGCTGTTACTTGAGTTTTTTTATCTTAGCCATTCAGATACGTGTAAGATGGACTCTCAAGAGTCATTTTGATTTGCATTTCCCTGATGACTAGAGATTTTGAGCATTTCTTTGTTTCGCAGCCATTTAATATTCCTCTGATGAGAGTTCTCTGTTTTACCCCATTTTTTGATTGGGTTATTTGGTTTGGTGGTTAAAAAAAAAAGATTTTTATACTGACTTCTGTTTTCACAATTCTCCACCTTTTAAAACAACAGAAGTAATGAAACACAGAGGAGAAAATCCACATCTGTAATGAAGCAAACCATTGGCAGCAGCCCCAGAGCACAAACCTTATAGCCTGTGCCAAGTATATGACATGTGGACACAGGTGAGGGAGGATATAAGAACCTCCATTTATCTCATCTCCTTGGACCTTGAGCAAGACTTCGGTTTCCCTCAAGTTAAGTGCATTGCCATAAAGCCATCTTCTAGTGCTTCCTGATTTATGTGTCAAGACTCAGATCTGTAGCAAGACTCTGGGTGATGTTGTGGGTGATGCCACAAGCATGCATATGACACTGCTTGAAGGTAGGAAAGATGGAGTCAGAGAGAAACCTCCCTGTGCCCTTTCATTTTCTTTCCCTTAATCTTCTGGCTGAGGGAGCCTGCTGGATATGAAGTGACGAAAGGGGGAACAAGCAGCAATTACCTTTAAGAGAAAATAGAGGGAGAAGCAGGGGCCAGAGAATCGAAGGCTTTCTGGAAGAGCAAGTCAGCCGGTTAAGGAAAATGCCTTCCTTGTTTCTGCCTCACACACGGAGACACTAAGTAGTATTTGGTGTGAACTGAAAAGGTGACTACTTTCTCCCTAATCTATTTGTTAGATAGACATGGCCACTGTGGAGAAAATTACCCATTAAGATTAGAAAGAAGAATGAAATAGCTGAGCTTGGATAAACTTTGTGCAGTTCACGGAATGAGGTTAGCACCAAGATAGGTGCCATAAATCAAAGATTAAGCGACACAGCACAAAGGGGCACGTGTTTCTGTAATTGTAAAATGTGCTTCACAGCAAATGGTGAAGCCAAGCTTTTCAAATTGCTGGAGTGTCACTGTTTATTTATGAGCCAAGATAAAACTCATTTCTAGATAAATGACTAAATTGAAATACTATAATGCATACCATTCAAGTGCT
Organism: Acomys russatus; assembly: GCF_903995435.1. Classification (NCBI taxonomy): domain Eukaryota; kingdom Metazoa; phylum Chordata; class Mammalia; order Rodentia; family Muridae; genus Acomys; species Acomys russatus. Next base: position 39,929,801 of record NC_067156.1, read on the forward strand.
GTTATGGTTAAAAAATGTGACCATAAAAATGTCACATTATTACGGAACCTATTTGTTGGTTGGGTATTTTCTGAGTCCTATCTTTCAGTTTATTGACTCCCACTAGAGTTTTACAGCTCGCCTTGCATAGCCAATACACAGTAGCTATTTTAGAAGTGGGAGACTGCCTTTTCTATTTAAGACAGCCTAGAAAACCTCAGAAACTTAAACCAGAACCAGTGTTCTTGCTGGTGACATTGGATGAGGTAGGAACAAAGCATTTGTTGGCAGCCATCGTACCTCATCTACAGAAAAGCATTGTGCTTTTAACACAAGCTCATATTTAATTGGAAACTATGTATCTTTTCTTCCAATTGGTCTTCCATATTCTGTAAGTACTTAAACTACAATAGTGAATCTGTTCAACTGAAAAGAGGAAATTCTTTCTCCTAATCTACTTGGGAGAGTGCTATGGGCTGGTAGGAACAAAGTCCTGCTTCTACAATCGACAGGGAGCAGGCACCCCACTCCTCAGCACAGCAGTCCTGGTTTGTGTGCCTTGTGTGTTATGAGTTGCTGTCTACTACCAAGGTTAAGAACTTTCCAGATGTTGATGTGATTAGGCCACAATGGACAATATTTGGAGATAGAAAGACAATAAGTCATTTTAAAAAATTGTAGAAGTAAAATACACACTGCGGTAAACCTAGAGAAAGGAAAAGCCTTGAGCAAGAGTAGATCAGTTGGGGACAGGGATGAAGTGGCTCATATGGTAAAGGTGTTTGTTGCACAAGCCTGGACACCCAATTTCAATAGCCAAAACCCACACAAAGGTAGAAGGAGAAAACTGACTTCACAGAGCTGTCCTTTGACTTCCACATGTGTGCTGTAGCAGGACTCTCTGCTCTTCCCCTGCCCCTACCATACAAACACATACACAATAAAAATACTAAATCTTCTTCTGTAAAAGTAGATAGGTATGAAAGACTGTGTTCGTGGATAGACAGGTAGCATGCTGGAGGCAGATCAAGGCCAACTTAAGCTCTTCTCTGGGGTCCTAAGAAGAAGCAACCAAGCAAAAATGAAAATGGAGTGACCAATGAATAACAGCTAACCCTTACCTAACCCCAGACCAAGCGCATTTTCTACAGTACTTTGCATAAGTTAACTAATTTTGTCTACACAAATTTTCGGTGGAGTAAGATGCTTAGCATCTCTACAGAGAAGAGCGAGGAGGAGGAGGGGGAGGGAGGAAGAGGAGACAAAGAAGAAACTGGGATGAAAGTAATGTGTCTGAGTTATGACGTGACTGAAGCTCATTTGAGACGAGCTCACACACATGTTCCCAGGGTTACCCTTCTGCATTGCCTTTGGCAGATGTGCCTGACAGTAACAGAAGACAATGCTTAAGAGCTTATCTATTTATTACGTAACAAGATGAGCTGGCAACCAGGTCCTTCTGAGTTTCTACCCGATTAACTCAAGAGATTCCCAGGAGAGAGGTGCTAAGAAAGAGGCAGTGTGCAGGCTTGAGAGAGTAGACATGATGATGGGCTGACACTGTGGAAGGAGAGCATGAGATGGGTTAGAGAAAGGATTTCAGTAGCAAAGCCTGATTGGGAAAGTGTAGAGTTGTAAGAGAGTGCTCACGTCATTTATATCTGTTCCATACTAGAAAATCATCTTAGTAGAAGCTGTGAAAGCTTGAGACTTTGCAATAGTCCTAACTCAAATACCAAGTAAAATAGTTGCCACATCGATACATATGGAGGAGACACTGCTGGTTTTGATGTGCACCCTAATTTGTGGATCATTCCTTCAGTCTTATTCCCTGAGGCAAAAATGACAGTGGTCCTGTAGGTGTGGGCTTAGTTCCTTCGGGAAGTCTGAAAGGAACAGGTGCCAATGACCCACAGAATAAATTCACTTTCTAAGGCTTCTTGTGCTGTCAAAATTACAGCACTGTTTGAATAACTGCTCAGTCCTGCAAATCGCCAAAGTAAAACAATCATTTGCCTAGGTTGAACTAGTTTTCTTTTTTCTTCTCATTTTCACCAAAAGTACCCCTGTGTAGTTATAGAGCAATCAGAAATTTCTGCATCAAAGGGAAGTAGAAGGTACCTTAGTTGTGATGGTGCAGGAAGCCTGGCCACGTGAGTCTGGCAAGTAGTCCCTCTGGGCCATCATGGATGCAGATCGGGTTCTCGGGAAACACCTTCAGTGGGAAGTGCTCCTAAGACAACACCTGGGTGAAACGAAGGAACAAGAGAAGGTGGGCTTTGATAAAGTTTTACCTAAGGCCTCAGCCAGCTCATGGAGACCTGCCCAAAGGCTAGAGAGTCCTCCAGCATTTAACTAGGTTACAGCAATGGGGCCTGGCCTGTACAACCCACAGCATCTCATCACTGGTAGGATGACACCAAAAGTTGACTCTCTAACCAAGGGGCAATTCCTATAGAAAGCTGACAGCTTTGGACATTGGGCAGAATCATTCTCAGGAGTCAGGGGAAGTGAGATTTGACTAGCATACAACAGTGTCCTATGCCATAACTGTAATCTCTATAGTTTATAGTTGGCATTTAATTCCTAGTTAATGTTCTCACAAAACCCATCTGTCACAAAAAAAGTGAATTTAATAAAAAATCATCTTAATAAGTTTTGCTGTATAGAAAAGACATAACGTTTCTGTAGTGATTAGCAAGAAAGTATGTGCATGTGTGTGTGTGTATACATATGACTGAGTGATAGGTAAATATAATGGGCCACTTTTTTGTGTGTTATATCCTCTAATGTCTGTAGATTTCTTGCAAGAAGGATATGCTCATCCCCATTTCCCTGATAAATAAATAGAACTGTAGAGTTCAAGAGACTGGTAAGACCAGTCAGTTAATGGTATAATCATACTATCAGGCCAACTCTGCCCAAATCAAAGCCCTTTACTCAGTCCTATCCTATACTGTTAGTTCTAGACCTTGAAATCCAGCCATAAGCTTTCTGCTTTGATACATAACTTTTGCCTCATTTTAACAGTACTTTCTTCTCCAGCAGTTTGTCATCACAGATCTCAGACATTTGATATTTAAACTAAGTGTGTATCTTTGATCCTTGCCACAAACGTCTATTGAAAAAAGGAAGTACTTTATCTTTATTCTAGCAGGACTGCATGCTGACAGCGGCCTGGCATCTTATGAAAACAGGCCATTTTGAATGCCTAGTGTGGTACTACATAAAGGATGCTGAGGCAAAAGGATTCTGAGTTCAATGCCTATGAGGGCTACCCAGGGAGGTGAGGTCCGAAAAAAAAGGAAAAGAAAGGAATGGGAAAAGAAGACCAAAGGAAGTGAGCTACTGTGGGATGGCTTCTGCCCTATCCTCCTGCAGTAGCAGCTAAAGGAATTGAAGATGCCTCCTGTAGAAGTCAGAAGTCAGTGTGCATCTATAGATTGCAGATCCCGTATAGATTTCCACTTTTTGAACATGGAGAAAGAACAAACATGTTGTGCTGGCTAGTTTCTTGTCAACTTAACTCAAGCTAGAATCATGTGTGATGAGGAACTTCAGCAAGTCTGTGGGGGTATATTTTTTAGATTAATAATTGATGTGAGAGGGTCAAGCCCACTGGGGGTAGTGCCAACCCTAGGCAGTTTGATGCTGGGTGGTCCAAGAAAGTAAACTAAGGGAGCAATGGAGAGCAAGCCAATAAGCAGCACTCCTCCATAGCCTCTGCTTCACCTCCTACCGTGCTTGACTTCCTTCTCTGACATCCTTTTGAAGTAGAACATAAACTTTAAGCTGAAATAAATCCTTTTATTCCAAAATTACCGATAGTCAAGGTGTTTTATCATAACACTGGAAACAAACCAGAACACATGAACATATATGTATATCCATATATATCCATACACACATATACACACAAGCACAGAAGCAAGTCAATCATTATATGATTCTAATTATCAGTCTTTGATTTATAATGATAACATTCTTGAACCAGTAGAAAGAAATACTTTGATTGTCCATTAAGACACACACACACACACACACACACACACACACACACACACACACACACACTCTTTAAATATCTGACTAAAATGAATTCCGAAGTGAATTTAAACTTTATTTCAATCTAAATAACTTCCTGAGGGCTTCTTGTTTCATTAGATGCCTGAGTTACGTATCTTTTTTTCCTCTCCTGAGACTATGGTTGACTGATTCCCCACAGTTGAATCGTGTTACAAATGATAACAACACTTTCATTGCTCCGTGAAAGTTGGTTTCCTCTGGTTTGTTTTTGATGCCACAATTAAAGCAGACAAGGTTCTGTTGTTCCTTTGTTTGTTTTAATAGAGTACTGTTGGAGTCAGGTAACTCAAGAGACAGCCTTTTGTCAGATGCTCACATACATCATCGTCCACAGTTTTTAAAAAAGGAAGAAGGAGAGTGGTCATCCCTTCAGCCACACATCCCTTGACATAAAAAAGGCAACACAGGATCTCAATGTGAAGTATTTTTACCTCTTTTTCAGCAGCTGTTACTTTATTCATGCCTTTGGTTCAGTTCAATCATAATTTAATGGAGGATTTGCAGAGCAGTTGGAAAAGGCAGTTATTTCTGTGTGATTGATGCAGTGTGCCATATAAATCTTATAACCCTGCATTATAAATCATGTGGGAATTTAGTATGAAAAACAGATGATGATACGATTGCTTTTTGGAATACAGGAAAAGGCATTTAGGTATCTATAGATACAGGGATGCCAGTGCACCATGAACACATAGTTGCATGTGTGTTCACTAACAGATCGAAGTCAGACAACTTAAACATACACACTCAACTGAACAGCATTAAGCTAGGTCTTTAAATTGGATCATCACTCCTGATATGGCAAAGACTGATAACTTTATTTTTCTGGGTATGAGAGTGGTCATACAACAACAAAATTATTGCATACTTAGGCATTCATATGGTATGTTGACCATGAAAACTTATAAATAATTCTAAAGAATAACAAATTTAAGACTACCTTTAGGTTCTGTGTAAAATCAGGAGCTTACCACTCATTTGAAGCCACAAGAATTCATACATGTACACTGAGTTATAGACTTTCATGTTTGCAATCCCCATAATCTATGAAGGAAGCTTTGTCTGTCAGTCTGTTGGCCAGAGTGTTGGAAGGAAAGCCCATTTCAAAAACCCTCTGCATGATCTGAGCATGAGAGCTTATTGCAGAATTCATATCCGCCTTTGCTTATAGGGAGGGCATTCCAAAGCTGGATGTGTACAGAGGCCAGGAAGAGATGTATACCAGGGGAGGGACTTGAATATTCATTCCACTTGGGACAGATTGGTAAAGTAAAGGATGCAGGATGGTAACAGTTGAGTTTATGATAGCTTGAGAATTTAGTGCCAATTTCTCCACATCTTCAGATTGAGAGGGAGGGAAAGGAGAGCGAGAGAGGGAGAGGGAGAGAGGAGGAGAGGGAGGGAGGGAGGAAAAGAGGGAAGGAGTGTGGAAAGAGAGAGAGAGAGAGAGAGAAGAAAGGAGAGAGAGGGAGAGAGAATTCCATGACTTTTAGAACACTGACTAGGCAAAGTCATTTCCTTATGTGAGACACACATTTACCCAAAGGCCTCACAGCCTCACATTTCATCTAAGTCAGTGAGAGACTGGAGCCTTGGCTGTCTTCTGTTTTATGTACATGGAATGCCAAGACATTTTGAATAAGAAACTAATGGTCTTAACAGAATCTTCAAAACAGAATCACAATGGCTTCAGATAGGCTGTCTTCTTCAAGTGTGAGAAATGCAATGACTGCCCACTTGTCAAGCAACGCTGTGTGTACTATTCAGCCAGACCTAACAAGCAGTTGGAATCTTGCTTTGTTTGGCATATTGGCTTTTGTTATTGATTGGCTCAAAATTGAACATTGGATTTTCTCCTTCCCATTTATGTCTCAGTATGAGATTTCCTGTCTTGATGCAACCTCTGTGGTCAACTTTTATTTGATCATTTGTCCGTCTGATAGTCTCTCACTCTGTTTTTATAACACTTTAAACAGAAATGTAGGTGCTATTTGCAAAACGCAAGCTGTTCAGCTGTTAAGGGTCTCTTGTGATTTCTCAAGTTGTTTTCACATCCAGTTGATACTGAGCTTTTAGAACAGAAGTCTGGGAATTAGCAATGAATGAGATGACTGAACACAGGTTTCCTTCCTTGCTAGGTCTGTCTTCCGGGGCCAAGCAAAACAATGAATGAGAATGGAGAATTGATGAGTATAGCCAAACAGGGGTTAAATTTATTAATTTCAGACTCAACTCAGCTCATAGCCAGTATAATAATCTATTTTCTAAAATGGAGTACTGGCTACCATTTCTTTTTGCTTTTTAAGAGCAAAATGTGTTATATTAATCAGGAGCCCATGACTTGGCCTTGCAAGCAGTTCAGGAAAAAAAAAAACCAGTGTGAAACTTGCTTAGAGTTGAAAATTGTAGAAAGATTCTTTCTCCCTGTTGTTCATGAGGTATTTTTTCCATGTGTCAAATTTCATTTGGGTTGTTCAGGAGAGAACATGGAAATTTTGCTCTGCTTCTGGAACCTGAGATGGAGGAGGAGGGATCAAGATGCAATCCAGCCACTTTAACTACTATGGAGCCAAAGTCTATGACGTTCTGCAATGAGGTAGTTCTCTGGCTCTGTATGTGAGCACGCGGTGCTGCCGTGGTCTCCCCTCACTTACACTAAGGGGCCTAGCAGGAGTCTCTGGGTGGTAGCTAGGTATGGGAAGAGATGGGAGTGGGTGGTACTTTCTCACCTCTTTCATTAACAACACTAGGAATTTCTAGGACAAAGACCATTGAGAACTCTTGACACCTCAAAGCAAACAATGTTTTTGCTTTTAAGTGCAGCCATGAAAGTAATTTAGGAAGGTCAATCTGCCCTCAATTTGATCACACTTTGTCAATATTGATAGCTACTTTGTCCCCCACAACTAAATAATTAATTCCATCAACCCCCTTTGTTAAAACATATGAACATTTCTTTTGAATTAGTCTAAGGAAGCACATGGCTTTGCAGATATTTCCATGGGAGATTTAAAGAAAAATTTACTACTTCATCACCTGTGTCTAGACAAATTTATTAGGCACTTGCTGATGGCAAGTAGTACCTGTTTATGAAGCTGATTTCTAGACTGCTTACATGGGGACTTTCATAAATTACACCAAGTGCTTTAGAATTTAAACTTAAACAGGGATTAGGCATTCATAAATTGAATCAAATGGTCATGGACTAACGGGGAAGAAAAATGTCTTTTAATGTGCCTCTGGTGTTCTCTCCACTTCCTTGCCTTCAGCCTCAGGAACATGCTGGACTATAAGGTAGGGCATATTTAAGGTAAACCCTCTAGTGCCAGAAACATCTACTTTATGTCTTGGCTAGCCAGGGAGAGTAATCAGCACCTTGTCTCTCATACAAACGACAGGGCACATTTCTAAAGTGTCGAAAGAGAAGTATACACAGATTATTGCTTGAGCAATCTCAGTCCCCTGGCCTCAGCAACAGTTTTAAAACATTCAGTTGTATTCAGCTGTCACAGTCAAGCGCTGCACTCATTTGAGTGAACTTACCTACCGGAGTCATTAGGACTTTCTAGCCACTAAATAAAACTCAGTGCTGTGCTCTTTGAAATATAAACCATCAACATGACTCTCGGCAATATTCATTCCCAATTTAACAGTTTAATGTTACTTTTACCAAATGCAAAAAAAAAAAAAAAAAAAAAAATTGCCTCCCAGGTTTACTCAGTCTGTCAGCTGTTTTACTACATTAAAAAGAAAACCCCACTTAAAGTCTTAGGTTTAATCCTCTGGAAATTAACTCAAGCCCAGGTTTCAAGTGCGCTCTGCCCATGTTCACACTAAACTAGCAGTGAGCACTCTTACTCCCTTGGCTCTCTTACTTGAAAGACTGAGATTCTCCATGTTTCTGATGCCTTCTCAAAACTGTGGGTCCCACTGGTGGTTCTTCCACAGGGCAGTAAAAGCTTTCATCCCTCAAATTTGGGTGGAAATGCCCTCACTCTGGACATTTGCCAGCCTGTGAGATCTAGCTCTGGGAGAATATTGGGGGTGTTATGGGTACAGCCAGAAACTAAATTATTTTTTTTTTAAATCCTGAATTATATCCTTCCAGAATCTCTCATCTCTTACAAATCTGCTTCTTGACTATGTCAAAAGAGAAGGAATGCAAAGCAACGTAGATGCAGCTTCTGTAGGAAAAGTTAAGTCAAATAGGCTTTTGGTCTCCAAGCCCTTCCTCTGTAGAAGAGTGGTACTCACACTTCTGAGGATGGCGATGCCGTGGCTTCAGCTGTTCATCAGCTGTGCTGTCTCACATAGTCCAGGCTATCATCTGCCAGTCATCAGTGCTAATAGACCCTGATTACAATGTTCTGGTGTCTCCTCTCCTCCGAGTCCTCTCTTTGCCCAGTGTCCTATCATTTTTCTCCAGGCCAGGTACTTAGGGTGAAAAGGTCATTCTGAGCAATGGAAATGGGGAACCAGGAACTGCTTTACTTACCTTATCAGAAAGCATAGATCTTATCCCACAGGTCTTGGGGAGTGTAACCAAGGGGAACAATTGCAGGTTTCCAGGGGCCTCCTGTAAGCAGAGATATTTTGTGATTCAGATCACTGGTTATGGGTTATTGCACTAAAATTGTATAGGATATTCTTAAATCTGCATGCTGCTAATTATAGTTGCCGGTAGCTGTCAGTCTTGATTGAGTCCTCGTGGACCTAGTAAAGTGCAGATCATTTCAGGCAATGTTTCATTCAATGCTTATGGAATTCCTGGGATTTGACTTTAATGACCACCTAACTTAGAGGTGAAAAATGGCTCTAGCGAGAGGCTAAGGATCATATCTTTGGTTGTTATATTGGTGAGTTGTGGAGACGAGACCTTACCCTGGTCCTCCCTTTCTATAACAAATCTTGGAGTCCCCTCAGCTATCTGTCATACTCACAAGCATGGATAAAGAATTCTACAGCACTAGTGTCCTTTTTCTGGCACTTGCTTTCAAAGTTACTGACATAAGCAGGCATTGCTCTTTTCAGTGACAGAATGTTCAAGCCACGCTGTTCTTATCTTAGCAGTGGATTGTAAGGGCTATCCGCGAACGCATATGAAGTGCTATCTCTACGTTTGCCTTAAGAAACAAAATAGAACGTCTTTTTTTTTCTTCCCTTCCTCTTGAACATATGATTGCACTTGTATTGGAAGAGATGGTGGGACAGATGGCATCTTAAAATCATTTTAGCAAACATGTTCAATGAGTTAAAATCATAGAAGTCCTCATGCCAAGCCGATTTTCTAGGGACAAGATGAAAAAGACATCTTAGTATGGAGACTTAGCTACTTAGCTCTCAAACTAAACCAACTAGTTCCTTCCCTCTTTGCCTTCCCTCTTCCCACTTCCTTGTGGGTAAATGCTTCCAGAACTGAACTTTTGCTCATAAAGTCATTTTCTCGTGTTCCCCATTAGCCTTGCTAGTTCTCCACCTTATTCAAGTGGCAAGCCACCATTTCTAGTTAGAACACACTTTAAAATTTCAGTTAATTTAGAGATGGTTCAAATCAACAGGAACTTTCTATATTTAATATTTGAGACAATGGCAGTATGGTTTCCTTCCCCCCCCCACCCCTATGGAGCAGTGTTTTTAGAGTGAAATAATGTACAGTTGTAATTATATCTTGTTTTGATGGATCACTAAGAATGTTTCAAAAACAAGTCACCAGTGCTCGGCCCAGATGCTGAGCAGATGATGATCTTTTGCTTATGTTTTCTGTTAGGTGTCGAGGCTTCAGGAACAGATCTTCACTCTAAGGGCTGTAGCAATACTCTCTTTCTCCTTCGTCTGGCTGAGTCTGAACAGGCCACTTGAGGGGGCTTTCCCTTGGGGTTTTATTTAACAGTTTCTGGCTTCCTGCTAGAAATGAGTAGTAACCTCTTCCCAGGTGCAACAGTCAAAAGCGTCCAACGTCCCTTTCAGGCAAAACCCATCCAGTTTAAGAACCATTGTTCTATAGGTTTTAACCAGATGAAAAATCCACAATTAGACAGCAACATCTGCTCTGTTACTAGCCAACTAAAGTGGTGAATTTCTTTATTATTTTCTTTCCAGATACTTCAACTCACTTTTCTTCCCCCCCCCCCAGATCTTTCACAATCACTTTATGTAAAGTTGTAACTAGCCCTGCATCTCTATTCAGCTGCATTTCTCTACTCAGCCCCCATCTATACCTGAAAATATATATTTAATTTTACATATTCCCCCCACCTTTCAAAAGATTTCAAGAGAGCAGGATGTTTTTATTCTATTCAGTGCTTTAGCCCCAGAAAATAGATCAATGCCTGGCCTGTAATCTGCAAGCTAGGAGTAATTGTTGACTAAATGAGTCAATTATTTACAGACACTTGCTGTGAAAAAGCAAAGAGTGCAGATATTAAAGATCACAAATGTAGCTGCAAATAAATTGTTGAGAGGATTCTAACTGAAGAAGCGTAGCTGCCACTGTGGCCATTCTACCTAATGCTTTGGTAATTAATTATTCTGTAATTGGGATTTAACTTTCTCCTCATTTTGTGTGGTTTTCCTAGAGTCTATTTTTCATGTCAAGTCTACAATGGCTTCAGAGGACAGAGAGGACTGAGCTGTAAGAAAGAGAGGAAAGCCAGATGTTGGAAGCAGGCAAAAGACGTAGGAAAAGTCCTGCCATCTCTTAAGCAGTCAGCCATTGCAGGCGTATCCAGGAACAGAAGGCTATCATTAGGAGCTTTCACTGGAATAGTCAGTGAAGGACAGCCTTCCTTTGAATATTAGAACCAATAATTGAGAGGTTTTTTTATTTCAAGCAGCAATTTATCCATTCAGAGCTTAAAGATTTTTTCTATATTTTTGTTGTCTTATTTTGTATTTGTATTTCTTCAGATCACTAAATTGCTCAAAAATATTTAAGTGCCTCCATATTTAATCTTCTAATTGAAATAATCATCTTTGACAGAAAATCTGCAATTCACCATGAAGATGGAGAGCAGAAATCCTTGGCTTACTTGTCAGGCCTGGAAATGATTGGATGGGTAAAAATGCTGCAACTTAGTAAACAGCTAAGATGTGCATTCCATTGACTGTATTTGGGTCTTGAGGAATTATGGACATATGTGTTGACAAAATAATGAATGAAGCTTCTTCAAGTTATGTGCCAAACACTGGGATTTTATATGACAAGAGGACCAACATGACTCTGGGTAGACCCTAGAATTCAAAGGTACCATCAATGAAAGGGGCTATGTAATTCCCCACTTTAAAAAGTCAATTATCAAGTTTTAATTATTAGTTGATTAGAATGCATTTACATTTTAAAATCGAGTGTATTTAACCCTTGAAGAAACTAGTTCTTCCATAATGAGAACCTATCTTTCCAAACAAAGAGTGAAGGAAGCAAGGAAGAAATGGGGCAGAGAAGGAAGAGAGGAAAAAGGAAAAGAGCCTAATATTCTGACTTTTAAACAGAAGGTCAAAATAACTAGAAAACTGAATTTTCCTTTCTTTCTTTGGCTGTTTTTCCTTCTCCCAAACTGCTTCTGGGAGTTGGGGTAAAGCCCCAGGGAGTTGAGGTGGCTGGGTAGTGGTGGACCTAGCACTTCTTTGTTATGTGTTAGTCGCAAAAGTAGAAGAACTCCCACATGTCTTTTTGTACCTCTTGCTGTCTGCACCTTGGAGTGGAATTGACACCCCCAGTTCAAGATTGCACTGGTGATAGATCTTTTCCTGAAACTCAGTTCCCCCCCCCACTCCGCTCCCACCTTCACCTAGTACATAATCCAAAGCTATCACAATCCCTCCTACAGTATAAAAGTATTAAACACTTACAGTTAGGAGACTGTTAAGTATTTTCATAATGATGACTGAATGAGTGGAGATAGAAGAGAATGAAGAAAGAGGGTAAAGAGTAGACGCTGCCATCACAGCCAAGTTCCAGTGGGAGGCCCAGCAATTGATTCCATCAGTAGACATCTTCAGCTTTCACTCCATGTGAAGCATCATAGCAGGTGCCGTGACTATGAGGACGGACAAGATCTGATCCTACACTTAGGAGAGCATGCTCTCTGACAGCTTTCCTCCTAAGATTGGTCCACTGGAGCCCCTACCCACATGGGTCCTGGAAGAGTAAGACTTCCAAGGATGCGGTGGCTATGTGACTTTTGCACAAAACAGAAGGAATGATTACTCAGAATGATTTGGCCAGTAATGTTTTCATTGTTCTTTAGCATTTGCTCTCTTGAAGATTTAACTCAGAGATGAATTTCCTCTATCCCATAATTTGTTGTATGTGGTTTTAAATTTTCTAGGTATATTACCATCATTAAATAAGGTTAAAATTATGATCCAAATGTTAGAGATGAGGGGAAAAAGAGTTGGTCTTAAATAGCTGCTGGTGTTTCCACAGCCAAAAGTAGATGCCCTCTCCACTGCACGTCTTGTTAATGGCAGGTCGATCAATAAATTCAGTTAGCTCATGTCTGTTGCAAAGGGTAGATTCGTAGACTAAGGTTTTAGAGCTGTAAAATGAGAGATGATGTAGACAGCCAAGTCAGTAGACACTTGGTGCATGTCTTCCCTCTAATCCCTGAATAATGGGACTCTCGCGTTCAATTGTAATGACATATTGGAATTCGGGTAAATGAAAAGTATGATTGAAATGATCCATTTGCATGCCTTGTGACATTTCCCATTCCCAGTAGCATAAAGCCAAGAAGCCAATTTTTAAAACCTTTTAGTGGCCACATAAAAGTAATAATTTTGACTACCAAGATATTTGAACTGTGAGGTTACGAGACACTAATAATATGAATGTAATTATGGATGTAATAGAAGCAGTTGTCACCGGATTGTGTAAGACTCCTTTCAGTCACATTAACTATATTACCAAATAATTAAAACAGAGTTTGAGGCAAGCTCTGCAAGAACGATTCCCAGATGTGGGCTAATTTTGGTCATTGCATTAGAGATAACCCAATGTGTTAGTGAGTTGAAAAAAAGCATGCACTTTGGTGGTGGACCCTTCCAGAAGTCAGTGTTATTTGCCTTTCTTCATTTTACCCACAAACTATTTCCAAGATAGACTATGAATTCTTTGTCATCCATAATATGTTACAGCCTTTTGGACAGCTCGTATGAGAAATGCTTTTCAAATCTTTCTGGGATAAAGTGGCCATCGTAACATCTTTACCACAAAGAACATCTGCCTACCAGCTCTCCAGCTCTGCTGACTTTGACCACTTGTGGGGAATGCTTTAGGGAGTGATATTTTTCCCTCTCCTGACAGGCTTCTGTGCTTCTCTCTCTCTCTCTCTCTCTCTCTCTCTCTCTCTCTCTCTCTCTCTCTCTCTCTCTCTCTCTCTCTCTCTCTGTGTGTGTGTGTGTGTGTGTGTGTGTGTGTGTGTGTTTCTGTATAGCATGCTCGTGCTTCAAGCATAGTGATTTGAGAATGTGGTGTTCTGACTCTCCAGGTAATTAGAAAGTTGTAGTACAGCTGGGCACAGTGGTGCACACCTGTAATCCCAGGACTCAAAGAGACAGAGGCAGGCAGATTGCTGTGAGTTTGAGGCCAGCCTGGTCTACAAAGTGAGTCTAAGACAGCCAAGGCTATACAAAGAAACCCTGTCTCAAAAGCCATAGTACTTCCACAGAGGTGTCCAGATGATTTCCTTTGTTTCTTTTCTAATTAAGATTTTGGTTTCCAGAAATGTTTTGTTGTAAGTGAACTAATGCATTCGGCATGCTGCACGCACACAATGAGCGCCTCATTCCAATGGTTCAATTCATCTTATTTATAGAAGACCCTAAAACAAACAAATACCTTGTGTTTGTTCACTGAAAATAGAACTGGAAGCTCCTTAAGGAAGGGAAAGTTGAATTTGAGACACATTCCTCTTGACACACTCTGATGATATTTTTGTTTTAATCAGAGTATCTTATCTTCCAAATCTCCTCTCAGCCTCTGAATGGTAAACACCGTCAAGCATGTAGTGAGTAAACCAAGGTGCAGATATTTCATTGTCACTTCTTCAATCATTAGTGGCATTTAATGTCTGAAAAATGTTATAAATATATTTAGATTTTGTTCAGATTACTGGGTGCTTTATCTTTCACTCAAAGTATTTTAGTAATTGAGACACGACTTGAAAGTTAACACCCCGGCACTTTCTATGTGACTTGAAAAGAAAGCCGTACTACTCAGTCATTAAAAGCAAGGGAATCTTGAAATTTGCAGGCAAATGGGTGGAGCTAGAAATGACCATCCTGAGTGAGGTAACCCAGACCCAGAAAGATACACATGATATATACTCACTTATAAGTGGACATTATCCCATCATAGATGTCCTCTGAGAGACTCCACCAAGCAGGCGATCAGGACAGATTCTGGGACCCTGGGTGGAGCACTGAGAGTGGTACCAAAGAAACAGGGATGGAAGGACTCAGAAGGTTCAGGAACACCACAAGGAGACCTTCAAGACTGGCGGATCTGGACTGGGCGGGGAGGGCTACACAACCTCTTGCACCAACCAAGACAATAATGCAGAGAACCTTGAACCTCTGTTCAGATCTAGCCAATGCACAGCTCATTCTCCACGGTTGTCAGGGCAGGGACTGCCTCTGAAATGTAACCTGGTCCTCCTGATTTGACCACCTCCCCTTGGGTGGGAAGACCCTGCAGGCACACAGAAGAAGGGGATACAGGCTGTCTGGATGAGACCTGATAGGCTGGGCTCAAACAGTCGGGGAGGAGGGCCCCTCTGTCAAAGGTCTAGGGTAGAGGAATAGGGCAGAAGAGGGAGGGATGGAGGGAGGGTGGGAATGGGACGGTACAATTGAGGGGATAACAATTGGGTAATAATATGGATACATTATAATAAATTTAAAAAGAAAACCATAGAAACACTATTTGTTAAATACATACCTTTATATTTGATATGATGTCTTTGCTCATTCTAGGACAAAATAATCATTATGCCAATGGCATCGTGTGGAGCAGAGCATTATGGTCTAGACCGTAGCACCTTGGAAGTTGCTATTATTTATTAGCTAGATTTTTTTTTTCTTTTGAGACAGTTATCTCACTATATAACTCTTCCTGGCCTAGAAGTCACTGTGTTTG
This sequence comes from Acomys russatus, assembly GCF_903995435.1. NCBI lineage: Eukaryota > Metazoa > Chordata > Mammalia > Rodentia > Muridae > Acomys > Acomys russatus. The sequence goes on from NC_067156.1 coordinate 39,945,003, forward strand.
GCCTTGAATTCAAGAGATCCACCTGCCTCTGCCTTCCTGTGCTGAGATAAAAGGTATGTTTCTCTCCACGATGTTCTTGAATAGGGTGACATTAAAGTTAGCATCCACTTATACCAGCTCCATCCCACAGTTCACGTGCAAGGTACACTACTGCAAAAGGAGCATAAAAATTCACTAATAATAGCAGTGCTCCCAGGCAGGTGCGGCAGTGCACACCTGTAATCCCAGCCCTCTGGGAGGCAGAGGCAGGTGGCTCTCTGTGAGTTCCAGGTCAGCCTGGTCTGCAAAGCGAGTCCAAAACATGGAAAGTTGCACAGAGAAACCCTGCGTCCAAAACCAAGCACACAAAAATGGTAGTGCTCTCGCCTCTCACATTCACACAAGTGATCAAACCTGGGGCCTCGAGGAAACAACAAACCCTGTACCAATGACCCTTTGGCCTTCTTTTAACTTTTATTTTGAAGCAAGGTCTCACTACGTTACTCAGGCTAACTTTGAACTTGAGATGTTCCTACCTCCCCACCCCCCAAAAGGAACAACTAAGATTAACAGGCCTGAACTATCAGGTCCCCTACTTTAGAAGAGTGGCGTTTGGGGTGGCAAGATGGCTCAGCAGGTAAAAGCTTGCTGCCAAGCCTCACAATTTGGGTGTAATCCCCAGGTCCCGCCTGGTGAAGGAATAGATGCTTCCCGACAGTTACCCTCTGACTTCCACATGCATGCCCTATTCATTCCTTACCTACAGTAAGTAATTAAAAGAAATAGAAATGTAGTCATAATCTAAAATCTCACCAAGCTAATATTTCCACTCATCAGTTTGGGGGTATTATACAACAGTTGCAACAATTTAATGCCCCAGAAGGCAATGCCAAATACAGTACCCGTGTCGGCCTAGAACTAATTTATTACAAGAACTTTTAATTCAAAGAGGCAGAACAACAGCCCGAATCACATGTGAATCCATCAGTACAGGAGAAGTCAGCAGAGCCGGACCAATTGAGCAAGTGAAAATCAGAGGACGGATCTGGACCAGATCAGAAGCACCTACTTCATAGAAGAATTACTTCAGAACCAAAGGCTTGGGAAGCTCTTGAGAAAACTGATGACACTGTGTGTTTGTCAGCAATGATAGCTCTGGATTAGGCTAACTTACTATAATTTTATCCTAAAAAAGAAAAAGCAACACTTGATTCAGCCCTTGATTCCAGTTCTACACTTGGAATATTAGCTTTGTATTTTGTGATACAACATGGACTTACTTAAGATAATATCACAGTGTGACCTTTCTTGGCATTGCAATTCAGAGGTTTACTGACCCTTTTCTCGTGCCAGTTATTTCTTAATAATAAAAACCCATAAAGCAATACCACAAATTTCACTTTTACCATTAATTATGAATAGAATATGCCTCACTTTGCTTCTACATTTTAAACCTTCAGATTCTTTATTTATTTATTTCTGTAAAATTGTATTTAGTATCACGACTATGGATCCTGGACAGATATTAATATCTAAAGAGTCTTTAAAAACACTGACATCTAGGATTCAGCCGCAGGACAGCTAATCCATCCTTTGAAAAGAATTTAAAAGAATCCATCTTTCAGTGCCTTCCCAGATAGTTAGTGGGTGCCACAGACAGTACATCTATCAGGTGCTAAAAATGCTAGCATTTAATTCTGTAATCAAAGAAATGTGGTTACACCTTGCCCCACTGTTTTAATGTGTTAAATCTTTATTGTGTTTTCCCTTACATAGTTAACTTTAAAACATAACGTATTGTATGTTCATTTGTCAATGAAGAGAACTTTCTTAAGCACAATAACACAGCTCATGTATTTGTTTTGTAATGGTTTGTGTGTGTGTGTGTGTTTGTGTGTGTGTGTGTGTGCTTGTGTGTGTGTGTGTCTGTGTGTGTGTGTGTTTGTTGCTTGATTGTTTTGCCACTTGTTCTTGTTATTGATTACAGGGAGAGTCTGAATAGTCATTTCTCTGATCTCTAGCTCACTCAGACTCTGACCCACAGTTTGTTGTGGAGCAAAACCAGAAGATCGCAGAGTGTACATGTAAAGTCGTGAGAGAGGTCAAAGGTCACAGAGTGTACATGTGAAGTCGTGAGAGAGGTCAAAGGTCACAGGGTGTACATGTGAAGTCGTGAGAGAGGTCGAAGGTCACAGAGTGTACATGTGAAGTCGTGAGAGAGGTCGAAGGTCACAGAGTGTACATGTGAAGTCGTGAGAGAGGTCAAAGGTCATAGAGTGTACATGTGAAGTCGTGAGAGAGGTCAAAGGTCACAGAGTGTACATGTGAAGTCGTGAGAGAGGTCGAAGGTCACAAGAGTGTACATGTGGAGTTGTGAGAGAGGTCAAAGGTCACAGAGTACATGTGGAGTCACGAGAGAGGTCGTTCTGAATTGCCTATAGGCTGCTTCACAGCAAAGTCTGACAAAAGGAGGGCCTCAGATGGGGAGATGGAGTGAACAGAAATCACAGGGGTGCCATTAAGGGGTGCTTTAGGAGAAGCCAGGGCACAGAAGACCAGGTAGGTGCTGTGAAGACAATTGTTAAGAAATACTAGATGTGTCTAAAACATCAAATTTCACTCTGACTGTATACCTCCAGGCACTTTTCTATTTAGTCTGTATTCGCTTGCACATCCATGAGTTACCTTCTACTGGCTTTTTTTACACTCTCTAAATTCCATTTTGTGAGTTTTGCCTCTCTTCGTTCTCCTTCTTCTCGCTCCCTTTCATTAGTTGTGCTTTCTTGATTGTAGAACAAAATTAAGGCTAGGAGTGGATTAAAAACATGTTTTTTTCCTTCTGTAGTGGTTGAATGCTTAGCGTAGCCAGTGAGCAGCTTTTTAATGTTTTGCTTTTAATGTCATGAAGACCCAGACAGGCCGCAACAAAGGGCAGTAATCAGCAGCATGCAGCATCTCCTGTCTGTCTGGTTCCAGCTGTAAACCGGGATTGTTTGTGCTGACCTCATGGGAGAAGGCTGGCTGCACGGCAAATCTGGCCAACTCTAACCTAAACCAAATGAGTTTGTATACAGTGTGGCAGCTGTACACCACGACACCACATGATAGCCTTGTTCAGAAGGAGAAAGCAGCAGGGTGCTTTGATCTCACACACACACACACACACACACACACACACACACACACACGGGTGTCTTCTAGCTCTGTTAGCCCTCGTCTCCTAGCTGTGGCAAAAGCAATAAGCCTAACTAATGGTAGGCCAAGTGCAGTTTTCTGATTCTTGGACACAGTGTTTTTAAACAATGCTTTCTCGTGCATTAAAGTGGTCCGTGTGCTGTTTTCAGTGCAAGTCACTGATCTTTCTGTCTTGGCTCCTTTTATCAAAATTTCACCCAACCCTCCCAGAAAATCAGTTCCTAGTATTATCCACTCTGTACTGTCATCCAAGGAGATCATGTCTCTGTTGTGAATAGTCTCCACAGTGGCCTTTGGAAAACTCCCAGTAATTTTCAGAACTATACTCTTATCAAGCCTGCTCCAGGAAATGGCCGTAGATGGCAATAGCTTTGTGTGTAGGGTTACAGTTTCTATTGGACTCTCATTAACAGATTTAAAATTCATTTCTTTGGCTAACTTTTCTATCTTGGATACTGTATATTTTCTGCATCTTCATTTAGACAAGAAACTCTTGGGAACTTCAGCTAGAATGTTCTGGAATCACCAACTTTCAGTTACCATCCCAGGTAGCTACAGAGTGCTGCCTTCATAGTAAGTCCTATTGCACACAAGCTCTTGCCCAGGTCTTTGCCTGTGTTCTGTTAACTAGGATGACTGACTTCAGGGCCTTGGGTGTCTCCAGAAATGTTTTGGTTTTGTATGTTTGTTTGTTTTTTGCTGATGTAGGGTGCTAGGAAGTCCTATCAGCAGGACTTTGGAAGTAGACTAGTCAATAGTACACACAAAAGGATATGTGAGTCTGCTAAACCTTAAGGGGAAAGGAAAATCAGAAGCGCAAAGCAGTCTTCCTGGTTCCGCCCAATAAAGGTGACAATGTGAACCCTCCTGATGTTTTCTGATTCTGCATGTGGCCACCTTCATGACATGCAGGAGAGTGGAGACAGTGGCTGCAGCAGGTCAAGAGGGGAATGGCTTCAACTTGCATAAGCTCATTAAGTTCAGTAAGCTGTCCGCTTTGCAACAGAACACTTAACGTAATAGTTATAACTGAGGAGAGAGAAAGATCGCGGCCTTGGTAAAGTAGGGCTTGTGTGGTGGGGCCAAATAGAAGGACGACGTGGAGGTAAGCCATCATGAAAACCATAGGTCTGTGGCAAGCACTACACTTCAGAGCACAGAAAAGCAGTGCTTCTTGGGGGCTGTGATTAGCAGAAAATTCCACAGCTGCTTGTTGACTCTGCTCACCACGATACTGTACACAGGCTTTCAGCCCGCCCATGCCCCAGATGTGGCACACGGAAGGTGTGGTGATATATCGGGAGCCAGACTAATCCAGGTGGCACCTGGGTTCACAGAATCTAGAATTCAGGCTTTCAAACTGACCCTTTTACAATGACCCATCCTCTGCTGCATTTCTTAATTTGCCTGATTCTTATTTCAGAAAACCATGTACTTCCCTTTCATTAAGGCACAGACTTTTTTCAAGTCTTTTTTCACTCGTTTCGTATTTCAGTGGATTCAGGGAAGAGTGTCCTGAGAACTGAGCATCCTCTGAGATGATTTACGAGAGACCCTGGCCTTGCAGAGGGCCTGCGTAAGAGCACAGGGAACTCTTGCCAGGGCTCCTCTGGGCTCCAGGGCTCCGGTGGTGCCATCATTTCTGGGTGGGTAGGCTCATTCACTTCCCTTGGCTGCCAGGCTTGTCATTTGATAGGACTCTCATCTGCATGTCAATGAGGCCTGAAGCCCATGGAAAGAATTAACTGGCCCAAGATGTTTATGAAACTTTTCAACAAATGCAATTGAAAGGAAAGTTGCCCTGACTGAGCTGATTGTCTTGGATCAGATTTACAGTGAAGTAATCGCTAATATTAAGTGATTCAAGTTATATGATCTTTTCAATGATCAGCCTAGTAAGAGTTTAAACATGAGGGGGGAAAAACCCACCAACTAATCAAAAACAGTAAATGAAACAACCCTTTTAAAGCACATCAAGTGACCTTTTATTTATCTTATGCTTTTTATTTGCATTAAGACAAGGTGTAAATTCGGGCTTCCTCCCTACAGGAACCCTGTTTTTTGATTGCATTTTTAAACCAACAATATTAATCTCCAGTTGTATTTCTATTCCTTGAGGAGTAATTAAAGAAAACATGTTTGTTTTTCTAGGCATCGTTCCTAAATCTGCAAGTGCCAAGATATAAATCCTGGCTTTATGTTCCAAAAGGATGCTTAGGCTTTGAGATCATGTGGTCTTTGAGTAGAAAGTGGTTCATGTGTGAGAGGCTGTGTGTGTTCTTTGTTCAAGACCTTAGCTTCATTTTGGAGGCATTCTGGAGAGGTAAGCAAATTCCACGTGAAAACTTCCCTTTTATGTCCATAGGTTATATAAACAAAGATTGAAAAATCTAAACTTATGTTTCAAACATTGCCTCAAGGACCAAAACAAAAAGTTAAGGCCCCTCAAAAAATGTGTTTCCTTCTCTCTCTCTCTCTCTCTCTCTCTCTCTCTCTCTCTCTCTGTGTGTGTGTGTGTGTGTAAAATATCTTTCATATTTCAGATGACTCTTCCACCAAGAAAAAAATCGTAAAAGATAGCTTTATAGTCATATATGTTCCTTTGCTTTTTTTTTTTTCCTTCTGAGTGCTGCTGAAACAACTCTCTCAATACTGGTACACAGTGAGACACCAGCTTATGGTGCCATTACATTATAAACTCAGTCCATGAGGCAAAGATTATGTCTAGTCAAAATGACCCTTGAAAGCCTATTAAATTGCCCATAAAATCCACCTTAACATAAACTCAAAGCTGCCAGGTTTTTCTGTAGAATTGGAAAATCACTGGCTTTAGTGTCCGATGAGATAGGACTATATTGTAGTGAGAGATGCATTTCTTTAAATGCTAGGAAAGCCCCCAGCATGGGAACAACCCCATACCATGAAATAAATAGGAACCAAACAGGGAGATAAACAGCTGTCTTGCTGTGTGTCTCCCAGGTTCATTACCAGACTCTGAGGGGGGGGTGATAAATAGAGCGTCCTGTGTTATGTCACTAGCCTTTCTTTTTTCCTCTACAAGGTTATTTCAAGTTAAATGCATATGTATAGTCACACCATTGCACATGTGAAGAAGCCCTGGGGTGCTTTTCTGCCAGTGAACATGCCAGGAAATACCTTGTTGAATCCTGGGTTTAAAAACAAGGAAACAACACTTACAATGAAAAAAGTAAGAGGGCCGCACCCAGCTCTTCTGTTGCGGCATGCGTTTGGTTATGGTGTAGACCAGCACTTTGAAGGTCGAAGCCAGTGATGTATGTTTAGCTATGTGTATGTAGATGGCATTTAACACTATCTTGATGTACCTCGACAGCACGAAGTGTTGCAAGAACAGCTGGCCTTCCTTTGTGCGGTGGTTTGAATGATGTGCCCCCCATAGTCCAGGCATTTGAACGCTTGGTGTCCCCAGTTGTTGGCTTTGGTGGGGGAGGGTTGAGAGATGTGAGCCCACTGTCCTCGGCTTCCAGCTCCCATCACCAGTCACCATGGCTGCCACCCATCTCCGCCATAATGTCGATGCACTCTCATCCTTCTGGACCCATAAACTAGAACACACACACACACACACACACACACACACACACACACACACACACACACACACACACACACACACACACACACACTTTCTAAAGGCTTTTCTGCTTTGAGTGCTTCCAGGACTTTGAGCACTTTTTTTTTTTTTTTCTTGGCTGCGAGGTCAGTATCTTCCTAATTACCTGCTGTTGGTGGGTGTGGGGGAGGATCAGCTCTTCATCTGACCTTGGGGTCACCCTCAGCTATGCTCTTTTCTTCCTCACAAATAAGGATATGCATACCATGCGCCATCTGTCACCGAAGCCTGTTGGCTGTGCCATGGTGATAGGTTCAGAGTTGGACCATAGTTACCACCTTATACAAGTAACTGAAGCATCAGGCCCAGACCAGTGTAGTGTAAGACTGAGACTTTTAGAGAGATTTCTAGTCTATTTTCGGAGTCTTTATTAAGAGACAGAGTTTATTGTCGATGTAAATGTATAGGAATAGGAATTTATTGAGTCATCGCGATGGGGGTCTGTCTAGCTCTTTTAAGTTGTAGACCCCGAGAAACAGAGGCACAGGCCTTTTATAGGTTTTAGACAAAGAAATGAGTTTTACAGTATGTGATTGGTTGGCATTTGGGCAGAAAAGCTGTAACCAGGGAGTTACAAGTCTTGGCGTTTGGTGGGTGGATAATGGGTGGACGGGCAAGTTAACCTATGGAAAAGATTGGTTGAAACAGTCACAGGGGGCATTTAGAAACTTTTTTAGTTGGGGAGGAGTAGTGGAAATTTTAAACATAGCTGGTTGTCTTTGACTCTAGCTGGACCCTGAGCACAGACTGAGACCTTGAGTCAAGTTGGACTTTTTAAGGTTTTTTCTGTCCCTGCCACACACATACAGTGATCTGATATCTGTCCATGGTTTAAGCTGGACCCTCTAGAAATGTACATGTTTTGGCCTTAATGGGGGTCCTTAAGGGGGCTGGTTCCTTTATTCCTCCCTTCTTCTTGTAACTGCTTCAATCTTGAAGCAGGTCTAGAGATTGTGTATATGATCTGAGAGGCCCCCTAGAAATATACATGCTTTGGCCTTAATGGGGGTCCTTAAGGGGGCTGGTTCCTTTAGTAGTGCCCCTCTGTCTGCCATTGTTTCTACCCTGCTTTTCTTGCAGTCTGGTCTAATACCTCTCTCCAGCACCTGATCTTGTTAAATACGAACCATCTCGGCCCTCTTTCACTGGAAATCACTCACTTCTGTTTCCTGTACTTCAGCGGAAACCCCAAACCCTTTGTTACGTGGGGCCCTGCACACTCATATATCAGGTCCCCTCTCCCCCTTCTCCCCCCTCCCCCTCCCCTCTCTTCTCCCCCTCCCCTCTCCTCTCCCCTCTCCCCTCCCCCACCTCCTCCCACTGTCTTGTGTCATGTCCTCCTAGACCTGCTGACCTCACTCTCACCTCAGAGCTTTCACCCCTCCAGTGCTTTCTGCTGAGAAACGTCTACATCCTGTGTATTTTTTACATGGATTGGGCTTTATTGTTAATTGGATCTCTTTTAAGAATGCTTTTTTTTTTTAATGCTGAACTTATTTAAAAGGACCAAATTTCTCCCCTGGTCCTCTGATACACACCACCTTGTTTCGCAGTTGTCTGCTTAATCCACGATAACTTTGCTGCTCACGATTGGCAGCCATGGGTCACATTCTGCAACTGAAGGGTAATGAATAAAATGGACTGAGATGGAAGCTCAGTCCCTTAGCTGCTCCAGCCTACACTTCAAGTGCTCAGTGGTGACTCTAGTGAACAGAACAGGGTATTTCCCTAAAGCAGAAAACTCTGGTAAGCCTCGCAGAAATGAGTTCCTGAGGACAAGGGGCCCATCTGACTCACTCACTGCTGAGAGCCCAGTGGCCACACCCAACGTACTCAGCTGACGCTGTGTAGGGTGCAACTGTGTGAAAGAACAGGAGCCTTGAGGTTTTCAGGAGCTCTTACCTGAACCACGTCAGAATCTGCCTTTAGTCTCTCAGGTCAGTAAGTAGGCTGAAATTTCAGGATTAGAGAAATTAAAATGTGCTTTTCAGTATGTTAGGAGAAACTAGGAGAATGTTTCTTCATTGCACAGGAAATCTCCTCTGGTGTCATTTTTCACCTCCTTGGAGCCTCATTCTGGAAGACTGCATCTTCTAGATAAACTCTTCACATCATATCTAGGAGAGAGGGACATTTTTCTCTAAGTCTCTGTTTACCCTGATACATCATTTTTCTTCCTTTATCTCTGTAATATATGTATTTTTTGCTGGCATCTGTTAAGGAATACAGAATACTTTTCCCTGTGAGTTACTAGTGCCGTTTTTCTGCATTTGCCTTGAGAGAAAAAAATCATACTTTAAAAATGTTTTTATTATTTTTTTGAGAATTTCACACAGTGTATTTTGATCATGTCTCCTGATTTCTCCCAGATCTACCCTGAACTCCCCAGCTCATCTCAATTTCGTAGTCATACTTTTAAAAAGTCAACTTGCAGCACGCCGCACTATGGTGGCCTGGTGGGATCTGTCTCTGTGTGGGCATGGTTGCTGCTTACTGATTGAAAGCAGCACTTGTCCTCTGGCATGCTTCAGAACTAATACCCTTGAACTTTTGAACTCAGAGAAACTTCTGGATATATGTTAGGAGAAATAAGTAGCCTAAAGCCAAGAATTTGTGTGTTTCTGGAAACGAATCAAGTTGATTTCAAAAAAACGAGTTTCATAATTGGCTTTTTAATAGTTTCTTATAATTTAATGCTTGAAATTTTATTTGAAGTAAATATAACTTTATGTGAGATTTTAAAAAGAACAATTCATATAAAATTGTTTCCATAAAAAAATTTAATGATAGTATATATGAAAGTTGTTTTCAAAGAATAATTTCAGAGATAATAATTTGTAATTTGGCTTTAAGGAAGAGAAATAATTCGTTCAATCATTCTGTGAAGTCTAGATGCTAGAGATTTATTAGATCTGAACTATCAAAATAATTTGAAGGCATTTAAATTGTTGAGCAGGTTCCTTATCCAATATCATATTTCTATGAGAAACATGAGGTTTTTAGAACTTGAATAAAATAACTGTAATTTGAAGGCTCATTATGCCTTTCTCCAGCAACCTTAATGAATTGGTGAACACTTCCACTTAGTCAGAATTATGAGAGAAATATAATAGTTATCAGTAACTTGTATTAATTTTCTTCTTAATTGGAAAAGGTAAAGTGTAAGTGGCCTATAAAAGCTCACTGATGGGGCTGGGGTGACAGTTCATTCAGTAAAGTGCTTTCTGTGAAAGCAGTAGAACCTGAGTTAGATCCTCAGTACCTACATAAAAAGATGAGTGTGGCTGTGTGATCTGTAATCAAAGCCTCAGGGAGCTGCAGACAGATGGAACCTTGAAGCTCATTGGCTGGTCAGCCGAGACGAATGCATGCATGCTTAGTTCAGTGTGAGGCCCTGTCACTACAAAATAAGGTAGAGATCAATTGAGAAGGATATCTGAGACCTCCATATACAGGCACACATGCATGTGTACACACACACACACACACACACACAACTCAGCGATGATCAGTAGATCTGCAGACTTTGAAGGAAAGATTTTTAACCCTGAACTTGTATTGGTAGCCACAAATAATAGCAAAGCACTTTCAGCTGCTTGAGAGGAGGGAATAGCGGCCAGAGGGTTGATTCCTTTTGTTCTGAACAACCGGGAGCCAGAAGAATCTGTTAAGAGTTTTTTTTTAACCTTTCAGCAGTCAGCCTTGACAATCTGGGCCCAGTGCAGTGTTTCACACGCAATGGACAACATCGTTCCACAGAGCACCGCAAACCGTTCTCTACCAGCCTTGTTCACATTTTGATGTGAGGATTGCATTTGGCACATTGAGAAACATCCCTGAACAAGCAGATCTGCAGGAATGCTTGCATGTGCTTTTGGATGGCCACAGCAGTCCCAACCAGGCAGAGTGCCCACAGCAGGGTAGAGCTGGGGCTCTCCTGTTGGACACACTGCATGGCCCGATTCTGGAACATCATGTGGAGAGAGTTGTGTTAGGCAACTGAGCTGAAAATGCCTGGATCTCACCAGCTTCAGCATCCAGGACTACACACATTATCCTATTAAGCTCTTTTCTCATGTGGAATGTAATTCTTTCTCCACCAGCCATGGCTCTGAGGATTATTGAATGGTGACCTATGCCTCTATTTTTCTATGTTTAAGTGGGTATAACTGTACCAAAAGATGCATAACTGTGTGGTTTAGAAGCCAGACAGGTAAACCACTTGGCATGTGCTAGGGTTCTAACATCTCTTTAGTTTCTGGACATTTACTAGCAGTAGTTGGAAATGAAAAGAATGTTTTTTTCTTGAGGTGGAGGGGGTGGCACTACATTCACTTGGCACTTGAGTTTTATTTTATAATGTCTGTAAATATACTCAAGCAAAAGTATGATTATATGTACCACAGGTTCCCATTATCTATGAATAATCAAGAGAGTAATAAAGAAGAACACATAAGAAAGGAAGCTGATCAGGCTAGTGGCTAGAAATCCTGATGAATTTATCAATCTTAATCTATGAGGAGAACCTTAGGCTGGCTGGTACCAAGTGACACCTGGGACTTAGCACTTGAGAGACTTGATAAAAGAATGTGAGTAACTAACTATAGTCTTTTGAATAAATGTTTCATGCAGCTTCTCCCTCGACAGATGTACTTATTCTTCCTGGTAACATATTTTATGCATTTTTGATGTTTTACCAATGTTTGTTAAGTCACTCTACTAATAAATTAAATTGATACCTAATTACATTTCCCAAAGTAAACGTTGTGAATTTTCATTTAAAGCTTTGATTTTTACAAAGCGTTAAAACATATACCACCAAAGTATATGTATAATAAATATTTAACATTAAAAAAATGCAGCCAATGTAACATGGAGCTAGCGGTGCTTTTAGAATCAATAATAAAATAAATAAATAAACAAAAAAGCCAAGCACTTAACTGGAATTGTCTTGAAAGACTACTTTGCAATTACAAAAATAAGTCTTCGTGGTCTGTATTTAATAAAATTTGTATCTAATCTTTGACATAAACTTGATGACAGCTCTCTATACATCTATGTCATATATATATATATATAATCAGTTTGATGTTACAGTAGATGGATGGCAGAGACAATTAACCCTAAAAGACATGCAGGTTCTTGGGCTTCATCAATTTGACCAACCTTTGTTCTTTGATAGGTCATTTGCCCACGAAGCTTTATCCCACTATCTTCACTTACATATTTCTGTGAATCTGTAGATGTTTTTTCAATGGCCTGCTGTGTGTTTCAGTTATCCAGAATCTTGGTCTCTGACTCCAGGAATCCTGAATCTTTGGCACGCTTTGCGTTTTCACTTCCAGCTTACTAGCATTTTATTTGTTTTGTACTAAGGTGTGCTTTGAATTCTCCCATATCTGTGGGATTCCAAGGATGATTTACTCCAGCTGAAAAGGCCCCACTCCCTTATCACGGCTGACCTGGATACACTATTTGCTTGTGTAATTGAGGTGGAGACTAAAATCAGATGAGACTACAAAATAAAAATAACGAATGCAGAGAGTCACCATCACAGTGGCTCTCAAACTTCCTAATGCAGCTCCTCATGTTGTGGTGACCCCACACAAGCAACCAAAAATTATTTTATTGCTCCTTCTTAATTTTGCTACTATTATAAATTGTAATGTAAATTGCTGTGTTTCCCAATGGTCTTCAAGTGATACCTGTTAAAGGGTCATTTGACCCTCAAAGGGGTCACGACCCACAAGTTGAGAACCACTGTGCTATTATAAGCAGGGATAGGGGGTAAATAAAAAGCCATTCATTATTATTTTCATGCTATGATGCCTTTCAAGTCTTATTGTGGCCTTGAAACTGTGGGAAATTGGATAACTAAGATTCCCAGTGTGGAATAATTGTCACCTCCCCTCATGAAGAGCTGTGTCCCTGTCTTAAAGGTCCCTAATGTGTTTGCTCTTCCTGGGCTTTTCTGAGTAGCTCTTTCATCAGCATCATCTGAGCATCACCTCTGCCTCAGTTTCTAGTGACAGCAGAGAGAGATAGTAGGGAGAGATCATTTGTACTTGTGTTGGCAAAATCAAACTTAACCATTTAGAAACCTCCGTTGGTAATAGTGGTCATTAATATAATCTTGTTAAGGACCGGACTTATTTAAGGTGCAAAATAAGTTTAATTTTGATACATTGGTATAGAATTCAAATTTAAGATTATTCTTCACACACATTATATATATATATATATATATATATATATATATATATATATACACACATACATACATACATACATATATATATATTTCCACTCTAATATATAGTATTGTACACATACAATTCAACCACATATTTCTACTCTACTATGTGGTATTGTACACATACATCTCAACTATAATACAAGGTTTACCTCCAATACTTTGAAAGTGCTATTGCAGGCTGCTAGGATAATTAAATAATACAAGTTAATTATTAGTTGATCAAATCATGGTCATGTCAATTACTATTCTATTTTTATTGCAAGAATATCATTACAGGTTTAACAGATAGATATGACTCTATAGATAGGTAAAGTAAAATAATTAAATAAGGTCTTTAAAATCCTCAGAGACATACAGAATATAGCATTTAAAGATGTTTTTTATTATTTCAAAGATTCTTTGACAATAAGACAGGTTATATCCTGGCAACACCCAGCCTACCTCAAAGAAGATGATGGCTATCAAAGAACCTCCTTATAGAGATGGCTTCAAATGCAGCCAACCAGCCACTGGACAAAATGTCCTCGTTTCTGCCACAGACAGAATTCTGCCTAAAAAAGGGCAAGCTTGGATGAAGGCAGAGTTGACTACCAAACTCTGCCAAGACAGGCTAAGGAAGTCCTCAATAGTTTCTGCCTCACAAATATGTCTGTCAGATATATTGGGCCAGAAGGCTGAAGAGGATGCTCCGACATTATAGAGAGTTTTGGGTGACTGTTCAGGCAGCAAACTGTGTCTGTCATTTTTTTTTTCAAGCTGCCAACCTGCACCTCCTGTTCACTCAGTTAATTAAGTTTTATTCCTTCTCAAGTCTCTGATGGGGTTGAAGACCAGATAGTTTAGTTTTACAATCAAGTTTAGTTGTTTAGGGGTAAAGAGGCTTTTAGGTCTAGATAGAAGTTTTAAGTTAATAGAGATGAGATATGGCACATATTGATTTACATTCAGAATTGTAGACTCACCAAGATAGGGAAGATGTTTTCTTCAAGGCTGCCAAATACAAGTAGCCAAAACACTATGAATGTAACATTTACATAATTCCTGATTGTTTCATGGTTGTTCTTACTGTATGTATTTATTGTATATATGTTTAATCATATAAGTGTATATGTAACAAAAGAAGAAAAATACTTGGAAAAAGAACAAAAAAAGGAGAGGGTTGTATGTGAGTATTCTGAGTTCCCATGATTTCTTCGTCATCACTGACCTGAAATAGGCAGTCATTTTATGTATGTAATTGAGATGGACCTCGTAATCCAGAGAACTAACAGCCGCAGGTATTGTGACGACTTGCCCCACAGTATCCTTTTCAATCTTCACCACATCCTCGGAGTACTCCCAATGTCCCTGTGTTCCATGAGTTTAGTAAACCTGTCACTTAAATGATCGAGGAGGATGAGTGATGAAGTAGAAGTCTGGCAAGGGTAGGGGATAAATATGGGTGCTGCTTCCCACTGAGGCACAAAGAAACTACAACTACTAAGGTTGACAGTGTGGCTCGGCATACAGCAGACACTGGAGATTTAGGAGTCTTGAGTGATTTCTGGTGACAGGAACCACATGGAAAGAAGAGCCGTGTTTCCATGCTGTTAAACTCGGAGCTTTTTAGAGGAACAACAGTAGTGACTTGACTAGCATGGCAGTGGATTAGAGGGGGGGATTTAAGGCATATCAGTTAAAATGGAATGCTTAAAGGCAGGGAATGGATAATACTTACCAAGTTCAGAATCAGATTAACTCGGGGAAGAGAGAGCTGGAAAATATCTACCTTTCACTAGATAGATGACAAGGATGGAATGAGCCAAGAACTCAGTTGGGTTTGATGGAATGAACCAGAGATTCCAATGAGCCTGAGCCACACCCAGTGGCCTTGGCAGGGCCCCTTTCTTAATGATCTGATAACAAACACACACAAATGGGTTACATAGCGAAGCAGCATGCGGCCCCAGCTTGCTCCTTCTTTGGGGGAGAAAGTTCTGTAAGATGTCTATAATTATTCCACTCTGAATTCCATACCTCATCCTGTCTCTGAAAGAACTGAGGCCTTGGGCCCCAGACGAAAGATGAAACCAAGAAGGAAAGCATCGATGTCTAAAACATTAAACTGAGATGCCAAGTAGCATAGTTGCTCTTTTTCCTCCCACTGACTTGGTGGTACTCAGTGGCAGTCACTGAGGTAGTTCCATGTGCACATTGCCTTGCATCTCCGACCAGCCACCATTTCTCCATGAAAGAGAAACGTGTTGGAGATGGCAGACTCCTATCCTAAGGCCTGCTATGGGTGAGTACAGCTGACAAGGGATCGGTTTGCACTTGGCTACCTGCTCTAAACTTGTCTTGGGAGACTTGCATCCTGAAGGGAAAATGGCTGAAATGGGTGTGGAATTGAAGTGAATTAAACATACATGCTTCATTTGAGGCTCTAATAAGACTTACACGTCAGGGAGAAAGGCTGGCAGGCACTCACACAGAAATGACAATCTTTGAGTTCAGTCCTTTTATCCCACAAGGTGACAGGGACCGGGGAAAATGGATACTGAGAGTTATCTTCTGACCACCTCTCCCTTCCCCCTCACACACAAATTAATTTTAAATTAATAAAATAAGTGTCATATTTCTGTTTTCTTCCTCTGGCTTTGGTTTGTCTGCTATTTTGAAGTGTTCATGGTTCAAGTCTTATAGTTGTATGGGATACATAGACGGGAAGGAATGTGACAGGAATGGGGGAGGGGGCAGCTGGTCGGATTGCTTCCTAAGTCGGACAGAGAGAAATACATAATTCATGCCCAGCGTGATTCCTTCTTCTCATTAATTCTATGACTGCTGCCCACATTAAGCTGGGTGTTTCTGCCTCCCTGAACTCAATCTAGAAAATCCTCCACAGACATGCTCAGAGCTTTGTCTTCCCAGGTGGTTTTAGGCCCTGTCAAATTGGCATTCACCTGGTCATCATCGAGGTCACCAGAAGCACTCAGGGTGGGAGCCTGTCTTAGCACAGGTAGGGAGGACTTTTAACCTTTGCGCATCAAGCTGTTGAGGCTATGCTCAAAGACAGTATTTGGAATTCTAATCGTTAGCAAAGAAGTCAAGAAGAACCTCCCGCTCATAAGCAGAAAGTTCTCTGTTGCCATGAACGTGGTCTTTAGGAGGTAACAACAGGCAAAAAGCAGCAATAGCCTAGGAGTCTTCAACAATCACACTGAGTCTGGAGTTTGGCTTGACTTCCAGGGTCATCTCCCTTTCTCTGTGGGTGTGTAAACACGCAATGTGAGAATACATTCACACGTGAATATGAGTTAGATATATAAACATGGGCACAGGCTTGTGTCTGCTCATGTTGCGCTGTCTCTGAGAAACCCCCATTAGAACTCTAAGACAAAGAAGACCGGATTGAGCAAATCTTTCAGTCACTGCAGGTTACCTCAGGTCTTCCGGGTTTAGAGTCTAAGGGTAATCCTTTTACAGACTGCCTCTCTACCCTGCCCACTGCACTTTCTAGTTCACCATGCCTTGCAGTGTCAGAGGTCTGAAGCCTCCATCGCCACCACATCCCCCCCCCCCCCCCCGCCAAACCTCCCACCCTCCAGCCCCAGTGTAAAGTGTCCAAGGAAGAAGATGAGCTCATGACATCAGTTGCTTCTGTGGGAAGCTCCTTCTCTCCCAGCCTCTTGGATTCTGATAAGTCTGACCCAAACTATGCCTACAAAGCATTCCTGACTGGGGCCCTGCCTTTCCACTTCTGGGGTCCTCACAGTGATGTCCTCCTCATGGCCTACTTGTCAAGTTCTCTCATCTTTCCCTGCTCCCACATTTCCATCCCTGTGACCGAATACAGTGTATCCAGAAGCGAGCCATGTCTATTTCTATTTCAAGGCTTTGCCGACCCACCATACTTTGGAGCCACACACATCTTGACAGGATTCTTGACTCAGTCCTGAACCAAGTAGAACTGATCATGTCGATCGGCCTTATTGAATCTAATACCTGGCAGGGCTAGTGCAAGGACGTGGGGAGATAATGTATGGGGAGGATCTAGATCCTTGCCAGGCTGAATAAATCTTAGCTGCCTTCTCCCACCAGAGTGGCCTGGAGCTCTTATCCACATTCCCCAGCACTTAGCACAGTAATATAACTAGCAACATTAGTGTATCTAAAGGGCAATTACCATTTAATTGCTCTGGCCCCATTCAGACCGAAGTTCTTCTCCATTCATTTCTAATTTGGGGTTAGGCGGTTTAGTCCCTGCCCTGGCTTGTCACACAATCACCACCGTCTTCCAGAGAATTAAAAATAACTTTAGGCAGCTACTGGCTATAAGGTAAAAGCTTTGAATGGCATCTCTGTTTAGTGACTGATGCAGAAAAAGTAGCCCAGCTCTGCCCAGGAGAACCTTCTATGGGTCCCTTTTCGTGCTCCACCCCTACTGTCATCAAATCAATCATTGTCTTCACAGGAACCTAGATTTGGAGTCAGCTTCCAGGTGTGTCACGTTAGAAGGTACTTATTTCTACCACACACTCAACTGAAAGGGGATAATGGCCTTCCTCCATCCTGGGAAGTTTGTCTCAGCACCGCTGTGAGGCCATGATGCCCAAATGGAGGCAGCATGTTGCATGTCTACCTCCTCCCATCCCAGTATCACATAAACAAACGAACAGCGGTCTTTAGTTAAGAGCCCGGGGTTTTTTTGGGGGGAGGGGTGTTGAAACTTGCAGGCAAAATCTTTAGAACTTCACATGAGCCTTTGAGGTAACCTAGATTGCCTTAAGCCACACGGAAAGCATTTACGTCTGAACCACTTTCCACGCGATCGTGAGCTGAAGTAAAATCTAAATAACTTTTAGCAGTTTGAGATTTGGAACATAGCCTCGGCCATATAAATTCCCTTTTAGTTCCTTTTTTCTGTTAAATCTGATGCCAAAATAAATGGAAGCCATAGAGAACCTTTGAACTCCTCGGTTCTCAAGTGACCTCAGTGAAGTTGGATTGGCAGAACCAGTATTTGGTTTTCAAAGGAATCATTTTTTTTTTTTTCATTCCTCCTTTATAGTAACCACAGTTACCTTCTTTGGTAGAGAATGCAGGGTTGCTTCCTGGACCCTTTCTGCTCCGGGATATGCACATGCTAAAGAAAGCCACTGGTGTGGTCCTTGGAGGTTGCTGGGAGGTATCCAGGTTTCTCACCACCTTACATTACAACTCACTCAACTTTGTGTCACCCTCTTCCCTTTCCCTAATCAAAATCAGCCAAAGCAAGTGGCCTGGAGTTTAATGACAGACACCTCCTATGCCAGTTAGAGTAAGCTGCCAGACCCTTTCTAGGCTTCAGATTCCTTGACTTTGACTGGGGATTAAAACTAACACCTCCCACATGGATCTCTTTCTTCTCTAAGTACTTTTAATTGAACAAATTACGTGTGTGTGTGTGTGTGTGTGTGTGTGTGTGTGTGTGTGTGTATTTCATTTTGCCTCTTCCCACCCCATATCACGTAAACAAATGGCAGTTTTTAGTTAAGAGGAGCCCAAGGTTCTTTGAAACTTCCAGTGGGGAGCTTCTGTGCTGAGCATGTGGAAGTCAAAAGACAGCCGGTTGAGGTTGAGTTTCTCTGTCCGCTGTGTGGGTCCTGGGATCAAACTCAGGTCATCAGGCTTTGCAGAAAGGGCCTTTTCCCACCGACCCATCTTACCTGCCCCCTCCAAAGATATTGTTCTTATAGAAGTAGTCGCAGAGGTTGGAAGAGTTTGGAGAACATTAAGGTAGTTTTTTGTTTTTTGTTTTGCTTTTGTTTTTCGAGACAGGTTTACTCTGTGTAGCCTTGGCTGTCTTGGACTCACTTTGTAGACCAGATTGGCCTTGAACTCACAGCAATCTGCCTGCCTCTGCCTCCTGAGTGCTGGGATTAAAGGCATGCACCACCATTCCTGGCAAAAGGGTAATTCTTATGTGGGTGGGTGTACAAGTCAAGAAGAGAAGGAATTAGCCACTGACACAAAGGAGGAGTCTATTGGAAACTGAAACACAGGCCAACCTTGCTATTATTATCCTTGCTACACCATTTAAAGACTTTAGCTTCCTTCTATGCCTTCCCTAGAGATTTACTGAAGGTGGGCCCTAAGAGTTATAAACTAGGATATTTGATGGACATCTCTGGGCGGTGAAGCATTCACACATGGGTTCATTCTCTATGGACAGGGAAAGGAAGAAAGCATGCTTGTGAAAACAAACTTCCCTACCTGCCAAAAAAAGGTAGTGGGGGTGGTGGTGGAGCAGAAAAAGAGTCCATGAGCTATTTGGCAAGACCAATGTGAGTTTTCTTCAGCTATCTCAGAGTCTTCACGGTCACTCTCTTTTCAAAAAAAAAAATATGTTCTTTAATAATACGATACATATCTTGATTATGTTCCCCCTCCTTCCCTCACCCCCTCCCTGACCCCAAGCTATTCCTGGATCCATCCCCTTTCTGTCCTGTCAGGCTCTCTGTCCCATTTTTCCATTTATGTTCATTTTTGCTACCCAAATTATTCTTAGATGTGTGTGGCCTTCCACTGGCCCATGTTCTGTTATCGCTATCCTGTCCTTTAACACTGCTACTGTGGGCGCTCATGGTTGTTGAATCTACCCTTTTTATTTTTCATTTCAAGTAAGGCACCTAAACTTGTGTACAGATACATGGAGATCTTTATGAGGTTCAGAAGTATGAACATTCGTGCCTACTAACATTAGAAGGGAAAGGAAGATACCAATGGCCATTCAAACATCTGTACAACCTGTGTCAACCAGACCCTCCCTCAGAGAAACAATCCTAACTCACTAAGGACGTGTGGAGAATAGTCAGCGGAGAATGTGTCGTTTGCCAGTATGTGTTGGAGAGGCAGTGAGAAACAATCAAATCCCGGCTGTGCTGCTCAGCTTTTCAGTGCTAGACCGGAACAACTGAGAAAACAAGTTAAATGGAGGACATTTTTGATTCACAGATTTGGAGGTGCCAGACCATGTCAAAGACTCTACCCCCCATAGGCCCATTGGGATCTCAACTCATCCATCAATCATCCCTTAATAAAGCCTGTGAACGTGGGTATGTGTGATGCGTGTGTGCATGCACACCCACTCATGTGTAGGTGTGGGTGCAGGTGCATACACAAATGTGTGTGTCTACATGCCGAAGCCAGAGGGTAACCTCAAGATTCCCTCTTGAAGAGCCATCTGCCGTGGTTTTTAGATAGTCTCTCTGGGGTCAGAAGCTTCCTGGTTACACGAGGCCGGCTGGACACTGAGCTCTGTGGTCCCAGTTCTTGGATTGTGAGCATGCACCACCATGCCAGGCTTTTTTCTGTAGGTATTGGAGATCAAACTCAGGTCCTCCCAGACTTAACAGTCTTTCCCAGTTACCTCTTCTTAGTACCAACATCTGGGGACAAAGCCTTCAACATGAGCCATTACTGGGGCTGCTTCATATTCAAACTTGATTCCCATCCTATCGATTGCTAGCTCTGAGCAATTTGCTATCTGGCTTTCTATTTCCTCAGTACTGAAACTGGAATGACATTAAGGATTAAATCATATTACAAAGTAAGGCCATATAACTTGTTTAAGCTGGTGGCAATTTATAGGTCATAGTAATGTGTAAGCATTATGGTTTTAGTGGTTGCTGCTGCTACTGCTGCTATAGTCATTAGAGACAGGGTAAATACTCGTCCCTGAAGCTGACCGATGCTGCTAAGGAAAGATGACTGACTAAACACTAAGTTCTCCGTTTATCTTAGCAGTCAATTAAGGGAAAATGGAGTTAATAGGAAACTGTCAACTCTTAGCCTCCTTCCCGTTCCAATGGATTGTGGGGCCCAGAGTTCCTACCTGTTTATAGTATTATAAACTTCTTATCATGTACACATTAGGAGTTTCCCATGTCCTTAAGGAAAAGCCTAGGAGGTGCCAAATGCTAGCTTTATTATTTTCCTACCTCTTTAATTTGTAGTCTGTTTGGCCAAAGTTATATGATATCTGAGAGAGAGAGAGAGAGAGAGAGAGAGAGAGAGAGAGAGAGAGAGAGAGAGGAGAGAGAGGAGAGAGAGAGAGAGAGAAAGAGGAGAGAGAGGAGAGAGAGAGAGAGAGAGAGAGAGAGAGAGAGAGAGAGAGAGAGAGAGAGAGAGGAGAGAGAGATCTCTAGTTTGACATCATTACATTATATTCATATTATTTATCATATTACAGTCATTGGATCTTGGAGTCAGGAGGAAATGAGTACAAGTGCTCAAGCCTGTACCAGCCAGCTCCAGGGTACCACTTGACCAGGGAGTAACACATGTTTTGACAGTACAGGGTAAGATGATGGATGGCAGAACCCACAGACAATTTCAGTACAGGGAAAGTACATCTGTACACCCCAGCAGGATAGTTTTGCTTAAGGAGAGACCCCATCACACCTGTCTCAGTTTGTGCAATTACTCTCTCGTGCACTCACAACAGCGAAAACAGCTACCAGCGTTTCTCAGAACACATGCTCTCTGCCACATGAAGCATGGCTGTACTTCATCCCACGAATGGATCATTATGACATACTTGAGACACAAGCATCCATCCAAAATGTGCAGTAATGGCAGATGGATATTGATGCGTCCTGTTCTTGCCCTCTCCCCATGCTCTCCCATCACCTTTAGGAGAGAAGTCATTGGAGCTCTTGTGCTCTGAGAGAGAGACTTTCACCCGTCACTGCCCAATTGTTAACCACTGGGGAGACTTGGCTGTGGGCGTGAATCCCACCTTCTTTGTCTCCCTTCTTCCCCACCAATTGTCCCTCCCTGATAACTTCCCCATTTTCCTTCCCTACTTTTTTCACCAACATTTTCTCCCATCTTTTCTTATATCCCATGAGGTCATCAGAATAGGCGATGTGTTCCTGCTTTGCAAAGATGCACAAGTGATAAAATGCCAGAACACTGTGTGCTCTTGTATACTCTCCCCGGTGCTCTTATTCTCAATTTGTCACTTATTTTGGAGCCTGCCTTGTTCATTCTTTAGACTTTTCCGAGCTTAAAGTGTGATGAATTAATTCAACCTCTGGCTACCTTTTCTCTATTATCAACAATTTATTCTCCCCTTTATGGCTGTTGAACATTGATCATACCTATGTAGGAATGACATATTGCGGTATGGCAACACTATAAATACATTTCTGAGAATTTTTAATTACATGGTGATAGCCACACCTTTTTCATCACTGTTAAAATTCCCCAGAGAGGATAAAACACAGTTCCCTCGGGAACCAGTTCTGTTTTCAACAGCTGGCTGGTTACTGAAGCAAGCAGAATTCTATTACAGACTATGCTGGGACGAGGGACAGCATACCAGAGCAGGATTTTCAACCTAGCTGGGGTAGAAACCCCCCCTCACAGCTGGTGTCAGTAAAGATCTCTTAAGCAGTTCTGAAAACCTAATGAGAAGACATTTGCAGTCGCAGCTCAGCATCTACCATGAAGCCCTCTGCAGACAAGCTTGAGATCATTGCGTGTGCCGTTCTCATCCTCGTGAGCTCCGTAGGAAACGCGTGTTTATTTTATTCCACAAGCAAGTGCATCACCGGGGGCCTGCAAACATCCTTTCTTCTCATGATCAGCCTCGTATTCGTGCATCTTCTTAAAAACCTGGTGGGGAACACCCTCAAGCTCGTGTACTCTTCTGGTATCTTGCTGGATTCGGTGGGCTGCAAAGCTCTGCACTTCACGGCGGCCCTGACAACTTCCCTGGCCATCTGGTTCATGTTACACTTGGCGTTGCTCTACCACAGGAAGCTTTACCAAATTGTCCACCCCTTGAGCAGGGCTGCAAACCTGAACCAAGAGAAATACTCCTTGAAGGGGATTTCTGCACTCTGGGTGGCTGGTGTGGCAGTGTATATCCCAGTATTGGTATACACTACAAAACCTGAACACCCTAGTTCTGCGAACGGTACAGGCTCCCTCTCTACTAACAGACTTTACATGGATTGCTTAACTGCCTTTGGAAATGAGCAGGTAGAGTTTTACTATGGGAAAATATTTTTAGTTTTAATTGATATTCTCCCTTTAGCCGTCTTAGTGTTTGTCTGTCTCTGGATGGCTGCCCTCCTTTTAGAGAAGAAGAAGATGACATACGGTGACATCTGGATTGGAGACGATGACTCAGAAACCGAGGTCCTTCGAGGGGCCAAGTTCAGCATCTTGTTAATGTTGCTGATCACGCCTCTTTGGGCTTCTCACTTTATCTTAGTCTATTTCTCGAAGGACTTGGCAGCGTGTGCCTTTATTCCAGCTGTTCTCACAGCCCTCTCCTCTGGCTTCTCTGCTCTTAGTCCTTTCCCGCTTATGTTGGTTAATTACAAAATGAAGCTGGTGTCCTTCTGTGGCGTCCAACGGGAAAAATCCACACCACAGCCCGCAGACATTATTCTGTCTCCGTATGCTTAACATCTGAGCGAACGGACTCGAGTGAAGCCCTGGAAAGCAAGCCCTGCTGCTGGAGGGCATAGCTGCAGCTTTCAGAAGCCCTCGACGAGTTTCTGAAAAGATGGGTAGAAAATTGATTCCTCTAGAAACTGATTTCTTAGAGAGACTCTGGAAGTAGAAATAAGAACACTAAGTTGCTATAAACCGAAGAAAAACAAGCCATTATGAAATTTATTATCTAGGACAGTGGTTCTCAACCTTCCTCATGCTGAGACACTTTGATACCGTTCCTCGGGTTTGTGGTCACCCCAACCACAAAATTATTTTGTTGCTACTGTAATTTTGCTACTGTTATGAATCATAATGTAAATATATGATATGCAGGATATCTGACATGTGACCCCAAAGGGGTTGTGACCCATAGGTTGAGAACCGTTGATTTAGAATAACACTGTGGTTTTTTAATGTAGAATTTCTAAAGAAAGTGGTTGTCAGCCGGTACATGAGCTCAGCATGGACACCATGTTAAGTATTTACTTTGTGCAATGTATTCTAAAAGGCAATGCTGTTGAAACCGAGGTAAACACTTCCTAGGTGAATTCCTCAAGATGTTCCCTAGGAAACTGCATTTTCATCCTGTGTTTTCCTGAAAGATCTCCCAATATATTGGAAGTGCATTAGGTATGCGTGCAGTGTTGCTCATGTAATCTGGGAGCAGATTTTACTCACTGTCCCTACCCTAGGCCTTTAGTAAACTACAGTTAGAGAAAAAGTATTGATTTAAAGTATTGGTATCTGCTTAGTCACAATCTCCGAGCGTGTATGATATACAGATATTCGATTGCACACAACCCATTCTCCCTACTTAATCATACAAACATAAAACTACATTTTCATTGTTTAGAAAAGAACAGACCTTGAGTTGATAAGAGAATTTCTTTTTGCTTTTTATCATTAAGCAGGAACATTCACAAAAGACAGGAAATTATTTTTTTTTAATTCTCATAATTATTTGCTACTTAGATTTAGATCCAATTTTAAAAGCACATTATAACTCTAATTAAAATTACTGGCCAGGTTATTTATTTATCTTGTCACTGTGGCTGCTTAAACTCTTAGGGTATAATAAATAACTATTTTAAATATCCATGCATAAATTTGTATACAAAGTAGTCCATTTAAGTTCTTTTCGTTAATGTTTTTCACTTTGTTGCAGTGTCAGTGTACCTAGGGATTCTTCTGCAGTCTTAGTGAATGGGTCTCTTGAAACTGAGATTCTTGCTCGAAAAAGGCTTTCAAAATTATAAATCTGGATATCATTTGCAGAGAAAATTTTAGACGATCTTAGTTGCTAGGCAGTGCTGCAGAGAAAGTAAATTTCAAAGCAAGCAAAGCCACAATTCTGTAAGGTCTGTTGCACAATCATGTGTCCCTTGTTTGACACAGAGAATTTTTAAAGAGTCAGACTGAAGAGCTTCTGAGACTTCCGGGTGGTCTTCATGGGAAATGCTTAGTTGAGTCCACCGAGGCAGTTTAATCAGAGGGCACCAGGCACGGATCCTGGATAATGAAGTTAACATCTGGAGAGACGGAGGATGTGGGGAAGAGGTCGCCATCTTTTAATTAAATGCAGATGTAGCCAACGCCAGGAATTGCCATTGATCTTAAGTAGTGGTTCTCAAATGTGGTTCTGCGACCAGAAGAAACAGTATGGATGGTCCAGGAAGTTGTTAGAAATGCAGATTCCCGGGCATCACCTCAGACCTGTTGAATCAGAAAGTCCAGGTTGAACACAGCAATGTTTTAATGAGCCTTTCTGGGCGAGCCTCATGCATGGAGGGAGCAGCTGAAGAGCCATGAGTCGAGGCCTGCTCCGTAGCTTCATCCTCACAAATGATGAGAATAAAGCCAAGATAACTGACTCAAGATGGCCTCTTCAGTGCTCCTTGTGTGTGCTGCCGCCACGCCTGCCTCCCTCTAAAACAGCAATCAGGTTTGCCATCTGTGTTCCATACGTTGTCGGCAATAATTGCCAAGCAAATAAATCCACTGTAGAAATTAAGTCAATTTTTGCAAAATCAAGACTAAAGCCTAAAACTTCAGGTGTGCAAGCAATTTGAAACTTGGATTTGGAGCATTTCCTATAGTATCTAAGGAGCCAGTTTCCAGATCATTTCTATAAGTCTGTCCAGTGCAAAACATGGCCGGCTTAGGCCCAGCTCAACTTCACAGTGTTAGCAATACATCCTTTTTTTCCTTCCCAGACATTTTCATCTAGATTTGGTCTAGTCTAGACTTAGGTCACAGTCTTGTCATTGTGCAGTTTCCTGATAAGTTTCATCTATGTTGGAGAGCCATATGCTTACTGAATATCCCATAGTTCTGTCTTTCAAATTATTTTCATCTTAACTCTCTTGCTCGCTCCCTTTTTCTCTTCTGAAAAGTTACATGTCGTCCTGTGAAATTCTTGCTCGGGTCTTGACAGCATGGCTTAGGATAAGAGAGAATCAGCAAGGTAACAACACGCTACGGTGGGCGAAAGTGGGTCAGGCCTATCACTGTCGGAAGGACTTCGGAGGACTTCGGAAGGACTTCGGAAGGACTTCGGAGGACTTCGGAAGGACTTCGGAGGACTTCGGAGGTGTTTCCTGAGCTTGTCTATGACCACACTGCATCTTTCACTGCAGGATTCTATTCTCTCTTATGGCTCCCACCAGATTTCTAGCTGACCAGTTTCTTGCAGGGCTCACTTGGATCATACAAAATGCCCCACTCTATTCTAACCCACCCAGCGCATCATTAAACACCAAGTCCTTTCTGAGCCTGGCATCTCAGAGGCTCCATCTTTGAGCCTGTTGCCACCCTCAGGAAGTCAAATGTCTCTGATCTTGCTGGTCGCTACGTTTTTGAAAGAGAGAATGTTGTGTTTGTTTGCTTTCCTTGTCTGAGATGGATATATCCTTCGGTTCTGCTGCGTCCAACCACGAGCTCTCTTCCTTCCTTGTCTTGTCTTGGTTCACCCCAACCCATGTCTTCATAAGAAGTGACAGCAGGAACCTAACACAACTCCATTTTCTCTTGCCATGAGTCTGTGTATCTTTTTATTTTACCTTCTCTGCTGTGGCTGCTGTGAGCATGGGTTTTTCCATCTTTAAAAGTTACTTTAGATGGAATGCTCATCCTAAATCCTGTACACAGACACAATACAGATCTGAAAGAGTGTAAACATGTGCATCTACCCTAAGGTTAAAGCTAGTCTTTTCCACCAGTGACTCCAGTATGATGCCTTATAGCCCTTGATGCTAGACCTAACCCTTGGCTTTTGTTCTGTAGGTTAAGTAAATTCATGATGAGACTCTCAGTGTCATTAATAAAACATGTATTTTGTGAGCCATGAGTTTTCTAATCTTACCCATTGTAAAAAAAAAAAAAAAAAAAAAAAAAAAAGGATTGTCATAAATCTGACACTTTCTTAAAGATGAAGCTGAACTGTTAAACCAACCACCTGATGATGGACTGTGACATCGCACGTACTAGTGGGTGCGAGGTGCGTCCCACAGACTTCTCTGCTTCTCTATGACAGCAATGATCATGTCTAGCTTTCACTTAGGCTCCATAGGAAAGACGAGTAATTAATTCACTTGGTGTTATGGTTCCTGAATACTCAGAGCAATACAACCCAGGATGGAATTATTTTTCTCTGACCGAGAAAGCTCAAAGCATACCCACGTCTAAGGTCAGAACCTGAACCTTCTGGCAGAGGTGGATTGGGTGAGCTGCCCTCCTCTCTATGTCAGGATGCAGAACCTTGGCCAGGATGGTCCTGAGTGTTGCCATCCTTAAAGCTGGAAGTACACAAATGTAGATTATCATTCACGGTGTCTCCTTTTCTCCCAGGACTATCAAAAATAAAGTCACATGATACATATTGAAGCTGATTTGGAAACAATGTGTTTAAACATGGTGCAGAGTTGCTTCACCATTGCAGTTTCAGCAAGAACTTGACCCGGTTGGGGGAGCAGTTCCTGACTTAAAATCCATATTTTTGGCTATGTGTCTATGAGGCGTTGCATAATAATTTCAAACCTAGGCTTCTTTATCTCCATAATGGAAATTATGAAGAGGTTTTTAGGTATTTTATGACACAAAGTGAATAGAGGATATACGTAAAATCACCTGAACTTATAGGCTTGGGAGATGGTTTAGCAGGTAGGAAAGCTTATTGCAGAAGTGTCAGAGCCTCAGTTTAGATCACCAGTACCCACATCAAATGAGTGTGGTGATGTCAGCCTGTGGTCCCAGGCTATGGAGGGTGGACACAGGAGGATCCCTTGGGCTTGTTGATTGCCAGCCTAGCTCCCAGCTCAGTGAGAGATCCTGTCTCAGGAGAATAAAGTGGAGAGTGATACAATAGTATCCTCCTTTAACCTCTGTATACATGCACAAATACACAGTGTGTGCTCATACACACACACACACACACACACACACACACACACACAAACACACACACACACACACACACACACACACACTCTAACCCAGTCTAAGATTTCAGGGCATAGTTTTCTTCCCATATCATCCTGAGAATAGCATACGGGCTCCTCTCCCCTGCTGCACCCTTACTCTGCTATAGGGATGTCATTTGATTGCCAGAAACGTGGCAGACAACTTGATATTCTAAAAACACACTGGGCTTGGAAATACTCCCATGACCACTCCTGTCTATCACCCAGGTCTGGTCCTTACCCTTCAAATCTCTCTCTAAAAGGAAAACTACAGTGGTCGGTGTGAAGTTTACCCTCTCTAGGAAGGAAACTGTCCTTCTGAGTTCTCATTTGCAAGCCTTTGCGCCCATGCTGTTATGACTCCCTCATCCTTGCCTGACTCTCATTTGCACTACACAGACTTTCCCATGCCCAGGATCTAGGCTGCAGTTCCTGCATATTCCTTCTTTATCACTGAAATGGCTTGTTTTCTTGCTCGCTTCCTCTTGTGCTGTTTATTCCACATTAATGTGGAGCATGTGGTCCTATCGAGCATGTGTGTCCATACTGTCCCATGAGCAAAGAACTAGGGAGAGCACAGGTTTGTGTTTTCCCTCATTCTTCATATGTGCTTCTTGGCATTCTTTGCACCGTCTCTTTCTAGTAGAAACTTCTTGCCTCTGTCATTTATCTGCTTCAAGAGTAGGCATGTAGCACTGCCATGCTTCTGGCCACTGTTGAATCAAAGAGTGAAAAAAGAAACTGAATCCAGCCTTTGGAATCGGTTGCTTCCTTGCCAGCCAAGCCACAGAGCCAACTGGGGACATTTCCACCCAAGCCTTCCAGGACTTTGCTTGTAATAGTTTTTCAGTCCTTACACTGAACTAAGTAAACAGAGTCTGTGTGCAGGCTTGCGATTTGAAAATGTATCTGAGTATAACTTTGGCAGGGATGCAGGGAGCATAGGGAGTGGTGATCTTTCCCCAAGTGTTAGTGGATTACAGGGTGAAGAAGTGAGTCGCCATGCAAATCAACTGAACTTACCTCATCGCTGAGCACACTCCACTCATATATGTTGACAGGCCCAGCTTATTTTTAATTTTCCAGCTTCATAATAAAACATGCATAAAAGTAGGAATAGAGACTTTGACAGGAAAGAAGAAATGTGTGTAATTCCAGCCTTCAGAGTGACTCCATACTAATTCCTTCTAAATGGAGTGAGGCAATACGTTTTCAAAAGAATTTTGGTAGAGCAATTTATGTGATGTGTGAGTGTAGTCACAAATCAGTGCGCCTTTTATGAGCCAAACACATCAGAATGTATATACTACCACGAGTGCAGTTCCTCAAAGAGATTCTGTTGGCCACTCCAAGTTTTTTCCACTGATGCTGCCATTTACCGGACAGATTTTTGCAAGCCTTCATTTGGAATGACTTTTTCAGAGTCTGTCTGAAAGTCACACACATACACAAATGAAAATGCCTCCCCAAATCATAAAGCAATGAGATAATGCTGTTTCTAATGGCTTTACCTACCTTTTCATTACCATGTTTGACTCTTTGCCACTTTGAGTACTTCCCCAAATCATGCGAGTAGTGGTGCCATTACTGAGGTGACCTCATGAGGAAGTGACAAAGCACTGACAGACCCTTTAGCACCCTTCTCAGCTAATGCTCTCTCTCTGAGAAGCAGCTGAGTCTGACAGAGCTTCCCACAGTTGGCTTTTCATTTCACTTTGTACTTCACAAGCCGAGTGTCAGTTTGGAGTCTGAGTAAAGTCTCTTTCAGTTCCTTGGATTCATCCAAAGAAGAGGTCCAAGATGTCACCAGCAGCTTCCAGACAGCCTGCCTGGCTCTCCAGGCTCTCCAGGCTGAAATCTGAATATTGTCCTTCTTGTAGCAACTTTTTGTCCCCAATTGGAAGAGCTAAATTAATCCATTTTATTTCTTTTTTTTTTTTTTCTTTCTGTCCAACTCCCATCTCCGCTCCTAAACTTCAGGAAGATTCTTTTCAAGTGGGCAATGGACATGCCAGCATGACTATGAAGAGAAAGTAAAAACGCAATGGAATCTGAACTGGTATTATTTCAGTCGGTTGGCAATACTCCAGTAAAGAGCCCAGCTCTTCAGAGATATGGGCTGTAGATGAGAAGGGCTTCAATACAAACAAAAGCCCCCAGGAGACCTCCAGGAAAGGTGGTCCCATGGCAGCAGCTTGCAGGGGAGGCGATGACGATGCTGTGTCCTTACAAACTTTTAAGGGATGAAGCCCTGAGATCCTGAAGCAATGGTGGGTTTCCACCTTCCTAATGCTGTGACCCTTTAATATAGTCCCTGATGTTGCAGTGATCGCCCAACCATAAAAAGTATTTTCGTTGCCACCTCATAACTGTAATTTTGCTACTATTATGAATTGTAATGTCAGTATTTTTGGAGCTAGAGGTTTTTGGCCCACAGGTGGAGAACTACTGTGATGTGAAGGGTCCAAATGTGATCCACAGTAACTGAAATCTCATGTGAAGGTTAAATGCTGAACTGATCTTTCTGGAGACCTGAAACATATTTTTCACTTAGGGAGTGGCCTGGTCTGGTTGGACTGAGTAGGGGCAGCTCGCTTGCAGCTAAGCTGCCGCTCTGGCCGAGAGGGAGGAACTTTGGGGTCTTTTTCTGGGCTTGCCCTCGGCATGGCTTCCTGCCATCCCCTTTACCCACACCAGTCATAAGAAAGCGAGACTCTTCCGTCCTCCAGTTGTAAAGGGGAGGAAACATAATCCGTACCTTGTAACATTAAGTTGACAAAGGTTTTTCTTTCTCTAATACTGGAGACTGCGAAACAAAAATCGTGACTTGCCAGTAGTTTAATTGTTAAATTTAAAAAATGTGTTGCTGTTGTGGTATGACTTTCAGATGATCGTAATACATTCTTAGAATTTTGTTGTATTGATATTTTTGTCTTAAAATACAAATGAAGTCAACAGTCTTGGCAGGAGGCACCAATTAAAAAGTATAGGAGGGTAGTGGTGGTATGTAGTATTTAAAACCCCATTCCTTTCTGCATGTGCCTTCTAAGGTCCAAATGTAAATGCATTGCAGGTCAGGCCTGAGCAGAGCAGCCTAGGAGGGATCTGCTAAGCTCGGGTGCACAACTTAGTAGGTACAATGAACATCTGCCATTCCACCATGGTTACTGGGAATGTGGACCCATGTAGCTGAGCCAAGGCTTTGAAGATTTTTAAAGAAAAGCCCAAAATAAAAAATTTTGTGTGAAATCATCCAAGGTCTACAAGTTGGCAACTCCTTTGTTGGGCTTTTTTTTTTTTCCAGACAGTCTTGTTTTTAGAAATCAAACAAACAAATCCCACTCATGGGACAAGCATGTCCTTGGCTCATAGGTCTCTAATACGTACCCCTTATAGCTGGAGGTCCTGTTAGGGAATATTTCTCATCAGTTGCAGGAGGGCAGGGGACCTCTAGATTTCCAAGCTGGGCGGATGGGTGGAAAAAGGTTGGAGAGTAGGAAAGAAAAATCAAACAAAGTCCAGCTCACTTTCTTATCTTGTGCCATCACCTGAAGCAGCTGCCTAGACAGGCCTCAACATCCATCATCCCCAGCATCTCAAGAGGGACGTTGATGCCCAGTGGAAAGGCTCTTGAGTAAGGGAGAGAACCAACAATGGCCAGGGGGACAAGTGAAAAGAAACTGCTGTAAATGTGACCAGGATTGATAAATGATGGGGATTTCCACACGTTAAAAGTGACGATATAAATGCACTCAAGGTGACAGAGAGAGAGAGAGAGAGGAGAGAGAAGGGAGGGAGAGAAAAAAGAAAGGGAGAGAGAAGGAGGGAGGAAGGGAGAGGGAGGGAGAGAAGGAGGGAGGGAGAAAGGGAGGGAGGGAGAGAGGGAGGGAAGGGAGGGGGAGCAGAGAGAGAAACAGTGAAATCACACAAAATGAACAGGTTACAGACAAAACAAGCTTCCTTAAAGGAGGTGTCTCTGTAAGTAGCAAAGGAATGCTCCAGATGCTGAGTCCTCTTGTCTTCTGGCCCTACCCTCCAAGGGCAAATACAAAGGTTTTATTTCTGCTTTGATGTGACTGTTCATATTATCCTCTAGTCACATTCTGCTACCATGGCTATTCAGTGACTACTTGTTAATTGCGTTGCCTAAGGCATATTCATCTGCAATTTGTATTTAGTCTTGTATTTCTGTGCATTTAAAGAGCTGCTTAGTTCCCAGTTCCAGTATCTGCCTTTCTTCCTTGTTTCTTTGTATTTCTGTGTTCTCTGTAATGCTGGTACATCACTGTCCTATTCTGGAAAATCTTATTATAAAATTGTATAATTTTATATTTTACTCCTGGTGGTACCTTGGAGTACAGTTATCCTCTGTCAGCTCTCAGATACTGAAAAAAAAAAAAAAAGATTCCGGTTCCTGCAGCGTATCTGTCTTATTACACAAACTGCCCCCAAGTGAGTATTGTGAATGACTCATGTCTGGCTCTTTTGACTTGGTCATGAAGGTGTGCCTTGCTCAGCGTGAGGATTACTGCACTATCTCAAACCTCTTACTGATTTCATTCTCCTTCCCTTGCCACAGGCTTGTATCACTTTAGGCCGTTTTAATTGCAGCAGATTTAGTCAGTCCAAGAGAGGATTGGGTGCTCCTTGCAGGTCGGACCTGGTTACGACACCCAGTGTCACCACAGTATTTCTCACTAAAGCCCTGGAAATGGCCTATGGATCCTCACGGTTCTGCCGACTGGGGGCAAAGAGTGTCAGTTAGAACGAAGGCTGTTTCCTGGTGAGCCGAAACCACGCTCGGGGTTGTCTCAGAACCTGTGAGGGTGTGGAAGAGTAGGTGCCAAGGGTGTGTGTTTCCCTCTGAAAAGCTCCATGAGAATGACACGGAAGGTGCTGGGCTTTCACATCGAAGCACTTTGTTTCAGAACTACTTTTTAGGTTTTTGTCAAAAATGAGATGTCTGGTTTTACACTGTATTTTTACAAACTCATTTATTTTTATTTTTCTTTAAAACTGTGATTTCAGAAGAACTGTATCCATATATCATAAACAGATCATTTCATTTGTGTTTGGAACAACACCCTGTGCCCAGGTGGCCCTGCATTGTAATTAAGACTGAGGGATAAATATATGTCCAACGGGAAGAGGAGGCTCGGAAAATTAAATTAGGGCATAGGTTTGAGGTGCGACTTTTTTCTGTAGCATCCCTATGACACGTCATGACTTAAGGAGGAGAATGGATCAAAATGGCGTGCTTAGAATAAGAGTGTCCTTCTGAGAAAGCAAGCCACCTAGCCAGGAATGATGGCACATGCTTGTAATCTTAAGAAGCAGAGGCAGGAGAATTCTTGTAAGTTAGAGACCCATGTGGTCCATATAGTCCAGGCCAGCCAGGGCTCCATAGCATGCCCTTGTCTCAATAATTCAAATTTAAAAGCCCCGCTTATGCTCCTGGCCTCATATGAAGAAGCTGATTATCATCTGCCTAGATGTGCCTTCACTGTCCGGTAAGCTTCGCGACAGGATCAAAAGAGCAAGACGTGAACCGTTTATGTAGATACGCAAGACAATTTGTGTGATAAGAGAGACACACTGCAGGAAATGGAATCTTTTTTTCTTTCTTTTTTTTTTTTTCAGTGTCTGAGAGCTGACAGAGGATAATTGCACTCCAAGGCACCACCAGGAAGATCTCTATTTCTGTTCTTGGCATGTGTAGGTACCACTGTCGTGGCTGATGGTGATGATGATAAGTGATGGGGAAATGGAGTGGGAAGTGATGTATCTCATTCTGACAGATGTAAAGGATTGCCGCAGGCATCCCCGAGGCAAGTGCTGACTGAGGACATTCTGCTGCCTGCATCAGGTCACTCCGGCACTGTCAGAATGCTGCTTAAGGCAGAGGGCATTGCAACAACTTAATTGCCCCACCTCCTTCCTTGTCTCCCTCCCCTCCCTTGTTGAACTTGAGTCTCACACGGCAAATTCTATAATAGCCTTTGCTTTTGACTAGTTGATATCAGTCTTGTACCTGTGTGATCACCATGACGGTGTAGTAGTCATTGGTTTGTACACAACTACCAAGGATATAACCACAGAAAATGCCTGAAGAGTTTCCCTTAACAGTTCCTTGGAGATTGTCTGTCCATAAAGTTCAAACGTTCACTCAAGGGTATGGTCTTTGTTGAAAACTAACATTTATCATAGGGGGAAACTCTGACCCTGGGTACTGCCCTGGAGAAGATAAGTGCAAAATAAGTAAAGCGAAGGATTATGGGTGCTCCCTGGGGAGTGGTGCTGAGTAGGAGCTGTGCTCTTGGCTTTTTGGAAATCTTGGCTTTGGGAAGAGGAACTGTGCCTCAGGGCAATGCTATTACCGAATTACCTTTTCGTATTTTATTTGTTCAAATAGAGATAATGATTCTAGTTATAAATAACTGACCTCCAGCCTTTCTTTTCTGCTTCTTCCCTACCCAGGAAATTATAAGTATTTGACCTTACTCAAAATGTACAAAGAAGAATAATGGAAGCCCCTGAATACCTTGATTTGGATGAAATTGACTTTAGTGATGACATTTCTGTAAGTATTCGCACTTAGAAGCAATGTTTGCTCAGTGTTCTGCCTTCATGCTTATGAGCCACTTGCTTTGCATCATCTGTATTCCCACAGCTCTTACAACTACTTTTATGAACCGAAAACAAGCTGAGTAACAGGCTGGGTGTGAGTCTCTCTGTGCTTAAAAGGGGATGATGGCCAATTGCGTATGAGCTGTGGGTGAAGGGATGCAGGACATTCAGCCTTGCTTAGCATTTTGTTCCTAATCTGTTCCAAGGTTGTTTTAAAATCATAGATGAGTCTATTTGTAAGGCCTCAGCACGTGTACATAATTTAACCTATGAATGTTCATTTCCAGTGCCCTTCTACGACTAGATTACAAGTAGCATTCTCTCGAGTGCACAAGAGCATAGACCAAAGCCAAGCTGACACTTAATTGATGTAAAATAAAGGGAGGGGGCTGGAGAGGTGGCTAAACAGTTAAAGTACTGTAAATTAAAGTAAGTAATGCTCTTCCAGAGGATCTGGGTTCAATACCCAGCACCCATATCAGGTGGCTTACAACTGCTTGTAGCTCCAGGGGAATCCATCTCTTCTTCTGGCCTCTGTGGGCACTGCACTTACGTGCATATATGCATGCACACACACACACACACGTACACAAAATGAAAATAAATGTTAAAATAAAGGGATATTTGCCAGTCATTGAAAGCATCAAAACACAGACTGGCCACCTAGGAATGTTGACAAGTCATGTGTTGATAAAGACCAGAGCAGCCAGTCTCTGAGGTCCTAACACTCTACAGCACTCTTGCCCTGCGTCTCCTCCACTCACTAAGGCTTCTGTGCAAATTGCGCACATGCCACTCACCTAGAGCTGCACGTGGTTCATTCCAGGCCATACAGCCACCTCTATCATCCAGCTCCATGCTAGTGCTATCACCCCAGGAGCTCACAGCTTCTGACTTCATTTTCTTTTAAATCTCTCAGGGCCTGGAGCTTTGGGTCACCACTGCATGTTGCCCCCATACAGTGGGCTTACTCTCACATGCATCTGGCTAGAGGTCTACTGCTCACCATGCATAACAGGCATACTGCACATGACAGATTACAGGGATAGATATGATAAATCACCTCTCTCATACAACCTGGGATCTCTGGCTTTGAACTAGAAAAATATCACTTCATTATTCAGCCTTCAGTAGCTTCTAGCTAATTTTTATTGGTCGTTTATTCAGACTAATGTGACGTAAGAGTGCTCTTTCCTGTGGGGTGTGTGTGTGTGTGTGTGTGTGTGTGTGAGAGAGAGAGAGAGAGAGAGAGAGAGAGAGAGAGAGAGAGAGAGAGAGAGAGAGAGAGAGAGAGAGAGAGACTGTGCTTGACTTGGGAAAGTCTTCAGAATGTGGTTCTTATGTGACTCTTCCTCTCAAGGTATTTGGATTTAAATAAAAGTCCAAAAAGTAAGAGACGGCGTAGAGATTTGTTCGAAAGTTGCAAGTTGTAGAAAGATTGCGTCATCTCTAAGCTTGGCGGTAGCTCTTTAGGTTTGATGGCAAAGATGTAGTTTGAGTGGTGGGTTTTTTGTGTTATTAATTTTGGTTTTATCCAGAGCAATTGCTTGTTTATTCATTTGTCTAGTTTCCTTGCTGGGAACAGAACTCACTGAATTGTGCATTCTAGGAATGTGTTCTACCACTCAATTGTATCCCCAACTCTTGGTTTTGTTAGACAGAGTGTTACTATGTAGCCCAGGCTAGCCTTGAGTTTATGATCTTCTGCCTCAAAGGCAAGCATGACAAAACCTGCCATGTTGTGCTTTAAGGATAAAACAGGCTTTGAAGGCAACCAGCTCAGACTCCTGGCTTCTTCTGTCCTTCATTAGCTGGATGATTTGAAGCACATTAATTTCTCTTTCCTGAGATGCTCGTCTAACTTATTAACATTGTTTTAAGGTTTGGGTGAAATGATAATATATGTGAAACACTTAGCTTGGCACACAGTAAGTTATTCTTTAAAATAGTAGCTTTTGTTATTGTTTCAATGAATAATACAATAATATTTATCTGACCAATAGAGGAGAAAGAACTCGAGGGAAAAGACCAGGCATGGTGTCAAGATTTTCTTTTAAGTACAACAGAGCAGTTATATTTACAGAAGAATCAGCTGGCAGCAGCCCATAATTTTGATGAATTAGGAAGCTCGACTTGAAAGATAAAATGTATTAAACAATAACTAGAGCTGTTTAGCAAATTGGTTTACAGGATCATGCAATGGTTGAGCCTCTCTAACTTGACCACTCTGAGCCATAAATTTGAATGTCCATCAGTAAGAATGTACCTTCACCCCAAAGCTCCCTTTTAAGTAGGCTCTAATGTTTGGATCTTCAGCCTGTATTAAAACTTAAGCCAGGTTTGAATTGCATAGCATAAGTGAAACAATAATAGAAAATAATTATTACCTATGGGCCAGGCAACATCTTGTTTCATCCTCACACAGATCCTATGGAGAAGGTGCTGTAGTCACCTTCCTTTGACCAGTGAAAGATACTGAAGCATTGAGAACTTACCTGTTGCCAAGGGTCACAGGGTTAGTCAGGAGCAGTTTCCAAAATACTCAGGCTCACTGTAGCGCTCCCCTGCCTCTCCCAGATGAATATAGTTTATTGCCGTGGTTCAAGCCAACAGCAAACATTTGGTGATAGTAAGGTCCCATTGTCATACCAGGAAGATGCTACTGGCTCTGGTGGATAGACACCAGGGATGTACAGGAGAGCCTCCTTGATGGAGGATTATCCAGCCTAAAATGTTGACAGTATGGAGGATGAGAAATCCAAGTCTATTCCAATCCCTTTTGAAACTGAAGAAGCTCTATTTAGCAACCTCTCCAGCCTAACACATGATTTTTATCAAAATTCAGTATGAATCAAGTTTAATACACTAAACATGACAGTTCCAGTGTTCATACTTAATGATTTCATAGAGAAAAAAAAGTGAAGACAAACTCTTGAAGAGTGAAGCAAGTGTTGTTCGTCTGTTTAGGTAAAGTAGGAGCGTTGGCTATAGAGGCTGCTACAGGAGATGGATTCAAATGCTGAGAGGCAGAATAGGGTGAGTTTCCCAAGGGCTAATTCACCAGGCAAAGAGAAATGAAGTTTCCCATGACCGTGCTTTTATTTTTCTGATTGCACAGATCTCTCTCTTTGCAGGCTCTTTTGTCTCTTTCCTGATGAAGTGGCAGAAGTGGGGTGGGGAGGTGGGGTGGGGCTGGGAGTCCAGGCAGCATTTGGAAAAGAAGTTTACAAAATTCATGCCGGGGTTTGAAACTCCCCTTCTTACCCTCCAACTCTAGCCCAGTTACGTAGTTTGGGCTTTGTATTTCATGGTTTTCCCCGCTGGTCATGAGACTGATTCTTGTTTTAATTAAAACACAGGCTGTATATTTGTATAGAAAAACAACTAGAACTTGCTGTCTTTATCTAATGGGACGAAACACAGAAGGCAACCCACTGATTTTGAAGTTCCCCAGACTTGAAAATAGTGGGCTTCCTCTGTAAAATGCAAAGTTAAAACTGTACATCCGGTAACCTAGCCATAGGAGAAGAGAGTTGTAAGCTTGTGGGGGAGAGCTCACACAAACGCAAAGGCTCAGACCTTTCTCTCGCTGCAAATTAGTTTACAGAGCCCTGTATTCAAGTGAGAACCGGGCCTTCCTGTCATCAAAACCAAAACAAAACCCTCCAGGACTCTTAGGAACCGTGGCATACCTAAGACAGAGGCTGAACTGCAGATAGGGGGAGTGTGAAGGGCTGAGACCTTCTAAGTCAGTTGTCTTACTCGGGCCTCACAGAGCTAAGAGACCAGGGCTTAGCTTTCATCCTGTTTCACAGATGACAGAACTGAGAATCCAGGGGGACTGTGACTGTCACATGGTTACAGATAGGGTCAGGACTACAGAACTCTTTGGCCAGGGTACTGTGCCCTTCTGAGAAACTTAGTTGAGCGGGGGTTTGGGGGGGGTGGGAGTGCCTCTATACCTTTAATCCAGTCACCTCATGTGCCATCACGTCCCATTTGATACTGGAAGGCTTGAAAATTGCTTCTTGGCAGTGAGGGACTTGGTTCCCAGTATAACTAAGTAAAATCAGCTAAAAGGAAACCAAGCAAGACCTTCACATTTCCTACACCTGACATTCCCCTAGGAGGTGACCAGGTGCTTCATGTAGACTCTGGATGCCCCAGTCCCTGCTTGTTGCCCTGCCCTTCTGGGAAGTCACCTATCTCTTGTCCATATTTAAACCTTTCTTGATGCCGTCAGTGTGATGTGTGGCTTCAGTAGCAACCAGAACACCACTATCTCCCCCGCCCCTCTTTTGCAGTGTTTTATTTGCTGTGTCCTACATTTGAGTCCAAATGGCCTTTTATTTCCTCTCCTTTCACCCCACGGCTTTAAAAGCGTATTCCTTGTTTTAATGCTAACTGCTCTGTATTGCATTGTTTTCTAAGTGCCTCCCAAGAAATTAACTAGGAATTGTCTGATCCACAAATAATATATAGATAATATGTTGTGGACCTCAAGATTGGGATCAAGCTCTCTTCTCTATCTTAGACCAAACACCCCCAGAAAAGAAGAAAATTAGTCTGAGACTGATTTTCAAGAAGAAAGAGTGATAACATTTTTAACTTAAATTTTAATTTTAATTTAAAGAGCAACTAATTTTTAATTTGACTTACTCTTGAGTCTTTCTCTTGCCAAGTTGCCATAGTATTTATGAGACTGACTACACAGCTTTTTTTTTTATACAAACTACTTGCTCATAGCTAACTATTTTGCCAGCAAGTGTTTATTAAACATCAACAGTATTCTGGGCAAGGTTCTAGATTTGGAGAAACAGTACAAACTTGGTGTGTGCTCTCAGAGAGTTTATAATAACAAATAAGCTAACTATATTTCCTAGGCTGTAATGTATTTATTATTACTGTGAAATATCAGGTTAATTTCACATGAGGTCACATCTCTGTACCAATCACTTGTTCCTTGCAGTCTGTGTATCTTGGTGGTGATTGGCTCTTGGCTCACATTTGAAGCTAGACAGCACTGATTCTGGACAAGGTCCATGGCTTGCCAGCTGCCCTACTGCAAGATAAATGTGTCTCTTTAATTGTTTCATTATTTGTAATTTTTCAATATTTATTATTATGTAGGCTTAACTTTTTAGTGGTTTTTCATGCTCTAAATGTAAATAATCACAGTACTCAGTAGCATTTTTGAGCACTTCAGTGTACACCGGACAGGATTTTTATGCTTTACAGTATTAGCTTACAGTCTTCATATCCACCTTCTATTTCCATATTATAATTACCCCATTTACCAATGGGATTAAGTAACTAAGATGACCAAGAAAATGTTGAAGTCTGGATATAATGTGGGCAGTCTGACTCCAGAACCCACATGTGTAACCATCCTATGGAAGAAGACTTTGCTGGGCCTCGTGGTCATCCTCAGACTTTGCAGTTCACCTAGGTCTCTCATTATTCATGTCCAGTCCTCACAGGAGGAGGAGGAGGAGGAGGGAGAGGAGGAGGAGCAGGAGGTAGAGGAGGAGGAGGTCCTTCAACATTGTTATCACACCCCCTTTCCCAATGTGTGTACCTTCAAATATTGCCTAACCACATATTGTATCAATTACATTAGTATTACAATACAGGGTTTCTGGCACACTCTTAAAAACTGATCAGAAAGAGCTGTTGAGTTTTTCTCAGACCAGCCACAAACAATATCTAGCATAAAAGGTATAAGAGATTTTTGTTACTTTTTTCCAATCTTGACAAATACAATTAAAACAAGAAACCATCCCCAAAGTCATATGCATGTAAGAATAGAGTTGATTACAGTAATTCTCATTACTGGATCTCAATTGGCAAAATGAAATGTACTTAAAGAGAGTGGAACAAATATATAAGATGTAGACCATCTGCCTAATTCTATGGAGGGGTAGTGGCAGAAATGGAGATTTTGGTTAAGTCTCCTGATGAAACGTGTTGAAAAAGCCAAAGGTCCCAGGGAAAGGGCTGTACAGTAATATATCCTATGTGGGGAAGGAAAAGTAAAGCTTCTACAAAAGAAACTGGAAAGTAGATTTCAGGCATAAAGAGAAAAAAACAAACAAACAACAACAACAAAAAAGGCCAAAAGAGGAAGGAGGTGCCAGATGAGCACAAGAGCAAGAAAGCTGGTGGCCATTGAGGGAGGCAGAGCTCCTGTTGAGAGCGTGGCTGAGCAGGAGGGAAGGAGGATGCAGGCAGGGCAAGGGCCTGAGAAACAGGAGCAGAGGGTTAGGGACACAGCAGTGGTCTATCTGTACTGCATCCTCAGAGCTGCGTGGAGTCAGGACACTCTTCTCCATTGGCAGGAAGTCTTATGAAGAGGACAGTATTTTAGAAAATAGCCTTAAGCTCAGAAAAAATCTCTTTAGCCATGTGTCTGCTTTTACAGGCAGCTTTGCTTGTATGGAAAGCCGTGGTTCTGCCAGCGGGGCTGCCTGAAGCACTGCCTAAATTCTGGGAGCAACTTAGAAAGCATGAATCTCGTGACAGTTGTTTAAATGGACGGTTCGTTTTCTTCTTCCTTTGGAAATGTAATAGAACCTCGGTTATTTAATTTTTGCTAGCTTGAAAATGTGCTTGGGATGTTCTTTCCTTTTCTGTGGCTCGTTACCACTTGAGTAACATCTGCTTGCTCGCCTTACTGGCTCTGGTTGGCGGGACTAAAGGCCAACGTTTTCCAGTCCCAAACAATATCTAGGGTGGTCGGAGATTCCCATTGTCCAGTGAAGAAGCCATGTTCTGTTGTTATGAATCAAGAAAAGGAAGATGTTAGGCCAAGATAGTAAAAGGAGAACCAATGCGCCTCTCGTGTAGCTAAAAGCGCCTCCCCCCTCCCTTTCCCCCTCCTCCTTCCCCTCCCCTCCCCCTCCCTCTCCCCCCCCCTCCTTTGTATCAGCCAAGGACAACAGGGTCTAGGGACACAGTCAGAGTTGGAGGGTAAATGGAAGGAAGATGCATGGCTCTTGGTTAGTTCAGAATGAAGTGGCAGGGGGTCCTACTAGTAATTGCCCTATGAATGAGGTAGGTTAGCCATCTGACAGTTGCTTATAAAAGGCCATCTGTCCTGTGAATGGGGACGTCTTTCCAGGAACTCTTCCATCCCAGCTCCCAGATGGTAGCATAATGCACTCCTGCAAGAGAGACATCCTGGGTCACGGGCTCATTCTCAAGTTTGCAAAGAAAAAAAAAATGCACTTACATGTTGCTTCTATAAATCACATATTTCCTATGCATTTCCTCCCATCCCAACGTAACCATCTTTAGATCACTCTGTTGCATTGTCTTTCCTTGCAGTGTTTATATTTACAGATGTAAGTCCTCAAACTACTCTTAAATTGCCTCTTTGTGAAAAACAAAAACGATGGATTTATTGAATGTGTAGTCAGTGTCACAGCTGAATGTGGTATTCCATGCATCCTGAAAAGTCCCCCCAAACTACATAATTTTCTAGCTGATCTATTTTTTTAAACCCTTAGGTTACTGTGTTTTTAATTTCTATTCCCAGGAGTAAAGCATTGTTTTTTTCTTCAGGGTCATAGTTTCTTAGTGGCTGTGATGTAAAAAATTCAAATCTCTGCCTTCACAAAAGAAACATCC
This sequence comes from Acomys russatus, assembly GCF_903995435.1. Classification (NCBI taxonomy): domain Eukaryota; kingdom Metazoa; phylum Chordata; class Mammalia; order Rodentia; family Muridae; genus Acomys; species Acomys russatus. The sequence goes on from NC_067156.1 coordinate 39,987,271, forward strand.
TTTTCCACCCTGGGCAAAGCCACAGCCTATATTTCACCCTTTCCCAGACTCTGTTTTGGTATGTTGGCTTGGTTTGCTTTGGTTTTTATTGTTGATCCGTTGCTTGAGAATTTTTTTGTTGTTGTTGTTCTTGTTTTGTTTTGTTTTAAGACAGAGCCTCAATGTGTCCCCCTAGTAGGTAGGTAGGTAGATAGATAGATAGATAGATAGATAGATAGATAGATAGATAGATAGATAGATTATCCTAGCCTTGAACTTGAACTCAGAGACTGCCTGCCTTTGCCATCCAAGTGCTAAGATTACAGATGTGCACCCCCCTCATGCCTGGCTTCAGCTGTGATACTCTGTTTACACACCAGTCAAATAGCCAGTGCTGTTCAAGGCTTAACCTCACCAAAGTAGACCTCACTGTGAGCCTTTGCAGGCAAACAAGGAGAGCTGGAACTGCAGCTGATAAAGCTGAGACCCCAGTGAGTCTGGCTCTCAGGCGACATGGGATGCCTGTACCTGGGATGCAGACAACAGTTCACCTGTTTTAACCAGGTATATATCATTTAATCCAATGAGTATCACTGCCCATATTTAAACTCAATCAACTAATTTTCTCCCTTTTTAAATGTGGTCTTGGGTTAAAAGCCAAAAAGGGAGGGAGAGAGGTTGGGGAAGAAGGGGAGTGCAACTGGGAGGTGGGGAGTGGATGGATCAAGAGAGATGGTGAGACTTTGCCAAAGGGTGTTTCATGGGGTACAGCAACATAAACAAAGCCTCGTTTTAATTGAATTATAGACTGTGTAATTTAACCTACACCAGCTGGTCTCAAAAAGCTACCAGATTCCTTGGAGAGCTCATACTTAGTAGGAACATGAGGTACCTGTTACTACCAAGATGAAGCCTTTCCATCTAAATTATCCCTGACCCCCCCCCTACACACACACACACACACACACACATACACACACACACACTCGTACATACACAATGCAGAAGGGAAAATTGAGGCTCAGCCCCAGCTTAAGAGGCCTCCCTCCCTCCATCTGCGTGTAGCATGTTTGCTGAAGCACCTGTAATCCCTTAGGGATGACCAGCACAAACAGGATGCTATTGCATCAGACAGGTAAAAATAATTTCTCTAACTAGTCTTCTGAGATTTCTTTTCTTTCTTTTTTTTTTTTTTTTTTTTTTTTTTTTTCATTTGGAAATACTGGAAATTCGATTTGTTTGTGATATGCATTTGGCAAATTGACAGTAGCCGCAAGTGCGTGCTCCTCTGCCTTGCTTCACTGGTACTCCACGGGAGCCCTGAAGGGCTGTCTAGCAACACCGTGCCAACTAAAGTACCTTTGCATTGAGACATGCATTCTGCTTACATGGGCCTCACTTGTGATGCTAGACTAATTCTAATGGGTTCCCCCCTGATCATTTTTCTTTTAGAGTAAATTTTTTTTTCTCAGTCACCTCACGTTTTACAATGGAGAAGTAGTTCGTGATGTGTACCTGTAGTTCCTAGAGATGCAGAGCAAAATATTGTGAGTAGATTGTGTTTTATGGAGTAAAGTGTGAGCATGACTGCAGATAGTTTCTGACTTAAACTTTGATTAAAGGCTTCATTCCATTTGATTCTGTTCATTCTCCTTATTTTGTTTGAAAACACCCTTCTCTCAAGACAGATTGACAGGTATCGAATGAAGACCCCATAAATCATAGCTCCAAGGCCCAGAAAATATTTTCAACAAAAATCATTGGAGAAAATTTCCTTAACCTAAAGAAAAAGAGGCCTGTAAGCATACAAGAAGCTTACAGAGCACCAAATAGATTGGACCAAAAAAATAATTAAAATCCTCCCACTACATTGTATTCAAAACACTAAATGCACAGAATGAAAGAATATTAAAAAGCTGCAAGGTAAAAAGGCCAAGTCACATATAAAGGCAGACCTCTCAGAATTACAGCCAACTTCTCAACAGAGACTCTAAAAGCCAGAAGGACAGATATCTTACGGACACTAAGAGACCAGAGATGTCAGCCCAGACTACTATACCCAGCAAAACTTTTAATCCCCATAGATGGAGAAAACGAGATATTCCACAATGTGTTTATTTTATATGTATGAATATGTGCACTGCATGGAGCACCTGCATGAGTGAAGGCAGAGGCCAAAAGAGGGCATTGGACCCCCTGGAACTGAAGCTCCAGATGGCTGTGGCCCACCACGAGGGTGCTGGGAACTGAACCAGTCTCCTCTGCAAGAGCAGTAAGTGCTCTTAACCACTGAGCCATCTCTCCAGCCCCAGCTTTGGGTTTTTAATGTAGTGTGGTCCCACACCAACACAGACATGTCTCCCTTACCCTGGAGGCTCCTCCACCAGGCTTTTCACACCTGAGGCCGGCTCTGGGCATTGAAGAAACGGTATCTTCTGGAAATATTTAAGGTTCAGTAATTATGACTATCATTCAGCTATAAATGATGAGAGACAGAATAGCTGTTGGGTACGCCTTACTTTGTCCATTAGATAAGAGCTGCCAGGCTTCTTTCTAACCTGTGTCTGCTGAGGTGCTTGCAGACAGAGCTTAGGGTGACATCAGGTCACAATGAGGTCCACTTCTTGTACTCAAGTCTCACTTCCTGTGTTCAGTATTATTTTTGTTTCTTGATGAGTTGAGTGAATGCCTTTATTTTAAATCTCCATTTTACAGCCTCTTCTCTCTGTCTTCCCATTCAGTATTCAGTCACATCTCTCAAGACCATCCCAGCCCTGTGCAGAAGATGTGACTCACAAAACGAAGACAGAACAGGTACGCCAGCCTCCTCATCCCTTCTCATCCACCAGGGTTGATGGTTGCTCTTGCTTTCTGTTCTTTTTCTTTTGTGGATTCTCTGCTCCTGCTACCTCCCTGCCACCTTCAGCAAGCAGATGTGAGGTCATCTACAGGGCCAAGAGGTCCTAACCTGGACCTGGCTGTGTACAAAATCAACATAGAGTCTCCTGATATCTTCAAACCATAGTATCCACAGTGATTTTTCTGAAACCCTGAGAAAGCAGTGGTGGCAAAACATAATGATGCAGGCGCCAATGAGAAAATGTTGGATGCATTTCCTACCCATATGGCGACAACCAGTGTGAGGGATGGTGCTTTGTTGAAGTCTAAAAAGCCTATCAAGACGCAACATGCTCGAATCTGCAATAAGGCATACTATAACAGTTAAGATGAAAGCAAGGCGCTGGAGTTTAATAGTGTAAACTAAACAGAGAATTATGGCAGATAGATGAAAACCAGCTGGCTTTTTCCTTTTCTCCTTGTCCCATCCCCCGAGTGAAAAAAGTACATTTCAGGTTGCATTTTCCTCCTGTAAATCAAGTTAAATCTCTCTGTGTTTCTCTGTGTGATGGCAAAAATGAAAATAAAAAAGTATATTGATGGGAATGATATTAAACTATGAAATGATGTTTATTATTTTGTTCTGGATAATTGCTCAAAGGCATCACCGTTAACCTTGCCAAAATGAACCTCTCCTAATAGTAACACCAGGCTTCAGAAACATGTTTGGCAAGAGACTTAAGATAATTTTTAAATTATGCACATGATGTTTAAAAATAAATAGAGGTATCTTTCCAATACAGCTACTAGAATTCTGAATCTCTAACTGAAAGGACTTGGAAATCTAACTTTCTCTCCAGGACTATTTGCTTTGTTTCGAAATTTTGCTTAGAAGAGACAGCAAAACTAATGTGTTTTCAGGTTTGTTTATTTCTATAAGTGTGTGTGTGTGTGTGTGTGTGTGTGTGTGTGTGTGTGTGTGTGTGTGTAATAAATGAAAGTGGGACATAAACATCACAGAAGGTAGCTTTAAATTCAAATAAAAATTTTCATTTGTTCTGAACTGTTGAAAAAGAGAGAGCATTAAGTTGGGAAGGAGGTAGGGTAAAGGGCATAAGAGGAGTTTGAAGGGAGGGAGTGGTGGACGGATAGGATTGAAATACATTGTGTAAATACATAAAATTTTGAAAGAATTCGTATATATGTTATTTTTAAAAAGACAAGAGTTTGTGCTAAGTTGGACAGGGGTTTCCGGCTCCAATCCCTTTTTTTTTTTTTTTTCAAAAATGTGAAAAAAGTGATTGTCCTTGGGGGCACAAGCTACAAACTGCAAGAGTGAGGAGACCAGCCTCAGAGTTCAAAGGCTTGGGTTCAAATTAGAATTCAACCATGCATCAGCTATGGGCCCTTGACCCTGTAAGTAGTCATCTGTAAGCAACGGAGAAACTTCTACCAATGACTGCAGCTATTTTAGGGTTGAGTCCTGCACTTCACCAGTAGGCACTTCACAGACAAAAGCCTTTGCATTCGCTCTTTAGTTGGAGGTGGAGTGAAGTAAGTGCTGCCTGTGTGCTGGTTGCTGGAAGCACGGAAAGCTTAGGATGCTTACGCTGTAGATGGGCAAGCCTAAGGACAGAACAACCAGGGGCATTGCTAAGAATCTCCCTTAAGCTTAAGCTGTGGCACTGGAACTCCTGCCCCAGGAAGTCAGTCTATAGATTCTGTCTTCTCTTGCATGACATACACTGCTTCTCAGGTAGCTGGACTAAGAAGCAATAGTGTAATCTTTATGTTTTCAAAATGCTTCCAGTCAGCTTTTTCTCTACTAATTGGTAAACCTCTTTTCTCTATTAAATATCTAGCCTTACCAAGTTAAGGGAGCAGAATACGTTATCCTTTATTCTGGGTTTACTTTATGCCATTCTCCTCAAGTCTATAACTTGGAGAACCTTCTCTCTGTGGTAGAGATGAGCCCCACCTACATTTTTGGACTCCACCCTGAACAAAGGCCCAGCCAGTGCTCCAGGCAACCAACAATAATTAGATTTAATAGGAAGTTGAAGGACAAGAGGGTCATACCTCTCGATAGAATCATGTGTGTGTGTGTGTGTGCGTGTGTGTGTGTGTGTGTGTGTGTGTAGGGTATGTGTGTGTGTGTACACATACACACCAACTTTGAAGGATCACTGGGAGGCTTGGAATCCAAATTCTAATAGGCAAATAATAATTCTAACAAAAGAGAACGAAAGGATACGTTCACAGGTGCCCTGCATCACTGTAACTATAGGCTTATCACAGATAACTATAGGCTTATCACAGATAACTATAGGCTTATCACTGTAACTATAGGCTTATCACAGATAACTATAGGCTTATCTGTAGACTTAAAGAGCATGGTGATGTTTTCAGACTCAGTTTGTAAAAGGATGGATGGAGACGTTGTCAATCATTTCTCAATAGCCATATGTGAAATTAACCCTTCCACTCAGACTTCTTTCGCCAACCATGAAGCGGTTTCTTTGCGAATGCTGGCAAATATCTACCTTTTCAAACAGGTAGCAACAGGCAGTACCATGGCCACCTAGGAAAGTCTACATAACCTTTGGAATGGAGTGTTCCACTGGAAAGGTCTTCCCAAATCCTCTGGCATTTGAAATACACTCCATATCTCTCTTAACATGAATAGAATTTACTAAGCATTTTCTGTTTGAGGAATATTGCCAAATGTTCACATCTATCTTTGTATTAAGAAGTCCTTCAGCAAATATTCCTACTGCTTCTTGCATTTTTTCAGCCCACAACTGTGTGCTGGGTGTTCTCTGACCTAAGCATTGAGAACATAGCAAACAGAAAAGAGCAAGACAGGAGTTCTTGTGCTCACAAAACTTACATCTGGATGGGTGATAGTCAGGGGACACACAAACAGACAAGTAGACAATGGCATTGCAAAACAATAAGGCAACATGAGCCCCTGAGATGATAGTCTCTCAACTTGTGGGTCATGACCCCTTTGAGAAATGACACAACCCTTTCACAGGGGTCAAATATCAAATACCCTGCATAGCAGATATTTATGTTATGATTCATAACAGTAGCAAAATGCAGTTATGAAGTAGTAGTGGAAATAACTTTATGGTTGGGGGTCACCACAACATGGGGAACTGTGTTAAAGGGTCTCAGCATTAGGAAAGTTGGGTTGAGAACCACTCTGATAGAACTTGTGAGGCCTGAGGAGAAGGGGATGCTTAGGAGCCCAGGGAGTAAGTTAGTTACTTTTCTTATTGCTGAAACAAAATACCTGCCGACTTCGGGGGTGAGGTACTTTGATTCCCAGTTTGAGTAGACAGTCCACCATGACACGGAAGCCGGGCAGCTGATCATGTGAGGCAGATGATCACGTGGTGACTGCCAACAGGAGAGAGATGACTGTGGGTGTTCAGCTTTGGTTCTCATTTTCATTCATTCCAGAACCTCAGCCCATGGCATGGCGCCACCCACATTTACGATGATGCATCTTTCCACCTCAGTTAACCTAACATGGAAACTCCCTCACGAATGTGCCAGAGATTGGTTTCCAGATTATCCTAAATCACATCAACTTGACCACTGAGCCAGAATCTTAAATGGCCTAGCCTTGTGAAAGCCAGCAAAGGGGGCTGAAAACAAAGGAATGAGTGGTGCCCGTTGTGTTCCTTGGTTCAGGAACAAACTTGGCAATTATGATGAAGTTAAGAAAATTAGTGTGTCTGCTGAACAGTGATCAAACTGAGGAACAGCAGAAGGGCAGGGTGGGAGATGATGTGGCCAAGCTCCCTAGGGAGCCCCGGTTCCTGCGTACAGCAGATCACCCTGCCAGCAGGGCTCCAGCTTTTGTAAAATCCTGTCCCAGATTGACCATCACTTACTTATTTAAGTTGCCTGGGATCATGCTTCAGACTGTTGAGCTCTCTGTATTTCAGTTGTGTGTTTGTTCTTGGTTTTCAGCCAGCCTATAACTCCTCACTCTGGTGACAGGAAGTATATAATCTCACAACACTGCCCGTCTGTAAAGGTTAACTGGTTGTACATTCTTTAATCCAAATGTCCCAAACTTAAAACACCCTGAAATCTAAAAGTCATTAGACATCATATCAGCACGCTAAGTATTTTGGATTTTGAAACAATGCTGTTATTAGATTTCCAGATCAGTGACATTCAGCCTGTATCTGAAAAGCCACAGCATGTAGAGCCATAACTCTAGCAAAGACTGGAATCCTTAAAAGCTACCCAGGAAAGAACAAATGTGGAGCAGAAACAAAAACAAATGGGCTAAAGTGTCAACCGCTGTGAAAGCAGAGGAAGCTGGTTGGAGTATTGTTTTAGTTCCACACGTGTGGCATAGATTTGTTTGTAATGAAACCATTTTAATTATTTACAGGTACAAAATATGTAAGACGGTTTAAAAAAAGAATTCAGGCAGTCTAAGGCCAATGGGATTGTTGAGGATGACTTTTGTTGTTCGAACCACAGAGTCAGCCAGCCTGTTGATGATCACTTCAATAATGGAGTGCACATTCTGATGACATTAATTTTGTTATTCTGCCAAATTCAGTGTCCCTTGAGTTCTCACCTGCTCCTCCCTTGAAGCCATGGAGAAGTAGGACACATCCCTTCTGGCCAAAAGGACTACACACCATGTAGAAATGGCAGCTGTGTGGTCACTCGTGGTTTACTTTTCCCTCCACGGTCCTAAGCGCCCCCAGGCTACCTGTATTGACCTATTCAGAATGAGGACGCTTTCCCAGCACCCACAGCTAACTCTGAATTCTCTCCATAGATAATCTGCTCTGCGGCTGTCAGTGCTGTGGAACAACTCCCCTGACTTAGCATATACCTCTCCATCCTACCCATAGAGTCTGACCTTTCTGCCTGTTTTCTGGGTGTTGTGTGGTGAGGGGTATAAAGGTAGCCCCGGATATAGCCTTGAAAGCACTCAATGGACACGCAGCCCAAGGCTCACCTCCATTCAGCCCTGAATCTGGGCCAGCTGGCATTGTGGGCTGCAAGAGTGGCAACAACCACAGTGTTGCCAGAGGCTTCTGAGCTGTGTTCTAGCACCTTCTACAAACTCACCACAGCCTGAGGGTCCACCCCCAAGGGGTGTTTTTCCCTTAGCTGGAGAACTTGACTCTTACTTAACTCTATTTTTCCCCCAACTGGAGCAATATTTTAAGTGATTATTCATTAATGGCACTACACAATGAAGTTTTTTTTGTAAGAACGGAGATGTTAAAAAGAAGAAGCATGAAGGAATTTTGGAGATACAAGAAGGAGGAGAAAGACAAGTCAATGAGGAGTGAGGAACTCCACAACACAGTCTGCTCTTGGAGTGCCGGAGCCGCACAAGTGCAACCGAGCTTCAGAGTTACTCCTTGGGGATTCCACATTCCAGGCTTTGTACCAAATCTTCTGTAAACATCTCTTTTATCCCAAAACATAATAATTCCAAGGGAGAACCCTTATTATTTTTTTTCTATTGATGAGGAAGGAGGCTTGTAATTAATAATTTGCCCAAAATCCTTGAGTCAGCAAGTGCCTCTGAAACCAGCTCCCCTGTCTCCAGGGCCGCTGCCAGCATGAGTCAACTGAGGAGTGATTTAGTTCAAGGGACCTCGGGTATCACGTAGTGTAGGGTAAGGGTTCGCAGCAAGGGACATTGTGTGTTAGATGTTCACATCTAATAAAGGAAGTAATTTGTGAAACGTTTACATGCATTCCCTGCCCAGTATCTGTGGCTCCGACGTAATGAGTGTCACTCTATGGTTGTCTTCAAAGGAGGGTAGAAATGCGTTATGACAGCATATGGTATTCAAATAAAATATCCAATTTCGTTGACTTGGAGGGTTTTTTTTTTTAGCTAATTAGATATTCAAATACACATTTGTTTCAAATTCACGCTGCTGTAAACGTCTTGTGAGTCTTTCAAAACGTGTATCTGCCAATCTTACTGCAAATAAATACTGATTCAGCTTTGCATCTAGGAACTGAAATACACTCAGCTTAGAAGGCTCAGTTATGCAATAGTGATAAATACGAGCAGCTCTGAAAACAGGTTCTGAACAACTTCCAATGCCTAAGTAATACGAATTGTTGCTTGTATGACATAGAATAAAAGAAACCATTCTTTCCAAAACCAGGTTTCTTCTAAAAGTCATTTGTACATTCTTAAAAGCATTACAGATTTGCTATATTTTTAGACCCTGTTTCTGCAATTTTTGTGACAAATCCTGAAGCTACGAAAACAAACACTTACATGGTGTTTGAAGATTTTCAAGGATTTTTAGCCATCACCTAAAATAATAAATTGGCATCAAATGTATCCTGTGGACATTGCTGTGACATAGTTAATGTTGCTAAATATATAAACCTCCTGTTTTCAATTTGTAGTAAGGTTTAAGGCTACAAGCATGAAAGTAAAAGCTAGCTAGGCAGTTTTAATTTTTAAAAGCCTGAAAATTAGTCCATTTCCCATGATGTAACATGAAATGACTCCAAAGAATAGGGAAACAGGTTTTCTAAGCTCTAAGTTGAAAAAAAAAATCACTTTGGTGGCTCAGTGATTACGAACAAGGACTGATCTTGGAACGGGCCTGGGTTCAGGGCCCTGCGCCCACCTTGGGCTGCTCAGAGTGTCCTGTGACCCCAGATGCAAGGGATTTCATGCCCTCTTCTGGCTTCTGTGGGCAACTGCACTCATATGCATATACTCTCCCCACAGATACACAGGCATACACGTAATTTTACAAATAAAAATACATCTTGAAAAAAACAGAAATGAACACTTTATATGATACAGCTTAAAGTATTCTTAAAATCTCAACTTATTTAGCAACAGTAAAACCTTGTAAGCAGATCCATGTTCTTAGCCAGGTATGGGGCTGCATGATTCTAATTCCAGGGCTCGAGGGAGTGAGGTAGGAAAATCATGAGTCCAAAGTCACCCTGGGCTTCCCACTGAGACTCTTATAAAAATAACTGACTAAATAATACTTAGGTTTATTTTTCCTTAACAATAGTATAATTACAAAAGTGATATGATACGCTATTTTAAAACAGAAAAAGTAAACAAAACTATAACCTTGTCACTGAAACAACTGTGCTTTTCAAGCTTATTCTTTTTCCTGAGACTCTTTTTGTGCCTGTAGCTGTATTATAAGGACAGTTTCACCTGATGCTTTTTTTGTTGTTGTTGCTACGGAGTTTGAATGCATGCCAGAATTGTGAGTGGGCCACAGAGTGTTCCTGTGAAAGTAGAGGTACCTCCAACTGTCCATGTCACTTGGTTTATTTTTATTGGAGTCTAAGGAACTCCTACCCACCAAACTGGTTGTTAGGGAAAGCTCTTGATAGAAATGAATGCAGGGAAATAAGCAGTGAGGAAGGACAGGAAGGCAGAAAGGCAAATGAAATTACCAGGCAGGCAGTGTGGGAAGGGAACTAACTGAAGCGCGGAGACAGAACAAGCTGTGCACATGCGAGAAACCCTCTTACAGGAGTGCGGCCCTGCAGAGACTTTCCTCTCAGGAGGTGCAACCCCTAGCGTGCCTTCCTTCCGAGCCCAGTGCAAAACTGTGCGTGTTGAGAGATGCCATTTGGAAGCTTCGGCGCATCTCTGACATGTCCGTTTCTCTTTTGTCTGCTGCTAAATGGTGTCTGTCTTCCCATTGCAACCTCTGCCTCCATGCCTCCTCCTCTGTTCTGGCTCTCCTGGAAAGGGGGCATAGGGGTGGGAAGGGGAATACAACTCGGTTCATAGAGTGCCTGCCTAGCACGCATAAAGTTCTGGGTTTTATCCTTAGCAACATAAACCAGGAGTCGTAGTGCAAGCTTGTAGTGCTCGCACTTAGGAAATGAAGATTCGAGCAAGCCTTGGATGCGTGAAGCCCCAAGATTTGCCTCCCTGGAGAGAGAGATTCTGTTGGCTAAGAAATATTCACATAATGGAACCCTAGAAGCTCAGAGTTGAAGGATCTTCTGGAGAGAGGGTAGGACTGGCACTAGCGATACCTCTGTGACATCTGCTCAGCTTGACTGCCTCATCTCAGTGCGGTACAGGAACAAGCCAAGTGCTTGCAGCATCACCCAGTGCTGAGACTGTACAGGCTCTCAAGACTCACACTCGCCGCCCCCACCCAAGTTCTGAGCCTACAGTATACACACCCACCGGGTCCAGGGCTGTTTATTTATGCACATCCAAATTTAAGAAACTTTGACCTAAATCACTTGGAATCCAACCCATTGTCCTTAACTAGACACAACAGTGTCATCAAAAATTATCTGCCACATCTCTCCCAGCTTAAAAAACAGGTAATGGTTTTCTTTTTAATTTCAATTTATTATAACTTATTCCTATTACATCCTGAATGTTATCCCCTCGCTTGTATCTTCCTGTTCCTACAGTCCCTCCCTCTTCCACCCTATTTCCTTCCCCCAGGTAGTGGTTTTCAAAGATGATCAGGAGGCTGTGCAATCAGAAAATTTCTGTGGCCACAAGAGGCCTTGAGTAATTTGCTCCTGGACCAGGGAGCTTGCCTGGCACCTGTCCCCCAGCCTTCGGCTTTCTAACCACATCAGCCATTCAAATATATCAGGCTCCTTTAGAGAGCCTGCTCCTCCTTTTTCCTTTTACCCCCAAAGGTGACCCCTTAGGTCTCTTTACCTGACTGCCTAGACCAGTAACATCTAGTTAGGCAGTGTCTTAAAACTATTGTCAACTAGGCGCATGCCCCCAACTATACCTTAAGTGTTTCATAACCAAAGGTTTCCAGATGAGACAGTGAAGGTCTAGATTACCACCAGCACCTCCCACAACAAACTGTTTTATGTCCTAGCTCCCTAAACTGTTTCTCCACTTGAAATGTCTGAGGATTCTTTCTTCTCCCTTTCTTTGAGTGTGAAAGTGTGGGCATAGTAGGTGGCAGTATTGAGGACTGAAGTGGAGCCTTAGATATGCTAGGTGCTTGCTCTACCACTGAGCTTTATCCCAGCCCTCCTTTGCCTTGGTATTTTCAGGCCAAGTCTAAGTTGTGCAAGCTGACCTTGAACTCACTCTCCGGTTCCAGCAGTCCTTGAAATCAACCTGCTCTATAGAGGTATGGGAAAGCCATATCTCTAGCTCTCTACTTCCATTCGCCCTGAGCATCTCCAGTATGAGTTACCTCCCTAGAGAACAGCGCTGCTTCTGTATCATAAAATCCATTGACACGTTGATAAGTATTTGAGCCTGTTGGCCACTACTACCTCCCTCCTGCTTTCCTTTCTAATACGTTGATAGCCCTCATTCTCCTTTACAGGCTCTTTATGCGACTCCCAGCCCTCAAGTACAACTAACTCTCCACTAGGGCCACCCTCTCTCCTTTCCGTCTCTCTCGATCTCTCCCGTCCCCTCTACCTGCTACTCGTGACCTCCTGCTTCTTTTGCAGCAGCCTACTCAGTGTCTACATTAGATGGCCCTCAGAATTTCCAGAGGAATTCTTGATCTACAACATGCTTCTCAGAGGATCAATCTCAGAGAGAGAGACAGAGAGAGAGAGGAGAGAGAGAAGAAAGAGAGAGACAGAGAGAGAGAGAGAGAGAGAGAGAGAGAGAGAGAGAGAGAGAGANNCTCGTGAGTACCACTTCACAGCCGGAACCAGGGGACATTATATAACAAGTGGAAAGGAGATGAAATTTGATTCAGGAGATGTAAAGGATATGAAACTTGATTTGAAATGAAAAAAATATTATATGTTTTCTGAATTCCACAAATAGTATCTCTGTTGGGATTTTCCTCCACCTTTAGTGTTTTCAAAATTGCCAATACATCCATGTCAGACTTTCTGTCTTTCTGAGCACACAAGTGCATGATTTCATTGAGACGATTTTTGGTTGTTTGTCTTTTTTTTTTTTTTCATAACAGTCTTTTGAAGATGGATGGGCAATTCGTATGCATTCTTACTTGAAAATAAATGAGAACTCGGGGGGTTTGGGTTGGTTTTTTTTTATTTTGGGTATTTTTTTTAAGTATTATTGTGGCGGAAAACTAATATATACAGCATTCTGATTTCTCAATCAGGAAGAAAAAAAGTTGCCTTTGCCTCTAATTTCCAAAGGGCATCAGAGTGGACATTCCATCAAAACTAAAATTTAAGTTACTCCTAAACGGCCAGTACAGTTCACCATCTGTCTCTCTGTTTGGATTCCATGTAGGCCACAGAATCCTAGCAACTAGTGGCAAAGCATGGTTGGAGCCACTTCAGATCCCCTTTAACTAAAATCCCAACATGAGGTCTTCCTAAACGTGGGGCACCCGCCTCCCTATAGTTTATAAGCCCTCTGGTTTGGAAACCAAAACGGGGCAACAGGCGTGTTTTTTTTTTTTTTTTTTCCTAATCACACTTCTAATCTAAAAGACAGTTGAGCAGATTTTCTCTACCTTGCTCATCATTGGGAACGTTAAACCTAAACTTAGATTTATCTTATCATTGAAAATCTGTTTATCTAGCTGCCCCACTCATGCTGTCCTAATCTATTGTTTCCTTCTGAAATTAGGATCATGGGCTGCAAGAACACGATAAAAGGTTGCGGGCTCAAGTATGTTGACTTGTGACGTAGTTCGGCAGTAGTTGTAGTTGGTGGTCATGCAGGAGTTGCCTGGTTCCTCTTACCAGATCGATTTGTTAGGTAAGAATTTGCTAAATTCTGTGTATACATGGCGTTCCTTCTCACCTGCAGGGAAGAATGAAATTGAATAGGTGAAAGAAAGAGATGTGAAATAGAATGGTTGCATAGCTTACAACCTTGTCTAGAAATACTGCGTGTGGTTGAATGATACTGCACACAGCAGCTAAAGTTATAACAGAGGGCAAAGTGCATTTTATGAAAATACTCTGGGAAATGAGGGCAGAGGACAGCTGAGGAATCTGATAAGAAGCAACCCCACCTAGGAGGCAGTACTTAATCCCACTAGAGTAGGCAAAGCCCAATACATGCTAATGAGGGCCGTCGCAAGAAAAAGTTTCATTTTGTGTGTTTGGTGTTTGCTTAATTGAATAATGTTTGTGATTAATTTTGATACTTTGCAAAATAAAAAAGAAAAAAACCGAGACCTACGCAGCAGAGGATCTTTGGATCGGCGGATAGATTGTTGTTTTGTTGGTCTTTCCCTGATTGACTCCAGGAAGAAGAGCCATGCATTGGTGAAGGGTTGGAGATGAAGACAAGGAAAGCCATCTGGGGTTAATACACTGGCCCCTTTCATAAGGGCACTAATCTCATTCACGAGGGCTCCACCCTCATGACCTAATGGGATCCCCCAAGATTACACTATAAGCAAATTTTTTAAAAAAGGAAGTCTAAGTAGTAGTCGTAGAAGTACAAAGTACAGTAGTACAATAAGAGTAGTTACAAATATTTTGTCTCTTTCCAACACCAACCTCCGAGCATTACTATATTGTCCAATTCTTTTGGCCATCGAGAACCATTCACTTATTTAAAAGTCACACAACCACCTTCACAACGTCTTAAGCGAAGTGTAGTTTATAGTGCGTTTTAAGTTTAGTTATGTTTGAGTTTGAGAGGTTATAGTTTATGATTTTTTGTGTTGACCTGCATTTGTAGCTATCACCTACTGCATGCCGCCCGGCTGGACACTCCTGGGGGCAGAAAGAGATTCTCTGAACATAGAGGACCAAGGACTCACAGATGGAATAAAGTGGGGAGTAATAAGTCAAAGGAGCAAGAAAACTCCATCTTCAGCAACACAGAGAGTTGTCTGGCAGAAGAAGAAATAAAGAGGGAATGGAGGAAGGACACAGGGGGGAGAGAGAGATAGAGAGCGAGAGAGAGGGAGAGAAGAGCAGGAGAGAGCCGAGAGCGGGAGAGAGAGAGAGAGCGAGAGAGATCGCTAGAGATATGATTGCTTCTCTAGCTTCTCAAGCGGGATGTATGAAATAGAGATACATAGAGATCTGTCTCTACTCTTTCTTA